>NC_056630.2:62317792-62935292 GCF_002870075.4 Lactuca sativa
CGGCCCCCCAAATAGTAATGTTCGTGTTCTGCCCCTAAAGCCTATATGAGCATAACGACAAGCATGGACTCCAACACTCAACGGTTCACACGTCGCATCTTCTTCCAAAATCAAATTTCAAGACATCTTGAAACATAAATCCCTTTGACGCACCATATGTTGATTGAACTCATAATCGAAATTAAGGTTTCATATTATTGGAGATGAAATATATACCACTTGTTTTTCTTCATCTACATTAGTTGCTAACCTAAATGCTTTTGGTTTCTAAAAGCTTGTGGAAGAACATGATTAACTGTTCTAAAATCAAGCATTTTGGAGGGAAATTTAAAGAGCAGTTCCAACATGTTCCAGCATGAAGATGCATTGATGGCTGAAGAAGCAGCGCCGAATGAGGAAGACGAGTTCATTTATTTGTGAGTCGTTTAGAGTTTCCAGTAAACATGGATATATATTCAATATCTATAATTTAATATGGGGGTATAATCATTAATTCACTATTTTTATGAGAAATTAAATATCTTGCTACCTTTTCTTCCAACTTAAATTCCTAGTCATGTGAAATGGTGACAAGTATTGACTTATATCTCCACCATTAAAAAAAATCAAAATTCTCATCTCGCATTCATGCATTAAACACATAGTTACAACATCATCAGTTTCATCATGGTAAGGTTTCCGAATTTCATATTGTTATTGAAAATTTTGGTTCGATCGACAACTTAGTCGATGTTCTTATGAAGCATTTGAACAGTAAACATACCCGACCCAAACGGTGACCAATAGGATGACCACCCATGACCCATTGTTCCAAGGAGCCCAAAAAAATTATGGGATATGTAATAATATATAATCATTATCTATTTTTTAGAAAATGATCAAATTCAAAGGCCTAAATTTGATAAATTATTGGAAGCAAGAAGGAGTAATAGCTTAGACATACTTATTGTTGTTCAAAATGAAGGTGGATATGTGCAACCAAAATGGGAGAAACTGAATCAACGATTTGTGAACTAACAGTTTATGAAGCAATAAAGCAACAAGGTATGAATTAGTTGATACCGTTATTAATGATTTTACATCTAAAAAAGTTAGAAGAAGTATTCTTCTTTAAATTAGTTGGTTTTTATAAACTAGTTGGCTATACTTATGTCTTTGAAAGGTCTTTTCTGTTTCCTCTACCCATAATTGATCGGCCCTGACAGTAAAGTTTTTTGCAAATTAATATGATATTCGGGCATGATAGAACATAATCCTAAAACCTTTTCTTCAAAATAAATTTGAAGTCTTTCCGTTTCCAAGGTGCATAATTGGGTAATTCAAAGTGTATGTAAATACTTGGTTTGCTTCCACCAAGGAAACATTAAACTAGACTCTCTTATAATTGAGAGTTTGGATCATAATTCATACCCGATCGAACTTCTCGTGATTTGTTTAAATCTGACATCCATATATGTGTTATATTCAACTACTTGGTTTTAGTTTATGTATCCACTAAGTATATTTTCTTAAGCTCGTACCCTCTCTTATGGTGCATCATATGAGGAGGAGCATAGGTCCTGATTTTTTGTACCAAACGTCACCATTGTCATCATATCCGATTATGTATTTCATCTATCTCCATTAAAAACGCCACCGTTGTCATCATCAAAGAAGGATATAATATTGGTACAAATGTTTTTTTCTATAATACATTTGAACCCAAAATCATATTGTGATCAAAAAACTTATTTATTTATGTGAAATACATTTATGTATATTTTGATCAAATCGTATGAAGATTCAATTATTTAAGTTATGAAAGACGATTCAGACTTTCATGGATAAATATGTCTTTGACTTGGAAAGTGTGTCAACTATACGTCTTTCCGGAATGTCTTTTATAAAACATCTTATATAGTATAATTATCTTGGTTGTTAATCTGCTCTTTAATCCAATTTTTAGATTAAGATAAAAGGTTATAATTTAAGGTAAATTGCACAAAAGACACTAAGTTTAAACTAAAATTCTAACTTGATACTATTTTTTGTATCAAAATTGACACTGTGTTTTCTAATTTTTTACAATTCTGACCACTTGACCGGTCAACCCGGTTACCTGCTGACATGGCATGATGAAGTGTCGGTTTTGATGATGTGGCATGCTGACATGACATGCTGACGTGTGAAAATTGATTTTTTCCCTACAAAAGACACTAAGTTTTCACTTTTTTCGATTTTGACACTGAGTTTAATTTTTTCTTTCAATTTTAACATTGTTTTTTTGTTCCAAATCGAACATCATTTTTTCAAATTTTGTTAAATGTTGACCATTTCCATTTGAAATCATATAAATATATTTTTTTATTACATTTTAAGCCGTATAAATACATTTTTCGTTTAAAAACCACATTTTATACAAATATAAAGTTTTTTTTACATTCAAAGCATAATGTTATGCATAAATATGCATTAGTTTTATCATGAGAACCAAACTGACCATAAGCTTTGGATAAGATGAAAAAAAATTACAGTTTGCAAACCTGACCTCTAGATCTTGATCGACTACACGTCTCTTAACCTTCAAACTCATTTTAAAGTTGTGTATTTTATATAAAATACGGTTTTTATATAACTAATACATATGTATACATAAAATTATGGTTTAAATGTAAAAGACTAAACTGCACAAATGGTCCCTGTGGTATGTCGAAAATTGTCACTTTGGTCCAAAAAGGTTTTGACTAGTACCAGAGGTCCAAAGTTTTCATTTTGTTGCGAGTTCGGTCCAAAAATTTTAAAACTTTCTATAATGACGGATTTGCCCTTTATTATTTTATTTTTTAATTTTCTTTTATTACAACATTGTATAAAACTATTAAAAATAAAATCTCTCTCTCAACAAAAATAAACTCTCTCTCTCTCTCTCTCTCAAGGAAACTTGCAGGTTAGATTATCCCTTCATAAACACCCAACAAACACACAAGCACTTCCCATTAAAATGTTCGTCAAGCTTGCATATATTCCTGTAAACCCTAATGTCCCTCTCTGCAACTTGAAATAATCTGAATTCTTTTCCTTAGCCCCTAGGTGTATGGATTTAGGGTTTTAGATGGTTTGGTATCTTCAGAAAACAACAACAAAAATTATATGATTTCTTGTTGCGGTTTGGATCTCAAACGCAAATGGTTCAGATCTGGAGGCGGGTTTGGTAAACAAGAAAGCCTTATTTCTGCTCTTGTTACTAGAATTCGTGGTCCCCGACTATCTCACCTCCATTGCCTTCGCAGGGCTCTCCATCATCACCCCCATCCGGAGCTCCGGATCTGAGTTTACCGGTTCGTTTTTGTTTTTGGGAACATCAACTATGGGGGAAGAATGAGCCATGGACGAAGACGATGTTGTTCCAGATCTGAAACGGGGGTTTGTAAGCTCAAAACAAGAAGGACGACCGGAGAAAGAGGATGACGAATTCGGTGGTTTTTGGACGACAGATCGAGTGCTAAATCGACTTCACCCTTTCCTCTCACCTGCATATCGACATCGAACAGCAACATGTATCTGTGATTTAATCAATGGCGCACAAAAACCCTCATGTGTGTGGGTTTGTTCGACCGGAAAGCAGTGACACACACACACATCAATGTGTCGATCGCAAACAGAGGGGATGAGCACGAGAGATCCTAGGAGAAATTAGTTGCATTAAGTTTGTAGAGAGAATAAAAAGGAGCAGGCAAGAAAGGGTGTGACCTCAAGATCCGAGATTGAAGAAGATGATGATAGTATGTGTTCTTGGGATGTGGAGAGAGAGAGAGAGAGAGAGAGAGAGAGAGAGAGAGAGAAGAGAGAGAGAGAGAGAGAGTATTTTTTTCTATTATAAAAAAAATATAAGAAATTATTTTTTTAATTAGAAAAGTATTTAATGAAATAGAAAAAAAGGAAAAAGAAAAAAATAAGGGCAAAATCGTCATTATGAAAAAGTTTAAAACAGATTGGACCAAACTCGCAACAAAATGAAAACTTTGGACCTCAGGTGCTAGTCCAAACCTTTTTGGATCAAAGTGGCAATTTTGGACATACCACAGAGACCATTTGTGCAGTTTAGTCAATGTAAAAAAAAAAAAAAGGAAAATGAAAAAAAAATGTATTTATACGGTTTGAAATTTACTAAAAAAAATTATACGGTTTCAAATGGAAAATGCTCAATATCGAACAAAATTGGAAAAAATAATATTTGATTTGGAATAAAAAAAACAGATTGTCAAAACTGAAAGAAAAAATTAAACTTATGGTCAAAATTGAAAAAAAAATGAAAACTTAATGTCTTTTGTGGGAAAAAAATCAATTTTAACACGTTAGCATGTCACATCATCAAAAATTAACATGTCATCATGCCACGTCAACAGATAACCTAGTCAACTGGTCAAAATTGGAAAATACAGTGTCAAATTTGATACAAAAAAACACAATGTCAAATTAGAATTTTGGTGTAAACTTAGTGTTTTTTGTGTTATTTACCCTATAATTTATAAAATCTCATTATTAGTGTTTTTTTTTGGTAACCTTTTTAAAACCCTAACCTTTTACATCTTTCTATTGTAATCTTTGAGAAACTTAAACATCTTTGAGATACACTTAACGATCATCTCACACAACGTACCTAGAACTTAGGTTTTAGTTGTATGGTCGAACGTCCTTCAACGGTAAAAGCAAGTGTAATCTTTGTATTGTGTGAGAAGAAATGAGATCCACATTTTGACTAACATAATCGTGTTTTACCATTAAGGAACTCGTATTTTTTTAGTGGATTGAAGTAGCTAGAATAGCTTTTGAGTTAGTGTCCGAATCACTTAAATACTTACGTTCATTTTGTTTCTCTTTCTTTACATTTTAATCTTGTAATGCCTTTTTAGATTTTAATCTTTACTAATTTTTCAAGTGATTACAAGTTCTCAAACATTCCACTTCTTTTCTTCCAATCGATAACATTGCTTTTTCTTTATATTAAAAAGCACTATTGGAACGTTGAGTTCAAATCCAAAATATAAACTCAAACCATACATTAAAATCAAAAAATACAAAAGAATCAAACACTTACACCAGTTCACAAACCACAACTCAAAAGAATCAAACATAAACACAAGAATAAAAAATGGAACATTTTAAATTTGCTCAATAACAAGATGTTGAACTTTTTATAAAAACCTACGAGTAAGTAAGCCAACAACAAACAGTCGAGTCAGTTCTACTGTTTTGTACACACTACCAATATATTTAAAATCCTAGACCAAATATTAACATGGTAATGGTATATGTACACTCCTTTTCCACGTCACATATCCATATCATCAAATATCTCACCATCTTCCTCATAGTACGAACCATCAAACGCAAATCCATCACTCACCAAATTGCTGAAATAAATATATATACATTTATTTAATCAACCTTTTTTTTAATTAAAAAAAATATATATATATGAAAGATTATTAGTTTATTACTACCTTAAACTGCTGAAATGAAAGCACACAACGCGCTTGAGCTTCCTGTTGTAGAAAAAGAAATTGTATGACCACCTACAAAAACACAAAACTCAGATATAAAATTAGAAATTTGTTAAAAAGTGAAAACCAAATAAATAAATAAATAAATAAAATAATTGACTTACAGAGCTCCTTTTTCTATGAATGGGTCAGCATCTGAGTTAGGATCATAACTGTAGACTTCACATTCCGAAAGGTTGATTACCTGAAATTTTGAATTTAGAGTCAACATTGAGGTCTGAAGATGAAGAGGGGTAGTTTTGTAATTTTTGTGATTTAGTACCTCGTCTAGAGCTTTGTATAGGGTTTCTAGAAGGGACCCATCTTCATTTGCCTCTTTCCATTCCTGAAACCACAAAATTATAACCAAGACTAAACCAAGGTGTTTTTTTTTTCTTTTGGCTGAATAAAGTAAACTGTCTGGATACGAGTAAAATGACCTTTATACCCTTACATACAACAAAAAACTAAATTTATAAACCATTGGGTAAATTGCACAAATTAAACAAACAAAACCCTAAATTACCAAACCATGTACAGATAAAAACTACATACATGTTGCAAGGGTATAAAGGTCATTTTAATAATAATAATAATAATACCTTAGATGCATCAGACATGTAGCTGTCAAAAATTTGCTTGAAACCATCCCAGGTTTCCTCTGTGAAAAACTGGTGAGCTTTCACTGCACTGATGGAAGTGGAATAACAAGATGATATGAACAATTATTAGCATTTCCTTGGCTCTGTTTATTATTATTATTATTATTATTATATAATAATAATTATTATTATTATTAGCAACTGATGATTAGTTTTTGGGAAATGGAGAGAATTGAACTCTCAGCAAAGCAACAGTATCTAAACTGCCTGTCAAACCATTTGACAACACTTCCAAATGTCATTGAAGGAGGATTATGTAGTGGGTTGCCATGCGCCAATCAAAAGCTGACATGTCATTACCCATAATCCTCCTTTCATTATTAATATTAACTAGAGTTAAACTTATATTACCTGAAGTCATAGTCTGGATACATGTGGTATAATGTCAGAATCAGATAGATCAACATCTTTCGGCTGTTTTAACAAATATCAAAACCAAAATAATCAGATTGAAATCTCATTCTAATCTTAACTACACCAATAGTTAAGTTAACTTAACCATAGGTTAAGGTGGCATCATCTCATTCTCACCTGGATCTACTAGAAAGATACTCAGCTGGTGAGTCAGCATCAGGTGAGTTACCAAGATAATCAAGAATCTGAAAACAGAAATCAGGAATAAAAATTAAAGATTAAAGATTAAAGATTAAAGACCCATTATTCAATTTTAACTATTTTTACCTCATTTTCCAAACTGAGAGAGAGCCGTTTATCCGAGCCTGTGTGTTTACCTGATTTATCAAAAAGCAAATGGGATTTTCAAATTTTGAAGTTTTTTACATAAGAATTAGTGAATTATTAGAAAATATAGATTCTACTTACAGGAGTAAGCTTCAATGCATCCCTTAAGGGTACGTTCTCCAAGGTTGAGGTGATCTAGAAAAGCATTTATTCTACAGAAGAAGAAGGAAAGACTATTTCAGATGAAATTATTTTTTAATGAACCAAAAAGATGAGAAAATTGAAGGGATTTATTAAAATATATGAGGATATAGATGAGAAAGTACCGGTCGAAAGGTGTGTATTCCAAGTACTTCATGATGAATGATGTAATGACAGGGTTTCAATGTGCGCATACGTTTAAAAGGTGCGCCTTTTGAAGTTATTGACCTACAAGGGAAAGTGAAGAAAATAAGGAATTAGGATCAACTAATTAATGATTTGCAATTGTTCACATTCCATATTGAATATTAAGATAGATTACAATCAGTTTCATTGTGTCATACTCAATCACCTTCATGCAGAATGTTTTTCCATTCATCGGTCATTTACATCGTCTAATAGGATTTCCAGAAAGTTACAAAACATATGGAGTTGCAATAATTCTACAAATACATAACCATTTTACATGTTTACAGAAGTAAAAACAAAATCATGGAATTCATGTGGCGAATTTTCGAATGTTCCTTTAGCATCGTACATTCGTTATCCAAATTTGAATAATGATATTCTAAAGTTACCCTATATATGACATCGCTAAATATTTTGTTATCAATTTGGGGCAATATCGCGTGTCTAAAATCGATGCACAAGTCTAAAATATACACGATATTCTATAATTTAATGTTAGATCTGAAGAAATTTGCGCACTGAATACCAAAACATTAAACTAATCCCAGTTTAAACTAACAAGAATAGTAGATCTACCTAAAATCAAACGAATTCGCATAAAGAACAGAACAGAGATCCAAAACGAGCATCAAATCGTGTGTAGTGAAACTACGCATTGAATTATACAAATTATACCAAAATATTCATGCAAAAGGAATTCTAAATCGAAGAAAATACACGTACCTGAGAACAATTTGCAGAGAAAGAGACGCTTTGGTAAAGGGAAAAATGGACACGAGAACGATAAGTTTGAAGATAAGAACAAGCCTAGATAATCGCGATCTCCATCTGACGAGGACTGGATATGACACTTGGCAAGCAATCGACGGTGGTGGGTGGATCCGACGGCAGAAATTCTTAATGAGATGTCAACGTTTGTTAAAGATATTTATTATTTCAAAATCGACGGCCATTGTAATTCGATTTTATAAATCAGTCCCTCAGGTTTCAGATTTTTGTAATTTTAGTCTCTAAGACCGGACCGGGGAGTGGGGTTCGACAACCATCGGTGAACATCGGATCAGGTCCTTGATGACCTTTTAATCAACTTTTCATTTTCAAAAAATATCATATATTTTTTTTAAAAGAATACTCCATTTTCAAAAATATAACCATTTGTTTCCTAAAATTTCAAATTTTAAATCCTGGATCATCAATTATAAATAACATCATCATTGTTCATTATTCACCATATTAAAATCTTTTTAATTCAATTCTTTTAACTTTCTTATTTTACATCTCCTTCAAAACCTCGTCACTAATGGCTCGTCTTTGGTCCCCTGAAAAAGAGACGTTACTGGCTTGTTTATTGGTTGATGTAACAAAAGACTCAATCAATATTAACGCCAAAGCACATAGTTTTTCGGGGAGAGTCGCTGAAATATAAAATTGTCAAGCTCATGTTCCTCGAAACACAAATCAACTTTTCTCCAAATGGAGACATTCAAACGCATTTGCAACTCATTTTAAACAATGTATTTTGTAAGGTGATGAATGAAGGCGAAAATGGTAAAATAAAAATATTTTGCTAAAGAATGTTCTAGAGGTTTACCGTGTTGAAGCTGACAAACATTTTCGACTTGTTGTGTTTTGGCAAATTGTGCAGCAGTGCCCGAAATAACGTCAAATTTAAAGTCGTTATCTTAATTTTCTAGCAGCAAATTGTGCGGTAGTCCCCGACTCAAAACGCACACAGCGGTCTTCGAAGGAGGAAGGGGAACTTCTCAACGATGGTGAAGGTGGGGAGGGGAAGACAGACGGAGGAGGAAGGGCGTGATTCTTGCAAATCAAAGAAATTGGTATAAGGCTACAGGGAGTGGTTGCATGACGTAGCATGTGCTAAAGCATCGCCGCATCATATTTTTTTATGGACATGTAAATATAGTTTGATGATATGGAGTGATGATGTATTTAAAAGCTAAACATTTTTTTTCTAAAATCAAATAAATATTTATTTAAATATTTAATTAACATAAACTTTAACAAGGTACAAGTTGTTAAGCTGAAGTGACAACTATTTAAAGCTGAACGATTCATGGAGATGGTGTAACAATTACTTAAAAAGGGTGTTGGCGAGGCTTAGCGCCTCTCACTCCCTCAAGCCTAACATAGATCTAATATATGAGCCGGTGGGGGGAGAGGGGGGGAGTCAAAGATAGAAAGTTAAATACGTATAATATTTGTGGTTGTCAAGAGGAAAACAACACAAAGGGTAGGGTGGGGTTTTATTTTTTATTTTATTTTTAATTTATTTAAATGTAAAATTAGTCAATAAAAATAAAAAAGAAATTAAAATGGTATAAAAGTCTTTTTTTAGGTGGACGAAGGACCAACCACATTATAATTTGAAAAACCACATAGACCTTATATGAGGTCAGTTGAACTCTTAAGAATTCAATGAATTGTCATATCAATAAATAATTATATAATTGAGCTTATTAAACTCTTAAAAGTTCAAAGGATTACCACATCAGCATTTTATTATATTTTTTATAAATAATATTTAGAAATAAAACTAGAATATTACATTAATCAGAAATTCAAAGTTATAACTACTAAATATTAAATAAAGATTCTCTTTCAAAAAAATATTAATTAAATATTACAATTTAGAAATTAGAAGTCATGAATAATACATTAAATAAAAAGTACAATAATTAAAATATAAATTTTACTTCATATTGTATTTTATTTTAATAAATTAAATTAAGAAGTACAATAATTAAAATATAAATTTCACGTCCAACTTCCAACATGTTACAAGGATCCATGAAAATGATTAAAATCTCTTCATTCTTATCATTTCCCTCTTTAATTTTCATCTTTATTTCTTTCGATGTATTCTTCATATCCAAAAAGTTATATTAAATCGAGAAAGGGAAAAAAACAAATTTAACATAAATTGTTATATTGAATTGAGAAAGAAAAACACAAATCCAATTACACGGTTCAATGGGGACTGAACATGAAACTCTAGCTTCATTGCATTTTTACTCAATTCAACGTCACACGACCACTTTTTAACTCATTAGACTCTTCATGAAACCCCCATTTGGGATGACTTGAGGGTTTTTAAAATTATGGACTATATCTCAGATTCTGAAAAACCACATGGACCATTTATGAAAGTTTGCCAAAAAAAAAATCACATGGTCGGATACTTTAAAAAATAATAAGCATGGTTCTTTCACAATAATTTAAATTAATTTAAAAATGAATTTTTATACTAATTAAATTTTGATTAATTTATGACAAAAGTCAAAGATAAGTTAATTTATCCAATTGTATGATTTATTTCATATTGTCAAAATTGTGCGATGAAAATATATATTCTTTAATCTATTTTAATTAAACTTGTAAAAAGGTCTGTGCATTGCACATATTAGATTTTTTTGTTGATCCTCAATTTTAGCTTTTAATTTAGGCACGTTTGGAGCCTTGCTGAGTTCAGGAACAACATACCTATACCAATTTTTCCGCTTAAACAAACATATATACCAAAATATTCTTATACACAAAACACACACCCATATCCAACTGTTAATCCTCATCCACCATTCCAACTATCAATTATCCTTTTGTTGTCTGATAAACTTTTTCGAAATACAGTTGAGCGCCCGTCACTGTTGATCCTTCTGTTCCCCGTTGATCTGTGAACTGTCCCAAGGTTGACATTCAGATTAAAATATATAAAAAAAAAAGGTTAAATAATATAAGATAGGATGAATAGAAAGTGCATAAAGAAATAAACTTTTACAAACATGTTCAAACTTTTTGAAAATATGAGTGTCGAATGTTGACAATGAAACATCTATATCAAAAGAAATGGTAGAGAATAGCAACATACTTCACTTGAGTTTTGATTAGTTATAAAGTTTTATCCACAATAGCATTGTACTTTTTAAGTATGATGGTTTAATAAGAAATTTTGTTTAATAAGCAAAATATTATAAAAATGAAAAAAAAATAGAATAATAAATGAAAGTAAGATGCTATATTGGACAACAAAATGAAAATGTGTTTTTGTTTCTTGCATATGGTCGCAATCACGATAAATGGAAGAAAAAGTGAGGTGCTTTCATGTTGTCTAATATAGTGTCTTACTTTCACTTTTCTTATATTTTTTTAAAAAACTTGATGTCTAAGTTATCAAGGGAATTTAATCTACTATAAATATTCTTTTGTTACCTATTAGTCAAGCCAAACAAAAGAGGTCTCACAATAATTTTAAGAAAACAATAACCAAATTACAATGGTATATAAGTAATTTTACTAACTGTTTCAACATCAGGTTGCATTATTGCAAAAGCTAAATCATCCAGACAATCAGGCTACAAAAGAAACACATAATTCATAATCTTTAATTCAATAAGAAAAAAAATGTTCGCTTTTCTTCATATGTGAGAACAAGTAACCAATGCACAAGGACAAGGTTTGAAAACTCAAACCTTAAGTAAATCTTTAAGATCAATGTCTGCTTTTAATGTATGGTTCCAGTTGAATCTGGTAATACCAATTAAGACTTGAAGAAGATATTCAACAAAGTGTTCAAGTAATAAATGAAGAAGACTTAGAGTATAATCAATGTAAAGATACTTAAAGAACAAGAAAAATGTTATGAAAGAACTTAGACTTGAAGGAAAAGTGAAAGTGATGTAATGAGAGTAATTGTTATCTTTGGAGTAAAACATGAGTTGTTCACTTGTCTATTAATGGAAAAGACATTCACTCCTTAAATAGTGAAGGAGGAACATGGTACAAAATGAGAAACATTCTTAGGACTGGATAAAAATCAGTGTTTGACAAACTGTTATAAAAAAGATACATAAAAGAAAAGTCTTATGAACTTTTACATCAATAATAAGACAAAATATTTTAAATGCTTGAACAAACTGTTAATCTCGGAATTGTCCTTCATCTCGGAACTTCAACTCTTCTCAGACTCAGCTGACATCGGAACTTGATTACTTGTGATTGCTAGAGGTTCACTTTTCATGATTCAACAATCTCCCCCTAAGTGAACCTAGCAACCATGTCAACTTAGTTGGCTTCTTCATTAATAAACCTGTAAGCTCTATAAAGCTATTTTCGGGCTTCCAGGTACCATTGGAGTTTATTGATGAATTTTCTCTTCATATGCTCCGGAGCATCTAACTTGGCTGCATTGGTGATGAACTTTTGAAGAATCCTGTTTGGGACGAGATGCTTGTCTAGGATTGGAAAAAAAATCCTTCTTATTGGTCTTCTTTTACATGTAAACATATCCCAGCAGTGTTTCATCAATTTGCCCTTCTGCCAGAATTTCTGCTTCAGACAACTTGTAGTCCATCTTGGCCAAAAACTTTTCAGTTCCGAACAAATGTGCAAGCTCGAAGTCACATCGTCAGAACTCACCAACATAGTCCTTGAGATAGTTCATTGTAGCACTATAAGCACCGATGCTCATTTGATCATTGTGGCGAGTTCGGAAGTGAGCAGCAATCGTCAAAATGTCGTTTGGATTGATGGAGGGGATGTCTGCGTCCGTGATAGTGATTTGCTTTGATTTGTTCCGAAAGATGTAGTACCTATGCAGTAAGCAGTTCAAATCGAATTTGCTCTGAACATTTCTTTTTAACCCAGAGATCTTTGTTTTTCTCTTCCGAGACCACACTTCTTTTTGAGGTCACACATTCACAGAGTAGAATGTCTTCAGTCTTTCTCTTTCGGTTCCAATAATCGTTTAAGGATCATCATCTGGGTGGAGTGGAGCAAACTTGATGTAATATCTTCCTTTGGGAGATCAATTCGGTCTACATATTGCGTTGGTAGATCATAATACATGAATTGCACAATGTCCAGATCATGAATTATCCCTTCACGAAAAAGTGGGGATAAACCCAACATTGGATTCAGATTGTCTTTAAGAGCTTGGATCCGAATGCTCTCTTCAAGGGGTTGATCTATTTGGTCTTGTGACCGTCCTTCTGACTTCTTGAATGTCCATTCAGGGTTGTGTGATTCCGAGACAAGATTTTTACCTTTGTCTTGATGTTGCTTGTGTCAAGTCAGATGTGACTTGTTGAATGTTCTCGGTGATTGTGAACTCTGGAGGTGGAGGAATTAGAGGCTCTTCCGGGATGTCATTAGGCTTCCGAAGAGGAGAACCTTCATCGATTAGAACAATTCTTTGAGAGGGGATAGGAGGCTTAGAATGGAACCCCAATTACTAATTGGGTGTTATTTTGATTTGATTGCTCGAAGGTGTCGTCAGGGCAACAACTAGGGATTTCTTTCTGTGAGCTTCAACATCCGAGGTGAGTCTCCTCACTGTTCTATGGGCCGAAGGCACCAATGCCGAGCCATTCGATTTATGTATTATGAGAAGACCCGGGGGTAACCCTTGGCAGTTTGTATGAAAGACCAAGAGGCAGCTCCCGGCAAATTGTATGCAAGACCAAAGTCTGAACTCTGACAGTTAATTAGTTAAGCAGTGTAGATTGTATGCTAGTTGTCTTTGTGATGCTTGCATGGAAGACCCGAAGGTAGCTTCTGGCACTTTTCTGTAAGACCTAGGGTTTTGGCCCCCGGCCTATCAAGGAAGACCACGAGGCGGCTCGTGGCATAATGGCAAGACTATGGATGACACATAACATCTTTATTGATTGTGGTATATGTATGATAAGTATTGTTCATTGATATTAATATTATTTATGGCTCGATTGGTATGTGTGGTATGTGGTATTTGGGGAACTCACTAAGCTTTGTACTTACAGTTTGTGGTTTATGGTTTCAGGTACTTCCGGTTCGAAAGGGAAGGGTTCAACTTGATCTCAACACATACACCCGTGTTTTCTGCAATATGTGATATTTGGGAATGAACTCTGATAATTGTCTTATTTTGAAATTCTTTTAAATGTTTGGATAAAGTTACAATGGTGTTTTAATTATAATAAAAATGAAATTTTTACCCTTGATTTTCGGGATGTTACAACTCCATTCTGGATTTGATCTTCAAATTCCAGAGTTATTTTTTGTTTTTTCCAAAAAAATCTCTTTACTTATGTTTGAAATGTCTATTTCGAAGTCTTTAATATCACCATTTTTATTCAAATGTGTAATTTTATGCCATAATATTGTAAATACCTCACATTTTCTATGTTTGTATAAGTTTTTGTTAGATTTAAGTAAAAACAATTTTTCTTTCTCAAAATTTTGGAATTTTTCATCGGATTTCGGCTTTGTTTTTCAAATTACAAAGTTTTTTTTTCGAACCTCAAAATTTCATTCTCTAATACGAGATGTCAGTCTTAAATGTATTTTTTTTTGTCAAATTTTTTTTTCTTGGTCAAGAATTCCCGTTCCGAACTTGGTGGTTATTTTTGTCAAAAATATTTTTTTTGTCATTTTTTTCAAATACACTTTACATTATGGTTAGATTGCTCAATTTCCTTTTTATATAGCTCTTTACTAATGGTTTTTAATTATATGTATACATGGGCGGACACATAAATATCAAATAGTAAGGGCACAAAAAATTATGAAAAAATATAATACCATAGACCTGGAAAACGGGTTCATGTCGGGTTGGGTTTGTGTCGGGTCGGGTAGAGATAGTATAAACCCGGTAACCTGTCAAACTCAAACGAACTCAAACAAAAAAAAACTTTTACTAAAAAAAATAGTTTGAGCAACATTTAAGAATCTCAAAATTTAAAAAAAGTATTTTAGGTTTGATAAAGTTTGTAACTAGAACTTGCAAAAGGCAGCTTACAAATAAAAAAACCACAAAAAACCATCGAACAAGATTCATTCATCTAGTCTTGAGTTCATTTTTATAAAAGGGATTTGACTCTCACTTTTACTTCTACCAGCGATGTGAGATGAGATGAGATTCTTTCATACCACATGTCTTTCAAAATTTTAACAAGTGGAAAATAAGTTTCTCATTTTTATTAGTATTTTTTTTCCAAAACTGGTGTCACAAGATTTTAACCCGGAACTTAATATAATATATCATGCATAGTTAGCATTATATATTAAAGTTATGTGTAAAAAATAACATAGTATGTTTTATTAAGTACTTGTTTTGATGGTTGATGTGATAATGTTGACAGTTCAAATGAGTTTCTCATTTTTATTAGTATTTTTTTTACCAAAACTGGTGCGACCAGGTTTAAAACCGAAACTTAACATAATATAACATAGTTAGCATTACAAATAAAATTTTTGCGTAAAAAATAATATATTAATATGTTTTATTAGGTACGTGTTTCGGTGATCGACATGATCATGTTGATAGTAGAAATACGATTCTCATTTTTATTAGTAATTTTTTTTACCAAAATCGGTACCACCGGGTTTAAATCCGAAACTCAACATAATATATCATTCATATTTAGCATTAAAAAGTAATGCATAAAAAGTACCATGTTAGTATGTTTTAGACAAAACTGCAAATTTGGTCCTTGTGGTTTCGTAAAAACTGTGGATATGGTCCAAAAAGTTTCCGACTCGCATGGGAGGTCCAAAATCAGGAATTGTCCATTGTTTTGGTCTTTAATAAACTTAAAATGACAATTTTGCCATTTTCATTTATTTTTTGTATTTTATTTTATATACTTTTATTTAAATAAAAAGAAAAAAACATTAGTTTATCCATCTTACCCCTACTGGTGCCCTCTCCCATTTATCTCTCTATATCACTTTCGCTCTTTCTCTTTTTTTTTTTTCTCTCTGTCTCTACTATTTTCACCCTTTTAGTCTCAAGCACATATCTGTTAATCGAAGGCTATGGAACCGATATGGATGAAAGCTCAGAGCATCTCATCAAGAACCCTATTGTTGGTGGTCATTTGATCAGAAAATAAGAATTCAGCCTGGTGGTTGCCTCACAGTCACTTATGGGTTTTTGATCTTTATCCCGATTGGTCTCATGGAGATATATGGTTGTTTTCTATCTGGAAATCTATGAAGAAGACAAGGGATGGAGATGTAATTTTGATTGAAATTTGATGGGTTATGTGTCTTGATTCATGTATAAGAGAGATATAGGGTATGTTTTCATTTGTGATGGAGTTTTGGGTCTTGAAATCCTCTTCAACAACACATCTTCTTATTAATCTAAATCTGTGAATGGATCGACTTTAGGATTTTCCCAATAAATTTTGTTTCGGTTTTTTTGGCATAAACTATGTAAAGAATGTGATTTGGGGTGGGGTGTATTAGGCGTGTCAAACCCAACAAATAAAATGGTAAGATATACTCCAAAAGAACACTACTATGTTGCACTAAAAGGTAGTACAATGCAAGCATGGTTGAACCATAGAGACACGGGACAATCAGTCTATACCTCTTTGCGCAAGGTACTTTGATCACCAAAAGTAAAAGGGGGGTTTTGTATGTAACAATTCAAATAAGAAATATAATGGACAAACAAACGATTAACTGATTAAAGTAAATTCAAAATTTTTAAGGACTTCAACTCTATGTGTAATGACTTAGCTATGTGATTCCAAGATGACATGATATTTCTTCAATTCTACCCAAATTAGTACTTGAAAATGTTAACAAGCTCTAACATTTTCCATTCACCATATTGATTAACCAAAATAAGCTCTTTAATTAACCCTACTCTCACCAATCTAATCTAAACAAGCTCTTAGAATTAAGTTAAAGGATTGCATTAAGATTTATGTGAACGTTCCCAAAAAAATTCAATACTCCTCACAAGCTCGGGAGCGTAAGAATGTGTGAATATGATTTACACTAGACTTATTCAAAAGAATTCAATTTAATGCTTGTTACTTGCTCTATTTCACGAAATAATTATGAATTTTGCAAAACATATAACTTGAATGACCTAACCCTAATTCAAATGACCAATTAGAATTGTAATCAGAATCAAACATTCGATTAAGGCAAAATCAAATTCACTAGATAGAAATTAGAAACAAACATCAGATCACATGATTGAAATCACAACTGAAATTTAAGACATAAAGTTGGAGAATTTAGGGTTCTAGCCACACATGGCTAGAACAAGATCACAAGTCAAAATATGGAAATAGTATGGAATTACAACTTACAAATAAGAGAAATAATGTTTCCAAATGACAAATGATCAAACCCTTGCAAAAGCCTTCGAAATCCTCTCACCAATAATGCTCTGATATGATGTGTGTGTGTGTAAAAATGACCCTAATCCCGTAATATGAAAGATAGAAAAAACTGTCAAAAGACAGTTTTTGAGTCAAACACGACCTATGTCGAAATAGGCTAAACTGACACGGGTCGTGTTCATCATGGTCAACATGGCCCGTGTTCAGCATGGTCAACAACTTCTTCTTGGTCAAACACGACCCATGTTTATTTTTCAGTGCAAATCCAACACGCCCCGTGTTCGCTCCTGCTTCCAGGTCCAATCTTGATTTTTCCAACTTTTCCTTTTGCATCCAATCATCCCAAAATCTTCACCTATGTTTCCCGGCACCTCCCGAAGTGCGTTTCAACCTCCATTTTACCTGAAAATACTATAAAAGCATGCAAATAAGGTTGTTCTAGAGACTAACATGACTTTGATGAAATGCAAGAAAAATGAAAGACAACTATGCTAAATGAATGCACAAAAGGGACTAAAAGGTGTGCAAAAAGATGCACAAAATGCACCTAACAGGGTGGGGCTGCTGGGTTTGATCAAAATTGGCTGCTTTTGTGATATCCAATGATACTCCCTTCCCTTTCATGGGTTTGATTCGTGTTTTGTTGTTTTCAAATGGGTTGTTGGTATCGAATAAGCCATTAACGAACCATGGTGAAGGAATAAGATAAGAAATGGGTCGGAGGTTAAGAAAGCTATGATTTTGGGGATTTCACCATTCGATACGAGTTCATCTACGATGAGGCTTCTGATTAATTTAGTCCGTATAGATAGGAATTGGATTGATTGAGCACATGATATCGAAATCAACGTAGAAACAGTTTCCCCCATCAGAAGTTGGCCTACGAACACATCTTTGCTGAACTTGATCAATTTGAAGATTGCAAAAGCGGATGCTTCTCGAAGGTGAGGATCGTTTTATAGGATGGATTTTGATTCGTTTTCGAGCTCGAAAAGAGCTTAAATAGGGGGGGTGTAACGACCATAACATTTCAACCAATTTTAACTTTTCAAAAACAACCCATTTTCATAATGTTATTACAAAAAGGTTTTCAATACAGTTATTATCAGAGTCTTCCCAGAACCACATCATAAAACATAATCATGAGGAGCGGTACGATCACGTCTTTGCCTTGCCACGATATCCTGAAGAACCTGAAAAACATTAAACCATAATTGTAAGCTCGAAAGCTTAGTGAGATACCCCCAAAATACCAACCGCATATACCATACACGCACAACATGCCATATCATATCAGAACACAGAACAGTCATGCACTTCGGGTCTACTGTGTGACTGGTCCGCCGCACCGGCCTTCAGTCCACCTGGTCCACCCTCCGAGTCTAGCCATACATATCGAGTCTACAGTGTGATTGGTCCGCCCGCACCGGGCCTTCAATCCACCTGGTCCACTCTCTGAGTCTATAGTATGACTGGTCCACTCTCTGAGCATCGGCACGTCTAGTCCGCCCTCTTGGGGCCTACAGCCTATCCGGACCGCTTGCTGGGCCTTCGGGACAACCGGTCCGCCCTGGGTATGTTGGCCTACAGCACAAAGCAGGAGCCGCCTCAACCCCACCCCAGTCCAACAACCATGTGCACATAAACATTCAATCATATAACAATTCACATTCAATCAAGCCGATCTAGCAGATCACATAACATAACATCCTCCTACCCAGGATACCGACCTAACCGGTCACTAGCATAGCATCATCCTATATACCAGGATACCGACCTTAACCAGGTCTCTAACATAATACCATCCTAACTACCAGGATGCAAACATAGCAAATAAATAACGTAACAACGATACCCGAATCTCAATCCGATAAAAAGGGCCGGCCTTGGTGCCTTAGATCCTGTTGATATAGTGAGGATAACTCACCTCGCAACTGCCGAAACTCTGAACTGAAGAAGCAGATTCCCGAATCACCGCCTCACAAAAAATCCCGAACTATTCGAAGCAGCAAAACAAACATTAGACCAAACACAATATCCTTCCAAGGGTAAATTGACCAATTTACCCTTAACTCAATCTGGTCCAAAACTAATGCCCACAATCAAAATATGAAAGGCCCATCACTCGATAAGCTCTCAAGCCCACTAATGGCCCAAAGACCAAAAGTCTGAAGCAAGGCCCAATATTGGCCCAATTTACTAAATTGGGCCCACCTCACCAAATGGCCCTAGATCCAAGGTCCATAATAATTAGTGAGTCCACAATACCCCATCCATAATTGTCCAGTCACGACCCAAAATCCAACAGCCCAATCTCCTAATGCCCAAAATGAAAACCCAACAGAGGGAGTATGCTGGGCGTACAACACTAATCACGAAATGGAATCGGGACACAGACCCACTACGCTGGGCGTACTCTCAGTTACGTCAGGCATAACTCCTCTGAACTACAACTCCTCATAAGATCTTAATGGCTTTAGCTCTTAAGTCCAAACTTCATATCCATAGACCAATTATGCCTAGGATTCATAAAGTCTCAAACTTTATTACTTGGGACGTCCATAAAGCTCTTAATCCAAGGTCTTAACCCATTAAGACCTATCTATAACACATGTGAGACAACCAAAGCCCTTGGGACCTCATTTTTCTTACTTAAGACCTCTCTTAGGGTCTAAAAGGATAGCTAATCTCAACCAACTCGAAACATGCATCAAGATGAGGTTTTTGGGACAAGAAAGATGTCAAAACTTCACAACACATAGATCTACACAATATGATTGTCAAGCTAGAGACTTTTTACCTCAAAAGAGCCTCAGAATATGATGTCTTTCCAGATCTACAAGCTCCAGCCACTCAACTCCTTCTTTGACAACTTCCTCTTTCTTCTTCTAGCCTCTCTTTTGCCAAAACAAGCTTTCCAAGGCCAAACACACCCAACAATGGAGGTGGGACGGCTATCTAGGGTTTCTGAGGTTAAGAGAGTGCTTATGGAGGCTAGAGTAAGAACCATTATGTTCCTTATATAGTGGCTGACCCTAAATTTAGGGTTTCTGGATGATAGGCGTACGCTGGGCGTACGCCGAGGGCCTCCGCGTTCCTTTCCTCCACTACGATGGGCGTACGTCCAGCTTACGCTGGGCGTACCCAGCCAAACACAAGCGTGCATGCAAGGGACCCTCTTGCTAAATTTCTCCCCTTAAGGGACCATTGCTGCCCACATCTTAATTTACAATCCCTCCTCCATCATAAGCCGTTCTTGCCAAACTCTAAATCCACATCAAGGACCGAAACGCCCTTACTCTTGCTCTCGGGAACCCAAAATTAGATATTTCAAGAACGGGTCGTTACAATTCTCCCCCACTTAAATTAGGCTTCGTCCTCGAAGCCTGCGACAACTCAACTCCAGAACTACTCCCGTAATGCACCACCTGGCATTAACCAGACCAGGTTCCTCAAGACACAACCACTGAAACCCAAGACCCAACTCTATCCACTCCAGGTTGACAAAAGGACACATCCTTCAGTCTCAGAGCAACTCCCATGAGTTCTCCTCCGCAATCTCATACCCATGCCGGACTGGTTCTAACATCCTCGGGTTGGAGAAACCCGATGCACTGACGTCACCTCCAACATCCCCCAGGATGAATTCCCATTACATAAATCAAAATCAGACTGGAAATCCAAGATTCCATCACTGCATTCCTTTCGAGCCTCAGCAAACATCCAACCCGGATGTGATTTCATACCACAGCCGCAGACACACTGCTCATCAACCATGATTGGAACGCCCCAATCATAACTCTGCACTACTGCTTTTCACTTCCGTGAACTTACACTCCCTCTCGGAGCTACATTCCTTTCCTTTCCCTTACCAAGGAAATCCACTTGGTTGCCTTGACACTACACAAGTGCCACGGTGCTCACTCAATACTACACCATTCTCTTATAGCATAACCGCTATCCTATGCACCACACATGCTCTGGATCCTCTCGCAAGGACTCTCAAGTCCACGCTCTACCTTCCACCCACCATGATCAATACCCGGGGCTAGACCTTCTAACGCTATCACATCACGACATACTCAATCCATTTCCTCGTACCGATCTAACGACACATGCAGAGTATTCAGCATGACTGGACCGCCTTACCAGGCCTTCAGCCAATCTGGACCACTCTCAAAACCTTCAGCAAATCTGGACCGCCCTCCAGGGCCTTCAGCCTGGCTGGACCGTTCTCCGAGCCTTCGACCTGACTGGTACGCCTACCGGCCTTTAGTCTATCCGGACCGCCCAACTAGCATTCATCATTTCGAGTTATCCCTCCGGGAAACTCTCCCATGCATACTGTTCTAGCCCTCTAGGGGTTCCGAACTCTATCTCCATCCTACATACTCAATCCCGGCCCGATCCCAGGCCTTCCACAATCAATCACCCTTGGTCTGGATCCCGCCCCGCACGCCTGCCACTTACTCATACTAGCCTACGCTCTTGGTTGACAGAAACACCGCTGAATCCCAAGCAGCTAAACAACCTCTCGTGCTCATCGATCTTCCGGAGAATTCTCCAATTCTCCCCCACTTAGAGCACTGACTATCAACCACCGGTCGCCATCACCGACCTCCCTCAACAACCCTACATAAAATAAACACTTACACGCGAACTGATTCCCACTAGAACGAGCAACCTTCACAAAATCATATATCAACACTGATCATCCCGGGCTCGAAAGAAACTCGATCTTCAGCTAACCACTCCTCAGACTGCATATGCTATCCGACATTCAGACCAAACGCCAGATTTCCACTAATAACCCTCATGAATGATAACCAACGAAATTCCCAACACTAAACCCATAACCATGCCATAACCCTCAAATAACAACGAATACAATACCAAAAACCACACAACGAGACTAGCAGATAAACAATACTCCACAATAATCATAAGATAACAAGACATCAAGAAAGAAACATACCCGCAGCTGCATCCGGCACTGCCCTGACCTCCTCTGCTGTAAGCTGAAAAGCACGACCCTGAGCCCTTGGGGGCTCCGCTCCACCCTCACCTCCGCCCGTGATCCTCAATGTGGCCGGTGCTGGAGACTGCACCGGTCCTGCAGTAAGCTGTGGACAGTTGGCCCTCAAGTGTCCAACCTGATGGCAATGATAACAAATCCTCAAATCCCGAACTGGGGTTGTCTGCCGACAATCCCTCGCATAGTGCCCCTCCTTTCCGCACTTGCGGCATGCACCACCGGACCTACAAACTCCGGTGTGACCCCTTCCATACTCTCCCACTCTAGAATCAACGGTCTTGGACCGTTTCGGCATCGGCTATAACTGCACCGGAGCCTGCCTCAGCTCTCACAGCTGCAACTCAATCTCCAACTCACACCGCCTGGCAGCCTCCTGCAACTCCAACAAGGTCTCGCACCTCTGCGTAGACACAAACTGTCTGATATCCCTCTTGAGCATACTCAGATATCGGGACATCTGAGCCTGCTCCGAAGCGAACTCAGGGCAAAACATCGCCCTCTCCGTGAACATCCTGGTGATCTCCGTCACCGACTCCGAATCCTGCTTCAGTTCCAGGAACTCTTGAGCTAATCTCTCCCTCTCAACCCGCAGAACATAACGAGTGTTGAACATCTCCCGGAACTGATCCCATGAAACCGCAGCTCTCTACGCATCCAAATATGACCCCGTGGCCAATCTCTACCAATCCTTCGCCCCGAGCCTCAACAGGTTCAGAGCACACCTCACCCTCTGATCAGCAGGGCATGAACACGTGAAGAAACACCCCTCCACGTCCGACAACCATCTCATAGCAACAATCGGGTCCTGCACCCCATCGAAGGTAGGAGGCTTCGTATTATTGAAGTCCCGATACTAAAAACCTCGACCGGCTCCTCCCCCTGCTGCTGCTACAGCCGCTGTAGCCGCCGCGGCAACCGTCTCTGTGAGGGCCGCATAACGCTCATCAAAATACTCAATCATATCGGTCTTGATCGACCCGAACAGTTCCGACAACTCGGGCCGGAACAACGCAACAACTTCATCATGCAGGATCTCACGAATCCTAGCGTCCAACTCGCTTGTGCTCATCTGACCGATAACCTCGGGCAGTACTGACCCGCCCTGACCTCCCTCTCCTGCTCCCGATCCTGACCCAGATCCACTCCCAGCATGCCTCGTAACCACTATACTGAAAAAACACCACAATATCTCAGATACTTCCCACAAACCCGGGAATCAATTCCCAACTCAACCCTAGAGGTCATGGTTTCTTTGATACGCGTATGGGTCCTGTGATTTCAGTAGTACGGGCCCATACTACCTTCTACACCTATCCATATTTGTATCAAGTATACCACAACACCCTAGTGAAAAACATACATACATAACAAGCGCTCAACCCTCACTCCTAGAGGAACACCGGAAATCTCCCACAGGGGAACCCTAGGCTAGCAGGCATCATAAATCAAACAACATTAACATGAAATCCTGAGGATCCCTAGCCTAGTTCTAGCATGTTGTTCTATCAAAGCTCAAAAAACAAATATCATGTATGGTATTTTGGGGTTACTTACTGGCTCCAGCTGATCGTACCTCCGCGCCCTCCTTTACTCATTTTGAAAACCATTTTAAATTCTATTTTTAAAAACTCTCCCTGATTTGAGACTGGATTCACACGAATGTTCCTCCAATTCACTCAAACCAAGGCTCTGATACCAACTTGTAACGACCATAAAATTTCAACCAATTTTAACTTTTCAAAAACACCCCATTTTCATAATGTTATTACAAAAAGGTTTTCAATACAATTATTATTAGAGTCTTCCCAGAACCACATCATAAAACATAATCATGAGGAGCGGTACGATCACGCCTTTGCCTTGCCACGGTCTCCTGAAGAACCTGAAAAACATTAAACCACAACTGTAAGCTCGAAAGCTAAGTGAGATACCCCCAAAATACCAACCACATATACCATACACGCACAACATGCCATATCATATCAGAACACAGAACAGTCATGCACTTCGGGTCTACTGTGTGACTGGTCCGCCGCACCGGCCTTCAGTCCACCTGGTCCACCCTCCGAATCTAGCCATACATATCGAGTCTACAGTGTGATTGGTCCGCCCGCACCGGGCCTTCAATCCATCTGGTCCACTCTCTGAGTCTACAGTATGACTTGTCCACTCTCTGAGCCTCGGCACGTCTGGTCCGCCCTCTTGGGGCCTACAGCCTATCCGGACTGCTCGCTAGGCCTTCAGGACAACCGGTCCGTCGTGGGTATGTTGGCCTACAGGACAAAGCAGGAGCCACCTCAACGCCACCCCAGTCCAACAACCATGTGCACATAAACATTCACTCATATAACAATTCACATTCAATCAAGCCGATCTAGCAGATCACATAACATAACATAACATCCTCCTACCCAGGATACCGACCTAACCGGTCACTAGCATAGCATCATCCTATATACCAGGATACCGACCTTAACCAGGTCTCTAACATAATACCATCCTAACTACCAGGATGCAAACATAGCAAAGCAATAACATAACAACGATACCCGTATCTCAATAAGATAAAAAAGGCCGGCCTTGGTGCCTTAGACCTTGTTGATATAGTGAGGATAACTCACCTCGCAACTGCCGAAACTCTGAACTGAAGAAGCAGATTCCCGAATCACCGCCTCACCAAAAATCCCGAACTATTCGAAGCAGCAAAACAAACATTAGACCAAACACAATATCCTTCCAAGGGTAAATTGACCAATTTACCCTTAACTCAATCTGGTCCAAAACTAAGGCCCACAATCAAAATATGAAAGGCCCATCACTCGATAAGCTCTCAAGCCCACTAATGGCCTAAAGACCAAAAGTCCGAAGCAAGGCCCAATATTGGCCCAATTTACTAAATTTGGCCCACCTCACCAAATGGGCCTAGATCTAAGGTCCATAATAAATAGTGAGTCCACAATACTCCATCCATAATTGTCCAGTCACGGCCCAAAATCCAACAGCCCAATCTCCTAAGGCCCAAAATGAAAACCCAACAGAGGGAGTACGCTGGGCGTACCCTCCTTGGTACGCTGGGCGTACAACGCTGATCGCGAAATGGAATTGGGACACAGACCCACTACGCTGGGCGTACTCTCAGTTACGCCGGGCGTAACTCCTCTGGACTACAACTCCTCATAAGATCTTAATGGCTTTAGCTCTTAAGTCCAAACTTCATATCCATAGACCAATTATGCCTAGGATTCATAAAGTCTCAAACTTTATTACTTGGGACGTCCATAAAGCTCTTAATCCAAGGTCTTAACCCATTAAGACCTATCTATAACACATGTGAGACAACTAAAGCCCTTGGGACCTCATTTTTCTTACTCAAGACCTCTCTTAGGGTCTAAAAGGACAGCTAATCTCAACCAACTCAAAACATGCATGAAGATGAGGTTTTTGGGACAAGAAAGATGTCAAAACTTCACAACACATAGATCTACACAATATGATTGTCAAGCTAGAGACTTTTTACCTCAAAAGAGCCTCAGAATATGATGTCTTTCCAGATCTACAAGCTCCAGCCACTCAACTCCTTCTTTGACAACTTCCTCTTTCTTCTTCTAGCCTCTCTTTTGCCAAAACAAGCTTTCCAAGGCCAAACACACCCAACAATGGAGGTGGCACGGCTATCTAGGGTTTCTGAGGTTAAGAGAGTGCTTATGGAGGCTAAGGTAAGAACCATTATGTTCCTTATATAGTGGCTGACCCTAAATTTAGGGTTTCTGGATGATAGACGTACGCTGGGCGTACGCCGAGGGCCTCCGCGTTCCTTTCCTCCACTACGCTGGGCGTACTTCCAGCTTACGCTGGGCGTACCCAGCCAAACACAAGCGCGCATGCAAGGGACGCTTTTGCTAAATTTCTCCCCTTAAGGGACCATTGCTGCCCACATCTTAATTTACAACCCCTCCTCCATCATAAGCCGTTATTGCCAAACTCTAAATCCACATCAAGGACCGAAACGCCCTTACTCTTGCTCTCGGGAACCCAAAATTAGATATTTCAAGAACGGGGCGTTACAGGGGGGGGGGTGAACAAGTGTGATCTTGTTTACATTTGATAAAAATGAACCGAGGGTGTATTATTGTATGTGTGTGTGAGAGAAAGATGTATCATGGTTGTAGGTTTTCTAGGGAGAAAGATTGTTTTTTATTTACTTTTAATTAATAAAGTATGAAAATAAATAAGAAAAAATACAAAAAAAAAATTACAAAGGCAAAATGCTCTTTTCAAATGTTCTAAGGACTAAAACCATGAGAATTATATAATTGTGGACATTCCATGCAAGTTAAAAACTTTTTGGACTCTATCCATAGTTTTTTGTAAACCACGTGATCTAATTTTACAGATTCATCTATGTTTTGTTAGGTACTTATTTTGGTAATTGATATGATCATGTTGACAATAGAAAAATACCATTATCTATTTGTCATTAATCCATAAAAAAAACCTTTCATATCAACAAATGGCTAGTTTCAAAACTTTAAGCTATAAGAAATAAAATAAAACCTAAGTTTTAAACGAGGGAAATTGAGTAAATTAACCATTATAAATAAGCTTTTCAAAGAAAATAATCATATTTTTTTAGTTTTTAAAAAAATAATCACTTTCTTCGGAATGTCTAATTCCGGAGTATTGTTCATATTTTTTTATTTTTATTTTCAAAGAAATTATTTTGTTTTTGGGATTCTGAATTCTACATTTCGTAATATATAATGTCATTGTTTTCCAATAAAATGTCTAATTTTATGCATTCATATTGTATATAGTTCATATTATTATGTTTGTTTAATTTTTTATTAAATTAAGAAAAAATGATTTTTTTCTTGAAATTCCGGAATTGTTTTTCGGATTTCGAATTTGTTCTTGAAATTTCGAGTTTTTTATTTTATTTTATTTTGTTTTTATAAATCCGAAAGTTTAGTCCGGAATATGAATAGTACTTCGGAATTAGGCATTATGGAGTCCTGTTCATATCCCAAAACTTTAGTCTGGAATCCAAAATGCCATTCCGGAGTTGGTCAAAAAAATGATTTTTTCTTCGTCCGGAATGTCTCATTCTTGACAAAGTGATTATTTTTGCAAAAAAAAAAAAAAGAGTTATTTTTTTCAAACACATTAAAAAATGGTTAAATTACTTACTTTCCCTTTAAATAATTACAATTAATAGCGCATAAGTTCATATACTAAAATATGCAATGTCTAGTAGGGTGGTTCAACTATATTTTGTGAAAGTGACCAAACCCTCTTAAATTATATCTATTGCAAAAACAAACCAATGAGGACACTTGATTGCATATGTTTGATTAAATGATGTGATTTATAGAGGTGAAATACAAACTAAAATCGTTGCCTCTTTATGGAAACAGGAAACATGAGGCATCTTTTCACCCATTTGCTATTGGTCCTTATTGAAATCGAAACCTAACTATTCTTCTCTCAAAAAGACAACAATAAAGAAGATTATAACCTCGTACATGTAGTTTACATATAAATCTTATATCAAATTCCAAGTTGTATAAATGAAGCACCAATATATTATTTAGCTTTTTCCTTGTATACGGAAACACAAGAGACAAATCCATGGTAAATATGCATCAATCCACTTTATTTTATGTGTAATTGAATTAGTGGTCGCTTGTATAATCGGGTCACATATGAAAGCATATATGAGAGAAAAAATTTGGCCAAAAGGAATTTTCGTATTGTTTTTACATTTATACAAATAAATATACCATATCTACTTGCATATATTAAGCTTTCTCTTCAAAATTTATTTCTGAAAATGATGATATCGAGATATCGTTTATTGGTGATCATACATTGTTTAATTACCATTAACTAGAAGGTCACCAACCAAACCAATAAAAGATTTATGAATTTGTATTTTAGCTTTAACTACACCCACTCCTTTAGATTTATTTTATGTAATCAATAGCTATCACACATAAAGACACTTTTAATGACCTTTTTTTTTATAAATTAAAAGTGTACATAGTTTTAGTTTATCGGTTATAAATACTTGAATCGTATAACTAAATTTTAAAGAAGCTTATAATAAAAACAATAACTAATCCAATAATTATTAATCATAGTCAAAAGAAGTCTCATTTGCATGCCAAACCTCTCACCCACACGACCTCCATGTTATATATAGTTAAAATGCATGATAAAATATCATCCAACATTCATGAATTATGATAACGTATTATAAGATTTTATTTTAATTTAATTGTATATTTTATAAATTCAGATACCAAAACATTAATTAATAAATAAAATACACATTACTCATCTCTTAGAATATTTCACCTCGAAAAATAGTCATTGAAAAAGACACGTGGCGTGCAAAGAGAATGAGGAATCCAGCCAACTTGCACGTGTCTTGCGATGATTTCTTCGAACAAAAAACTGAAATTTTTATATTTTGGATAGAAAAATTATAGAAAAAAAAAATAGAAAATTCCATATACAGTTTATACACTCGATCACGTAGTATGTATGTGGAAACAATGATTCCTTTTTAAAATGAAAATTAATTTAGTGGATTAGTATAAAAATGGCTGAAGCCATGTTATCAAGAAGAGAAAGAGGGAAATTTCGAGAGAAAAAAAAAACACGAATTTGAACGAACAAACGAACGAAGGAATTGATATGATTCTGAAAATTTAGGGTTGCAAAAGTAGATTTCTACAAGTGAAAGTGATTGATGAATTTCTTCGCTTTAAACACATCCGATCTCCTTCTTGTAAGCTTTCTCTTTCTTCATCTTTTCGCTTTCCAGTTTGTCTTATTTTCTTCTTATACCTCTTTTCATATGCCTTCATCTTTGTGTTCTTTCATAGAAAGCGAAATTACCTTTCTGATCATCTGGGTAAATCTTTTTTGATGTTGTTTTGCTTGTTCCTATCATCTACTCACTTTTTCCCAAATTGGGTTTTGTCTAATTGAAGTTCTTGTATAGCATCTGCTTCGTTTTTTGATTGACAAAAAGAAAACTTATTCCTTTTTAGATATGAAGGGTACTAACCTTTTTTTCCCTTTCCCGTTCATTAGAATAATGTTTTGATTCCAATTCCAAAAGGGGTTTTGTTAATTTTAAAGAAGCTTCACAAGCAAAGCTGATTCGAATTTTGTTTATGTCCAGAATTACTTACAGGAGTCAAAGCATTTAAATTTCTTCAATTTGTGGAATTCCCAGTTGATTTCTCTCACCAAGATACTGAAATCGATTCTTATTGTATAAAAATGGGCGATCATTTCGTGTTTCTGGTTGATCGGTTACTCACCGAGTCCACTTTAGAAGCTGCAATCGAAAGCAGAAACCCTTCGTACCCTTTATCTCCCGCCATTGACACCATGATCGATTGTTCTTCTCATATGGATCATCCTGAAACTCCTTTCACTCCTAGAAAAATGGTGGAATGCAGAATTTGTCAGGATGAGGATTTTGATTCGAATATGGAGACTCCTTGCTCTTGTTGTGGTAGCTTGAAGGTCAGTTTATTCTGCAACAAGTGATTTTAACTTTCAAGCAAATGAGAATTCTGAATATATCCCTTTTTAATTTTTGTAGTATGCTCATCGCAAATGTGTTCAACGATGGTGTAACGAAAAGGGTGATACCATTTGCGAAATATGCCACCAGGTCAGATTTCATCTTTTTTCCACTTCAAATCCCTTCAAATCCTTCTCATATTCCAGTTTTAATCATCTTTTTGATATGATTAACTGCAGCAATTCAAACCAGGGTATACAGCACCACCTCCCGTATTCCGATTGGGCGTCATTCCAGCAAATATAAGGTGAATTTTGACTTTTTGAGGTCAAATCTACGCAAAATCCGATTTCGATTCATGGTATAATCCAAATTTGTCCTTAATTTTTTTTTTCTCAGGGGGCATTGGCAAATTGCGAGAAGGGATATGAACGATGAGACTCGAATAATTACAGTCGTTTCTTCTGATCATAATTTACTCGATCAGGAATATGATGAGTATGCAGATTCCACTGCAAGAAGCATTTTGTGTTTTCGTTCAGTTGCTATCATTGTAATCTTTCTCCCTATACAACCATATAACCATTTCCAATTTGTACACTTTTTGTAACATTTTTTTTGTATACAGTTCATGATTGTATTGATTTTGCGTAACACGTTACCTATATTTGCAAATGGAGGGGCAAATTACTCTTTACCAGTACTTCTGGTATGAAATAGTAACGAATTTTATTCTGATTTTGTTTTCGTAATTGTATAAAGTTATATAATCATGGGTTCCTCGTTTTTTTATGCAGTTGTTACTCATAAGAACTTCTGGAATAATTTTACCAATTTATCTCATCTTAAGGGCCATGTCAGCATTGGTACATAGGCGGCGCCACTTGGTGAGTAGCGTTATCATGTGATCATGTCTTGCATTTTTAGCCGTTGGATTGGGCTTTAGTGGGCCATGATTGGGTGTCTAATGGGTCAATATCGTCTTTTTCAGGTGTCAAATGGGTCATCATCGTCTTTTTCTTCTGATGATGAGGAAGCTGGTGCGACATCAATGCAAGGTGGTGGTGTTGATTGATGGGTTTGGGTCCATTTGAAGTATTTATGGTCAACAAGACTCAAGAGGTCAAACCATGTGATTTGTGAAGGAAGTGTGTTCTTGAAAGTTGAAAGTGGTGTTCTAACTAGAACAAGGGGAACTTGTTAGTTATGGGTTTGTTGCACGTGTACCCTTTAAAGTTAGATCTCAAAAGCTTTGAAGAATCGCATTTTTTAGAAGAAATCTTGATGTACAGTTTGTTAATTCAGGTTTCTATATGTAAGTGGTTCTTGGTATTAGACATGGTGGGAACTTGTTTAGAATTAGAACACCACATCTCGTATATAAGGGTAAATTACAATATGGCAAATTTGAAGTTGATGGTTGAACTCTTGATGAGTCTATGTAAAATGACTAATATTCCTTCCAATTCTTTTACCTGCTGTTGATGTTCAAGAAAACCCTAAATCCTAAAATCTAATAAACCCATGTGTATTGGGCTTTGATGTCCTTTATCCCTAAATCTACTAACATCAAGGAAATTGAAAAAAGTTTGTGTGGGTTCTTGTGGTGTTGTGGAGATATGCACACATAAAAAGCTAAAATGGCATTGTGTAGCATTTGTAAGCTAAAGGATGTGGAGATCTAGACGTTAAATGCTTACGAAAAATGGAATACTGCCCATTTATCTCTCACATTTGGAAAACAATCTCCGGGAAAAACTCATTGTGGTATAGTGGGTGAGATGATATGAATCTTTGAGGGTGAAATTTTGGGATATTAGATTAGAGTTTAGTCTAGTGGTGGTTTGATAATTGGCATCCCATTGTGCAAAATCTTTTGAGAAGAGAAATCATTGAAGCCGGATATGAAGTGAATGCGTGGTCGAAGATGTTAGGTTTTGGATTTTGGTCATTCCGCTAGCTATGGTCTACTAATTTTCCGAAACTTCAATACAACAGAATATAAAAATCATGTGTTGTACCTGTAAGGGTTTAGTTCCTTTTGTTATTAATTTGGCTTGATTAAGAGATATGAGACGTAAAGTTGTTTGACTGATTTGGTTCGGTTCAAACCGAACATTCCAAGCTATAGTTTCATCTTGGGTTGGTAGTCTAAGGGAAATTAAAAACTCAGCCCGATTTAAAATTTTAAAATGCTATGATGAAATGGCATGCCATTTCTTTTGAAAGCCGATTCAAATCCTCATTTGTATTTCGATTATAGTTTCTTAAGTGATGCTTGGAAAGCTATTGTTGAGTTTGTGGGAATTAAAGAAATAATCTTTGATAGGTTTTCGTTCATTGAATACCTTCAAAGGAGTTTAAAGTCAAAGAATATTGGCAACACAATCACAAAATTGGCTCTTGCAGCGGCGGTCTATCAGAATGGGAGAATGGAATGGTGGATGGAAAATGAGCTAAAAATTTTGGATCTTGGAAATGTAGTGTTAGAATGATGATATTAGAAGATGGTAAATTGATTGCATGATGGAGTCGTGCTTGATCATTAGATGGAAGTATTCCACTAATGTGAAGGCCTATGACTCGGAAGTTTTATTCTACGTACTTGTTGGTTAGGCCTATTATTTTGTTTTGGTACTTTGGATATACCTTTTTGGGTCTATACAAAAATTTAGTAGTTTGGAATGTCCAAAAATGTGATATTTCACATAGATAACTGAAGTCTCAAATATATGTATCCCTATATGTGTTATATAACTAAAGTGTAAAATTCATGATTCTTATGACATGTTGAAACAAAATTGGTGTATCTAAAATGCAATGTTTTGGACATGTCAGTTAATTCAATAAAATTAGTTATTTTTTTTATTCTCCATAATCATGTTGTCATTTTTATGAGTATCCTTACTTTTAATACATGGTCCATCAATTCATTTCAAAACCTATCATTTTTAATGTCAACTCCACACTCGACGTGTAAAACATCTATCTCCAAATTGAAGATGTTACACTACGGTTCATTCGTTTTAGAAAAGAAGCTAACTTTTTTATGGGTTATTTTGATATTTCATTGATTAATTGATGTATAGATTATTTGATCCTGCAAAGCTATTTAATAAATTTATAAATAAGCAATATATGATTGTATTTTTTTCACAATAACTTAATGTCAAAACTTCATTTATATCCTTATAAACCTTTAATATTACGTTAACATCTTTATAAATTTTACATCTATGTACAAGCTTATATTTTAATTATAATTAAATTAATTAGATATTAAAAAAAACTTATTTATAAATCAAAATACCATATGATATTACTAAACTACCCTTCCCAAATAAAAGATTATTTCAACTTACATTAAACGTACGAGATGCTTATCCCTAAATCTTAAAAACCTGTCGGGAAAAGAAATAGAAATTGGGAAGAGGGAAACATAGGGATATAAAAGAGAAAGATATATAGAGAGAGGGAAAGAAAGAAACATAAATTAGGAAGAGGGAAACTTAAATTAGGAAGAGGGAAACTAAGTATAAAGAATTATGGCCTATGTGCCTACTAATAATGGATATAGTATCCATTAGTTATTACTTAAAACTTTGAGAAAGTACGAAACTTATCTCGTTTCTGTTACGCGATTCCGTTAATAAAAATTCAAATTTGTTAACTTTTCCATTAAACTCTTTGCTTTATTAAAATAATCTAGTTTTACTTAATTAAATTATTTGCAAGTCGGAACCAAAAATCGCGTGGAAACCCGAATATCTCGAAAAATCAACATTTTGGTCTAAATGGGATTACGACCGTAAACGTGTTTACGGTCGTAAACTCATTTACGACCGTAAACACGTTTACGGCCAGTGACGAGTGGACCCCATTCTCACCCCTATAAATGCGATGTCTCCGACTTCATTGGGACGTTTTCTGGTCGCATTCTCTCCTCCTCTCTCTAAAACTCTTCAACCGTAAACTCACAAAAACGCTTTTAGACTCCGGGAAACGTCGAAGAATACCTTTTGGAGCACTTTGGAGCGTCTGGAATCACTTCTCGCATTGAAATCTGCATTCAAAACCTCGTTTTCCGAGTTTACGGTTCGAGTTTCAAAGACCGTAAACTCAGTTCTTGAGTTTACGGCCGTAAACTTAGCCACCTGCTGAAACCGTAAACTCATTTTAGAAACCGTAAACCCATCTTCAGAGACCGTAAACTCGAGTTCTAAGGCTGAAAACCCATCCCTTCGATTCAAGCAAGTCTCGGTAACATTCCTCAACCAAATTCAAGTGTTTTCCGACACTTTATCTAACGAAATCGCTAATGCATATACATAATTAATTGCTAATAGGATTTCGTTAAGTGTCGCGTGCAACAACTCGGGAACCTTCTTTTCAGTCATCAACCCCCACGAAACAACTGTGAGTTCATACCCCTACATTTTTCCGTATTTTTAAGGTTTTCAGGGGGAATACAAGCTAAACATAAATGTTTTTCTTATAAGCTAAACATAAATGTTTTCAGGAATATACATAAAACTTATGCAAATTTCATACTTTATTTCCCTTTTGCACTATGTTGAGCATAAGGGACGTTTTCACAAAATTGCATAGTTTTCCGGACACGTTATTCGTTACGTTATATATGCAAACTATAATCGGTATAGTTTTGGGATTTCTCTAAAAACCTATCAAGCATAGGAACTTCTCTACTAAACATATGCACTGGAACAGAAACTGTTTACAGTTTAATCATGATTTTCATAATTGTAACCTATCATTATACGCGGTATACATTCGGATTCTCACTACGGTAGAACGCTACTGCATCACTTGTAAACTAGATTGTACGATACCGTGAGGCGCTACTTCACTACTGTAGCTTTAGGTGTACAGGGATAAATCCTACCACTGTATAACCAGAGTCTCTTGGAGGGAGAGCGTGAGATTTGTGAATAGATCTATTCGGGACTGACAATCTCACATCTGGACTGCTAGCTACAGTTAGACGGGCACGCCTGAGATGTACAAATGTCATTTAACATCAACGCCTGAAGAACGTTGGAAAGGTCACTAGTCATATCAAGCATGGTTATACGACTCACATTATGTATAAATCACCAATAGTTTACCAACCTGGTTTTCTTCAATAGTTTTATTTATACCAAATAGAACTAAACACACTATGCATACTGGCCGAACCTGGGTTTTCAAAACCGAATCATTTACGTTACGATTTTACATTTAATACATAAACTTCATGATTAGCTTTAGCTAGTCGCACAAAGTAGTATTATGCATAACTCTACTATCTTTCAGAAACGAACATTCATGGTTGTATACGAAATCGATAACACTACGTTTTTCACTAAAGAAAATATCGGATTTTCTTGAATATACACAACCTTTCGACTCGCTCATCAACAAGTTTTTCATTACAAATTACTGCTTATGAACTCACCAGCTTTATGCTGATATTTTTCAAACTACTTGTATTCACAGGAAATTTGTAGACAGGTACTTGCTGGATTTTCGAGGAACTGAAGCATTACGAGTTTTTAAGTTTTTACAATGAAAAACTATTGGATGTAATTCAAACTAAGTTTCAAAACAGATGTAAACGTTTTTACCTAAGTATTCACTGTAATGGTTGTGTTGCTATGATTGTTGTTATACAATGGTTGTGATGCTATACATGACGTCCTTCGCCCCGGAATGTTTCTGCCAACGGTTTCGGGGTGTGACACATACATACTTATAAAGCTAACATTTTTTCTTGAATCTCATGCATTTGAAACCCCTTTTTTTAACTTTCTCAAACCACATTCATTTGAAACCCCATTTTTTTAACTAATGCAACTCAAAGTTTTCTTAATTATGATTTAACATTCAAAAGTTTTATAACTTATATTATGCTTAATTAGCATTTAGTGAAAAGTTTACTATAAAAAAGGTCAATCTTTTGTATCTTTTGTGTTATATAAAATCTGACATGTAAGAAGGATTTGAAGATATTGTGATTCAAAAGTTTTCATATAGTTGAAGCATTCACGATCCAAATATGATGATTTGAAGAAATAGGTTATGTTGCATCGATGGTAATTGTAATATGATTTTTTTTTTCAACCAAAAGAAATGAAGCTTTTCTATTCTTTCTTTATATTCAGTTTCTCATTTAATCTTTATATGTGATTTGTGTGTATTACTCAATCTTGAATGTGACTCTCCAAACATCAATGTTTTGCTTGGAATATCTTTATGATTCTTCTTTTTCAAGAAAAAATATTTTGATTGCAGGTTAGTGAAGATTTGTCATCAAATTTCTATGGTTGAATGGTGTTAAATGAAGAAACAAGATTCATAAAATGGATATAGGTTTTTTGTTTGAGTAAAGTTGACGAATGTTAGTTTTTTCTTATGATTTAAATGTATGTTTATGTAACATCTTTTTTTATATATTCAACCACCCAATGCTCTTATTTATTTGATTGTAGTTTTTCTATTTTGATTATGTTTATTTTCTATTATTTTTTTGTTGGGTTATCCTACACAACATATTTAATAAACAATATTTAAAAGATAACATAATTTTGAACATTTGATATGTAATTATGATAGACTTATCATGATATATTCTTCTTATGAAAGTAATTTATCCATATTACGACCACAAGAATTACATATGACATTTACGAATATATATATATATATATATATATATATATGTGTGTGTGTGTGTGTGTGTGTGTGTGTGTGATTTGTTTAACATGTATATGCACCTATGTATGTTATAAATTTATAATTAAATATTTTTATATTTAATAATTGAAGGGATTAAAATGATGTATCAAAACCAATTATTTAGAAGAATATAATAATAATAATAATAATAATAATAATAATAAATATGCATTTCCAAGTACCGCATTCATTTGAAACTCACACTACAACTCAAAAGTTTTCTAATTTATGTATATCTTAAATATTACTAAAAGAGAAACCTTATGATATCATTTTAAATAATCTGGACCATTCATTGTATTTCAATCTTATTTTTTCCACTCTTAGATCAAATTACTGACATCATCTTCCCCATATGGAATGTATTTAATTCCAATAAATGCTTTCCAATCATCAATCAATAACTTACATTCGTTGAAATGAAATGTATTTAATTCCAATAAAAGCTTTCCATATTTTACATCTTGAATTTTCAGTTATGAAGATTTTAATATGGTCAATTTTAAAAACATATTACTAAAAAATCATTTCAATCAAGGCCTTAATATCAACCATTAATATAAATCCGTTTATATTAGTAAACCATTAATATAATTTTTTTTATTAGGAAATCATTAATACCGAAAAATCATATTCAAATTATCACATACATATACGATTCATCATTGAATCCGCGACTCACATTTATTTTCAATCGTTTCTTTTCTTCAAACCTTCTCCTACAACATCGTTAATATTGCTTATAACTTCCATCATCATTCTCTGCTATAAACATTCGCTCTTTTTGCGCTAGAAGGTCAGTACCTTCTTTCGCTTTTTATATTTTTTTAGATTATTTTTTGTTCCTATATCAAATGTATGTATTCATATATTTCAATTTTCTTTGTCACAAATTAAATGAAATCAGTTAACTATTTTTCTGAAACTTTTCAAATAAACATGAAAAGATATTAGGTACCTTTAACAAAACAAAAATTAACTATCTTGGGAACTGACATTAATTACGAAAATGTTACTTTTATATATTAGAGATGATTATGATTTTTTTTAGTTTTTATGTCATAAGAATCCGGTTAATTTTTGCATGATTTTAAAATATCATTGAAATTATTATGTTTTTGTATATCATATCAACCTACTTTTTTATCTTTGTATAGTAACAATAAAATTTATTAATTTACACAACAAATATAGATATTTCAAATTTTGTAATATTATTATACCTTACAAAATACAACTCCCTCCAAAATAAATTTTCGCAAGTAATTTCATCCATAATTTCAACAAATTTAAATTTATATTTTCTTTATATAAAATTTTTTAATGAATCTGATTTTTTTTCTCCAAAAGTATATCAAACATTTACGTCTTAGATAATGCTGTCCTATTATAATTATTATTTTCCAAAAGTATATCCGTTTAATGAGGAATTTGATATAATAAAGGAAGTGAATGTTAATTAAAATGAGATATATATTTCATAATTATTACATGAGTTTATTAAAAAAATTATTATCAAAGTGTAAACATTAAACATTTTTAAAGTGAAATTTCAGAATACATACAAACGATGATGTTGTACAATGAAATATAAAATTGAATAGACTGAAAAAAACACTATTAAAGCAGTCAATATTGAAAATAACATAGTTATGAAAAATTATAAAGTAAGATAAAAATTATAAGATATTAGGAGATTTGTAAAAAGTACATTTAGTAAAAGCGTTACGGTTATTAGAAAAAATAAGACCGTTAAGATTAGTGAAAATACAATATATAAACTAAATTATCACAATAATAATGAAATGTCATTATTTGATATTTCATATAAGTGAAAAATATATCAAATTACATTGATGATATATTAAAATTATTCAAAGTTGCGCCAAAAACTAATGCAAAGTTCTTGCGAATACCAAATAAATAAGAACAAATATAAAAGCTAGCATTTATATTTATAATCAATTTAAAATAAACCAATCATGCTTTAGAAAAAAATCTACATTGATGATATACTAAAATTAAATCTATATAACATTTAACATTTTATAAATTATATTAGATAACTTTATTTGAATAAATGAAATAGTTGTCAATATTTAATGCAATAGAAAAAACGGTATATTGGTTGTCAATATATGTTTAAATTAGGTAACATTATTATGCAAGGAACGTCTAATTAAAATGCTTATAAATATATAAATATCATAACTATATGAGACGAGGAAAGTCGTTTAACTAATAAAACAAAAAATGATGTCTACAAAGAGATCTTTTAATGATTATATATATATATATATATATATATATATATATATATATATATAATATATATATATATATATATCGTTTTCAATGTATTTTCTACACATTTCAATAATACCAATAACCATATATTTTTTTTATAATCATTATACAATATCTATAAACGATTATATGTTTTTTTATGCGTTTCCCGCGTTTAACGCGGGCTATAATCTAGTTTATTAGTCAAAATTCAAGAGTTTTTAACTTATGATTATTAATTAGTAATCACTAATAACTTTTTATTTTCCTTTATTTTATAAGGTTGTAAAGTTTTGCTCATTAAAAACATTAATGTATTTGGAGAGATTTGTGATTTAAATATGAAGAGTTAATATAAATGATATAATAGATGTTTTAGTGTTTTTATGTTATTAAAAGTTATAGTGTTTATTTTTCACATTTTTTATTATTCGTTGTATATATATCTTTTTTAATACAAATGTTATAATAAATGTTTTTCTATTTTTATGTTACTAAAAGTTGCAATTCATATTTTTGTTCATACGTTTTGTTACCCGTTATATTATCATTCATTTGATATATAATTTACACAATTTTAAACGGTTTATAAAATTATCAAGTAATTGTATATATCACAATGACTTAAAAGTTAAACTATAATGTTTAATAAAACTAATATGTTAACTATATGTTTGCTTTATTACTAACATTTTGTTTTAAAGTAGAAATATTAAATAATAATTTGGTAAAAGTTATTATTTTAACTATATAATTGTATTCTCGCGCAACGCACGGAGATTCGCCTAGTTTTTCATAATGGTAGTAAGGCTGTCAAAATTGAGAGCTTACCTAAGATCGTTTTACGTTTTGCAAGATCGCGATTGTAAGATCGGATCGAGATCAAAAGATTCTACCAAAATGAACTCATATTCAAATTTGCTCGCAAGATAGTATAATCAACTTTAGCTTCTTAAGAATCACCTATAACTTTTGTTGCTACAAACCATAAAAATTAAGAATAAAACATCTTAATTAGAAATAAGAGCACAAATAACTTTAGCTTCTTAAGCATCACCTATAACTTTTGTTGCTACAAACCATAAAAATTAAGAATAAAACATCTTAATTAGAAATAAGATCATTTTGATCATGTACAAGTAGGAAATAAGAGCACAAATGGATTATTATGGATGTGTTGTGTTTAACTCAGGATAAATTGATAAAATGGTGATGCTCTAGAAGACTTCTTACAACTTGTGATGCCCTATTTAAAGTTGAATAAACGAATTTTAGATAGTTGGCTATATAAAAAACTAAAGAGGTGGGATCGGGATCATAGTGTGATCGCGATCATTTTTCGCTTGTATGATCTTAAAATCGTAATATCATTAGATCAAAATCTAGATTTTAACAACCTTGAATGAAAGTGCTAATAAGCCTATACATCGTAATATGATGGTATTAACCATGCTTGGTACATATTTCTTTTTCAAATTTGCATTGGTTTAATAACTAGAAGACACACCTGCAAAAAATGGTCCAAACCACGGAAGTTTTGGATTGACATTCCTTTTGAGTATGTTTATTTGTGTTTTTGGTCCCTCGAAAAACTGAAACAACTAAATTGTCCTTTTAATACATTTTTATGTTTTTTTATATTTAATTTAATGTTTTATTAATAATAAAGACGAGTCTCTCTCTCTCTAAAAAAATACAAACCTAAGAAGCAAAAATCAAAGATTTTAGATTTGATCAGTGTCTCCATAATTTGTTTCTTCAACACTGTGACTTTATTTGGTCACAAAGAATGCGTTGGCTGTGAAGCAATCATATTTGCTTAGTATAATTCTTCACAACTCATATTCTTGATTAAGAATCTGTGGAGACATTCAAAAATAAATCCACTAAGGATACAAACAAACCAATATCAATTTATATTCTTCTCCGTAAACACCTACTACATCGGGAAAAATAAAATTTGTTTTTCCTTCATCTTTCCTTTCCATCGGAGCCCTTAAAACTTATGGGAATTTATAGAGGCATTGAAGCAATTATCAGATGAATAATTTTTTTTAACATACAACACACACCAAATCAAAATTCCATTTGAATGATTTCAGATCAAATACAACAAATCATCCTGGAATATTGTGAATCATTAGAGGTTAAAACTCGTTCATCACTACCCTCAGATTCAACAAACAAAAATTTTCCTTGATTTTAACCTTTTCATATCAACTCTTGTTAACTCAACAACATCACAATCTTCTTCCGCCACCATGATCCACCGTTGTGCTGTTATGTTTTGAAGGTTCAAGATGGTCAGATTTGATGGAGGTTTCCATAATTACCACCGAGCCATTGTAGTACACACAAATCCAAATACACACAAATATACATCGATAGGAAAAGAAATAGAAAGAGTTAGGGTTCATAAATCGAACAATGATGTAGATTTAGGGTTCAAATATACAATGTTGGGTGTACATTCCATACATTGGGCGTACATGGCAGGATCCCAAACCCTAATTTTTAGGGTTTGAACCCTATTTAAACATCCTTAACTCTCAAGACTTTTTTCTTTCATCAGCCTCCAAGCCCCATTTCGACCCTTTTGCAAACCCTAATCCATTAGAGAGCATATTGAGCAATTTGTGTGTGTTTAAGAGTAGACCATCTTAGAAGAGTGGAACACTTTGGATCCAAAATCACATCATTATTTAACACCATTTGAAGGTAAAAAGCTCTGAACTTGATGAAGTATTGATTAGATCTTGTCTAGCCATGGATTTATGTTCCTTTGGTTCCACAAGCTTAGTATTATGAGTATGGGTTACTCTAATTCATATAACCTGTCGTTTCAGAAATTTTGGTGTGTTTAGAAGCATAAAAATATGATCTTGGTATTAAGCACTTAATGGTAATGCAAGACCATAAAGTTGGAAACTTTATGGTTAAGGACAACATTTGAGAACTAGATCTGGAATTCAGACGAAAAAGCTTAAAGGTTTAAGCTCTTAATAGAAGGGAGAAGAAGCAGTTGCATACGCTGGGCCTACCAAATGGTACCCTGCACATACATAGTCAACATCCCATTTTCTAGTCAAGCTCAAGTATGCCTCATGTACAGGCTGAGTACACCCAAGGTACTCAGCCGAGTTTACTCAGATTCACTCTTCACTATTGACCAGGTTTGACCTAAGGGTATTTTGGATACTTTGATTATAAGTTATGTTTAGTCATGCTCCAATTAATAGGTGACCAATATAGTTGATAGTCGGAGCATTATCTTGTTCAACGATCTTTCAGACTGAGATGAGAGTTTTCCTCACTATACTGTGGGTCGAAGGCACCAATATCGGCCTACTGAGTTATGTAACTTGGTTTAGAGGATGTTGCTATGTTGTAGTGATATGTTAGATTTGTATTCTGATATATAGGATGTTGCTATGTTGTAGTGATATGTAGATATGCATGTTTGTCTGATGACTGGCTATATGATTATCTATTTGATGAATATATGTTATTTGTTATGCATATGTCGACATGGTATAGTGGGGTTGAGACTGTGTTGCTTTATGTTGTCATACAATAGACCGGGGCATTCCAATCGAAAGGTTGTGGGCCGGAGCATTCCAACGGGAAGGTTGTAGGTTGGGGGTAATCCAACTAAAAGTTTTTGGACCCAATATATATTGGAAAGCCAATCGAAAGGTTATGGGGCAGGGCATTCCTACTGACAGGTTGTGAGTCGGGGGTAATCTAAAGAGGTTGTAGAACCGATATCTGTTCGGTTATATGTTTGTGTGGTGATACTTTGGGGAACTCACTAAGCTTTGGCTTACTGCTTCGATTTATTGTTTCAGGCACTTCATATGATCATGGCAAGACGAATGCGTGATCGTTCACACCATTCAGATTTTATGTTATTTGAATTTTGGGATACTCTAATTATTGATTACCATTTTTGAAACAATGTTTTGTAAACAATTATGGTCATTGGGTTGTTTTTGAAAAATGAAAAATTTTACTATGATTTTTAGGATGTTACATTGTTAGTTGGATTTTCTTAGTTCCGGTAATTACCTTTGTATTTTTGTGTTAATATTGTTAACTTTTGTTAGTGAACTTGATTTATATGTTAGGTATTTTTATTTGGAAATTTAATTTTGCAAGCTATAATATTATAGATAAAGTTAGATTAGTTATACATGAAATATGATAAAATCATTAAGTTATTTGATTCGAAGTTCAAACAAATGGTATAAACAATCAAAGTTTGACCGGTTCAACAGGTAAAAGAAACGGAATCGTATTCATTATTACAAGTTGTATCATATCAAACCCAAAACGTATTCATTTTAACGAGTTGTAACGTATCGAACCCAACAACATATTCGTTTTAACGTGTTGTATCAAACCCAAAAATGCATTTTAACGACTTGTAGAATATGCATGTAAGTTGTATCGGTCCAACCGTGTCTAAGAACCGGAAAAATCAGATCTTGACCTTGATCCAGTAAGTCTCAACCGGTCCAGTCCACGGTCCACAATATTCCCTAAAACCGGTCTCGTCCAAAAGTCGATCCGGTCCGGTCTAAATACTCACCCCTATTTCAGTAATAAGAACAAATTACTGAAATAGACCGTGTGGTTTGTAAAGATTTCATATTTGGTCCTAACTTTTCTTTTGTACTTACGTTGCCCCTAACATATTATTTTGTTATGTTTTTAGTCCCTTGTAGAGATAAAAAAAACTATTTTGTCCTTTATATTTTCTTTTTTGGATTTTTTATTGTTTATTAATTATTATAAAATAAACTAAATAATTAATAGACATATGTCTTACTCCCGAACCCTACCTACCATCTCATATCTCCTCTTAACTCTCACTCTCTCAATCTCACCTCTAGAACTCAGCCACCCACCACCATAACCACCAGATCGCAACTACAAGAACCACCAGATCACAACCATGAACCACCATGAAAAAAAATCACACGATTAGAAGAAAAGATAGAACAAGATTTTATTGAAAATAATTGTTTATTGTTTTGATTCCAAAATTTATCAAAATTTAATGGATAATTATAACCAGAATTCGTGTAACTCTGTAGTGACAAAGAACATGGTTTGACATGCGGAATTAAAGCTTGTACAATTGAACATGGTGATTTGGGTGTTTAAGAGATGTATTGATTGTATATGGTGTTACACAAAAAGGATCTAGATCTAGACTACATAAATAACACACACTTACACACTCACTTTTACATCTCTCAAGCACACCTCTATAAGTGGTATGAACCCACTATTTATAGAGGTGTTTACATGTCTCTCTTTCACTCTCTATCTCTCTTGTGTCACAAGGCTAATACTCCACATGCAAGTGGGCTTTACAAAAGTCAAACATTACAAAGTCATTCATGGAAAACTTTGTACCCTAACATTCTCCCCCTCAAAGTTAGGAATGAATGACCCACTCCAAATAATCACCCAAAAGTTGCGCATAAAAACACACCCCAAAAATCTTCAATAAACCAAACCCATTTCGAATACATCACTTCCGAACTTCCAATTGCATCATCTCGTGGCTTCAAAACTTCAAGATCACTTCGGTCTTCAAATCTGCGTAATATGAAAAATTAAAGTTCGAATTTCCATATAAAACTTCTCCCCCTTTTTATAATCGAAATTTGATTATAAAACTCCAAAGGAAAAAGAACGTGCTCTATTCGGAATTTTTCATGTCAAAACTCCCCCTTAACATGTGGCATAAACTTTGTGCTTCAATCCGGAAAATCCAAAAAATAATCAATTTTTATCTTCGTTCATGGATCGCCTTTGACAAAATTTCTCAAAAATGGGTAGAATTTGTCAATTCCAAAATTCTGCAGTGACCCGTTGCGCCAAAAACAGCCAAATATGCGAAACACACTCCCATTTGCGAAAGTGGGTAAAATGTGTAAATTCGCATAAACTGCATGGATCAGATTTGAAAATATTCCAATTTCTCAAATATTTTACCCCAAATGCGAAACTGGGTAAAATTTGCCATCTTGCGAAGACTGCAGGGATGCGAAATGAAAATTCTACATTTTTGTCATTTTATGATCCCATTTGCGAAATTGGACCAATTGTGTCATTTCATGAAAATATAAGGGCCAGATTCAAAACTATTTGCTTTCTTCCCCAATTCACATTATACATCAATTACTTCGCATGTTCCAGATTCTTCGCATGTTCCTTACAAATGCTTCGCATCTTTAACCCAATTAACCAAATGCGAACTCATGTTTGAAACCTAGATGCGAACTTGATTTTGATCTCATATGCGAACTTGATTTTGATCTCATATGCGAACCGTTCTTGACCTCAAATGCGAACTCAATTGATGTCATATGCGAACCTAATCATCAAATGCGAACATTATTTTTGAGACCCAGATAAGAATATTCTTGGCATTCAAACCAGTTAACCAAATGCGAACCCTTTTCAATCTCTAACTGAAGCTGCTTGCCTGTTTGATGCGAACGTTTACAAGAAAACAATTTCGCATTCATCCTGAACAACAAACGATTTTGACTTCAAACCAAGAAATCGATTTTCAAAATCAAATTCGCATTTCCAGATCAACCATTTGATTATCACATATCCATTAAACCATACGAGATCCCTTCGTACATCAACAATCGAAATCATCTTCCCATACGAACAATCAGACCTCGATTTCAAACCAACAAGCAATAGTCCTTCGAATCTTAAACCAAATCGTCTTATCAAAACCAAAATCCAAACTCAAACTTTTGCAATTTTTCATCAACAACGAGTCGTCATCACAAACTGGCCATCGATTCCAACTCTTCAATCAAAATCGATTATCAATTCCATCTTGACTTCGCATCGACAATTTGTTCATCAATCGACTCTAATCATTATCGATTCTAACTTCATCATCGATTCTAATCAAAATCATATTCGATTTCCAACAATTGTTCAAGAAGCAAATATAAGCTGTGTTTGACATCAAGAACCGATTTCGAAATTAACCTAGAAATTGAATATGATTTCAACATCCAAATCTTCAAAAACATCATTTGACCATCCAAGAACATATTCAACCATCGATTCAAAGTAAGACTAGTCAAGATTGAAAGTCATACATAGTACACGAATTCAACACGATCAAAACTCGATTTCAATTTATCATTGATTATTATGAACAATGAAGTGAAATCAGAACTAAAGATCAAAATGATGATGATCGGATTGTACAACTCAGTAAAGCGTGTGGCTAGATGAATTAGGAACAAGAATTTGGGCTTCAGAAAAGATATCGCAACATAACGTGATTTAAACGAGATTAAAACAAATGAACAGTGAGTGGATCTAATATTTGCTTTGATTTGGGCTCAGTCATCGGATCTATGAATAGTAACAGTGAAATTTTGGGCTTAATTTTTCGTGAATTGTAACATATAAGAAATTTGGATCAATTTTGTTTGGACTCGAAATTAACAATAAAAGGCTTACAAATTGTGTTGAGATTTGGGCTTTGATCTTAGAAAAAAAAATGTATTGGATCATCAATGGGGTTTGAAACAGATTAGATCCAACGAAACAAAACGATCACAAATAAAAAACACAATGCACGAATTCAATGAAATTAAGAGAGATCATAGAGAAAGACTCACCAAAATTATTCAAATTGCGACAAATGTTGCCAAACCGAGAATCGTTCTTCAAAAGTCACGTTGATCGTGAAAACCAAGCTCTGATACCAATTGTAGTGACATAAGAACATGGTTTGACATGCGGAATTTAAGCTTGCACAATTGAACATGGTGATTTGGGTGTTTAAGAGATGTATTGATTGTATATGGTGTTACACAAAAAGGATCTAGATCTAGACTACATAAATAACACACACTTACACACTCACTTTTACATCTCTCAAGCACACCTCTACAAGTGGTATGAACCCACTATTTATAGAGGTGTTTACATGTCTCTCTCTCACTCTCTATCTCTCATGTGTCACAAGGCTAATACTCCACATGCAAGTGGGTTTTACAAAAGTCAAACATTACAAAGTCATTCATGGAAAACTTTGTACCCTAACAAACTCACCACTTTCTTCTCCCTTTCAGATCTTCATTTGCAATATTTTTCGTCATAAAGGTAAGCAATTTGCAACTAGTGGGATTATGCACAACCTTTATCATGTTAATGCATCTGTCTTTATCTTCATCCCATGTAACCCGAATTCAGGGGATGATGTCTCGGTGGAATTTCCATCCACACCTCTAACGAAGATCTCAACTATTGATTTATGTTTTGTTCCTTTTCCCTTCACCTTTCTCCGCTGTAACCCACACTCTAGATTTCGATTTCAGTTTTGTTCCCGAACTCCATATTTTGAAACCCTGAACCAAACTCAAACCGATCTCTAAAGATGAAAACTCGCCACTCCTCTACGTCCTGCAACTCCGCTGAAACAAAAATCGAAACCTGGTGAAACTGATTTTAGTGGTAGAAAGAATCTAGAGAGAGAAATTGAAGTTTTCATCTTTAGAAATCGATTTGATGATGGACAAGACGGTGCAGATCTATAGTGACGATCAGATTGTAATGATGAAGATGGTGAAGGGGAGGGTGCAAATTGAAGGCAGTGAAGAATAAAACGGTGGTGGATGGGAAAATGCAGATCGACAGAGGTGGTTATCTGGTTATACAGGGCGATGACGTTTTGGTTATGGTGGTGATAACCGGTGTTGATATGATGGTGGCTGTCATGGTGTTTGAATGGGGGAAGGGAGGGGAGAGTGCATATGGGGGTAGGGGTAATAATTAATAAACAATAAAAAAATCTGAAAATTAAAATACAAATGGCAAGATAGTCTTTTAATCTCTACAAGACACTAAATACGCAACAAAATCATATGCTAGAGACTGTTTAAGTGCTAAAGAAATGTTAGGGAACAAACTTGAAATCTTTGTTAATCACATGGACCGTTTTAGTAATTTGTTCTAACAAAGAAAAGAAAAAAAAATAGATATATCCGACAAAATAAATAAAATTTGGTGGAGTTTCAAGCATGAAAACTAATTCGTAATTCGTATATGGTATGATTAACATTCGACAAAACTGCAAAAATAGTCCATGTAGTATGTATTTTTCTGAGGTTTGGTTCAAACCTCGATTTTTTTTTGGATTGAGGTCCTTTTGAGCTAGTTTTTTTGTTTTTGGTCCCTCAGAAAACTAAAAAGACTAAAGAGTAAATTACTGAAATCGTCCCTGTGGTTTGGTCAAAATTGCACGTTTGGTCCCTAAGTTTTTTTTGCACTCGGATCGTCCCTGTGGTTTGATTTTGTTGCGTTTTTTGTCCCTGTGGTTTGATTTTGTTGCATTTTTCGTCCCTTACATACATAAAGTTAGGGACCAAACATGTCTTTTTTTTTTTTACCAAACCATAGGGACGAAAAACGCAACAAAATCAAACCACAGGGACGATCCGAGTGCAAAAAAAAAGTTAGGGACCAAACGTGCAATTTTGACCAAACCACAAGGATGATTTTAGTAATTTACTCAAGACTAAAATGCCCTTTAATTATTATTTTTACATTTTTTAATACTTATTTTTATACTTTATTAATTAAAAAACAATAGAGGACCCACCTCTCTCTCCCTCTCTCTCTCTAGATCATCAGCCTTCATCTATACGACTCAAAACTCAAAACCATTTGAGCTTCCTTCCACCCCTCAAACACTAATACATATCAATCGATCCCTCGCATTCCAACACTCTTTCAATTAGATCCAAAAATCTGTTTCTCTATTCCTTTTCACATCTCACTCGTCGTCATTCTCAATTATCCCATTTCACTCTGATTTAGGATGAATGGAGAGAAAGAGTGTGGTTTCCTATAAGAGCACATTCATTTGAGAAATTAGACCCATTAATTGCTCCCGATGAATCTTTACAAGCTATTTTTTCAATTTTTCCTGTAGTGCCTTGCTTGAGCCCTTTCCCTATCACGATTTCTCTAGGTTATCCTCTCCATCATCGATTGTTGCCACTATAAAGGACACAAGTAGGACGGACATGGAAGAGGATGATGGCGTCACCCGGGTGGAGAGCCTGTCATATTTATAAAACAATCCTGTTAGATTTCGGCGACCTAGGGGCCCTAATCCGGCAAGTTTCTAAAAGTATTTTTCTTTCTCAATTGTTGATTTGAATATGGGTTCGATTGGAGGTGGTTTGGATTTTGTTGTATTGTCGAAAGATGAATCTGGGTGTTCTTACCAGTGTTGTTGTTGTTGACTTGGATACTCTTATGGGCATCATGTGGGTTTCGATTCTGAATCCATTTTGTTCCATTACTCTTCCATCTCCAATCTAGTGAAAGAATTGATGTTCCATTAGATTTTAAGCAGTTATGAGTTGTGAATTTTGATTTGGAATGTGTTTCACGACTTCAATAATAATCTTCAAATTTGAATTGAATCTATTATGATATGGATAATATTGATTTGTTGCAGATAAAAAGGGAGATTACCATATTGAAAATCCTAGGGATGAGCATCGGAACCGGCCCAGGAACCAAACTTGGTTGAAAATAGGAACCAAACCAAACCAGACCGTCGACTCTGCTGGTTTCGGTTCCTACCGGTTGTTGCCGGGTCTTCAATGTTGGAACCGATCCTCGAGAAATAGCAACATATTTTGACAATATTTCAGTTACGGTTTCAGTTTTTGCCGGTTCTACCGGTTCTGGTTCCTACCAGTTCCCTGATCCAAAAATCCACAAGAATATTGTCCTGGTCCCGGCCCGATTGGTTTTACCCGGTTTCGGTTCTGGCCGGTTCCCCAGTCCAAATTCTCATCCCTAGAAAATCCCCATCTTGTTTCTTTAATGAAGGGTGTGTGTATACAGATCATGTCCATATCCTTTTTTCTTCTTTAAATCATGTTTGTCTATGTTGGGTAAGTTTGGTGTTGAGTTTGGTTGGTGGCTATAGACGTGTAGTGGTTCTTGATGGTGGTTGTGGAGATGGTGCGACTGAATGTATATGGTAGTGGTGGTGGGTAGATGGTGGTTGATATGATTAAAGAATGGAGATGGTGGCGGAAGAGAACGAGTGAATCGATTCTTCCTTTGCAACCCTTTTCTTTTCCTGGACCCATTTCTCTCCCTCTCTATCGATCGATCTTTCAACACGATCCCATTTCCCTATCAAAGAATATGATGTTCATATGTAACGTCTGGTTCCTGGTATGATTTTATTTCAAATTATTGCATTTTTCCTGGAGGACTCGTCGATTTGGAAGCCTCAACTCGACGTGTTGAAGTTGTTTTGGCCGTGAAGTTTAATGAGCCAACTACACGAGTTTTGCACCCTATTTAGACACCTTAAGTCCCACGTGTTGGCCTTATTTTTGGCCTCCATAGCCCTAACCCTAATCTCGAAACCCTAGAGCCTCCTTGAGTGTTGTGAGATTATTGTGGGTTTGTTTTGGTGTGTTTCAAGCTCATTGAAGGAAGAGAAGCTTGGTGCAAGATGGTGATTCAAGTAGCAGCCTTCAGATCTTGATTCTTTGCACCATTTCCAACATATTTGGGTATAAAGTTCTAAACTTTCTTCATATTTGATTAGATCTCTTTTTGGGATAGTTTAGATGCTTTTAATCATGTTTGGGTGGTTGATGGGGTTGTAGGATGTCCCAAGTGTTACTCTTTCAGATATATGATCCTCATAAGCTCTTTTGGCATGATGGTGCCAACTTCATGGTCTTAAGGGTTCCATGCATTCATTAAGTCCATCTTATGGCTTCTTTTGAGCATTTGAGCTTCTTCTAAGCATTCTTGAAGGTAAAGTTGGAAACTTTACGTGGTCTTTTAGCTTTTAGGGCAAGATCTACAGTTTGGGGTTATGCCTTTGGTGATTTAGTGCTTAATGATTAAGTCCTTACCCTTTTAAGCCTAGGTTTTGGGTTTTGAACCCATTTTGGTGGTTCTTAGGGGTAAAGTTGGAAACTTTACCCTACTTGAGGCCATTTCAGTTAAGATTCCAACTTTACCCTACTTGAGGCCATTTCAGTTAAGATCTGAGTCATGAAGCTCTTAGTTTCATTAAGGATGACTTAATGGATTATGATGTTGAATTTCTGTCGAACTCGACGAGTTTATGGAGGAACTCGGCGATTTGGAAACGTTTAGCCTGTCTTTGCAGACTGATGGATAAACTCGGCGAGTTGGGTCAACTCGGATTTTTGACTTTGACTTTGACTTTAGTATTTGACCAAGTTTGACCTATAAGGGGCTTCTGGACATTTTGTGATGAACTTAAGGAAATCTTTTATGTTTAGGGGTTGAGTAGAGTCAATATTCGGAGCCGGGATCCGTTCAGCTACCTTTCTGTATTCGAGGTGAGTTTCCTTACCGGGTTTAGCGAGTTAAATGCACCAAGGCCGGCCCATGTTTATATTATGTTGTTAGTATGCTAGTTGCCTTTGTGACTCTTGCATGTGCTTGTGTTTATATGTCTTCCGGGCTAAGGCCCGATGTCGGGTGGGGCCTGATATATATATATATATATATATATATATATATATATATATATATATATGTGTGTGTGTGTGTGTGTGTGTGTGTGTGATTATCGCACGTGTATGTGTTATTTTGATATATGTTATTGTATGTTGGGAGGGGTCTGTTTACCGAGCTCAGCTCGATGCTAGGTGGGGCCTGATTCTAGATGTGGTCCGAAGTCGGGCAGGGCCTGATGACAGGCGAGGCACACTATATGTTTATTTTATGTTTGGTATGTGGTATTTTGGGGGAAGTCACTAAGCTTTGTGCTTACGATTTTTAGTTTATTTTTCATGTACTTCCAGTTGTAAACGGAAGAGCTCGGGATGACTGCAATGCACACACACCATGGAGAATCCGCTATGATGTTTTACTATGATTTATGACAGATTGATACATTTGTTTTATTCATGTGTCTATTTTATTTATTATTAAATTGAAATTTTTGGAACCATATTTTTGTGTTTCAATTTGATATCAGAGCCTTGGTTTGAGGGATTCAGACATACTCTCGGGTGTGCCTGAACTCAAACTAAGGACTTGGTAGAAATTTTCAAAAGAAAAACATTTTTATAAAAAGAAGTTCTATAAGAGAAAAGGGTATGATGCGTGCAATCAGCCGAGCTTAAGTAAGTTATCCCAAAATACCTATACATGTTTATATATGATATGAATTGTGAAATTGTGAATCGCATGCTAGATTAGGGCTAAAGATCTAGGAGATATGCCTTTGTATGCCTGTTATATGAGCTTATAGATTTGCATGCTAGTACTGATCAGTCAGTGATTGGATGGACTGATTAGGTTATGCTCAGTTCTGATTACTTGATGCTCGAATGCTGCTTGCTTTGTGCTTTTAGGAGTTCTTGCTAATCTCAGCTAGTTAGTAAGCGAATATGCTAGGTTAAATATTATGAAAACTAAATAATTTCAGAAGGTTAGGTTTAGCTCTATTACGCAGGTCTTGTTTGAGTCCAACCGTTGTAGGGAGAGACCTCTCATTCGAAGAATTATCTGGTGTTTGTAATATGTAATTGTATTTTTGAGCTAGTTAGAGAAGGTTAACATGAGTTCCCTCTGCAGCTGATGGCAAATAGTGGTGTGGAGTCTGCCCTAGGAAAACCAAGGATGAGATGTAATGCTGGGAGCCCTAGATGTGAGGGATCTGGTGGTTATAAGTAACTTGGATGAGTGAAGACACTTCTTGAGGAAAGTACAGATATATATGGAAGGTAATTTGGGCCCGTACTACTGGAAACAGAGGATCCATACTCGACTCAAGGAAGGCTATAATGAAGCCAGGGAGCTTGTGTAGTTATGAATTCCCTGATATGTGCATTGATGCTTATTCTAATAGTTTTATGGTCTATTTTCTTTATGGTGGTATTGCGAGGCAGGCCAATAGGCAGTTCTGGTATCGGAGAGGATTCAGGCTCAGGTTCTGGAGCCGGGCAACTTGATGACCAGACGAGGGAGTTCATCTCGTCTGAGATTACACGCATCATCCTTGATCAGACTTCTATAATCTTTGACACGGTCAAGGAGGGCATTCTGGAGATTCTTGATGAGAGATTAAGCGACTTTCGCGTTGAGATTGTGGCTTTGATTGGGACATGCTCTCTAACCTTTAGGGAGTTTCGGGCATGTGGAGCGCCATACTATCATATGGCTAGGGACCCCATTGCGAGTAGCAGGTGGTTGACAGATGTTGCCAACACCTTTCATACTAGCCGTTGTCCCAAGGGGGACAAGGTCAGGCTAGCTTCTTGCCTCCTGAAGAACAGGGCTCGTGATTGGTGGGAGGAGGTAGGTCATGTTGTAGGAGGTGATGCTATTGATTCGATGACCTTGAGTCATTTCTCGACCAGTGTAACAGCCCGGATTTCCAGGTATTTTATTGTTTTGTTATTTTTTGGTGTTTTGAGAGGGGACTCGGCGAGTTGGAGCTCAGACTCGCCGAGTAGGGTCGCGATTCTGGACGCGGGATTCGTCTGGACTCGGCGAGTCCAGGATATGGACTCGGCGAGTCCACACTGTTTAATGAAACCCTAATTTCTCGGGTTTGGGACCTATTTAAAGGGCCTTATGGCCGTCATTTGCACCCAACAGTCCATAGAGAGAAACCCTAGAGTGCTTTAGCAATTTGAGAGAGAAAGGAAGCATTTCTTGACATTTGTGTGTTGTTTAGCAAAGAAGAGGGAGGCTCTAGCCAAGAGGAGGAAAAGGGGACTGCTATTCGGTGGATTTGAAGCTTAGCCCTTCAATCTAAAGGTATGATTTCGGCTCATCTCCTGTTTTGTGAAGTATAATTGATTTTAGGGTTTCTTGTGACCTTGTTGAGTTGATTGGACGGCCAAATAGTCCCTTGCTAGTGATGAGACTTCGGATCTGGATCCATAGAGGTCCAGAGAGCCTCATTCATCAAGCTTTATATAGAACAATGGAGGTTATGACCTTGAGTAGTGAGATTTGTTGATGATTCTTCATATATGGTCATATAGAGGTTGTTTATGCACAAAGTCTGGAGCTTTACGTGGTGAATCATTCTAGGAAGGCCAGATCTATGAATTGTTGGAATAGATCTGACCTTAGAAGCAAGTTTGAGTGATTGCATGGCATGGACTCGCCGAGTCCGATGAGCAGACTCGATGAGTAGCTTGAAGATTGCCTTGGACCAACCAGTGAGTGGTCCAGTCGAGTCATGGATTGACCCAGTGAGTCAGGGCGAGTTAGAGAGGGTTGTCAAGTGGTCTGAGTCGAGCTGGGACTCGCCGAGTCGTTCTTGAGACTCGGCGAGTTGAGTCGGGGTGGCCCCGCGATTCTTCCAGGTGGAACTCGTCGAGTCAGGGGGAGTACTCGACGTGTAAGAAGGGAATCCTAGAGAGTTGGTGAAAACGTCTAGACTCGCCGAGTTGCCCTCGTGCACTCGCCGAGTCCGGTCAAAGTTGACCGTTGACCGTTGACCAGAGTTGACCTGTGTTGACTTCTTAGGGATAGTCAACCTTAGAGATAAAAAGTGTTAATTAGAGACATATGATGTTATAGGAGGATTATAGCTCGGAGGATCGGGCACGAGGGATTCAGGATTTGTGAGTCATCGAGATCCGCGAGGTGAGTCTTCTCACTATACTTTACCTTGAGTAGGTAATCAGAGTTATGTGTTAGTGTATGTATGTTATGTGTATGTTATGTGTTGTACTGCATTATTTCTATGTGATTTATGCTGTGCATGATTACAGAGTTGGAACCGGAAGGTTCCTAGAGTTAGAACCTGAGGGTTCACAGAGTTGGGTGCACGGACCCATAGAGTTATAGCCTCGAGTGGCTAATATGTGTTTATGTGGTATTTTGGGGAACTCACTAAGCTTCGTGCTTACAGTGTTAGTGTTGTTGTTTCAGGTACTAGCGATGACCGTGGGAAGGCGCCGGCTGGATCTGTACACACGCAGGGGACTTTGATATATTTACATTGATCTTGGGATTTTGTGTAACGTGAATTGAGATTTAAACCTGATGTTTTTATGTAAAATTAATGAAAAATGTTTTTATAAATTGTGAAAAATTATTTTAAAATTTTCGGTGTTACAAGTTGGTATCCGAGCCTTGGTTTGAGGGATTCGAGTACACCTTCGGGCGTATTTGAACTCAAACTGGGGATTTAAAATGTATTTTCAAAAAGAGTAAAAGATTTCTTTGAAAAACGCAGAGCAAGAGATGTGTGTACGATCAGTCAGCGCCCGGACGGTGATTTCCCAAAATACCTTTATATATTATGTGATATTGATATGATGTATCCGCATGCTAGAGTAGGCTAGGTATTGCTATTAGGACTAGGGTGGCCTGATTTGTGATGCCTTAGCCTAGGGAGATGTGAGCTGCTATGAGATGCTTGAGAGTGAGTAGGTAGCAGCGAGGGGCTTATGAGAGATCTATTAGAGAGTGGTCTATGCATGATAGAATACTTGAGACCTGGGATCCAAAGAGAAGGACTTGGAGTGTATTCCGGTGCGGTGCGGACAGTAGTATTGGGCCCGTACTACTGGAAGCACCGGGGCGGTGTGCAGCCCAAGTCAGAATCTTTGGAATGCCAAGAATCGAGGAGGAAAGAGTTGAAGAGTGTGAGCATACTCGTGTGGATTCTAATTTATCGTATGTTGTATTTCAGAGGTAGATCATGGTGAGGACGCGTTTGATGCCCGAGAGCAGTGGTACCAGTGAGGAGGAGATCCGCCGGATCATTCAGGAGGAGGTGGCTGCGGCCATCAGGGCAGAGATACCGGAGATGTTTGGGTCTATAAAGACCACATTGATTGAGACGTTTGATGAGCGTTATGCCGCTCTTTCTGAGGCTGCTGCTGCAGCGGCTACCGCAGCGATTGCTGCTGCGAGGCCGCAGGGTGGGGATGCGTTGCTGTTCCGTGAGTTCAGCAACACAAAACCACCAGAGTTTGATGGTACTCAGGATCCGGTGGCAGCTATGAGGTGGATATCTGATATTGAGGGGTGTTTCTTCACTTGCTCGTCTCCTGAGCATTTGAAGGTCCGATTCGCGCTGAACCAGCTTCGCTTGGGAGCGAAGGACTGGTGGAAGTTCGTGACGGCGCATTATACGCCTGCTGAGCTTTCTGCGGTGACCTGGGAGAGGTTCACCACCATGTTTCGGGATGAGTACGTTCCCCAGGTGGAGAGGGAGCGTTTAGCACAGGAGTTTCTGACCCTCAAGCAGGGTACTGAGTCTGTTACAGCGATCACGAGGATGTTCCACGAGAGGGCGATGTTCTGCCCTGAGCACGTGTCCACTTAGCAGGCACGTATGAGCCGCTACTTGAGCATCTTGAGGCGGTATATTCGGGAGTTCGCTGCGAACTCCTCGTACCGGACATTTGCCGAGCTTCAGGCAAATGCCCGGAAGAGGGAGATTGAGCTTGAGACTCAGGCCAGGGAGGAGGCGGAGTCTCAGGGGAGGGATCGGCGACCGGCACTGTCGCAGCCGGCCGCCAAGCGGGCCAAGCCTGCTGATCCCAGACCAGGGAGCCAGAAGGGCCGCACTTGCGGAAAGTGCGGCAAGGGTCATGACGGAGTTTGCCGAGCGGGGTCTTGCTACAAATGTGGCAAGGAGGGGCACATGGCCAAGGACTGCCCCAAGGGGTTTGCAGTGTGCTTTCACTGCAACCAGACCGGACACCGGAAGGCCGAGTGTCCGCAGTTGCGCGGAGCATCTCAGGGGTCTGCTCCTGCCGCCATCAGAGCTACAGAGAGTCGGCCTGTGAAGGCCGAGGCGCCGAGAGCTCGAGGGAGAGCCTTCCAGTTGACTGCGGAGGAGGTCCGCGCTGCGCCCGATGTTGTGGCTGGTATGTTTCTTTTCGTGTATTTATTTTTGATATATGATGTTATGCTTATATTATGTTATGCGTAGGTACCTTTCTTGTGAACTCCGTACCTGCTTTAGTGTTATTTGACTCGGGTGTGAGTCGGTCTTTTGTATCTTTGGCCTTTGGTCAGCATATCAGTGTTAGTCGTGAGGCATTGAGTCGGCCTCTGAGAGTTTCCATAGCTGACGATAGAGTGATTTGTGCCACAGAGGTTTTCCGGGGATGTGTGTTAGAGATTTTCGGGGTTGAGTTTCCGATTGATCTGATTCCTATTGCGATGGGTGATGTTTGTGTCATTGTGGGCATGGACTGGTTGAGCCGATTCGGCGCGGTTATCGACTGTGAGCGTCAGCTGGTGACTATACGAGACCCTAGTGGGGGAGTTCTTTCAGTGTACGGCGAGGGTACACGTTCGGGATCAGCCTTTTGTTCGGCCGCTAGGGCAAGGCAGTGTCTACAGCAGGGCTGTAAGGGTTTTGTGGCGTATGTGATGGATACGCGAGCGACTTCCGAGAGACCGAGTTCAGTTGGGGAGGTACCGGTGGTGCGTGAGTTTCCAGATGTCTTTCCCGAGGAGCTGCCGGGAGTACCTCCTGTGAGGCAAGTGGAGTTTGGTATTGATTTGGTTCCGGGGGCTGCGCCTATAGCTAATGTGCCTTATCGTCTTGCACCTCCAGAGATGCAAGAGTTATCCTCGCAGCTTCAGGAGTTGCTGGGGAAGGGATTCATTCGGCCGAGCAGCTCGCCGTGGGGAGCACCTATTCTGTTCGTCAAGAAGAAGGATGGTTCACACCGGATGTGTATTGATTACCGGGAGTTGAACAAGCTGACGGTCAAGAACCGTTACCCGTTGCCGAGGATCGACGATTTATTTGATCAGTTGCAGGGAGCCTCTTGGTTTTCCAAGATCGACTTGAGGTCGGGATATCATCAGGTGAGAGTGCGGGATGAGGACATCCAGAAGACAGCATTCAGGACGCGATATGGGCATTATGAGTTTGTGGTGATGCCTTTTGGGCTCACCAATGCCCCGGCGGTGTTCATGGATCTCATGAACAGGGTATGCAGGCCGATGTTGGATCGGTCGGTGATTGTATTTATCGATGATATTCTAGTGTATTCGAGATCTAGAGAGCAGCATGAGGAGCATTTGAGGGAGGTCCTTGGGGTATTGAGATCGGAGAAGCTTTATGCAAAGTTCTCCAAGTGTGATTTCTGGTTACGGGAGGTCCAGTTTCTAGGACATCTCGTTAACCAGGAAGGGATTCTGGTCGATCCGGCCAAGGTTGAGGCGGTGATGAGTTGGGAGGTGCCAAAGTCACCCTCTGAGATCAGGAGCTTCCTTGGACTAGCAGGGTATTATCGGAGATTTATCAAGGATTTCTCCAAGATCGCAGTGCCGCTCACCAGACTGACTCGGAAGGGTGTTGCATTCTCATGGGGTCCCGAGCAGCAGACCTCCTTTGAGACACTTCGCCAGAGGTTGTGCGAAGCCCCGATATTAGCTCTCCCGGAAGGGATGGAGGATTTTGTAGTATATTGTGATGCATCGATTTTGGGGTTGGGTGCGGTGTTGATGCAGAGGGGTCATGTGATAGCATATGCATCGAGGCAGCTGAAGCCTCATGAGACGAGATATCCCACGCATGATCTAGAGTTGGGGGCAGTAGTGTTCGCCCTCAATTTGGCGCCACTACTTATATGGGGTTCGATGTACGATATACACGGACCATAAGAGCTTGAAGTACTTGATGGATCAGCCCAATCTAAATATGCGTCAGAGGAGGTGGTTAGATGTGGTCAAGGATTATGATTGTGAGATCCTGTACCACCCGGGCAAGGCCAACGTGGTGGCCGATGCGTTGAGCCGCAGGGCGGAGAGCACTCCATTGCGAGATGTATGTTTGAGATTGACCATGATAGCTCCGGTATTGGATGCCATTCGTGGGGCACAGGCCGAGGCTGTGCAGCCGGAGATGCAGAAGAGGGAACGGGTCGTTGGTTTAGTTTCAGAATTCGTTACGGATGGGCGAGGGCTTATGACTTTTCAGGGTCGGATTTGGGTACCGTTTGTGGGTGGTACGCGCACTTCTTTGATGGAGGAGGCTCATCGGTCGAAATTTTCGATCCATCCGGGGGCCACGAAGATGTATTTGGATTTGAGGAAAGAGTATTGGTGGCCCTATATGAAGAGAGACGTCGCATGGTTCGTTGAGAGGTGCTTGACCTGCCGTAGGGTTAAGGCCGAGCACCAGAGGCCGCATGGCAAGTTGCAGCCATTGGAGGTTCCCGAATGGAAGTGGAAACAAATCACTATGGATTTCATCACCAAATTGCCGAGGACGGCCAGAGGAGTTGATGCGATTTGGGTGATTGTGGATAGGTTGACGAAGAGCGCTCACTTTCTTGCCATCAGTGAGAGCTCTTCAGCGGAGAAGTTGGCGGAGTTATATGTGAGAGAAGTGGTATCTCGGCATGGGGTGCCGATCTCGATTGTTTCAGACCGTGATGTGCGCTTCACTTCCAGATTCTGGAAGAAATTTCATGAGGAGTTGGGTACTAGATTGCATTTTAGTACCGCATATCATCCCCAGACAGACGGTCAGAGTGAGCGGACGATTCAGACGCTTGAGGACATGCTTCGGGCATGTGTGTTGGATTTCGGGGGTAGCTGGGATGCGTATTTACCCTTGGCAGAGTTTTCCTACAACAACAACCATCATTCGAGCATTGGTATGCCACCCTTTGAGCTGTTGTATGGTAGGAGGTGTCGGACCCCCATTTGCTGGGGAGAGGTTGGGCAGAGAGTGATGGGCAGTACAGAGATCGTGCTTCAGACGACAGAGCAGATTCAGCAGGTCAGACAGAGGTTATTGACCGCCCAGAGCCGACAGAAGAGTTACGCAGACAGACGCCGATCCGAGCTTGAGTTTCAGGTCGGCGACTTCGTTCTCCTGAAGGTCTCTCCTTGGAAAGGAGTGATTCGATTCAGGAAGAGGGGCAAGTTGGGGCCCCGGTATATTGGGCCATTTCGTGTGATTGCAAGGGTAGGCCAGGTAGCCTATCGTTTGGAATTGCCAGCAGAGTTGGGGCAAATCCACGACACTTTTCATGTGTCACAATTGAGGAAATGTATTGCCGATGAGTCGGCAGTAGTTCCATTAGAGGATATTCAGGTGGATGCGAGCCTGAATTATGCCGAGAGACCAGTAGCCATCAGAGATCGGAAGATCAAGGTACTGAGGAACAAGGAGGTACCTCTGGTGTTGGTTCAGTGGCAACACCGGAAGGGATCAGAGATGACCTGGGAGCCGGAGCGCGAGATGCGGGAGCAGCATCCGGAGCTATTTTCAGAGCGAGACTTCGAGGGCGAAGTCTAGTTCTAGTGGGGGAGAGTTGTAACAGCCCGAATTTCCAGGTATTTTATTGTTTTGTTATTTTTTGGTGTTTTGAGAGGGGACTCGGCGAGTTGGAGCTCAGACTCGCCGAGTAGGGTCGCGATTCTGGACGCGGGATTCGTCTGGACTCGGCGAGTCCATGCTGTTTAATGAAACCCTAATTTCTCGGGTTTGGGACCTATTTAAAGGGCCTTATGGCCGTCATTTGCACCCAACAGTCCATAGAGAGAAACCCTAGAGTGCTTTAGCGATTTGAGAGAGAAAGGAAGCATTTCTTGACATTTGTGTGTTGTTTAGCAAAGAAGAGGGAGGCTCTAGCCAAGAGGAGGAAAAGGGGACTGCTATTCGGTGGATTTGAAGCTTAGCCCTTCAATCTAAAGGTATGATTTCGGCTCATCTCCTGTTTTGTGAAGTATAATTGATTTTAGGGTTTCTTGTGACCTTGTTGAGTTGATTGGACGGCCAAATAGTCCCTTGCTAGTGATGAGACTTCGGATCTGGATCCATAGAGGTCTAGAGAGCCTCATTCATCAAGCTTTATATAGAACAATGGAGGTTATGACCTTGAGTAGTGAGATTTGTTGATGATTCTTCATATATGGTCATATAGAGGTTGTTTATGCACAAAGTCTGGAGCTTTACGTGGTGAATCATTCTAGGAAGGCCAGATATATGAATTGTTGGAATAGATCTGACCTTAGAAGCAAGTTTGAGTGATTGCATGGCATGGACTCGCCGAGTCCGATGAGCAGACTCGGCGAGTAGCTTGAAGATTGCCTTGGACCAACCAGTGAGTGGTCCAGTCGAGTCATGGATTGACCCAGTGAGTCAGGGTGAGTTAGAGAGGGTTGTCAAGTGGTCTGAGTCGAGCTGGGACTCGCCGAGTCGTTCTTGAGACTCGGCGAGTTGAGTCGGGGTGGCCCCGCGATTCTTCCAGGTGGAACTCGTCGAGTCAGGGGGAGTACTCGACGTGTAAGAAGGGAATCCTAGAGAGTTGGTGTAAACGTCTAGACTCGCCGAGTTGCCCTCGTGCACTCGCCGAGTCCGGTCAAAGTTGACCGTTGACCGTTGACCAGAGTTGACCTGTGTTGACTTCTTAGGGATAGTCAACCTTAGAGATAAAAAGTGTTAATTAGAGACATATGATGTTATAGGAGGATTATAGCTCGGAGGATCGGGCACAAGGGATTCAGGATTTGTGAGTCATCGAGATCCGCGAGGTGAGTCTTCTCACTATACTTTACCTTGAGTAGGTAATCAGAGTTATGTGTTAGTGTATGTATGTTATGTGTATGTTATGTGTTGTACTGCATTATTTCTATGTGATTTATGCTGTGCATGATTACAGAGTTGGAACCGGAAGGTTCCTAGAGTTAGAACCTGAGGGTTCACAGAGTTGGGTGCACGGACCCATAGAGTTATAGCCTCGAGTGGCTAATATGTGTTTATGTGGTATTTTGGGGAACTCACTAAGCTTCGTGCTTACAGTGTTAGTGTTGTTGTTTCAGGTACTAGCGATGACCGTGGGAAGGCGCCGGCTTGATCTGTACACACACAGGGGACTTTGATATATTTACATTGATCTTGGGATTTTGTGTAACGTGAATTGAGATTTAAACCTGATGTTTTTATGAAAAATTAATGAAAAATGTTTTTATAAATTGTGAAAAATTATTTTAAAATTTTCGGTGTTACAACCAGGTTCCGAGCCGAGTTTGCACCAGTAATCAAGGTGCAACAGCTAGCGCGAGAGTTTTAGGATCTCCGTCAGTCTACTGAGATGGTGACAGAGATCACCGCTATGTTCAGGGAGAGGGCGCTTCTGGTAGGGATGTCAAAAACCCCCGTGGGAGCCCGCTCCCGTGGGCCCCCGATACTGTACGAGACTAAATTTTTAAAAAAACCAGGAGCGGGAGCGGGGTGGGGGCAGATTGAAACCCCGTTTATTTTCCGGACTGGGGTCGGGAGTTGGTATTTCCATCCCGTACTCCCACGGGAGCCCCGGTTGTACATTTGTGTAATATATATATATATATATATATATATATATATATATATATATATATATATGTATATATATATATATATACAAAATAATTTTTCTAATTTTAGGTTTAGTGTAGGTTTCACTTTACTGTTTCCAATTAATGGATGTTGAAGATGTAGCGAATTGATCATCTATTTTTGGACATGTAAGTATTTTATATTTGTAATGTTGAATTTGTCGTATTTTTATATTTGTATGATTGTTGGAATTGTCCTTTTGTAATGTTGGATTCATAATTTTGGATTTTTAATTTTTTAGTTTCTAAAAGATTAGGTTTTAAGCTTTTAAAGTTATTAAAAATAGTTTTTTTTAGCCTAAAAAAAATCAGTTTTGTAGCAAAAAGAATCAAATTTTAAGCCTATAAAGCGGGGTACCCGGGGGAACGGGGGCGGGACCGGGACCGGGGGCTATGTAAACGTGGTATCCGGGGGTGGGGGCAACAACTGATTTCGAGAATGGGGGTGGGGGCAGCTATTTCCGCTCCCGTTTGGTCCCGTTGACATCCCTAGCTTTTGGTTCCACAGTATGTGGCGGACGAGAAGATGAAGAAGGCCCGGTACCACGAGATGTTGAGGAGCGACATTTGACAGTTTGTTAGCTGATCCAGCTCCAAGACGCTGGAAGACATGATAGCGAGGGCTAGGGAGAGGGAGATTGACTTGGAGATGGAGAGAAAGAGGAAGCCAAATTCCGCTGTGAGTGTTGAGGGTTCGGGCAAGAGGCCTAAGGTATCTGATTCTAGACCGAGAGGTGAGCATGGTCGTAGCCGCTATGGCAAGTATGGCAAGTAGCACGAGGGGACGTGCAGGGGGTGGGTTCTGGATGCTTCAAGTGCGGCTGGACTGGTCACATCAGTAGAAATTGTACTTCTACCATCCCCATCACTCTGGTATCTGATCTGATTTGCTTTTAGTGCAATCAGAGGGGCCAGAAGAAGGCCCATTGTCCGAGTTTGGCTGCGGTAGGACCGGTGTCATCACCCGCTCCTTCAACATTGAGGATTGCTAACGGCCGTTTGGGCCGGGCATATGCGCCAACGGCGAAGAGCAGGGCATTCCAGCTGACAACGGCTGTGTGAGGCGCCGATTCTGACTTTGCCAGATGGTGTCGATGATTTTTTGGTGTATTGTGATGCATCGATCACGGGTTTGGGTGCAGTTTTGATGCAGTAGGGTCACATGATCGCATACGCTTCGAGGCAGTTGAAGCCTCATGAGGCGAATTATTCAACGCATAATTTAGAGCTGGGGGTTGTGGTTTTCGCCCTCAAGATTTGGTGGCATTACATTTACGCCTATAGAGTTCATTATACTATTTACACGGACCACACGAGCCTGAGGTATTTGATTGATCAGCCGAACCCGAATATGAGGCAGTGTCGTTGGTTGGATGTGGTAAAGGATTATGATTGTGATATCCTGTACCACCCGAGGAAGGCCAATGTGGTAGCTGATGCTCTCAGCCACAAAGTGGCCACGGCTCCCATTTGTGGTATATTCCTGAGGATAACAGTGATTAATCCGTTGTTGGAACGGATTCGGGAGGCGCAGGTAGGGGATATGAAGGAAGAGCATCGAAAGTGTGAGCAGATAGTTGGTTAGGTGGCTTCCTTCGATTAAGATAGTCGGGGACTGTTGACCTTGCATCGAAGGGTCTGGGTTCTGTATTGGGTCGAGGTCCGCCAGTTCTGATAGAGGAGGCTCACAAGTCAAGATTCTCCATTCATCCCGGGGGTGACGAAGATGTATATGGATCTTCGCCCTGATTACTGATGCCTCTGCATGAAGTGGGATATATAATGGTTTGTGGAGTGGTGCTTGACTTGCAGGAAAGTCAAGGCCGAACATTAGCGACCTCATGACATGATGCAACCGTTGGAGATTCCCATATGGAAATGGGAAGACATCACGATAAATTTTATCACAAAGCTTCCCAGGACAGCACGCAAAGTGGATTCTATTTGGGTCATCGTGGATCGATTGACCAAGAGCGTGCATTTCATCCTAATTCAGGAGAGTATTTCTGCAGAGAAGCTAGCAGAGATTTATGTTCGTGAGGTGGTGGCATGTCATGGGGTGCCGGTGCGGTGGTCTTCGATGGGGATGTTCGTTTTACTTCCAGGTTTTGGAAGCGGTTTCATGACGAGATGGGCACTCGTTTCCATTTCACTACAAGTTTTCATCCGTAGACCGATGGGCAGAGTGAGCGGACGATTTAGACTCTTGAGGATATGTTGTATGCATGCGTATTAGATTTTGGTGGGAGTTAGGATACGTATCTTCCGTTCGCGGAATTTCCATATAACAACAGCTATCACGCTAGCCTTGATCGACCTCCTTTCGAGATCCTCTACGGGAGGAAATGTAGGACCCCGATTTGTTGGGGCGAGGTCGGTTAGAGAATCATGGGAAATACCGAGGTGGTACTTAAGACTACCGAGATGATTCAGTAGGTTCGGAGCAGGTTCTAGACAGCTCAGAGTCCACAGAAGAGCTATGCCGACAAGTGCTGGTCAGATTTGGAGTTTCATGTGGGAGATATGGTTCTCCTGAAGGTGTCATCTTGGAAAGGTGTCATCTAGTTTAGGAAGCGGGTCAAGCTGAGCCCCAAATATATCGGTCCCTTCAGGGTTTTGGATTGGGTGGGTCGGGTTGCGTATCGTCTAGCTCTTCCAGCCGATCTCAGCCAGATTCATAGCAAATTCCATGTCTCTCAGCTACGGAAGTGTTTGGTGGATGATTCCACACTTATACCCTTGGAGGATATTTAGGTGGATGACCGCCTGAATTATGTTGAGAAATCAGTGGCAATATTAGATCGTAAGACAAAAACCTTGAGGAACAAGGTAGTGGAGCTAGTGAAGGTGCAATGGTAACATCACAAGGGGTCAGAGTGGACTTGGGAGCCCGAGGAGGAGATGAGGGAGCGTTACCCAGGATTGTTCGAGACAACAGACTTTGAGGACGAAGTCTGATTCAAGTGGGGGAGAATTGTAATGCCTGGTTTCTGGTATGATTTTATTTTAAATTATTGCATTTTTCCTGGAGGACTCATCAAGTTGGAAGCCTCAACTTGACGTGTTGAAGTTGTTTTGGCCACAAATTTTAATGAGTTAACTCGACGAGTTGAGGTGCCTTAACTCAGCGAGTTGGCAGCAGGGGAGGAAACCTTAATTTTAGGGTTTTACACTCTATTTAAACACCTTAAGTCCCAGGTGTTGGCCTCATTTCCAGCCTCCATAGCCCCTAACCCTAATCTCGAAACCCTAGAGCCTCATTGAGTGTTATGAGCTTATTATGGGTGTGTTTTGGTGTGTTTCAAGCTATTTCAAGGAAGAGAAGCTTGGTGCAAGGTGGTGATTCAAGTAGGAGCCTTCAGATCTTGATTCTTTGCACCATTTCAATCATATTTCGGGTATAAAGTTCTAACCTTGCTTAATATTTGATTAGATCTCTTTTTGGGATAGTGTAGATGCTTTTAGTAATGTTTGGGTGGTTGATGGGGTTGTAGGATGTCTCAAGTGTTATTCTTTCATATATATGATCCTCATGAGCTCTTTTGGCATAAAGGTGCCAACTTTATGGTTATAAGGGCTCCATGCATTCATTAAGTCCATCTTATGGCTTCTTTTGAGCATTTGAGCTTCTTCTAAGCATGCTTGAAGGTAAAGTTGGAAACTTTACGTGGTCTTTCAGCTCTTAGGGCCAGATCTACAGTTTGGGGTTATGCCTTTGGTGATTTAGTGCTTAATGATTAAGTCCTTACCCTTTTAAGCCTAGGGTTTGGGTTTTGAACCCATTTTGGTGGTTCTTAGGGGTAAAGTTGGAAACTTTACCCTTCTTGAGGCCATTTCAGTTAAGATCTGAGTCATGAAGCTCTTAGTTTCGTTAAGGACAACTTAATGGATTAAGATGTTGAATTTCTGGCTAACTCGACGAGTTTATGGAGGAACTTGGCGAGTTGGATCCGTTTCCCCTAACTTTGCAGACTGATGGATAAACTCAACGAGTTTATGGATGAACTCGGCGAGTTGGGTCAACCCAGATTGTTGACTTTGATTTTGATTTTAGTCTTTGACCAAGTTTGACCGATAAAGGGCTTCTAGGCATTTTTTGTTGAACTTAAGGAAATGTTTTATGTTTAGGGGTTGAATAGAGTCGATATTCGGAGCCGGGATCTGTTCAACTACCTTTTTGTATTCGAGGTGAGTTTCCTTACCAGGTTTAGCAGGTCGAAGGCACCTAGGGCGACCCATGTTTATATTATGTTGTTAGTATGCTAGTTGTCTTTTTGACTCTTGCATGTGCTTGTGTTTATATGTCTTTCGGGCTAAGGCCCGATGCCGGGTGGGGCCTGATGGATATCTGTTTGCTATGTATCTCTGTGATTATCGCATATGTATTAGTTATTTTGATATATGTTATTGTATATCAGGCGGAGCCCGTTTTACCGAGCGGGGCCCAATGCCGGAAGGGGCCAGAAGCCAGGCGGGGCCCACTATATGTTTATTGTATGTTTGGTATGTGGTATTTTGGGGTAATTCACTAAGCTTTGTGCTTACAATTTTTAGTTTATGTTTCGGGTACTTCCGGTTGTAAAGGGAAGAGCTCGGGATGACTGCATTGCACACACACACCATTGAGAATACGCTATGATGTTTTACTCTGATTTATGACAGATTGATACATTGGTTTTATTTATGTGTTTAGATGTTATGGGAAAATACTATTTGATTTATTATTAAATTGAAATTTTTGGGACCATATTTTTGGATGTTTCATCATATGTTTTTATTTTTAGGTGCAAGTTGTGGAGAGGGAAAGATGATGATGGGTGATTCATAAAGAAGATGATGAATAGTGGAGCCCTGAATCATGTAATGAGAGAGAGAGAGGTGGACCCTTTGTATATTTAATAATTAGAAAATATTTAAAAAAATGAAAGAAAAATAGAAAATAAATGCCCCAAGGGTATTAAAGTCATTTCAGTTTACTCAAGGACCAAATCTACAACGAAATTAGCTCAAAAGGACCATGAAACAAAAAAGCCGAGGTTTGGACTAAACCTCAGAAAATATGCATACCATAGGGTCGGTTTTTGCAGTTTTGTCTTAATATTCACATGAAAGTAAGACCATCCATAATGGGAGTGTATGAGAGTTTAATAGAATAAATTTGAATATAATATAGATGAGAGAGGGAGTGTAGAGTTGAATAGTCATTCAACCCTTTAATAGAATTGTAATGAAAATTTATGAGTTTTTTTTTACCGAATGAAGTATTTTCTCCTACTTGACACTTCATCCAACTCTTCATGGGTTTAATCCATTGAAGATGACCTAAATGATCTTCTTTTAAATAACAAGAATGACTTTTATTAAAAGCTAAAAAACTAGGAGTTTTTGATTAGAATGGTGTTTTTCAAAAACATATTTACCATATAGGTGTTGTTTTGAAAATATTTCCCATTTAGGATTAAAGTCACATACAAAGTCAAAATTAGATGCCAAACGAAAATAAAAATATAACGCCTCCTCACCATGTCGTCTGCGTCCGTGAGGTCTAACCGACTTCACATCGTCTACTTCAATTCCAACCATGGTCACGCCGACGAGTCCGCCTCCGCCACAGAAGACTCCGACGAGTCCTATCCACCAGAACATACATAATCTTCTTCAATTTTCAACCCCAAGTCCCCAATGTTCGTAAGTTTCATTTTTGACTTCAATCCGTTCGTTCTGCATTCTAATTTTCGACTTCAACCCTTTCCTTCTACATTCTTAAATTTTTATGAAACCATGAGTGTCATTTTCTACCTAATGGACATTGTTGTTGTAAGAATAACTTGCAAACAACCCATCTTCATCATCTTTGATAGCTTGAATAATCTCTTTATGAACCTAATTAACAAAATAATAACGATTATCTTAATATCATCATAACTAATTGGACTCAAATATGTATTGTTTTTGGCTTTTTGCTTTTAGAATGGTGATTCAAGTTGTAATGTGAGCTGTCACAACCTCTAATTCATAAGTTGTGAGCTCCTATCTTTATAGCAATACCGATTTCATTACCAATTTATAACATTCATTGACCTCAAATAATTTTCTACCAATCATTAATATTAATGAACGACTTTGGAACAAAAAACCCATATGATATCTTTATGGATTAAAATATCGAGCATAACTCAAATTAAACTAGGGGTGAGCAAAAACCGAAACCGTAAACCAAAAAACCGAGACCGAACATAAACCGATGGTTTGGTTTCTACTTTTTCAAAAACCAAAATTTTCGGTTCAGTTTCGGTTTTAGGAATTCAAAAACCGCAAAAACTCACACTAAAAAGAACAGACATAATAGTGTTTATAAAGAAATTGATAAACGTTAATAGTAAATGTTTAAAATAGTACAAAAAATTATATTAAAAAAGACAATAACGATATTAAGAAAACTGAAGGTTTAATTTTTTTTTTTCAAAATTTACACCTAATTGATAAATATTTTTTAAAATGTACCTTTTTTTTTTCGAACGACAACAAATATCATTAAAACAAAACTAGCAAGATGCTAGAACATTACAAAATACAAGATATACAAATTGGAGAACAACACCAATTTGTCAAGTCTAAGGACTTCAAACAAGACCTATGTTTCAACCATTTGAAGGAAATTAATTGTATATCATCTGTCATCTTCATCGGGTATCCACGAGCATCATTGAACAAAATGTCATTTCTTGTCTTCCAAATTGCCCAAAAGAAGCAATAACTCAAAGCACACCTTAACTTAAGCCCTTTTTTGCTTAGCCTCAAATTCGCCAACATAGTCACGAGATCAGACCTATTTCTAGGAGAGAAAGGAAACAGCCCAGACCATTTTTGCAACCAATTCTAGACAGCAACCGTGAAGGAACAATCAAAGAACAGGTAAATCAATACACTCATCTAAACTAGCACAAAGGGGGCACATGGTCGAGTTCAAGTTCACACCTCTTTTAGTAAGATTGCAAGCAACATGTAACTTATCCAAAAAAAGTCTCCATGAAAAAAATTGACTTTGATCGGAACCCAACTAACCCATAAAAAGTTAATATAACCAACCTCCGTATCAGCCTTCGCCATAATCATTCTCAAAGATTGCACATAGAAGGTTTTGGACTCATCTCATTTTCAAATCCAAGAATCAGGCTCATTAGATAACGGAACATTTTTTATTTTGTTGCACAATTCCATCAGAGAATCAGATTCTCTGCCCCTCCTTGGGTTTCTCAACCAATCCCAGTTTAAGCTACTTGATTCACATTGTGGAATTCTCTCCTTGATCAAACAATTTTTTCGAGCTTCTATACGATATAAATTCAGAAAAGCATCTTTAAGAGCAATACCGTCACACCAAATATCTTTCCAAAAGTGTGTCTTATCACCCGACCCTAGATTTCTCTCAATCAAGCCTTCAAGATTTATGCTCCAATTATCCAAATCCTTGTCAATTTTTGAAATTATAAGCCACGTACCGGGGAGAGAAGCTTTAGCAATTTATTTGCCATCAATACAAGAAATTTTATGCCAAGATTTAATACACTTTGACCAAAGACTATTCATCTCGATTTTTAGTCTCCATTTCCATTTGGCTAAAAGGGCCAAGTTTAACGACCTAAGACATCTAATGCCCAAACCACCATACTTTTTTGGTTTTACCAAAGTCTTCCAAGCAACCTAATTGATCTTTCTTTTATTCTCTTGACCGCCCCAAAGAAATCTCCTCCTTATACATTCCAAGATACCAACAACTTTCATGGGAGCTTTAAAGAGAGAGAAGTAATATAATGGAAGACTTCCTAAAATGGATTTGACAAGCATAAGACGTCCCCCAAAAGAGAGATTATTGGCTTTCCACTTCGAAAGTTTGGAATTAAATTTATCAATTATGGGTTTCCAATTTTTTGATAAATTCATGTTAGCTCCATTTGGTAGACCAATGTAAGAAAATGAGAAATTAGCGGGTTCACAACAAAGAATACTAGCAAGACGATTAATCTCGATATTCTCCACTCCCACACCATAAACTTTACTTTTATGGAGATTCACTTTCAAACCCGATGATAAGTAGAAACATCTCAAGATTCTATTAAGGTTGACAAAGTTCATTTCGGACAACTCACCAATAAATATAACATCATCTGCATACATAAGGTGGGAAAGACAAGCATCTTCATTTGGAAGAAAGATACCTTGATATAAGTTTTGATTACAAGCTTTTTCATTGCGATGTTGAGCCCTTCCATGACAAGTATAAAAAGAAACGAGGATATAGGATCATCTTGCCTTACACCCATCTTGATATCAAACTCCTTCGTGGCGGATCCATTTACTAAAATAGAAGCTCTACCGGATGAGAGACATCATTTTATCCACCCACGCAATTTATTACTAAAATCCATTTGCTCCATAACTGAATCCAAAAAACCCCAATTAAGAGAATCAAAAGCTTTGTTGAAATCGAATTTGAAAATCAACACTTTCTTCTTTGTCTTTTTAGCCCACGTGTATAACTCGTTGATTACTAAAGGTTCATCAAGTATGCTTCTTCCTTCGATATAAACTCATTGCTCTAGGCTCACAACTTTTCCAATAACCTTTTTGAGAAGTAGATATAATAAAATTTTCAAAAACATCATTTTGATCAAAAACTTCAAAAACTAGGACTCTAGGAGCTAGGAGGTATAAAAATAGGAAAGGAAAACAAATGAAAATAAAGAACAGATGAAAATAAAGAACAAAAAAAATCGGCAACTTTAAATTCTGCTATATAATAGTATGAGATTATTTATGGCATTAAATTGTTGTAAAAAAAAATCAGTTACATATATATTAATTATTCATATATTTACTAAACGGGTTTAAAGGATAAAATAGTGCATACATTAAAAGGTATCAAAATAATTATTGAAAATATCAGCTAGGATAACTTTCCCATTACCACACAACTAGCACATATGCGTTCATATATTCTACAACATTTTTGATGTGACAGAAAAAAAAAAGTTGAATGTTGGTTGATTTTATACATCAATCCATTATTCACTCATACTATTTTTCGTTTCCAACAAATGAAAACCGTGTCTCTCTAATGCAACATATTACTTATGTCTATACACGATAATCTTCCTAGTTCCTTCTTTCTTACAAACATACACGTTATTTATTTTTTCTGAAAGAGTCGACACACACTCTACTATGATATAAATTATACACATTTGTTTTCACCCTTTTGTCTATTTTAATACATATATATTACACAAACGTAAATATAACATTTCTAATAATAGGCAAACAATAATGATTGATTTTTGCTCAGTTATTGAAAGTGTTAAACGAAAATATCGCTTATCCTTTCTTACATCATCCACGTCAAAAGTCAATACAAGAAGATCTTTGCAGTAAATAAATCCAAAGTACAAGTAATAATGCGTGGAGTGCATCCTTTGAAGCTGAAGTGCTATCAAAAGCCAATTCCTTCATGATACACAGACAACAGGTGTACTATTTCACATCATCGTCTTCCTGGATTCGCCTGAGTTTTTTCCGGCGAGTGTTGGGATGCTCTGTTCGTTTCTGAATAAGTTATCCGGATCAACCGCCGTCTTAACCTTCACCAGTCTTTCAAAATTCCCCATGAAGTACATCAAGCCGTACACCTCGCCTTCACAGTAACTGTCTCCGGTCATCACGCCGATGTCAAGATCCCTGTAATTCAAGTACGCCCCTCTCGGATTCTTTGACACATAAGGCGTCATGAAATCATGCAAAACCAAGCTTTGATTCAAGTACTTTGTCTCCAATTTGGGATCGGCGTCATTCCAGTTGACGGAATACTGGATTTTGAAAATGTTCCCGGCGCGGTGGGGGAATGGAGTTGAGTCCGCCGGAATCTCGTTCATTATCCCGCCGTAGGAGTTGAACACCAAGCTGATTTTACCCAATTCAGCCAGTTTGTTAAATATTAATTTCATCCCAGATTCCGGGATTGGGGTTTGGACGTAATCGGACTTCCGTTTTCCGAACTTTACAGTGTCGGAGTGGCGATCGAGGAGGATCTCCGGCGCCGTCGTGTTGTAATCTAAGTTATCCCAGAAAAGTATGGATTGAATATAACTTACTTCAAAACAATCTTCTTTTTTCAAACCTAATTCCGGGAAGTTTTCGTTCATCAACGCCACTAATCTATCGGAATCACCCAAGAAATGTGCTATAAATGTAGCCCGACCGGTTTTCTCTTTGTTCACAGTTACCGGTTGTAACAGGATTCTGATGTATAAATCATGGTCGATGTTTGGCATAACCATCTGCCATTTATGAACAAGTTCCGGAGCTTTTTCTGCAACCATTCTTTTAAGCCGGAAAACTGTATTAACCTCCGGCACCCGAACTAATTTCACGGTGTAGGATAATATAACACCAAAACTACCGCCGCCTCCGCCACATATCGCCCAGAAAAGATCTTCTCCCATGGATTTCCGATCCAAAACCTGGCCTTTAGCATCCACAATCCGGGCATCAATCACGTGATCCACGGTCAATCCGTATTTACGAAGCAGGGTGCCGTAACCAGCGCCGCTTATATGTCCACCGGCACCGACAGTCGGACAAACTCCGGCGGGAAAGCCATGGACTTTACTCTTTTCGTAAATCCTATAATAAAGCTCTCCCAACAGTGCTCCCGCTCCCACAACCGCAGTTTCATCGGCGATATTAACGTCGATCTGCCGGAAATTGAACATATCGAGTATAATGAAATCGGGATCGGATGAAGTGTAGGAGATTCCTTCGTAGTCATGACCACCGCTGCGAATCTTGATCTGGACACCGAGTTTCTTAGCGCAAAGAACGGCGGCTTGTACTTGGGATTCGGTGGTCGGAGTTATGATAACGGAGGGTTTGGGTGTTGAGGTGTTGTTGAAACGTTGGTTTTTGATGTAAGCTTGGAGGACGGCGGTGTAGGAAGATGAATTCGCGGTGGGGCTGTAGATGAGTTCGGAGAGATCCTCGGCGGAATCCGGTGACTGTGAAGGTAGACATTGAAGAAACGACTGGTAAACTGAATCTGGATCCATGGCTGCGTTGGAAAACGAGAAAAACAGAAGCGCGATCACGAAGGAGAGCATAATCGATGCCTTAATTATTGATTGATGATTATTTTTAGAAGTGGATAAAAAGGGTTGAATATTTTTAGCTCGTCGTCCATGGCGAATGTTAAAAAAACGTGCAAGTTTTTATCTTATTTGAATGGATAAAAATGGTTGGGTTCAAAGTATAAACAAGCTTTCTCATTCTAGTAGTCATTATCTTCTATAGAAGCCTTGCTTTAATAAGACACTCTTAACGAGTAAGGAAACAAAGAAAGCTTGAAAGCTAATTAAAAAAAAAAACATAAAAGAAAATAAAAAATTGTATTGATTGATGACTTATACAAGTGAGCTTACGTGATCATTGTGAGGTCAGAGGTGTGTCTTGCCAAAAATAGAAGGCCGTCTTTGAACTTTGAAGTTTATTTAACGGTGTAAAAGATTGTGAATTTCCGATGTTTTTGATAAGTAGAATGTATTGAAATGTACAATATGTCATGTTGTCTAGAAGAGGAAATGGTATGCTAGGTTTCAATTCTTCTTCCCAACGAGTCCTTTAAGTGCTTGTTCATGTTCATGATCAAAACGTGTGCTAGAAAAAACAAGAAGATTGTCCCCATTTATAAAACACTTTCTAAAATTCAGTTTTATGAATGCACATGTATCACATATATTCATATAATATATGCAGATAGAAATATATATTAACGGAGAAATATATATTAATGAAAAGATCAAAATCTTTCTTAATAAATGAATGTTTTTTTGCCACATGTCAATTTTTCATTAGTTTTGACATTTGTCATTTTGTAGTATTTTTAAAATAAATATTATCCACTTGTCAGTTTTTGGTTTGTTTCAATTTTAAAGTTAAAGTCATATACTTATATATGTAAAGTATTATATGATATTAAATTGCAATAAATACGTTTCTTCTTTTTTTATTTTAAAGTTTTAGATTAAAAAATATTTTTTGTTTAAACTTTAATGTTTAATTTTTTTAAATCAAACATGTGTAATACACAGGTTTCACACCTAATATATTATATATAATAGATACATGTATTCTCGGATGTTTAGGTCACATTAACTTGACATAAGTAGATTACTTCACTATGAATGATATTTGAATGTTAAGAGTAAATTTAAAAAAAAAAAAGGTAATTGTTAACTAATTACATTCGAATCATATATATCAATGAGAGTTCTTAGCCCTAAACATTTCATTTCTAGTCTTTCATATAATTCTTAAGATCATGGAAAAAAATGAAAGCAATTAAAATTGGATTGGAATATTATTATTATTATTAATAATAATAATAATAAAAGTTTATATGCCATCAGAGTCATGACGTGATCGAGTAGAATTGCTCTATGACTCCACCCGATCAAGAGGAGTTGTTTGACATCACAACTCAAGTTAAAACCTCCATTAAACCTCCAAAACTTGTACAATTTGCTTCTAAAAAAATATCTTTAATTCAACTTCTAATGACTTAGGATTATTTGTAAGAGTTCAAAGCTTTTTTATCTTCTAAACACTTAATTAATACATGAATAACATCATTAACATTGGGAATCTTTAAAATTAACTAATTAAGAGATATTTCATTGAATATCTTTTTCAAGCTTCAAAATTCAATAAGTGACTTCAATTTTTTTTCCTTCTTATAAATGCACTTAGACATTTAAATCTAACTTCACATATATAATAATAGCGAAATTAATCCTTACTCAAACATGGTTTAGCTAAATCAACGGATGAATTACCATAGGGTTCTAAAATGGCATTGAAGCTCCATAACTCTATGATTGACTCAAATGACAGATTTATCTCCAATAATTTGTATTAAACTCTGAAATCTAGGTTCACATGTCAATTAACAAAACATCAATCAAGTAGTCAAATTCGAATTTAGATAATCAATTGAGATATTTATAAAACTAAGGTTCAATATACCCACTTAAGCTTCCTTAACCCAAAACTAGCTAGACGAATGGATTTACTTCGACAAATTAGGCCGCATGTAACTAAAATTTATACATCAAAATTTTGAATCATAGAATTTCACTAGTATTTTGTGATTTAAGAAGGTAAGGATGGATCACTCAAGTTAGAACTCTCCAAACATTGAAACAAGGAGTTATAATAGAGATTAAGGTGGGAATTGTTTGGTTCGGAACCGAAAAACCCGAAAATTAAATCGAACCGAAATCGGTTTTAGAATAAACCATATTCAAATTCAGTTTTTGGTTTGGCTTGAGACCAAACGAATTGTGAATTTAGTTTTTGGTTTGAGTTTCGATCTCATGAAGTTTAAATCATACCGAACAAAAAAATGAATTTCATAAAATAATTAATTAAAAATATATTTTATGTTTTATATATTAAATAAAAATATTAATTATAAAGTAAAAATAATTTTAGACAATTTACTAATTTACTAGGGTTTAATGAATTAGTTTTCAGATTTCAAGCTTCAATTCTATTTAAAGTGTTTTTCAGCTTTTCATTGTTTTATTTTTCTGTAATTTTAGTGCAATTTTTACGATTTTTATAGTGCGGTTTTTGTATTTTTAATGTAGTTTTATGCTTTTTATAGTGTAGTTTTTCTTATTTATAGTGCATTTTTTTTTTCTTTTTATAGTGCAGTTTTTCTGCACTTAAAATGTCATTTTTCTATAGTTATGGTGTTGTTTTTTTTACTATAATTACATGACTATTTTTTTTTTCAAATTACTAACCTGTAACATCCTCTTTTCAGGTATTCATTTATGAGATTTAGCTATTTATTTTATTATTTGGCATGGTCACAGCGTGACATTGGGGTGCAACAACGTGACACTCGATGATTGAGGTACGTGCATCCACGTTAGGCCACAGTATAGCAGCCGTTTTGGGACTAAAACCCTAATTTCGGATTGGTGTCCTATTTAAGGGCACTAACTCCAAGGATTGCCTCATTTGGCAGCCTCCACCCTCTGAGATCGAACCCCATCCAACCCTAGCCTCTATTTTTATGTTTTGAGTGCTTGGGCTCCATTTATGTGAAGGTTGAAGGAAGAAGGAGCCCTTAGTGTTGCTTTGTGAGTGTGGTTTCAACTTAGATCCATCATCTTCATCTCATTTCTGACTTATTGAAGGTAAAAAGTCTCTACCTTGCTCATTATTTCTCTAGACCTAGTTCTACGTCCTTTTATGAGCTTTTGGTCCCAAAATCTTCTTGTTCTTGGATTTTGAGTGAACTCTAGAACCCTTGAGTGCGTTGTTAGCTTCTTGACCTTGGGGTTGGTTGGAAAGTTGGCTTGCATAACTTATTGAGTGAGTCCATTCCTTGGTGTTGTCATTAAGAACTTAGAATTTGAGATCTTGTCTTAATAGGATGTCATAATAGATAAAGTTGGAAACTTTATCCATCAAGACCTAGAGGGATTGATTAGTCACGGAGTTCTTGTCGCTCAGACAGACGATAGAGACGGTGACTGAGATCACCATGATGTGTCGCAAGAGGGCCCTGTTCTACCCTAAGTACACATCCTCTGAGCAGGTGCGGATGACCTGATTCTTGAGAATACTCAAGAAGGATATCTGAGAGTTCGTGAAGAACACCAGTATCATACATTTTCTTAGCTGTATACCAATGCCAAGAGGAGAGATCTTGAGTTGGAGACACAAGTGAGAAAGGTTAGGTGGGAACGCAATAGAGAGACAGAAGGCCGGTGCAGTTGTAGCTGACGATTAAGCAGTTTAGGCCCGCTGATTTGAGACCAAGAGGTCAGAGGAGCCGCACTTGTAGCAAGTGTCGTAAGTTTCATTAAGGTCCATGTCGGCCAGGGATGATATGCTATAAGTGTAGCAAAGAGGGACACTTTGCGAGGGATTGTCCATTGGGTCTTCAAGTTTGCTTCAGCTGCAACTAGATGAGCTATGTGAAGGCCATTTGTCCACTACTTACATCAAGGCCAATTCAGACACATGCTCATACGACCCTGCAGATTATTTGTAACGACCCAAAAATCATTACTAAAAATTTCATTTTTAAAACGTTACTTAAAGCACATGCGCCAATCCATAACATAAATCATAACATAAAATCAGAGTGTTAGTTCAAAACATATTCTTATTATCAGAGTAAAACATCCCAAGCTGACTAATCAATGGTGTGTGCCATGCGATCACCCCGAGCTCTTCCCTCCTCTACTGGAAGTACCTGAAACCAAAACTGAAAACTGTAAGCACGAAACTTATTGAGTTTCCCAACCTACCACATACCATACACATATGGCATACTGTAAATATTGGGCCTCGCTCACTACCTCGGGCCTCGCCCGCTACAACAGACCCCGCCTGGCTTCGAGCCCTGCTCGATGTACATATTTGTTTCTCTTAGGCCCTGCCCATTAAACATATACAAACATATAACATATCGCATAACACATAAACTATAACTACTCTACTGCATTCATGTATTAATGCCTCGCCTATCTTGGGCCCCGCCCCTGTCCTGCTACTGATGAGTCATGGAACCCCGTCCACACTCCTGTTGTTAGTGAGATACGGGCCCAAACCACACTCACTTCTTTCCTAACTTGGGCCTTGCCCCTGCTCGGCTACTAATGAGATATGGAACCCCGTTCATACTCTGCCAATGGTGAGTTATGGGACCTCGCCCACACTCACCTCCCTACCAGGAACATACAAATATCACACAGAAAATAAGTATACTCTATCATGCAAACCATTCCTTGGGCACCCGCCCAACACTGGACCTTGGTCCTGAATATCATACTAGCAAATCGTGCCTAGGGCTAAACCCCGGGTCTTCCTACTCATAACTACATGGGCCGATATTGTGGCCGTAGACCCATCCACACAAAGGGAAAACTCACCTTGCACTGTTGTTGTCTTGCTAAAATCCCTCGGCTGTTGTCTGACAAATCCCCGACCTGCTGATCCTTCGGATCTCCGAGCTATCCATACCACAATACACTTAGTCAAATCCAATAATCCATCATAGGGTAGAATGACCACTCTACCACTGGGCCAACCTGATCCATAACTAAGGCCCAACACTAAACAAACTCCCCAAGTCCATTAGTGGCCCAATTTGCTACATTGGGCCTCATCCTAAGCCCGAACATATCCTTGGCCCAAAATAATCTGACTTCTGCTGACCCACTAAGGCCCAAAGGCCCAAAGTCCCAAGCACAACCCACACCGAGGCCCAAAATCACCATAAGCCCACTCTGATGAGTACGCTGGGCGTACTCCCCATGTACGCTAAGCGTACAGGCCAAGTGATGAGTACGTTGGGCGTACCTTCACGTACGCTCGACGTAATTCCCTCTATTAAGACACTTTTCCATTAAGTGCTTATTACTCCATTTCAGAAGCCACAATCACAGATCCTGGTCCATTTCCACGTCTTAATCTATAAAGTCGCTAACTTGGTGACTTGCAATCCACTAAACAAACCTAAACTCAAAAGGTGGCAACCAACTTCCATAACAAAGGCTAGATCTCATGCAATAGCTCATAAGGACCATTAAAATCGAGACTTTATTGCTCAAGGGACATTTTTAGCTCTAAGGGTGGCAATCCCAAGCTTGGAGACAAAGTTACAACATAAAGGTCCAATCTTTGGACCTAGAAGGATCCCAAAACTTCCTACATCTAGATCTAAGCTTTTATAAGGAAAGTTAGAAGCTTTATACCTTCTGGGGCTTGCAAACGGGCTAGAGAACTTGGATCCAAAAGCTCTTCCTCAATCTATGAGACTTCAAGATGATCCCTCCACTCCAAGAACACTAAGATGCACTTAAAATGACATTACAAGCTTCAAGAACACTCAAGAGGATTAGGGTTTATGTGGGAGTTGTCCAGGGGTGAAATGGAGGCTGAGGCTTGGGGCATTATGTTCCTTATATATTGGCAAACCCTAAAAATAGGGTCTCTGGACACTGGACGTACGTTGGGCGTACGCCCCCGTGCACCCGCGACTAAGCGACTTATTACGATGGGCGTAACCCAGCTTATGCTGGGCGTACCCACGCGTCTCGTGGCATGCATGGCTCTACTTGCCATCTTTTCCCATTAAGGGACTATTTATGTCAATATCTTCAAAGTGCCTTAACTCCTCCATTCTAAGTCCATTTTCGACGAACTTTATATCCACGAAAAGGTGGCGAGAATCCCTACGCTTCTAGCAGCATATCTTCCCCCAAAATCTTCTCAAAATAAACTCCCATCCCATAAATGACCAAAACGACCCTAGCTTTTGTTTCTGAAATCCACGAACGAATACTTTTAGATCAGGGTGTTACATTATTGATGGTCGTCTGGGGAAGGCCAAGGCCTAGAAGGACTGGGGAAGAGCTTTTCAACTGATAGTAGATGAGGTCAAGGTGGCGTTGAATGTCGTCAATGGTATATGTTCCTTTATATTTATGTTATTTTACTTTATGAATGCTTATTATTGTGATTTTGTTAGGTATATTTCTTGTGAATTCTATACATGCTTTAATGTCATTCGACTTGGGTGCGAATCAATAATTTGTGTCGATATATTTTAGTAGAGGCTTTAGTGTTCCACGTGAGCCTTTGGATCGACCTTTGAGAGTAGCTATTCCCAACAACGTTCGTAACATCCCGATGATGAAGTATTTCCAAATTATACCCTAAGAATGAAGATTTATTGTGTTTAGCCCTTGTGTATGAGAAATGTTGCAAAATGGCCCATAATGGTATTTTTGTAATATTTGGTCCAAGGTCACGTACATTGGGCGTACCTAGCGTACGCATGGCATATGTGCATGATTCATAAATCTTAATTTGTAGGGTTTGGACCCTATTTAAACATGCTTAAGTCCCTAACGTACCTTCGTTCATCAGCCTCCAACTCACCTTCATCCCCAAACATATCCTAATCCACTCTTGAGCTTTGTGTGTGTGTTTTTGTTACCTTGAAGGAAAGAGGAAGAAATGAAGATCATCTTAGAGGAGTAAGACTCTTTGGATCCAGAATCTCATCACTTGGAGGTAAAAATCTTTGAACTTGATGAAGCTATCCATAGATCTAAGTTAGCCATGAAGTTTGTGTCCTTTTGGTCCCATTAGTTTGGTATTTTGAGTATGATCTACTCCAATCCATTTAAGCTGTCCTTTCAGACGTTTTGAGGTGTTTAGAAGCATAAAAATATAGTCTTGATCATTTCTTCCCTTCCATGCATGAGTTACAAGGTCTTAATGGGTTAAGTAGTTAAGTTTTTTTTTAGTGTTAAGCACTTATTGGCCATGCAATACCATAAAGTTGGAAACTTTATGGTCAAAGACGATATTTGGGGCTTAGATCTGGTTTTGGACGTAAGGACTTGATGTATTAAGCTCTTAATGAAAGATGAGGCTGACCAGGTGCATATGTTGGGGGGGTACCAAATGGTACTCTGCGTATACGCGGTCAAAGCCCCGACTTCTAGGTCAAGAGGGGTACACCCTTCATACAGATGAGTATGCCAAACATACTCGGCTGGGTTGACTCAACTGGTTTGTTGAATTTGACCTTTGACCAAGTTTGACCTAAGGGTAGTTTAGGTATTTTGAGCGGTAATTGATATCGGTCATTATTTGGAGTTTAGGTGACTGGTTGAGTTGTCATAAGGAGTTGTATTCTATTAGATATCTTTTCAGACTGAGAAGTGAGTTTTCCTCACTGTACTCGTGTAACACCCGGAGATTCAAGCTAGTCAATTTAGAGACAATAAGCGTCAAAAATGACTTTTTTATGGAAGATTATTTAGAATGAATAATCTTAACCAAGTTGTAGTATACATTACAAACGTTCTGTACATATAAAGAACGCCGAAATCCGAGTTATAATGAAGAAGTTATGGCACGTCGAAGTTTTACGGCTAAACAGGCACGACACCGTGTAACGTAAAAAGTGAATTTTTGATAAATTACTCTTTAGCATTAGGAATCTAAACGAAAGTCGTAGTATACGTTAAACCGAGAACGTGCATATAATGAACGTCCAAATCTGACTTTGTATGATGAAATTATGATTTTTCTTAGATTTGGCATAATAGTATGCAGCCCGGAATTCGAAGTTTAGATAGATCGATTTTTAGCCAACACAACCTAAATGATAATTGAAGATCTCACTAATAGGATCTCAACAATAAAAGGACAGTTGAAAACGGAGTTTGTATGTAGAAGTTACTAATTTTACACGGTCGGTAAACAGTGTAATCTTCTCATACTGTTAAATTTAAAATCGTCGAGAATTAGATGATGGAGTCAAAAGGAGAGTTGTATATCTTGTCAATACCTATGAGTGGATGTAAATAACGTCAAAAATGGAGCTCGTATGCAAAAGTTACAGAATTTAGAAGTCGGGATGGGCTGATGTGAAGTGGGTGATGTGGCGCGATCCTAGCCATTGCTTCATCCCCACGCCTTGCCACCAGATGGTGACACTTGGCACCCAACTCGACAAGTTGGAGGCTCAAAAATCATCGAGTTGAGCCATTTTCAGCCTATAAATACCATGCGAGGCTCACTCATTTTCCTAACACCTCAACCTTTTTTTTCTCTCTCTCTTTCTCTAACTTCTCTCTAAACGTCCCCCAACCTCTAGTAACTTCTAAGTGCTAGAGGAAAGTGTTGGATTTGGTGTCTAAGCCCATAACTATAACTGGTATGTACTTGACCCAATAGTAACATGGTCCTTTTGGGTTGCCTTCACTGGTGCAATTTGATGGGATGGTTTTATGAGAATAAGGTTATTTACGATTTATTAATATATTATAAGTATAATATATTAATATAGTTATTTAATTAGTATTGTCCAAGAACTAATTTGGAATTAATTTTGTGGTCAAAAGAGACTAATTAAATATGGAGGGGTTGATTATGTAAATCAATGATATTTATAGTATGGGCTACGAGATCCATGATTATGTAAGTGGGCTAAACCAATAATATAACCCATGGATAGTCCATAGAGGTTAAACCCATGGATCATAGGAATGTGGAAAGTCATGGATCATTAGGGTTTGCAAAGTGTAGCCCAAGCACTTGCCATAACTATAAATAGCCCCCTCCATGTACCAAAATCGGTTGCACCAACCATAAAGACAAGTAGCTTATTGTGATAACCCGAAATTTCCATTATGTATAACATATCAAGTCAACAGAAGTTAGAACAGTTGCAGTAAATTTTCAGACTTTTGGTATAAGTTTGAGTATTTCAGGATTTACACTTAAAGAGATATCAGGAGAGAGGATGCACTAGGGTATTGTGCAACTCTGTTATTTCAAAACTCTATGATATTAGAGTTCATTGCTTGAATAAAATATTTTATGCCAAAAACTCCAGGAGTATATATATGTTTCTGAGCCATAATTATTCATTTGTTACATTTCCAACTAGAGAAAAGCCGAATTCTCTCTCAAGGATCTTCGGACTTTCGTCCCAAAACGTGAGTACTTCTATCTAAGTGTGATATAAGGCTTGATATGTGTTTAATACACTCGAAATCATAGGAAACCATCAAGATTTAGGAGTTTACGGCCCAAGAACATCTTGGACCGTAAACCCTTCTTTAAGGGGCAAAGGGTGCCCTAGTCCCTTCCTTGTGCAATAAAACTAGTTTAGACTTGTACCCTAATGTGTTTAGGACTAGAAAACACCCCTAGAACACCAAGAGTAAGGTGTTCACGGCCCAAGAAGTTCTTGGGTCGTGAACTCCAAACAATAGGGCCAAAGTGTGCTTTAAACTCTCCTTAAGCCTTGGACACTAGCCTAGAATCATTCCTAGTTAAGTTAGGGGCTTGAAAACACCAAATACACCTTTTCCATGGGACATTACGGCCGTAATCTCCAAGGGGTTTGGTCCCAGGGCCGTGAACTCCTCAAAGGAGTTAAAGGATGCCCTAAACTCTTCCAAAGACCTTGCCATTAAGTAGAAATGCTTCTTAGGGTCTTATAGAGCCTCAAACATCAAATGGTCATGTAAGTATGAGATTAAGGCTATAGACTCATGAGTTTACGACCGTAAACTCATTTGTTGGTGACATTAGGGCCGTGAACTCCATTAGGGAGTTTTCCTTGAACCATATACACACTAGCTTGTCCCTACAACAGTTAGATGCAATCCTAGAGGCTAATAACACTTGATAAAGGTGTTTAGCATGTCCTAGGGTGTCTTGACTTTGTTAATTAGTTGTTTAAAGACTAATTTGATACATATATGTGTTATTATATGTTAACTAGGATCATAGAGTGTGTTCAAGACTTCACTTGACACCTAGCAATCCTACATCTTCAGTTCATCCGTACCACTCACTACAAGTGAGTTCATACCCCTTAATCAATGTTTTAAATGTTTTTATGTAACAACTCAAATTTTTCAAACAAATTTTTCATTTTTAAAACATAATATTTTCCATTAAAAACAAGGCATAAATAGTTTAATTATTCAATCAATACAATTATTCAAACTCCCAAGATCCTAAGACAATCTTCAGTGTGTATCGATCATGCCGGCGCCTTCCCACGGTCCTCGCTAGTACCTGAAATACATACATACACAACAACTGTAAGCATAAATGCTTAGTGAGTTCCCCAATATACACTTACACACATACGCCTTTCCAGGCCCTGACCTTCTGGTCCTCAATACAACGCCTTCCGGCCCATAACATAATCGCCTTCCGGCCCATAACATATTGCCTTCCGGCCCACACATCATACATAGCACATATAACAATTAACTTACCACATACAGCATACATATCACATAACATATTCGACCTTCCGGTCACACAGTCAAACCCTTCCGGGTACAGTATAGTGAGAAGACTCACCTCGTAAGTGCTGAAAGCTAGCAACTCCTGAAATCACTCGCGCACAAACCAACGAGCTACAACCCTCCTATAACATTACATAACTCATTAACACTCACATCATCTAAGTGTGACTATCCCTAAGAAGTCAGACTTAGGTCAACTCTGGTCAACGGTCAACGGTCAACTCGACTGGACTCGGCGAGTACCATGGCGACTCGGCGAGTCTAGTCGTCCTCACAAATTCCTGAATATTCCTTTTCTACTCGTCGAGTATTCCTCTTGACTCGACGAGGTCCTCGTGGAAGAATCGCGGGGCCACCCCGACTCCACTCGCCGAGTCTGATGAACAACTCGGCGAGTCCCAGCAAATCTTCAAGCTACTCGCCGAGTCTGAAGAACAACTCGGCGAGTCCATGCCATGCAGACGAGTAACTGCTTCCTGAGATAGGTCTCGTCCCGAAGTACACATGCATGGGACCTTCTGGACCTCTAAAGGTCCTAATACAAGACTATAGTCGTGGGGTAACAAGGCATTACTTCATCAAATCACTAAATGGGTTCTATAAACCCTAATTTCATAAATACATCAAAATAACAGATTTGGTCCGAGTATTACCTGAAAACGCACTCTCTGTGTCCCCCAAATCTCAGGACTCAATCCTCCTTGATATTCCTTTAGCCAAATCCCTCTTCTTCTTGCCTAACCAATTCTTCCAAGTTCCAAAGCTTTCTCCCTTGCTCTAGGCGTCCACAGCGATTAGGGTTCCTCTCAATTGACCAAAAGACTGAAAATGACGGCCTAAGAGGCGTTAAATACGACCCAAACTGAACGGTTAGGGTTTCTGCTGAACAGCGTCGACTCGCCGAGTCCATATCTGGACTCGTCGAGTCCAGTCGCGGACCCGCGACCAAGTCCGCGATCCTACTCGGCGAGTCTAGGCTCCAACTCGCCGAGTCCCCTCTTAAATCACCCCAAAAACATAATTTTAATAATACCTGAGATTCCGGGCTGTTACATTTTAAATGTTTTATGGGGGGGGGGGGGTACAAGTAGAATCATGCTAGTTATTATATCAATCACATGTGATTAATAAGCAGCATTCAAATGATTTACTACTCATTAGTTGTTTTACCAAACAGTTTTCTTCACATGATTTTCATAAACGTTTTATATGTTTAAAACTCCTTATTAAACTGTTCATTTTACACTATATGTTTCATTTCAAACTCATTTACAATTGTGTTTCAAACAAATGTTTCTTTATACTTAAATTGTTTTATCAAACAAGTACTTTCAACCCGTTTTATAGGCTGACATCAAGTCGACCTTTTCTTAGATAAGAATCATGTTCAAAGGTTTTACAAAACTTATTATATGCTTTTATATTGTCAATTGCATGCCTATATATGTATAGTTATGTAAGTAATGTTTAAAGGACTTAGGAAGGCTATCCGCCTTATTTCCTTTTCGCCGTTGAGATGTGGTCTGGTGGGGTATCGGGTATCCGTCCGAAGGTCATTTAAATATTAGTTATATATCATGTGTACATATATAGTCATAAAGGTCCTTCCAGTTCATTTTGGGTAGCAAGGGTGTACTTCCATGTTCATTCGTACCAGTTACATTACTAGTAAGCTACCATAGGGGTAGTTCAGGAAGATACTAGAACTATTACTAGAACGCGAAATCATAACACGAGTCAGTTCATTCATGAGTCTATACATGCTAGATAGAGAGAGAACACACATTACAGCTAGTACACACAATACATTACTATACATGCTAGATAGAGAGAGAACATACGTTACAGCTAGCACACGCAGAACATTACAGTACATTACTATACATGCTAGACAGAGAAAGAGTACACTTTACAGTTAGCACATTCATTTCATGTACATTCATGCAGTTATGTGAACCATTAAACGGGTCATGGCACTACCTGCCATGAACGTTTTTGTATCCAGAATCTCCTTAATTGGGGAGCGTATGAGTTTGCGTATAGATCTATACTGGATTGACTATCCTACACCTTGTTGCTCGCTAAAGTGGGACTTGCAAGTCTAAGGGGTGCCAAATGTCATTTCTTACGGCGTCTTACATCGTCGTTTTACTAGAGTCGGTAGCAGAATACAGGTCGATCACATGTTACTTTAAATTACAATAGATTTAAGGTAGTTAGTACAGTGGTAGTTCGATACTACACCATAGTACTATTTCATTTTCCCATTACATTCACTTCGTGAACATTCACACGATGCACGGTAATGTAGAAGCTATATTTTTGGTTAATGATAGTCAAATTTGGGAAAATACACACTCTTACAGGAGACACACATAGATACTAGATGCCTTGATAGAAGGCTACTCTCAGTGGGAAGCACAGGGCTTTCTAGGATGTTCAAAACGTTTTCATACTTACAGTTCATATACATACAAATACTCACATACAAATTAAGACACTAAAATACTTATGATCTCACCAGCTTTAAAGCTGATACTCTCTTTCAAAATAACTTGTATCCTCAGGTCAACAGTAGACAGGTACAGATGCAAGGTTTAGAGAAGATGGAGCTTGTTCAAGACTCATCTTTCATTTTGTTTTATACCTTAGTGTCTATTATAATTTGACAGAACACACTTGCATTAAAACTTTATTATTAATGCAATTAATGATGTTGTTGCTTGTTTACTACTTTTCATTGTTGTGATACTGTACATGACGTCCTCCGCCCCAGAACGTTTCCGCCGTTCATGGTTTTGGGGTGTGACAAATTGGTATCAGAGCATTGTTTATAGTGAATTGAGTATATCAACCCATAAAAGATATACAGACTATAAATACAATGGGATTAAAAATACTCTGACCAAGAGTTTATACTTTAAATAATAAAATATTTAATTAAGTATACGTGCCTGCATTCATACTAAAATCAGTGTCACTAGGACAGTACAAAAGAATTACGATTGTTGGGCAACACAGGTGGACTTAGAGACATATAGTCAAAACTGGGAAGATATAGCCTGATCAACTATATTATCCGAGGGTTGACTAGCATGTGCCTAAGTGTAGTTGTGTGGTTGCAACAAGTCTAAAATCTTACCAACAATACTAGAATGAGAACAGAAGAACATAACATTAAACTTAAAATACTATAGGGGTATTTGGTGTTACTATAAGTACTTTATACTTGAGAACTAAAACGGGATCTTCATTACTAAGTTAATAGTTGCTAAGTGTCTCACCTTTCAATACTTTAATTCCAAATAAAACCCTAGAGCTTTAAAAAGTTAAAATTCTACCCTTATACTATTATAATATTAAATTTTAATACTTATATATATGTGTAAAACAAGTCAGTCTTACCGTTAGTAGGCCTCATTCACGAAGTCGGTCTATAAGGGGGGTATAAGGTTACTGCCTATAAAATGGCAGTTTAATGGGTGTCCACTCTCACCCACCGCTTCCTTGACTGGTGGAGGGTCGTTAGCCGAACGGGTAGGATAGGACATTAATTCTCCTTCACTAAAAGTATAATGATAAAAAATAAAGTAACTAAACTTTTATTAAATTCCCAACCTTAGTTACTTTAGAAAAATGTGAAAATGGTGCTAACCCATGAAATTGCACTTTGCATCTTGTTAAGTCGTTAGTGGAGCGTGTGTGGTTAGCCCACACATTGATTAGGTGATCTGTAACATTGGGTGTACCAAGCTAATTTGCATGGTTATCCACACCTTGTTTGTGATCCTCGGCATCCCAGTCACAAACTTGAAGGGCACACTCAAGATTTAAACATGCCATTGAAAAGTTCAATGAATCTCAAAGATCTAGAAGTTTCAAACCAGTTAAAACTTAATAATCTATTTCGTTTTTCATGGTAGAAATTGGTAAATCATCATTTACCTACCTTCAAATATTTTACAATTGGATTACGACATCCCTCTTTGCAATTGTAAAATATTATGTTGGGTTCTAGTCTTAATATTTCGTTTTGGGTGTTATATTAAGGACTTAAATCAACTAACTTGAATTTCTCCCTTGTAGATGTGTAGTTCAGACAACTATGGTCTTCCCGAATCTTTTGGAAAAAGCTTTCCACATGAAGATGATATTCCACAATATCGTGCTTCACTTCCTCCACCTCCTCCAATTATTCTCCTTAACCCACAAGTTCAAAGACTTGAAAAGTTCAAGGTCACTCAAGCCCTACTTGCAATGAAACATCAAGATGGAAGGTCTGTGTGTACTCACGTCTTGGAGATGAAGTCACACATTGATAGGATGAGAGTATTGGGTGTCGTTGTCTCGAGGAAGTTGGCTGTTGACTGGGTTCTTCAATCACTTCTTGAGTCATATAGTGAGTTCATTAAATATTACTATATGACAGATCACGACATGACCCTTATCGATCTTACCTATTTGCTAATTGCGGCTAAATCAACAATGATTTTGGCGCACTGGTAAAGTAAACTTGATTGGAAGATCTACTCCCCAAACTTCCATGAACATTGAAAATAGAAACATTGGAAGTCCACAAAAGTTTTCTCTTTCCAATGGAAAGGGATCAGCCATGGTCAAGTCAATTGACCAAAAGGTAAAGAGACAGGCTAAGTCTGAGATAGTCCCATGTACTATTCCCAAAGAGTCCATATGTTTTTGTTGCCAAGAGAAGGGGCATTGGTTGCGAAGCTACCCAGACTACCTGAAAGATCTAAGAGAAGGTAAAGTAAAAAAAGTTTGACTCTGCTTCAGGTAAGTCTACTTTCTAACTCTATTAAGTTCCTATCTGTAGATTCTTAATACATGATGTGATAAGATTGCATTTTGATGTTTTATAAGATTAAGGGAAGCTTAAAGGAAAAGCATGCAGAGTCTGATCGCGAAGAGATGGATTTCGATCGCATGGTTCGATGATCGTATTTTGAGCTGCTGCTTAGGAGTTATAATAGATTGCTTGGAAATTAGTAATAGCATAGTTTTCATTTGTAATTGCATTGTAAGGAAAAATATTCCGCATTTTATAAATAAATAAAATGTTGTTTTTTTATCTTATTTTATATCTCCTTGCAATGACATTTATGAAAAATTGATGTTTATATATATATATATTATAGCAATATGGATTTGATTCTTTCATTTGTGGTAGTGTCTAAATTTACCAAATAAGGAAAGATTCTCATCACCCAAGATTTCAATTGGACAGAAACTTGGAATCATGCAACTTGTATTGTATGATGAATGAGAACTTTCATCTTTGGTAAATTAAGACTAATTCCTTGTTCACATGTATATGTGAGTCAAGTGAAGGACTAGGGGATCTGGTACACTTGGTTTTACACTGGCCCAGGTCCATCACAAAGAACGATAAGACTATTCGTCATGATTTACTGAAGCTTAGTAAATATAGTTATGCTTACAAGATTAAGTATAATTTTGAATCATTGGAAAAGTTTCAATGTATAGCAGGACGAATAAGAAGAATCAAATTAGGGAGAAAGATAAAAGTTTCTCCAATCTGAAAGGATGGGAGAGTACTTGAGTATCGTGTTTTATAATCATCTTAATGATTATGTAAACCGTATCACAATTGATCCTCTAAGGACATCTTAGTGCACTCGTATGAATAAGAAGAGGAATCGGAAAACTGTTGAAATGGTTAAATCAATTAAGGTGAATCATACTTCATTCCAAAATAAAATCTTAGTGATTGTGACTTAAATGACATATCTTAAGAAGGTTTATAACACTCATCAAATGTAGAGTAAATGTTTCTTACATTTCAAATTGGTAAGTTGTGATGTCTTGGTAAGGACAAAGATCAACTAAGACCAATTGTGTGAAGTGTTATTCTTGATAAGAAATTGCACTAACCCTTGAATATTTGGTTGTCAAGGAATGTTTCTTGACAAATAGAATCCTATATTTCAAGAGGTCAGTGGGAGTCTTAAAGATCTTGACAAGTTTCAAGAACTGATCAAAAATAAACCTATTGTTAATCACTAGAACACGACTTGAGGTTTGTAACCTATCGTGTTGACATATTCTTGTTTTTGTGCCCATTCCAGTTAAAGTTGACTATGCATGTGAGTTCTATGAGTTCTCAATTGTTTTCATATAGCAAAACACCCTGGTCAGTGAAAGTTCATTGATCAGTAAGAGTGATCTGTTGAACAACTTGGAAGACATGGTAGGCCCTTGTGCTGCTAAGAGGCAAGAAATTAAGATTGAGTAAGTTCAGTCCATATGAGGTAGATTTTATCACTAACCTTGTTTTGTGATTATGGTTATGGCAAATTCACACGGATAGGAATACATACACCATAAGATCTAAGTGTCATAAGGTTTCTCTCCAATTCATGAAAATGATTGTGAGGAAATGTTTTCACCGAGTAGATTTAAGAGTTAGCAATTGTGATATTTGCATTCTCAATTTCGTTTATGATTACGACATCCCTCTTCATAGTTCGAATTGTGAGAAATGGAAAATAAAGTTTGGACATTCGGAACTTATTGTTATAGGTTCTGAAATAGTTTAGATACACATATGAGCTTTCTAATAAAAGGTGTGTAAGCTTAGATAAAGGCTTATCGAAGCATCTCGTGTCAGAAATCTGAACTTTGGTATGAAAGTCAATAAGTATTGATTTCTAGAAGTCCAACTCATTTCTGAGTACACGTCGAAGCTAGTGGGAGCATAAATGTTATAATGGTTATGCTAGTGGGAGCATAATTATTATGTTAAATGTTGCAAGTTAGCAATGTCAATTATAGAAAAAAAACAAAGTTTTCAATTCGCAAAGTTGTAGGGCTGAAAAGTCGTTTTGCTATAATTAAGGGCGATCCAATCCATAACTCCAATCAGATCCTCCTTTCCAGTGAAGGTCGATGGTTTGCAAGTCAGAAAATCCTTATACTTGCATCCCATACAATCATTCCTTCTTTCCTAGTTGTTTTGCCTAACTATCGGTGGTTTGGCTTGACCAACGGATCCACTGAAGTTTCCTCCTTCTGAGTGCCCTTCATTCAATTCGGGCTCTTCTACTTGAATTGACAGTTCTTCACGATTCTGTTGAAGCAACCACCTAGTCTCCTCCATCTGAAGATCCAACATTGCTTGAATCATCATTTGTACACCAGCCATTGTTATCGGCTCAGGTGTTGCTGCTATGACAGGTATTTGCTCAATCACTGGTGGTTGATTCCTGTTTTCGTCAGCATTTGCAACTCCACTCCTCGTTTTCACCATTTTTGATCTATACACCGAATAAAGTGAAATTAGATCCTCATTCACGATAGATATTCAAATCATCCTTATCACTCCGAAACGTTTACATGCTAGTTCTAAATTCATAGACGTACGCTTAGAATCCTACACACATAAGGTTTCCAGATCCGGTCGGCAACAGACCATAGATCCGAACAAATAATATCATATATGGAAAACATATAACATTTAGCACATAAAAGCATTTTAGGCAATTTTCCTAAAATAAACTAGTGCTCGTGTCTAAAATATAACAGACACACATCTCACAATTTCACTTAGCATTCTAAGTTTAAGTCTAGAAATCCTACAAATTCCTAGTTCGCTTAAACTAATGCTCTGATACCAACTGTGACATCCCAAAATCACGGCCAGAAAAGACCGATTTAATTTATGTTTTTAAAATGATTTCAGAGTAATCATTTGATTTAAAGAGTTGCGGAATTCGTTCCCAAAACAAAATATGATAAACTAAGATTTACCAAAGCATTTCTTAAAGAAATGTATTTTTCATTATATTACAATACTTGGGATGTCATGTTCCGATAAGTAGACCAAAAGCATAAACATTTCAATACAGACCTTACAACAGTTATTTACAACAACAGGTCTATAATCCAAAAATAACTTGAGAAGTCATCCAACTTATGCTCTGGCGCCACTACCTGTAATACAAAGAAACTGAGCAGGTCAGGCTTGGGAGCCTGGTGAGCATATAGGGTTTTCAACCCACAATAAATAATTATATTTAATTCCACCAACCAACAATAACCCAATTACCCATTCCCGTTATTCTCACTTTACGTCCCTAAGACAACTAACATAAGGGACCTAGTCTAAGAATATTTCATTGGGGTGACAACACATGCTTCGGGGGTTCCTCAGCAATATAAGTCAAATAAGGCAACCATGAGGGCGATGGAGTACAGTGAATGAACACCCAAGTTTATTAACACCTACAGGTGGCGAGCCTGCTAGCGTTCCACAGGACTGTCTAGAAAAGTCTGTGGCCGTCATCTAAACTCCGCTAGATGACTAAATCAAAAACATCGAGGCCTCTCATCTTTTTATCACAAGACAAATATCTACCCATGTTCTACCCAATATTTTAGTAATAAAATATACATTTTTATACATAGTTTAAAACCTGTATAGTATGTTCATTCAAAACACATTTTAGATAAGAGATTAGACACATACACATAACATGTATTTTATAGAGAATAAATCATATCCATGAGATAGAAGAAAGTAAGTATACATTCACACATATAACAACAAAATATACACATAACACGTATTTCGTATAAAATACTTCATAATTATGTGTTTAGAAGAAAGTAACTACACACTCACTTGATCAGAAGATGATCAGACAACACTACGGCTTGTAGAAGTAGTATTCTTTGGTAGATCTGGAAGATCTTCACAAAAGCCGGACTCCTCGCGGGCAGAGCTTCGGCTCGTAAACTCTTTTCTTCTCGGGATCTTCGGGCTTCGGGACTCGCTTCGGGTCTCGGTATGATACCGGGGCTTCGGGATATTTCTTACACGTACATCGAGGTAAAACGGGAGAGAGGAGAGAAAATAGCAACCCTAAACGGCTGGCCCTTCAAATCTATTTATAGGGCAAAATCGGCCCTTGCCACGTCGTGGGATTGATCTTCACTGCATGCGTCATCACAAGTTGCGTCTGGGGGACTCCCGGAGGTGTCAGAAGACCTGCCACGTCGTGGTCTCTGACACAGCTTTGGGGTTCGCACCCCGAACTTCATAAATTCATAACTTTCGCATACGAACTCCGTTTTCGATGTTCTTTATATCGACGTGAAGGTGAGATTATGCTCTACAACTCTCGTTTAGACTCCGTTGGCTAATTTTGACTTTATTTTTAATATATTATAAATATATTACTTATATATTATTTTCAGTAGGCCGGGACAGGAAAACTCCGTTCGAAATTCATAACTCCTTCATCTGAACTCCGTTTTTGTCTGTCTTTTTTATCGTTGGACTACTATTGACGAGATCTTCGATTGTCATTTAGATTGTTTCGGTTAAGAATCACTCGATCTCATATTTGAGTATTCGGGTTGCATACCGCTAAGTTGAAACTTCGGAAAATCATAACTTCCTCATACGAAGTCAGATTTAGGCGTTCTTTTTATGCACGCTCTCGGTTTAACGAACCCTACGACTTTTGTTTAGATCACTAAGGCTAGATATCGCTCTATCTTAAATTCATATTTTACGTCATTCGGCATCGTGTCGGTTTTGTCGCGAAAGTTCGACAGGTCATAACTTCTTCGTTATAACTCGAATTTCGGCATTCCTTATATCTCCAGAATCCTTGTTTCGACCACTACAACTTTATGAAAAGATATTGGGATTATCTCACACTTTAATTTTGACGCTTATTTTATTCTTAATTCAATTAAGCCACACAACTAAGCATAAAACACATAATACTCAAATATTTCATCATTAATTCTTCAAAAGAATTACAAAGGTTAACCTAGACTATTACATCAACAATAATTCCTAGCCTGGAAACGCGGGCGTTACATGAGAATATGGCAAATAGAAATATTATTGCAAAATACTGGTCAAGTATCACGTCTTTATGTAAGACATTATGAATCGTGTACCATATGCTTTAGATATAGGATCGATTGCATATGCTATAATATTCACGTGTTCTGATTTTCCAAATGCCTAGGGCATTAAGAGGGAAAAAGGACTAGAAACAGATACGACTAAAGTGTTTAAACAATTTCAAGGACAATCTAAAGTTCTCTAAGGATTGATTGCTTATGGATAGTTGGAAGTATAGTAATGAATGTGATATATTGACATAATTCTGAATAGATAGGATTCTGTTAAGAATAGATAGTCATATGGCAGTTATGGAAAAGTCTCTGTTAAGAATAGATAGTCATATGACAGTTATGGAAAAGTCTCCATAATGGGAGTTGGATATTGAGAAAGTTAGAAACTTTTATGCAAAAACGATGTTCAAAGGAACGTACTTTGAATTTGAGACTTCACTTCCTTGGAATTGTCTTGTAACAATTTCCAGTGGAAAGTTTTATAATATCGTGGTCAAGTCTCTGTGACCTTTTGTACCTAGACATTACAAAAAGAATCTTTGCATAATAGTTTAGAACTAACACGTTATAATAGTGGCAAGAATTTGGTATTCTTACACTTAAAGATTTGGAATTGTGAAATGAGTTTAATTTTAAATCAAATTGATTTATTTCACAAAGTAAGGACCATAAGTAAACATTGTGTGCATGCTTGGAGCATGGAATAACTATTGTTTTAATTTAAGTATCAATTTGATCATTCGAAACATTATACAATGAATAATGAGTATTCACTATGGTGATTAAATAAAAGGTGTTTTATTTACACTCACAAGTTTTGGGGCCATATAGGATTAGTATTATTCTTGTGTTTCACTTTGCATGTTTTGAATTCCAGAATAGTAAGATTATTCAAACTATCCATAGTCGATCATACTTTGGAAGTAGGTATGAAAGAAGATTGTAACGCCCCATTCCTTGTATGTGATTTAAATAAAGTAATTTTCATTTCTTAAGAGGTACTCGACGAGTCAGTAGCCCGACTCGTCGGGTAGAGACGGGATTTGCACGCGGTTAAGTTGGCGACTCGACGAGTCCATATTCTTGGACTCGGCGAGTCTGCCAGTCTGGATGAAACCCTAATTTCAAGGGTTTGCACCCTATTTAAACGTCATTATAGCCCCTAACCAGCCTCCTTCACTTCCTAGAAACTCATTCCTGAAACCCTAGCCTCCTAGAAGTGTGTGTGAGTTATCTTTGGCTTGTGAAGGAACTTTTGAGTACATTTTGGAGCAAGGAGAAGGTAGAAGAACTCAAGGAAGAAGAAGTAGATCCAGAATACACTCCTCTTTGGCCATCCTTTCTACTAATGAAGTTTCCATCTTGATTATTGTGCTAACAGATCTAGTTTGTCCCCAAATTATTGGTTTTAAGCTCAAAAACCCCAAATCCTTTATGATAAATCCTTGTGGTCAAGTCATATCTCAGATCAAGCCTCTCTTAAGCTCCAGAAGCTCAAGGAGACCACCTTTTGGCAGCCATGGTTTTGTTTTAGTCAAGCAACCTTCCATAATAGCAAAGTATGAGTGTTATGGCTTCATTGCATCTTAGATACACATAAAGTTAGCAAATTTACGTGTTCAGATAGTCCTAGAAGCTTGGATCTACGAATTGGATGCACTAAAGTTGATTAGAATCGACTGTATGGAATCTGCATGCTAAGGACTCGACGAGTTGTTCTTCTGACTCGACGAGTCGGGTCGCGAGTCTTAGATTCCCGGTTCAGTAGTAGCGAGCATGTGTAGTGAGTAGAGTAAGGACTCAGCGAGTTAAGACTTGGATCTGGAAGCAGTCGGACTCAACGAGTTGTTCATATGACTCGGCAAATCAAAGACTGGGTGTGTTTTTCTGTTGAAGGGGAACTCGACGAGTTGTTCATACAACTCGGTGAGTCGGATGAATATTAGACTCGATGCTAGTATCGAAGAAGAACTCGTCGAGTCTTTTCCAAACTCGACGAGTAGAAGCGAGTAGAGGATTAGAATGGATGATGGGGACTCAGCGAGTTGGCGGTCCAACTCGACGAGTCTGGTCAACTGAAAGTTGACCTTGACCTGGAAGTTGATTTGTCCAGGGGTAAATAGTCATTTTACCCTGAGATTAGTTATCAATATTTGATTTAGTGTTTATGGGATGTGTAGTCGGGGAGTTCCGGAGCAACAATCAGACAGTTTCAGATCTAGCATCTCACCAGCCAGCGTTGCGAGGTGAGTTTCCTTCTAGTAGGAACAGGCCTACAGCCACAATGCCGGCCTGTTTAGTTAGCAGTAGTTCCAAACCATGGTCCGATGCAGTAGTTAGAGTGCTTGATGTCTTTGTGATTCAAGCATGTTTCGAGTTATGTGTTCCGGACTCTGGTCCGATGCAGTATGCAATATATATATATATATATATATATATATATATATATATATATATATATATATATATATATATTCATGGTAGTTGATATGTTTATGCTACGATATGTTCAGTTAGTTCCGGACTTCGGTCCGATGCAGGGGACGAGGTCCCAGTCAGTTCTAGACTTCGGTCCGATGCAGTGGGCAAGGCCCAATAGTTGTTTATATGTTATTGCATAGTATGTGGTAGTTTGGGGGAGCTGACTAAGCTTCGTGCTTATAGTTTCAGTTTTGGTTTCAGGTACTTCCTCTAGCAAGGGGAAGAGCTCGGGATGATGACATTGCACACACCACAGCTTCAGTTTTATCCTGGGGGTGTTATTCAGATATTATGATATGATTGATACAGTTTTTTTTTGACACAATTACTTTGACTTTTGAGTTATTGGTCCTATGGTTCTTAGTGTATATGACATTTGATGATGTGATTTTAGTATATTAAAATAAAATTTTTGGGTCGTATTTTTGGGATGTTTCAAGTTGGTATCAGAGCCTTAGTTTGAGGGATTCAGTCACACTTTCGAGTATGAATGGACTCAAACTAAGGAAATGGTAAAGGATTTTTAAAACGAAAAATATTTTCGAAAGAATTTTTGAAAAAGAAACTTAAAAAGAAAAGAGTTTTGAGAAAAAGGAAAAGGGTGTGGTGCATGCGATCAGCCGAGCTCAAGTAAGTACTCCCAAATTACACATACAAGTTTATGTTATGATTATCAGTTTCAGTTTCAGTAGAAAAGCATGCTAGAATAGGACTAAGGATCTAGGAGGATGCCTTATGTGCCTGCTATATGTGTTTCAGCTTTATGAGAATTGCATGCTAGTATTGAGTAGACAACAGTAGGATAGCCTGTTTAGGTTATGCCTGATAGTATGAGCTTAGGATTGTATGTTAGTACCGTTTCTCGTTATGAGGATAGAATTTCTTGAGTAGTTTCCTATGTCCGAATGCTGCTTGCTTTGTGTTTTGTGGGACTCTAAGTGATGGGAGTTAACCATTAGGTGAATACGTCACATCACATGTGATCAGGGTTGAATAATCTCAGAGTGCTGGATTTAGACCTACTGCGCAGCTCTCGTTTGACTCTAACCATTGTAGGAACGAGTCTTTTACTTGAAGGATTATCTAAGCCTTGTCACTTGTGGTGGTATTCAGGTGATGACTAATTGGCATTACAAGGAGGCCTTCAGCAACTGAGGACTGGTTTTGGTTGAGTCAGAGATTTCCCTAGGGCAAGCCTAGGATGAGAGTAGCTGAGATCAATAGTAGTAGTAGTGACTTGGTGGAGTCAAGGCAGTTCTTGAGGAAAGTATGGATAGATGTGGAAGGTAGTATGGGCCCGTACTAATGAAAGCATTGGATCCGTACTTGAATCAAGGAAGGCCAAGGTGAAACCAGGAAACTTGTAGTAATAGTGATCCCTCGAGATATATCAGTATTTCTGACGTTTGTCGCTATGTGTTTCAGAATGGTGGTTTTACGCCCTAGATCAGCAGTCGGCAGTTCAGGTGCCGGTGAGGGATCAGGACCAGGCTCGGGAGTCGAGCAATTGGATGATCAGACTAGGGAGTTTCTCTCTTCAGAGATTACTTGCATCATACTTGAGCAGACTCTTATGATCTTTGGTTCGATCAAGGAGGGTATTTTGGAGTAGATGGATGAGAGGTTGAGCACCTTTCGTGCTGAGGTGGAGACCATGTTGGGGTCGCACACACTCACTTTCAGGGAGTTCAGAGCCTGTGGAGCTCCTGACTATCATGGGGCATGGGACCCCATAGCGAGTACTAGGTGGTTGGCAGATGTCGCCAACGTTTTTCGCACCAGCAGATGTCCCGAGGTGGACAAGGTTAGATTAGCATCCTGTCTTTTGAAGGACAAGGCACGATATTGGTGGGAGGAGATCGGGCATGTCATCGGGGATGACGCAGCACTTGATGCGATGACTTGGGATAATTTTACTACCAGGTTCAGAGCCGAGTTTGCACCGATTATTGAGGTGCAACAATTAGCTAGGGAGTTTCAGGATCTTACCCAGACTACAGAGACAGTGGCGGAGATTATCGCCAAGTTCAGGGAGAGGGCTCTTCTTGTTCCTCAGTACGCAACTGATGATGAAATGAAGAATGCCCATTATCATGAGATGTTGCGGAGTGATATCCGCTAGTTTGTGAGCCGATCCGGCTGTAAAACGCTGGATGACATGATTGCTAGGGCTCGTGAGAGAGAGATTGATCTAGAGATGGAGAAGAAGAGGAAGCCAGAGGCGGTATCTGGCACTGGGAGTTCGGGAAAAAAGCCCAAGGTATCCGATCATAGACCCAGAGGAAAGCAAAGCCACAGTCGGTGTGGAAAGTGTGGGAGATTGCACGATGGGGCATGCAAGGCAGGTAGTGTCGGTTGCTTCAAGTGCGGCCGGACTGGGCATATGAGTAGAGATTGTACAGCTACTACCACCACCACAACATCTAATATGATTTGCTTCCATTGCAATCAGAGGGGACATAAAAAGTCCCAGTGTCTGAGTTTGCCAACAGAAGGGAAGGTGGTAACACCTGCCCCTGCGACATTGAGGATTACACACGGCCGTCAGGGCCGGAGTGAGGTGCCAGTGGCGAAGAGTAGAGGTTTTAAGATGACGGTAGAGGAGGCGTGAGCGACTCCTGATGTTGTGACGGGTATGTATCTTCCTTTCATCTTTTATTGTTATGAATTGTTTCTTATGGTTATATGTTTTATATAGGGTCATTCTTAGTGAACAATATTTCAGCTACATTCTTGTTTGATCGGGGGCTACCCGATCATTTGTTTCGCTTGCGATTAGGAAGAGGTTTAGCAGAGCTCCGGGGGAGCTGGATTGTGCACTTGAGGTCGAGATAGCTGATGACAGGACCGTCAGGGTCGCAAGAGTGCATAAGGGGTGTTCACTTCGGTTATTTGATGAGCAGTTTTCGGTAGACCTGGTTTCCTATTCCTTTGCGAGGGAACAAGGTTATAGTAGGCATGGATTGGCTGAGCCCTAATGGGGGTAGTGATTGATTGTGAACTGCAGTTAGTGAGGGTTCGTACCCCTAGTAGGGGAGAGTTAGTGATTCAGGGCGAGAGGCCACAACGCGGACCGATTCTTTGTTCGGCAGCGAGAGCTCGACGTTACTTCCAGCAGGGTTGCACGGGGTACGTCACCTATGTTTTAGATGCCCAAGAGAAGGGAAAGGCGACTGTTGACGATGTACCAGTGGTATGTGAGTACCCGGATGTATTTCCAGAGGATCTGCCTAGGATACCTCCGGAGAGACAGGTTGAGTTTCAGATTGATCTGGTTCCGGGTGCGGCTCCGATAGCCAAGGCGCCATATCGGTTGGCTCATCCAGAGATACAGGAGTTGTCTATGCAGCTGTAGGAGCTGCTAGACAAGGGTTTCATCAGACCGAGTAGTTCACCTTGGGGGGGCTCGATCCTGTTTGTGAAGAAGAAGGATGGGTCGCACTATATGTGTATAGACTACTGGGAGTTGAATAAGGTAACGGTGAAGAACCGTTAACCACTCCCGAGGATAGATGACTTGTTTGATCAGCTTCAAGGAGTATCTTGGTTTTCCAAGATTGATCTGCGCTCCGGTTATCATCAGATGCGGGTCAGAGGTGAGGATGTTTAGAAGGCCGTTTTTAGGACCCACTATGGTCATTATGGGTTTGTGGTGATGCCGTTTGGGCTCACCAACGCTCCAACCGTGTTTATGGATCTCATGAACCGCGTATGCAGGCCGATGTTGGATCGGTCTGTAATAGTGTTCATCGACGATATCTTGGTTTATTCCAAGACTCAGGAGCAGTATAAGGAGCACCCGAGGGAGGTGCTAGAGACTTTGATGAGGGAGAAACTTTTCGTGAAGTTCTCCAAGTGCGAGTTCTGGTTGCGTGAGGTGCAGTTCCTTGGACACCTCGTCAACCAGAAGGGTATACTAGTGGATTCGGCCAAGATAGAGGCCGTAATGCAGTGGGAGGTCCCGAGGTCTCCATCTGAGATTCGGAGCTTCCTAGGTTTGGCAGGGTACTATAGGAGATTCATTCAAGACTTCTCCAAGATAGCAGTTCCACTCACCCGATTGACTAGGAAGTCGGTGGTGTTTCGTTGGGGGCCTGAGCAGCAGGCAACATTTGAGACCCTCAGACAGCGATTGTGTGAGGCATCGATTCTTAGCCTGCCAGAGGGAGTGGATGACTTTGTAGTCTACTGTGATGCCTCAATCACCGGTATGGGAGCGGTGTTGATGCGGCGAGGGCATGTGATAGCTTATGCCTCAAGACAGTTGAAGCCTCACGAGGCTAACTATCTGACGGGCGATTTAGAGCTAGGGGTAGTGGTGTTTGCCCTCAAGATTTGGCGGAATTACCTCTATGGAGTCCGTTGTACCATTTAGACAGATCACAAGAGTCTGAGGTACCCCATGGACCAGCTGAATCTAAACATGAGGCAACGTCGATGGCTAGATGTGGTAAAGGACTACGATTGTGAGATCCTTTATCATCTGGGCAAGGCCAAGATTTTGGCCGACGCCCTGAGCCGCAAAGCAATGGCGGCTCCGATCAGGGATATATGTATGAGGATGACGGTGATTACTCCATTGTTGGAGCAGATTAGAGAGGCACAGGTCGATGGCCTGAAGGAGGAGAGGCAGAAGTGTGAGAGGATTGTGGGCTGAGTAACTTCTTTTGTTTATGACAGTTGAGGATTGTTAACCCTTCATGGGAGAGTCTGGGTGCCGTATTGGGGAGGAGTACGGTAGGTGTTGATGGATGAGGCCCATAAGTCCCGGTTCTCCATCCATCTAGGGGCGACGAAGATGTATAGAGATCTTTGACCCGATTATTGGTGGCCCTGCATGAAGCGGGACGTAGCCTGGTACGTAGAGAGGTGCCTGACCTACAGGAAGGTCAAGGAGGAACACCAAAGACCCCATGACAAGATGCAGCCGTTAGACATTCCTGTGTGGAAATGGGAGGATATCACTATGGATTTCATCACTAAGCTTCCCAGGACCGCACGTGGAGTTGACTCGATTTGGGTCATAGTGGATCAGATGACCAAGAGCGCGCATTTCATACCGATTCAGGAGAGCATATCGGCCGAGAAGCTAGCTGATATCTATGTGTGTGAGGTAGTGGCACGACATGGGGTTCCTGTGTCAGTAGTATCAGACCGAGACGTCCGTTTTACTTCTAGGTTTTGGAATCGGTTTCATGACGAGATGGGTACTCGTCTCCATTTAGCACCGCTTTCCACCCCCAGACTGACGGGCAGAGTGAGAGGATGATTTAGACTCTCAAGGACATGCTTCGGGAATGTGTCCTAGATTTCAGTGGCAGTTGGGATACGTATCTTCCTTTAGCGGAATTTTCGTTTAACAACAGTTACCACGCTAGCATTGACCGTCCTCCTTTCGAGATGCTTTACGAGAGAAAGTGTAGGACCCCGATTTGTTGGGGTGAGATCGATCAATGAGTCATCGGGAGTACCGAAGTGGTGCTCAAGACCATAGAGTTGATTCAGCAGGTCCATAGCAGACTGCAGACTGCGCAGAGTTGGCAGAAGTGTTACGCCAACAGGAGGCGTTCGGGCTTGGAGTTTTAAGTGGGCTATATGGTCCTCCTGAAGGTATCACCTTGGAAGGGTGTTATCAGGTTCCGGAGGAGGGGCAAGTTAGGCCCCAGGTTCATTGGTCCATTTAGGGTTTTGGCTCGGGTGGGTCGGATTGCGTATCGGTAGGATCTTCCTGCAGAGCTTAGCCATATCCACAACACTTTCCATGTTTCTCAGTTGAGGAAGTGTTTGGTGGACGAGTCAGCAGTTGTACCCTTAGAGGATATTCAGGTTGATAGAAGCCTGAATTATATTGAGAGGCCCATTGCGATCTTGGATTGGAAAATGAAGACCTTGAGGAACAAGGTGGTTCCGTTAGTGAAGGTGCAGTGGTAGCACCGAAAGGGTTCGGAGTGGACGTGGGAGACCGAGGAGGAAATGAGGGAGCATTATCCAGAGATATTTATAGATTCAGCGGCAGCAGACTTCGAGGACGAAGTCTAAAATAAGTGGAGGAGAATTGTAATGCCCCATTCCTGGTATGTGATTTAAATAAAGTAATTTTCATTTCTTAAGGGGTACTCGACGAGTCAGTAGCCCGACTCGTCGAGTAGAGACGAGATTTGCACGCGGTTAAGTTGGCGACTCGACGAGTCCATATTCTCGGACTCGGCGAGTCTGCCAGTCTGGATGAAACCCTAATTTCAAGGATTTACACCCTATTTAAACGTCATTATAGCCCCTAACCAGCCTCCTTCACTTCCTAGAAACTTATTCCTGAAACCCTAGCCTCCTAGAAGTGTGTGTGAGTGATCTTTGGCTTGTGAAGGAACTTTTGAGTGCATTTTGGAGCAAGGAGAAGAAGGAGAAGGTAGAAGAACTCAAGGAAGAAGAAGTAAATCCAGAATTCACTCCTCTTTGTCCATCCTTTCTACTAATGAAGTTTCCATCTTGATTATTGTGCTAATAGATCTAGTTTGTCCCAAAATTATTGGTTTTAAGCTCAAAAACCCCAAATCCTTTATGATAAAGCCTTGTGGTCAAGTCATATCTCAGATCAAGCCTCTCTTGAGTTCCAGAAGCTCAAGGAGACCACCTTTTGGCAGCCATGGTTTTGTTTTAGTCAAGCAACCTTCCATAATAGCAAAGTATGAGTGTTATGGCTTCATTGCATCTTAGATACACATAAAGTTAGCAACTTTACGTGTTCATATAGTCCCAGAAGCTTGGATCTACGAATTGGATGCACTAAAGTTGATTAGAATCGACTGTATGGAATCTGCATGCTAAGGACTCGACGAGTTGTTCTTCTGACTCGACGAGTCGGGTCGCGAGTCTTAGATTCCCGGTTCAGTAGTAGCGAGCATGTGTAGTGAGTAGAGTAAGGACTCAGCGAGTTAAGACTTGGATCTGGAAGCAGTCGGACTCGACGAGTTGTTCATATGACTCTGCGAATCAAAGACTGGGTGTGTTTTTCTGTTGAAGGGGAACTCGACAAGTTGTTCATACAACTCGGTGAGTCGAATGAATATTAGACTCGATGCTAGTATCGAAGTAGAACTCGTCGAGTCTTTTCCAAACTCGACGATTAGAAGCGAGTAGAGGATTAGAATGGATGATGGGGACTCGGCGAGTTGGTGGTCCAACTCGGTGAGTCTGGTCAACTAAAAGTTGACCTTGACCTGGAAGTTGACTTGTCCAGGGGTAAATAGTCATTTTACCCTGAGATTAGTTATCAATATTTGATTTAGTGTTTATGGGATGTGTAGTCAGGGAGTTCCGGAGCAGCAGTCAGACAGTTTTAGATCTAGCATCTCAGCAGCCAGCGTTGCGAGGTGATTTTCCTTCTAGTAGGAACGGGCCTACGGCCATAATGTCGGCCTGTTTAGTTAGCAGTAGTTCCAAACCATGGTCCGATGCAGTAGTTAGAGTGCTTGATGTCTTTGTGATTCAAGCATGTTTTGTGTTATGTGTTCCAGACTCTGGTCCGATGCAGTATGCAATATATATATATATATATATATATATATATATATATATATATATATATATATATATATATATATATATATATATATATATATTCATGCTAGTTGATATGTTTATGCTATGATATGTTTAGTTAGTTCCGGACTTCGGTCTGATGCAGGGGACAAGGTCCCAGTCAGTTCTGGACTTTGGTCCGATGCAGTTAGTTCCGGACTTCAGTCTGATGCAGGGGACGGGGCCCCAGTCAGTTCCGGACTTTGGTCCGATGCAGTTAGTTCCGAACTTCGGTCTGATGTAGGGGACAAGGTCGTAGTCAGTTCCGGACTTCGGTCCGATGCAGTGGGCAGGGCCCAATAGTTGTTTATATGTTATTGCATAGTATGTGGTAGTTTGGGGGAGCTCACTAAGCTTCGTGCTTACAATTTCAGTTTTGGTTTTAGGTACTTCCGCTAGCAAGGGGAAGAGCTTGGGATGATGACATCGCACACACTACAGCTTCAGTTTTATCCTAGGGGTGTTATTCAGATATTATGATATGATTGATACAGTTTTTGTTTTGACACAGTTACTTTGACTTTTGAGTTATTCATCTTATGGTTCTTAGTGTATATGACATTTGATGATGTGATTTTAGTATATTAAAACAAAATTTTTGGGTCGTATTTTTGGAATGTTTCAAAGATTGTCATGAGTTGGATTGTATGATTGTCTAAGGAGTTAGGCATAGCAACAAGTTTGCTACAACATTCATGAGTACTTCTGAAATAAGATTTGAGTATTGGATTCAACTCTCACTCACTTGAATCAGTTCATGGAATTTATCACGAGTGATTGTGAGACGATAATATCATATAAATATTCAAACCTAGATATATGAGTTGTTGACTATGTGGTGGTTGTACATTTATAGTACGAAAATGCATCGGTAACTCGATGTCATAAAACGTGTTGTTGTGTATAATTCAATGAATAGTTAGTACAAGCATACGAGTCGAAGTTTATCTGTTCCATTTTATCCTAAGAGGATTAAAAGCGATATCTTGGGACCCTCGATGATTTTATTTGACTTATGTGTCAGGTCCGGTCAGAACTAAATTGATGTGTTCAGTTATGTTCTATGTCAGATGAATCGGAAATCAGGAAACAAACAGTTGGATAATAAGTATGACATTGTTCCATGTATTTGTCCAGCTGATATCTTGAGAACAGAGGATTATATGATCCCTTATTTGAAGGACGAGTCACTAACTAGGTCAGAGTTCGACAACGGCTTTTAGAAAATTACGATTCCTAAGTCGAATCCTGAAGTGCATAGGCAGTTATAGTTATTAGACTTATCCAAGTGGGAGATTGTTGGATTTGGTGTCTAAGCCCATAACTATAATTGATATGTACTTGACCCGATAGTAGCATGGTCCTTTTAGGTTGCCTTCACCAGTGCAAATTTGATGGGATGGTTTTATGAGAATAAGTTATTTACAATTTATTACTATATTATAAGTATAATATATTAATATCGTTATTTAATTAGTATTGTCCAAGAATTAATTTTGCGGTCAAAAGAGACTAATTAAATATGGAGGGATTGAGTATGTAAATCAATGATATTTATAGTATGGGCTAAGAGATCCATGATTATATAAGTGGGCTAAACCAATAATATAACCCATGGATAGTCCATGGAGGTTAAACCCATGGATCATAGGAATGTGGAAAGTCATGGATCATTAGGGTTTGCGAAGTGTAACCCTAGCACTAGCCACAACTATCAATAGCCCCTTCATGTACCAAAATCGGTTGCACCAACCATAGAGACAAGTAGCTTGTTCTCTTAGAACCTCCTCTTGCATATTGGTGTTTGTGAACCATTAGAGGCATCACAATTGAGGTGCTCAAGTTTCCAAAGGTCAAGAACTCTACCCTACTCAAGAGGTAAGCATCCTAACTATGTTTTGATTATATATATAGCTTTAATTGTATGCTAGCTAGGGTGAATGCTTTGGAAAAAGAAATGCATGTATAATTAGAGAAAACATAGATCCAAAGCATTTAGGGTTGCATGTGCACTTAGGAAGTGTTATAGTGCTCATAACACAACAGAAAGCCCCCGGAGCGCCAGAAGGCTCTGAGAAAAAGAGCTTTTTGCACGGAAGTTCTGCCCTCGCAGAACCCGGTTCCTAGCCAAACCCCCAGTAAGTGAGATATGCTTACCCTACTTTAAGTATAGCTTATGTTTCAGTTCAATATTGTTATTATGAACTTATAATATATATATATATATATATATATATATATATATATATATATATTATAAAATATAATATACAAAGTGTTATTATAATATCTTTTAACTACTCGCGGTACGAGGAATCTGGTTTTAAGGGGTGCATAGGGTTGTTGGATTTTAGAAGTGTTATAGTGCCAAAATGGTCCTGCCCTCCGGTGTTTCATGTATGGCCCCTGTCTGTATATAGTGGTTGAACAATATTGTTTAACACTTATAAAACAATATCGCTCATCAATAGTTGCGAAAATTTTTAGACTAAAATCTAGTGGTAATAATACTAGGTTTAGTCGAAGGAAAATAGAATCGTTGGAAGCAAAGCGTTGCCCGAGTTGGGAATCATCACTTTAACAAGTGAGTGCATAGTCCCTTTTCATGAACATGATTTTTTATAAAAGTATTGATTAAAGTATTAAATATGTTTTTGTGTGTGAAACATTTGATATTGCCTGAAATATGTGTTAAGAGCATATTTGATAATATGTGATGATTTAGGATACAGAGTAAACCTAAATTAATTAAGAGGAATATTTTGTAGTATCTCCTTATGAGTATGAGTGAGATATACATGGAGGGTAGAACTTTAAAACTTGTCATTGATCCATGAGCATGGATTAGAGTTAGTCATTCGTCCTTAGTCCGAGAGTATGGGGAGGACATAGTAGTTTGTCATTAATCCGGGAGCATGGATTGAGACATAGTCAATTGTCCCTAGTCCGAGAGTATGGAATGGGCACAGTTATTGATCCGAGAGTATGTATTAGACGTACTTAATCCAGGAGTATGGATTAAGTTAAGAGGTTAATTTTAGATCCGAGAGTACGGATCGTGTCATTGTAAGGATCGACGGGGTGGGATAAGAATTGCTTATATAAGATGAAATTGTATATTTTGTGAGTTCTCATATATATATATATATATATATATATATATATATATATGGGATTGAAATCCCTATGTACTCACCAGGTTTCCCAACCTGACCCACTAAGTTTATTTGTATCATAGGTGTCGATATGAAGCTACATTACACTGAGAGATTAAAGGAGATGTAAATCACTAGTGTAAATGAATGTATGGTCTGTTTATGCTTATGTTTCTGTATTGATGATGACATCCCAAAGTTTTATATAAACAAAAATACATTTCTTCGGAAATGCTTTGATAATATATTTATCATGTTTTCTGGGAACAAATTCCACAATATTATTCTTTAAAATGAATACTCTAATTTTCAAATAAGCGTAAGTATTTTTTTTTAAAATGACCGTGAATTTGGGGATGTCACAACTTGTGGGTCGAAGGCACCAATGTCGGCCCACTAGATTATTTATCGTGATTATAAGATAGTTATGCTAGTATGTGATTGAGTAGTACATCTACATGTTTATCAATATTTGCTGGTTTTGTGTTTATGTTTGTCTGTTACATATGTGTAACACCTCGAGTTCAGAAGTGCAAGTTCAGGGTTCTTGGTGTAATTAAGAATGATCGACTCGACGAGTCTATGGATAGACTTAGCGATTCGAGTCGGGTTTTGGTCACGTGCTAAGTGACCGACTCAGCGAGTCGGCGGCTAGAATCGGTGAGTCGGTGTTGGAATGAGAAACCCTATTTTCAGGGTTTGCACCCTATTTATAGAACCTTATGTTTTCCCCTCAGCCTCTTTGCTGCCCATTTGAGATCCAGAAACCCTAATTCGTGAGGAAACCCCAATGTTGAGTGAATTAGAGCTTGGAGGAGGATCTTTGGTATTTGAAGCTTGAAGGTTTGGAGGCTTGTATCAGGAAGCTTGGGGAGATCAGAAATCTACAGTTGTTTTGGCTCATTTCAGGGGTAAGGAACCATTTCCTTAAGCTATTTCTTCATGGATTCATGTATGGTGATTGATATGATAACTAATTCGAGATAGAAGCTTGGATCTAAGGATGCTACTTCAGATCTAAGCTTGTGATGGTCCTATATGTCATAAAGCTTTGTTTAAGAGTCTTTGGTGAAGCCCTTTCGTCTTTAGCCTTAGCTCTAGAGTGTTTTGAGATTATATCACCTTGGTTCCACGTAAAGTTTGCAACTTTATGTGAGGGCTAGGCTGTAGAAGAGTGGATCTATAGATTTGAGTCCCTACATGTCTTGAAACGCCTCTGCATAGAATGAGAACTGAAGAGACTCGGCGAGTCATATGGGTGCACTCAATGAGTTGTATGAATATGTGCATGGACTCGGCGAGTTAGAAGAACAACTCGGCGAGTCTGTTGAAGATTGCCTTGGACTCGGCGAGTCTGGTCGTGGAACCCTAACCTTTTCTCTTTGAGCTGTCAATCGGTGAGTCGAGGGATGACTCGGTGAGTTGAGCAGGAAGGGACTCAGAGCTTGTTGGACTCGATGAGTCTTGGGGCGACTTGGCGATTTGAGTCATGGCATGGGAGTTCTGAGCATAGGAAATCAACGAGTCAACAGATTGACTCGGCGAGTAGGGTCAACCAGGAAGGTTGACTTTGAGTGAGGACCTTGACTTTGACCAAGGGTTGACCAGTTGTCTTCTAGGGGTATTTTGGTAATTATTGGTATTTATTGGATTGGTTATTTGGTAATGATCAGTGGTGAAGTTCGTGCTGGTGGCCGAAGCAGCGTGGTATTACTTCTTCAATTCGGCAGTTGTAGGTGAGTTATCCTTAATATATCGACAGGGTCTAAGGCACCAAGGCCGGCCCTTTATTAGATGGGAATCCGGGTAGTTGTTTGTTATGTTATTGCTTTGCTATGCCTGCATCCTAGTAGTTAGGATGGTATATGTTAGAGACTTGGTTAAGGTCGGTATCCTGGTATATAGGATGATGCTATGTTAGAGACCTGGTGAAGGTCGGTATCCTGGTATATAAGATGATGCTATGTTAGAGACCTGGTTAAGGTCGGTATCCTGGTATATAGGATGATGCTATGTTAGAGGCCTGGTTAAGGTCGGTATCCTGGTATATAGGATGATGCTATGTTAGAGGCCTGGTTAAGGTCGGTATCCTAGTATATAGGATGATGCTATGTTAGAGACCTGGTTAGGATGTTGCTATGTTATGTGATCTGCTAGATCGGTTGATTAGTTGTGAATTGCTATATGATTATATGTTTATGTGCACATGGTTGTTGGATTGGGGTTGGGTTGAGGCGGGTCCTGCTTTGTGCTATAGGCCAACATACCTAGGGCGGACCGGTTAGGCCGAAGTCCCGACGAGCGGTCCGGATAGGCTGAAGGCCCCATGAGGGCAGACCAGACGTGCCGAGGCTCGGAGAGTGGACCAGACAGACTAAAGGCCCGGTGCGGGCGGACCAGTCATACTGTAGACTCGGAGAGAGGGTGGACTGAAGGCCTGGTGCAGGCAGACCAGTCACACTGTAGACTCGACATGCATGGTTGTTCTGTTTACGATATGATATGTTATGTGTATGGTATTGTGGTTGGTATTTTGGGGGTAACTCACTAAGCTTTCGGGCTTACAATTTCAGTGTATTGTTTTAGGTACTTCAAGAGACCGTGGCAAGGCGAAGGTATGATCGTACCGCTCCTCATGTTTTATGATTTATGTGATATGGTTCTGGGAAATGCTCTGATGTTTAAACTATTTTGAAAACAAATTTATGAACTTAATGGTTTTGAATGAATTAAAATCTTTTAATTTGGCTCGAATTTTATGGTCGTTATAAGTTGGTTTACATATTGTAGTTGGGTTGAGGCCATCTTGCTTTGTGCTAAAGGCCAAGACATCCGGGGCAGTTCATATAGGTTGTAGGCCATGCGACGCCGTCTATTCAGACCAAAAAACCCGTAGAGCGGTCCAGATAGGCTGTAGGCCATGCGAGGCGGTCCAGTCAGGCTGAAGGCTCATATTTGCATGTTTTGTTTGTGATGTAGTGTGTTGGTACTTTGGAGGAACTCACTAAGCGTTGACTTATATTTTTAGTTTATTGTTTCAGGTACTTCTAAGGGTCGTGGAAAAGCAAAGGCTTGATCGTGCACATCTTCCTATTTTCATGATATAGATTTTGGGACACTCTGATATGATTTTACTTTTGAAACAATAACTCTTTTTGTAAACAATGATGGTTAATGGTTGATTTTAAAATTTTAAAATCTTTATGATATTTGGAGTGTTACAAGTTGGTATCAGAGCCTTGGTTTGAGAGAATTGAATGAAAATTTATGTGAATCCAGACTATTATTTGATTTTATGTTTATCGTAGAACAACATGTTAGTGGTAGGCTAGGGATCTTCAGTTAGAATTACCTAATATGTGATTCCTGATAGCCTAGGATTATTTCTTGTATGGAATTAACATCATTACTTGTGACATCCCCAAATTCATGTTCATTTTAAATTTTTTTTATTTATGCTTATTTAAAAATCAGAGTATCCATTCTAAAGAATAATATTGAGGAATTTTGTTCCCAGATAACATGATAAAGATGTTATCAAAGCATTTCTGAAGAAATGTATTTTATTTATATTTAAACCTTGGGATGTCATCGTCAATACAGAAACATAAGCATAAACAGACCTTTACACTAATGATTTACATCTCTTCTAATCTCAGTCTAATGTATCTTCGCATCGATACATGTGATACAAATAAACCGAGTGAGTCAGGTTGGGAAACCTGGTGAGTACATAGGGTTTTCAACCCACAATAATATAGTTAATTCGTTTCTTCATATATTTCATGTCAAACAATTAACCTGATTACCCATCCCCATTTTCTTTATTTATTCTTCCCTAAAGATTTACCATAAGGGTCATCTCCTACATCATATTTACCTCTCATCGTCTTCATCGCACTTCCTTATACGTTTGCTCCTAAGGACTTTTCCTAAGGATCATCGCCTACATCGCATAGACAATACTGATTCGGGGATTACTCCCCCAATACGTGTCCAGTAAGGGTTAGAGTATCTTTGCATGAATACGAAGTTAGTACATTGCCTGAACTCGTAATTCATCACCTACAGGTTATGAGCCTGTCGGTGTTTCCACATGACTTGTTTAGACTAGTCGGTGGTCGCCATCCATACTCTGGTAGATGACTACATCGCAACATTGCAACATCATAGGTCAAGGTTATGGCATCTCATGATCATCTCTTATCTCACATCACCTATTCATCATCGCATACCTATCATCACGTAGTTATCATCACCTGTCTGTCATCACCTATCTTTCATCACTCATTTTCCCATCTTTAACCAATATATTTATAAGCATAAAAATACATATATGGTTTAAATCACGTAAAACATGCATAAATAGTTCATCTAGCATAGATATCAGGAACACAAATAATAAGCACATGTAATATGTATTAATATTAAATACTTAACATCTATGTGTAAGATGAAAGTAACTATGCACTCACTTGTTAAAGTGACGACTCGAAATTCGAGCAGTGCTTCGCTTCTAGCAATTGTCTTTTCCTTTGAAGTAACCTAGCATTATTATCACTAATTCTTAGGTTAATATTTATTGTGACTAATTATTAGTCTAGATTCATCATTAACTCAAAGTCTACTTTCATGATCTATCAAGTAAGGAACAAGCAGGTAGGATCATATCGAAGGTAGGGTCCATTTGGTATACAAAGTATAATGTTTGGAAATCCTACTTTAAACACCTCACTAAATCACAACCTAAACATCATTCCCGTAAGTAGATCAATCAGTATAACGAATTTGAATCACTGATAACTCTTGTTTATATGTTCATAATAACGATAATGAACTTAAACATAAGTTATACTTAAAGTAGGGTAAGCATAACTCACTTACAAGGGGGTTTAGCGAGGAACCGGGCTCTACATGGACAGAACTTCTGAGATGAAAGCTCTTTTTCTCGGGGCCTTCTGGAGCTCCGTGACTCGCTACTAACAGCTAGGAGGTTCTAGGGAAAGGCTTAGAGGGTTTGGGAGTGTTTGGGAGAGAATGGGTTAGAATGGTGTGATAAATGAAGTGATTTATGCCTCTATTTATAGGCTGTAAAGTGGTCGTACATTGGGCGTACTCCAACATTACGTTTCCACATGTCACCATCTGGTGGCCAGCCGTGGGGAGGAAGCAGTGACTCAGATCGTGCCACGTGTTGCTCGCTGGTTACTCCAGAAACTAATTATCTACTAAAATCCGTAACTTTTGAATACGAGTTCCATTTTTTACGCTATTAATATCCACGCGTAGGTATCGATGAGATCTACAACTTTCGTTTAGACTCCGTCGGTTAATTTTGACTTTATTTTTAAAGTTATATTTTAAGAGGCTTAGATATTTAAAGTCCGTTAAAATTCATAACTTTGTCATCCGACGTCCATTTTCGACTGTCTTTATATCATTGATTTCCTATTAATGAGATATTCAATTATCATTTAGTTTGTTTCGGCTAAAAATTGATCGATCTAAAATTCGATTTCCAGGTTGTGCATGGTTATGCTAAATCTTAGAAAAATCATAAGTTCCTCAAACGAAATCTAATTTGGACGTTCTTTTTATGTACGTTCTCGGTTTAATGTATACTACGACTTTCATTTAGATTTCTAAGGCTAAAAAATATTTTATCAAAAATTCACTTTTTACGTTAAGCGATGTCGTGCCGGTTTAGTCGTAAAACTTCGATGGGTCATAACTTCTTCGTTATAAGTCGGATTTCAGTGTTCTTTATTTGTACGAAATCCTTGTGACATATACTATACTTTGGTTAAGATCATTTATTCTAAATAATATTCTATTGAAAAGTCATTTTTAACGCTTCTCTAAATTGACTAGCCCAAATCTGCGGGCGTTACATTAGAGTAGTTGCTTGGTGTATGCATCATATTTGTATATAACTAAGATTATATAGCATGAAAATGTTTGTTTTGTCATTATTTTCATGTTATTGATTGATGAAGGGCTTAGGGTAGAATCAAGTATTTGACTGTCTATAGGATTCAATGTTATGTATGATTAGCATACATGAGTGCCTGCAGGGTTAGTGTGAGCAGTTGTCCAGTTAGGTAATGTCTATCCATTCTCTATGGAGGAAGGATAGGATGTATTTGTATCATAGTGTGTGCTATTAGGGTTATTGTGATGATCTTCTGATACAAATACATGTAAGTATGGAAGGTAGTATGGACCCGTACTACCGGAAACACAGGGCCCATACACGTAGTAAGGAAGTCATAATCCCTAGGGTTTAGTTATTTATAATATCTCATATGGTATGAAATGTGTCTTGTCTGATATTTTTTGGTTTATTTCAGTATCGTGCTCACGAGGGGATCAGGTTTAGGAGCCGGAGTGGGTTGCCAGGATAGGCCAAGGTTGACTAAGGATCAGATTAGGGAGTTGATTTCTGTTAAGGTGGTTACTGCTATCTGGGGATCAATTTCGGAGTTGTTTGGATCTTTTGAGATTGTCATGATTAAGCTTTTCGAAGATCGTTATGCTGCACTTTCTGAGGCTGTTGTTGATGCATCTACCATGGTTGTTGTAGCCGTTGGGGTTCATGGAGAGAGAGCCTTCCAGTACTGGGAATTCAATAATACGAAGCCTATGGTGTTCGTTGGAGTTCAGAATCCAATCATTGCAATGAAGTGGTTATTCGATGTTGAGGGATGTTTCTTTACATGCTCCATCCCTGCTAACCAGAAAGTCAAGTGTGCCCTGAACCTTCTTCAGTTTGGGGCGAATGACTGGTGGAGATTGGTGACTAGCTCGTACTCTCATGAGCAAAGGGATGTTATGAGATGGGAGTAGTTCTCTAAGATGTTTCGCATAAGACATGTTCCGTTGGTGGAGAGGGAGAGGTTGGCCCAAGAGTATTTAGATCTGAGGCAGGGAGCTGATTCGATGACTGAGATCACCAAGATCTTTAATGAGATGGATCTGTTTTGTCCTGAGTTTGCTGCTTCTGAGCAAGTTAGACGACCTAGTACTTGAGCAAGCTCAAGACGGACATTCTCAAGTTTGTGTCCACTCAGTGCTATAGTACACTTGTGGAGCTTTAGGAGGCTATGAGGAGACGAGATATTGAGATGGAGCTCCAGTCGATGGAGTGTAGGCAGGCCGCGGTGCAGACACAGCCTGCATCGAAGCGGTTTAAGGCCGCTAATGTAAAACATGGGGGTCATAGGGACCACACTTGTAGCAAGTGCGGCAAGGTTCATGATGGTTCTTGTCGATCTTGTTTTGGGTGCCACAAATGTGGCAAGGAAGGGCATTACGCTAAGGATTGTCGCCAGCAGGTCCTTGTACTGAGCATCGGGATCTGTTATCACTGTTAGCAGGTTGGCCATATTAAGGTCAACTATCCTTTGCTCACAGCAGGACCAGTGTAGGCTCCAACACTAGCTACTTTGAGGATCGCAGATGGGTGCCAGGGTAGAGCGGAGCCTATGAAGGCTTGAGGTCGTGCTTTTCAGCTCACAACAGAGGAGGCCAGGGCGGAGCCAGACGTCATTACTGGTATGTTTTTGTTTATCATTCTTTCATTTATTTTATGGTATGCTTATGTTTATGCTTATGATAGGTGCCTTCTTAGTGACTTCATTTTCTTCTCCTGTGTTATTCGACTCGAATTCGAGTCAGTCCTTTGTATCTCAGTCTTTTAGTAGCAGTTTCGATATGACCCTTGGAGAGCTGGAGTATCCGTTGTGGGTTTCTATCACCAACAAACATGGGATTTCTACATCAAGTTTTTTCTAGGATTGTGTTTTGGAGATTTTTGTGGTGCCTTACTCGATTGATCTGATACATATTCCCATGGGAGACGTATGTGTGATTATAGGGATGGACCGGCTGAGTAGATTCGGGGCTATGATCGATTATGAGGGTCAGAGGGTGGTAGTTCGAACCCCAAGTTTTTGTTCTACTGCCAGAGCTCGGTAGTATATTCAGTACGTGTGTATGGATTATCTTGCTTATGTGGTTGATGCCCGAGTTGGGAAGCAGGCATCGGTTTTGGATGTGACAGTTGTCAGATAATTTGTTGATGTGTTCCCGGAAGAATTGCCTGGTATGCCTCCAGATAGGGAGGTCAAGTTCAGGATTTATTTATTCCTCGATGCGGCTTTGATTACCAAGGCGGCATACCGATTGATAACACCTGAGATGCAAGAGCTGTCCTCTTAGCTTCAGGAGTTGTTAGGGAAGCAGTTTATTAGATCGATCAGTTCATCGTATGGACCACCGATTTTGTTCGTCAAGAAGAAGGATAACTCACACCGGACGTGCATTGATTACCAAGAGTTGAACAAGTTGACGGTGAAGAACCGTTATCCCCTTCCAAGAATTGATGACCTCTTCGATTAGTCGCATGGTGCATCTTGGTTCTCCAAGATTAAATTGAGGTCAAGGTATCCTCAAATGAGGGTCATAGAGGCGGATGTGGGGAAGACCATATTCCGGACTTGTTATGGTCATTACGAGTTCGTGGTGATGCCATTTGGGCTCACCAATGCGCCTGCAACTTTTATGAATTTGATGAATTGGGTATTCATGTCGATGATCGATCGACCAGTCATTGTTTTCATCAATGATATCTTGGTGTATTCTAAGACCAAGGAGCAGCATGAGGAGCACCTTTGAGAGCTTCTGGAGTGTTGAGGCGAGAACGGATGTCTGTTGTATGCCAATGTCTCGAATTGCGATTTTTGGTTACGAGAGGTCCAGTTCTTGGGACATCTCGTTAACCAAAACGAAATTTTGGTCGATCCGAGCAAGATTGAGGTCGTGATGCAGTGGGAGGTTCCAAAATATCCCTCGAAGACTAGGAGTTTCTCGGGTTTAGTAGGATATTACCGGAGATTTATTCAGGATTTCTCCAAGATTGCAGTACCCCCTACTTGTCTGACGAGGAAGGGCGTGGATTTCCAGTGGTGTCTCGAGCAGCATGAGGCATTTGAGACTATGATACAGAAATTATGTGAGGCCCCAATGTTGACCCTCTCCTAGGGTTTTGATGATTTTATGGTGTTTATATGATGATGCATCCATCATGGGTTTAGGCGCATTGCTTATGCAGCGTGGGAGAATTATTTCTTATGCTTATTGGCAACTGAAGCCGCATGAGGTCCGTTATCCGACTCATGATTTGGAGTTCGGGGGAGTAGTGTTTGCTCTCAAGATTTGGAATCACTACTTGTATGGGGTTCGACGTACTATCTTTACAGATCACAAGAGCTTGAGGTATCTTATGGACCAGCCGGTCCTGAATATGGTACAACGTAGGTGGCTTGACGTGGTCAAGGATTATGACTGCGACATTTTGTATCACCCCAGGAAATCGAATGTGGTCGCTGATGATTTGAGCCGCAAGACGGCTAATTCTGCTGTTGGGAGTCTATGTATGAGGATATCGATTGACTCTTTGCTTCTTGATCTGATTAGGGAGGCTCAGGCCGAGGGAGTCAAGAAGGAAAATTGGATACATGAGAGACTCATGGGTGAGATTGACATGTTTACTACTGACAGTCGGGGGTTATTAACCCAAGATGGATGTGTTTGGGTGCCAAATTTTGACGGGGTCAGACAGACTGTGCTGGAGGAGGCACACAAGTCTAGTTTTTTGATACACCCCGGAGCCACCAAGATGTATCGGGATTTGAGGCTTATTTATTGGTGGTCGTGCATGAAGAGAGATATAGCCTGGTACGTCGAGAGGTGCATGACCTGTCGGCTGGTCAAGGCCGAGCACTAGAGGCCGCATGGAAAGTTGCAGTCATTGGAGGTTCCCACGTGAAAATGGGAACATATTATTATGGATTTCATCATCAAGTTACCATTGACGGCTAAGGGGTACGATGCAATTCAGGTGTGATGCGTACAAATAGAAACACCTAATTTTACCTACTATCCTACTAACTATTCGACCTAGGGCAGTGTACCCTTTCGCAAATAGTATAACACAAAAGTTGGGTATCGATCTCGGGGAACGAGATTAATTATTTAACCTACTCACTATTAAATTAACCTAAAATTCTAAGCAAAAGTAAAAGAGTTTTTATCTAATTTTGCAAGTTTAGACAAACTTAAATTCTAAACAACTATTCAATCAAATATTAAAAGCACTTATGTTAGTTTGAATCCACTTTCCCTCAATGGTTAGCTATTAATTATGGACAGTTCGCATTGGTTACCAATTAATGTATTATTAGCAATTCAAGTCCAAATTTACTAATGCTGAATTAATTCATGTAGAGCTATGCATGGTCATACATAATTTAACACATAATCAATTATTAGATAGGATTGGAGTTATGTAAGATTGAGTTAACAAACACAATTATGGTCATAATATGTGTTCTCCAGCACAACAGGATTCAATACCTTAATTACTTATCTAAGATTGGTTCGATCCTAGCTCTAATAATCTAATGGTCACTAAATTACTAGGTAATCAAATTCATGCAAATTAATGGTCACTGAAAGACACATAATATGAATAACAACAATCTAGTATCAAATTAGGCATGCTAGGTATAAACAATCAAACACAAGCCATTAACCAACAAGAAAAATCCATACTAACATAACCAAACCATGAGTTCCAGCTTCATCTAGCTAATAGAAGCAACTAGATTTAGCTACTCATAGAAGCAATCAAACAAGTAGACTTCATAATTAAAGACATGGTAATGTACCAAACTAAAAATAAAGTATGATCTTCTTCTTATTTCTTGGTTGAAATTAAAAAATTTCTGCCTTCTTTTCCTCTGAAAAACATCTCTGGAAACTCTATTCTGTCCAGCCAACCCCTAAAATCCGTAAGTGTCAAGGATATTTATAGATGTCGAATTGACCGGACTCACGTCGTGAGAAAAGGAAACTCACGTTGTGAGTTCAATATTAATCCGTATTGAACACAGATTCTTGCCTCCGGATGTTTATCTTCTAGAACCTCCATGCTCACGTCGTGAGGCTTGATTCCTCACGTCGTGAGAATGATTTTTTTGAATACTTCATCTTTTAAGCTTTTAACCTCCAAAGTTCCAATCCTTATTGCTTTTAGTCCTTATTCTTCAAGATGAGTTTTTTGGCTGCAAAATTTAATTTAATCTTATAAGTACCATTTATCTATGCAAATAACCAAAATGTATTCAAATATTGCCTAAAAGTATGTATAAATATGTCAATATCAGGGTGATAGTGGATTGGTTGACCAAGAGTGCCCATTTCTTAGCTATCCGCGAGAGCTCGTCGGCTGAGAAATTGGCCGACTTATTTGTACACGGGACTGTTGTTCGGCATGGTATTCAAGTCTCCATTGTTTCCGATCGAGATGTTAGGTTCACATCCCATTTCTGACAGAAGTTTCATGTGGAAATAGGTACAAGGTTGCATCTCATCATTTCTTATTATCCACAGAAGGACGGTCATAGTGAGCAGACCATTCAGAAACTTGAGGACATGTTGAGAGCTTGTGTCAATGATTTTGGTGGGATTTGGGACTCCTACCTTCCCTTAGCCAACTTTTTATACAACAACATCTACCAATCTAGTATCAGTGTGCCACCTTTCGAGCTCCTCCATGGGGGGAAGTGTAACACTCCAGTGTGTTGGGGGAGAGGTTGGTCATAGAGTCATTGGAAGAACTGAGGTAGTTCTTCAGATGACAGAGCTCATCCAACAAATCAGACAGAGACTTCAGACAGCTCAGAGTCGGCAAAAGAGATATGCCGACAAGTGGTTATTCGAGTTGGAGTTCCAGGTCAGAGACATGATTTTACTGAAGGTATCACCCTGGAAGGGTTTAATACACTTCAGGAAGATGGGCAAGTTGGTTCCCTAACCCTATATTGAGCCTTGTGAGCAAAATGAAGGTGTTCTTAAGTGCTTTGGAGTGTTCTTGGTGCACCTTGGAGAAGAAGGAACTTATTGAAGAAGTGTTGGTTGCATTGGAGCTTGTAGATCTAGACTTTGTTCTCCTTGATCTTTCTTTTAGAGGTATAAAGTTTAAATCTTGATGATGAAATTGTTAGAACTAGCTAGTTTTGAGTGTTATGAACTTTTGGTCACTTTAAGTGCATAAAGTTTAGATCTTGAAAGTTTATGACCTTGTTATAGATAAAGATGGAAACTTTATCCATCTAAACATCATTTTGATTCAGATCTGAAGGTTGGAGACTTGGACTTAATGGATTAAGTTGAAAAATATTCACTTTTGGGTCCCTTGAGACTTAAAGACTAGATCTTGTTTGTTAGGACCATTCTAATGGATAAATTTGGAAACTTTATCCATTATGGAGCCATTATGAGCCATAAAAATGTGATCATGGCCTTTTTATTCCTTTGATGCAGGAGTTGTAATGTCTTATTGGGTTAAGAACTTAGGGTTTTGGACATTAAGCACTTTATAGCCATCAAAATTCATAAAGTTGGAAACTTTATGACTTGACATAATTTGGGCTTGGATATGAGTTTTGGACGTAAGGGCTTAATGAAATAAGCTCTTATTGGAGTTTTGGGACTGGGCAGTGTACGCTGGGCGTACTTGGTGGTATCCTATTCGTACGCGGTTAGCGCCCTGCTTTTGGTCAACATCAGAGTACGCTGGGTGTACTCTCTTGGTATGCAGGGCGTACTCCACTGGGAAAAATATTGACTTTTGGACCTTAACCGTTGCCTTTGACTTTGACCAGGGTTGACCAAGTTTGACTTAAGGGTATTTTGGGTATTTGAGCTATAGTTAAGCCTTGGTCTCTATATATTGAATAGGTGACCTGTAGAGTCGGTATTCAGAGCAGTGTATTGTTCAACTATTTGTCAGACTGGGAGGTGTGTTTTCCTTATTGTACTTACAGGTCGAAGGCACTAAGGCTGACCCATTAGATTGATATCCTAGTTTATCGTATGTTGCTATGCTATAGTGATATGTTAGATATATGTATCCTGGTATATAGGATGTTTTTATACCGTAGTGATCTGTTAGATATTTATCCTAGTATATAGGATATTGCTATGGTGCAGTGATATGCTAGATCTGTATCAAGGTATATATGATGTTGCTATGCTGTAGTGATCAGTTAGATCTATATCCTGGTAGATAGGATGTTATTGGGTTGTAGTGATCTGCTAGATATGTATGACTACATTTATCTGTTGTTATTGATTGATTGTTATGATACATGCTGATGTGTTATAGTCGGCTTGGTAGAGACGATCCTGCTTTGTGCTAAAGGCCATGACACCCAGGGCGGTGTAGATAGACTGAAGGATTGCGAGGCAATCAAGTTAGGCCGAAGGCCCAGAGAGCGGTCCAAAAAGGTTGTAGGCCCAGTGCAACGGTCCAGTCATGCTGAAGGCTCTGAGAGCGGTCCAAACAGGCTGTAAGCCTGTGAGGCAGTCCAGTATTGCTGAAGGCTCACGTATGCATGCTACTATTGTTATATCATGTGGTGGTACTTTGGGGGAAACTCACTAGGCTTTGTACTTACGGGTTCAGTTTATTGTTTCAGGTACTTTAGAGGATCGTGGGAAAGTGAAGGCGTGGTCGTGCACATCTTCCTGTTTATGAGAATCTTTAACCTCCTTCTCCTTAGAAGAAAACCCTACCCCACATATCTTTGTGAGTGAGTAGTGAGGTTTTTGAAAAGGAAGAGAAGTTCGGGAAGCTTGAAGGATTGTTGTGCAGTGAAGAATCCACCTTCTAGTCTCTTCTTATGCATTGTAATTGATAAAGTTTAATCCTTTATTCAGTATTATGCATAGATCTAGGATCTATCATGGTTTTTGATCACTTTTAGTCATTTTGGCCTTGCGTTCTTGGAGTTTGAGCAACTTTAGATTGCAAATGTGCATGTTTTTGGTCTATTGGAAGAAGAAAGATGAGTGTGCTTGGGTTCTTTTGCAACCATGCAGAAGATTATAAGCTTAAATGGACTTAATCAAGTTAGGGTTGTAGATTAGGATATATATATATATATATATATAGCCCTCAGAAAGGATAAAGTTGAAAACTTTACCCATTAAGTTATTGGGAAGAATCATATCTAAAGATATGAGCCTTGATTTGTAGAGATTAAATGTTTCATGAATTAAGAGTTATTACAGGGGGACCGTGTTGCAGTTTGGGAAAGGCCGTAACGCAAGAATTAGATGGTATCTATGACTGTTTTGTCGTTGCATGACCGTCACACGACTAGTATCTAGGTCGCAGCGTCTTGACCATTGACCATTGACTTTTGCACCAATTTAAATTTTGATCAACTGTGTGGATTGGGTCTTGGATGATGTTTTAAAGGATAAAATTGTCTTTTGCCCAAAAAAAGCAAGAGTAATTAACCAACACTCTCATAGGAAGGAAAGTTAAGGTTTGCACCTTAATTGCTAAATTAAGGTTATATAATTATGTAGTGCTTCAAGGTAGGTTCAATGCCACCTAGGTCATTATGTGGATATATATTATCAGATATTCATGTAAGTTTTCATGAACTCTCTTATTATTTGGACAATGTAATTTTAGAATGTTAGGCCACGAAAAGCCTTTCAGAGGAAAGTGGTCGTGGACTAGTCAACTAGAGAGAAGCCTTTATGAGGGAATCTAGTGGAACTGGTAAGTAGAATGATATGATGAGATGTTAAGCCACAAAAATCCTCTCGGAGGGAACCGATCATGGACTGGACAACTAGAGAAAAGCCTCTCGGAAGGAATCTAGTTGATCCACTAAGTAGATATGTTTATGTCAGAATATGTTATGTGACTCAAATGATATGTTATATGTGAATTATCACATGATATGTCTGTGTTCTCTTATGTGTATTGCATATTATATGTATAATGGATGAGTGTTATGATTACTCACTAAGCCTTAGGCTTACAGTTGCTACTTAATGTTTATAACAGGACTGTCGGGTGTGTTGAAAAGGAAGGAGCCGACTTGATTGAGACATCTATACATTCTTAGGGGCATTGCTTTTATCTAATATTTTATTTTACCATATGTTGATTTTCAAAACAATACTTATGCTTCCACAATTTGATGATAGTATGGCTTGATACGATGATATGATGGGATCTGTTTGATTTCAAAAATGAATTGATTTTATGAATGAATATTTATGTTCTATCAAGTTTTTATACTCTAATTTAAGAAAAATGGATTGAATTTTGGAAAGTTACAAGTATATACAACCTAGCCCTTGACTAGATGGGCCTAAACTGGGCTGGCCTAAGACCTAACCATCTCATCATACACATTGACCTAACTTCATTGTCAGAGTCTGCTCCCCGAGGCAGTCTAGTGGTTTTGTTCTCTAATGGCAGTCAGGAATCAAGTCAGGAACTCACAAACGACTCCTACTTTCGATCTATTATCCTGACACCAAGACCCGATGACCAAATTCCATGTCACATCAGTGTCTTATAACTACTTACACTTAACGTAAAGAACCCAAACCAAAAAGGATAAGAAACTTTTTTTTGTTTATACTTAGATAACTATGTTTTTTTTTTATTTTTTTTTTTTACATATTTGACCGGTAAATTTGTTTGTCATATTATTTTATTTTCAGCAAATCAAACAAATTTAATGATCAAATGCATGAAAAAAACATGATTATAAAAAAAAACATGATTATCAAACAAATTATGTTGCCCTATGCGTTTCTTCTTTTGTTTTATCTTGTTTTATGTTCCTCGTAGCTTCCTGCTAAATTTTTTGTTCAATGAATTGCCACCCCGTACTTGGTCAACATACTTTAAACCTTTCAACAATCAATACAAGTCTACAAGAGATGATAACTAATAAATGTTCAAAAATAGCCAAGTGAGAAAACAAGAACACGTTTTTGATTGACAAAATTGAGAAAACTTATACAAAAAAGCTTCCATGTAGCCGTGACTGAGGAGACATTTCAGGAAATATTCAAACATAAATAAGGACATACATATCATGACATAGTTCCCTACTTAATTAAATCATAGGACCCACAAACCACGAGATGTACTTCAATACAACGATAATCACGGGTCGACTAGCCTCGTCATAGAACACAGACACACACAACATCCAAGTCAGAGTCAACCCAAAAATATCTTGCACAATACCAGGAATGACATTTGAATCCACATCTTCTTTCTTGCTTCTTCATAATAACCACTTGAAGAGACTTGTACACAATCTAAACCCACACATTTACCTATAAAATTTATTCCTTTTAACAACAATCCATTTATAAATACATCAAAAAACTAAAAATCCAATGTGGAGTACAAGTAATCATGCATGGTGTGCACCTGTAAATCTAATGTGCTACCAAAAACAATTCTTTTTTAATTATCGTATACAAACAAAAAGAAAACTATTAGTATTTTACTTCATCATCTTCCTTGACTTGCCTGAGCTTTTTCCGGGGAGAGTAGGGATACTCTGTTCATTTCTGAAGAAATTATCAGGATCAACAGCTGTCTTTATCTTCACTAATCGTTCAAAATTCCCCATGAAATACATATCCCCGTAAACTTTACCTTCACTGTAATTGTCTCCGGTCATCACGCCGATGTCAAGATCTCTGTAGTTCAAGAACGCACCTCTAGGATTCTTTGATACAAATGGTGTCATGAAATCATGCATAACCCTTGTTTGATTCAAGTAGTTTCTTTCAAGTTCGGGATCCGGGTCGCTCCACCCGATTGAATATTGGATTTTGAAAATGTTGCCGGCGCGGTGAGGCATTGGGGTGGCGTCCGGTGCAATCTCGTTCATTTTTCCGCCGTAGGGGTTGAAAACGAAACCAAGTCTACCCAATTCCACTAGTTTGTTGAAGATTGATGTAATCCCGGATACTGAGATTGGTGTTTGGACGTAGTCGGACTTCCGTTTTCCGAAGTTGATGTTGTCGGAATGGCGGTTGAGGAGAATCTCCGGCGCGGTTGTGTTGTCGAAGTTGGCCCAGTAAAGTACGGAGTCAATCCAACTTCCTTCCACACAATCTTCTTTTCTCAATCCCAATTCCGGGAAGTTTTTGGTCATTAGAGCAACCAAACTGTCGGCATCACCCAAGTAATGTGCGATGAATGAAGCTCGGCCGACTCTCTGGCGATTCACAGTCACCGGCTGTAACAAGACTCTGATGAAAAGATCATCGTCGATGTCAGCCATAACCGACTGCCATTTATAAACGAGTTCCGACGCGTTTTGCGCCACCGTTTTCATTATCCGGAAGATGGTATTAACCTCCCCCACCTGAACAATTTTCACGGTATAAGATAGAATGACACCGAAACTGGCGCCACCGCCGCCGCGAATCGCCCAGAAAAGATCCTCACCCATGGATTTCCGATCCAAAACGCGGCCATTTACGTCAACAATCCGGGCGTCTATGATGTGATCCACGGATAAACCGAATTTACGAAGCATGGTGCCGTAACCACCGCCGCTTAAATGACCACCGACACCAACCGTCGGACATACTCCGGCGGGAAAGCCATGGACTTTACTCTTCTCGTAAATCCTGTAATAAAGCTCTCCCAACTGTGCCCCTGCTCCGACAACCGCAGTTTCATCGGCGATATTGACGTCGATGTCGCGGAAATTGAACATATCGAGTATGATGAAATCAGGGTCGGATGAGATGTAGGAGATTCCTTCGTAGTCATGTCCGCCGCTTCGGATCTTAATCTGAACACCGACTTTCTTAGAGCAAAGAACTGCGGCTTGCACTTCGGATTCTGTCGTCGGAGTTATGATTACAGAGGGTTTAGGCGTTGAGGATGTGTTCAGACGTTGGTTTTTGATGTAAGCTTGGAGGACGGCGGTGTAAGCGGATGAATTGGCGGTGGAGCTGAAGACGATGGATGAGAGATCATCGGCGGATTCAGTTGTCTGTAAAGGGAGGCATTGGAGAAACGACTGGTAAACTGAGTCGGGATCCAAGGCGGCGTTCGAAAACGAGAAAAGGAGTGGAGTGAGGAGGAGGGAAAGCATAACTAACGACTTCATCATTGGCTGCTTATTATTCTTTTGGCATGGTTGGAGAGAGTATTTATAGTGTAGATCAATGTTTGCGCGTCGTATGACTTTTTGTCGCACAACACATGGAGTGGGTTTGAAGCTTTTTGAGGTCGTCGGTAATGGCGGATGGTGAAACGTGGAATCTTCTTGTTTGCAAGTATTAAGCGGCTGTTGGAAAGCGACACAGGAAACGAGAAGACATTATTTGTAAAAGGGTATTTATTGAAATGTACTAGGGTTAGTTAACCGGATAATGTAAGAAAAATCCTTTTATTTCTGAGGATATTTAATTCTCTTTATTTATTTATTTTTTAAAGATAAAATTGATCATTTAGGTTTTCGCATTTTTTTTAGGTACCATGCTTCCATTGTCTTAAAATTGTAAATTTCACGTTGTCTTTTTCAACGTCTTTATATATATATATGGTCATACTTATAATAAGGTTTTCCGTCTGAATTCTGCTGAAGTTAATCAAGCTCTTGATTTCTAGATAATTAGTTTTGACGTATAAATTGTTTTTAGTTATTGTCAATATCATGGAGACAAGTCAATAAATAAAGAAAAGAAAATTCGAAATGGATTATGTAGAAAAATATTTCACAATGTCCACTAAGAAAAGGCTAAGATATACATGTGTGTAGGCTAAGCACCTTAAAAGAACTAGTCAATTAGGGATCACATATTTGGCTTTTGGAGCTTTGACTATTTCTTAATATTAATCAAAAGGTACTATTTATATGTAATAGTTGTGTCATATTGACATCTATATTTTGGAAATCATTAGAAACGTTGAATCGTTAAAAAAAATAACATTTTAAATATAGTTGTATGGTTTTTATTTTGTCTTAAAAACAGTCTTTAATAAAATATTTTCTTTTTGTTGCATTAATGGTCAATTTGAACAAAACTTGACATTTAAGTGGTCCTTAGATTGATGTCTCTTAGATGGATCCGTTAAACTGAGAAAATTTTTAATAAGGACAATTTTTGAAATTTTGTGAAACTTTGTCTTAATAGTAAATGAAAATATTTAATGTTGTACTGTAGCTTGGATATTTTTGATAAAGTTTATACAACAATTTTTTTATATATTAAATAAAATATACTTGGATGATCATTAAAGTTAATATATTTTATTTTATTTTATTTATATAAATATTACAATTTTTTATGTTTTATGTTTTTTGTCATTTTATTTGATCTATGTTAATTAACAAAAAATTGATTAGACTTCTTTTAAATATCACAAATGGTCGTTAAGTGAAATTTTCTTAAAAAAATTTCAACTTAACATATTCGCCGTGTGACTGACATCAATGGTAAGGATCACTATAATGCAAAATTTAGTCCACAAAGACTATTCATAGAAAAAAAAGTTTCTTAAGGATTATTTTAGAGACAAGATCAAAACAATAAATACCATTGTGAAATTTTGGAGTAAGTTACACGAATGGCCCCTATGTTTTAGAGTAATTTACGTGTTTGATCCCTAACTTAAATTTTTAACTTGGAAGGTCTCTACTGTTTGTTTTTGTTACACGTTTAGTCACCCTCTTACCTAAAATGACTATTATGACCTTATTCAAATAAATTAAAATAGTTTTTTTATATAAGATAAAGTGAGGTGGGGGTGGGGTTGGATGTGTGTTTATTTAAATAAATTTAAAAATCTAGGGTAAAATAGTCTTTTTAGGTAAGATAGAGACCAAACGCGCAACAAAAACAAATATTAGGGACCTTCCAAGTTAAAAAAATAAATTAGAGATTAAACGCGTAAAGTACTCCAAACCATAGGGACCATTCGTTTAATTTACTCGAAATTTTGTCACAAAATAATAACAAAATTAGGATAAATGTCATCGCTTGAGTCTCATCCCAGTCGTACACTTAAAACGTATTATAGAGTTTATTATAAAGTTTATAGACCCGTAGCCAATATACAATCAATTATGGGTGTGTAATTGTTTTTTTTTTTTTTTTTTTTTTTTTTTTACAGTGACCAACTGACACATCGGAATGTACTTCAAATTCTAGATATTGATTGATGGAAAGCGCTTGATTTACGGAGGAAAAAACCATGATATTTATAGGAGACCACTTGATTTACGGAGGAAAATACTTATTATTCCTGACATTATTCCTTGAAACTATTGGTGTTTATAAGCAGAAAATGCATAAAGATACACTTATATATAGAGAGAAACAAATTAAACCCCCCAAGCTTGGATAATTGGAATGATACAAGTTAAAATCGATAGTAATACGATGTATGAGTTTCACTATAGTGATGTAGGCAATGTTTTTGAAACCACTTCTTTAGTTGAATTGGTTTGGTGAGCGTTTTCCGGTTCAACCCAACATCTATAATTTTTATATTTTTTCTATTTTCCTAGGTTCATATGTATAAAAAACAAAGAATTTTCCTACATATGATAATTGTGTATGTCGGCTTTACACTCTAGTTAACCTAATTGATCGGGCTGTTCATTTTGCTTTGGAAATGATATGTTTTTTAACGAGTTAAATGAAATTCAATTATCCACGTCCAATAAATTGGTTCAAACGGTTTTTTATTGGTTTTATCACAACGGTTCAACATGTTCTAGAAATTGGCATAAACCGGCTATTGCACCCCTCTCGTCCCTGATCCCAGTCCGACCGGGTTCAAATTGGTGTTTAAAACAATGGATGTAGTGTAGTAGATTACATATTAGGAGCTAGGATAATAAGTTACTGCTAAATTGGTAATAAGATTTTATTTAATCATCTTTTATTTAGCCTTGTACTTAGATTAATTTCAAATAATTTTCTTATTTATGATCCTAATTGATCGAGCTGTTCATTTTGCTTTGGAAATGAGATGTTTTTAACGGGTTAAATGAAACCCAATTATCTAAGTCCAATAAATCGTTTCAAACGGTTTTTTATCGTTTCTATCACACCGGTTCAACCTGATCTAAAAATTGGCATAAAACCGACGGCTGAACACCTCTCGTCCCCGATCCCTGTCCGACCGGTTCGAAGTGGTGTTTAAAACATTGGATGTAGTGTGGTAGATTACATATCAGAAGCTAGGGTAGTAAGTTATGGCTAAATTGATAATGAAATTTTGTTTAATCGTTTTTTATTTAGCGTTGTACTTAGATTAATTTCAAATAACTTTCTTATTTATGATCCTTTTTTATTATTATTTGTAATTAAGTTTTATTTAATAATAAAGTCCAAATAATTTTCTTTCATGATTTTTATTAGTTTACATTGTATTAAAGTTCTATCTTTTTTATTTTATTTTATTTTATTTTTTTATGATTTGATGATTATAGAAGACTTCGTATATATTGAACAATTGTTTTGCAGGTAAGTTTGTTATTGATATTTAAAAGAATGTGGGATGGTTCATCGACTCATTACTATATATCACATGGTACTATTCATCAAAAAAATAGAGTTGTATTGGTTTTTTTTTGTATTTGCTATGGTACGTTTTTTTTTTTTTTAAATTTTTATTTTTTGAGTTGGTATTTGATTCTTGTTGGTATTACTCGTATTTGTTGCCGTTATTTGCTTGTATTTTTTTGTTGCTTTTGTTGAATTTTCAGTTTTCTTCGATTATTTTCATTGAAAGTTACATGATTGTGTAACACACAACACACCTATAAAAATCGATTTTTTTTTTACACTTAAGGCAATGTACTTTGCTCCTCTTGCTCTTAAACTGTATAAAACTTTACCGTTGAGTCTTAATAATTTAAATAAGTATTATTAACATTATTTCATCACAGTAAATGATCAAGACACTTCAGTGTCACAAGTGCTATAAGGAAAACTCATATAGACTTTAAACATCAACATTGGCCTAAAATCTCTTAATAGCTTCCAAATTCACAAATAACTATTCTAATTAATTAATCAACACATAGTAAACTTATAATAATCATAATAACCCTTGAAATAAGCAATTCCATTTCCCAAGTTATGATTTCATTCTATTTTATATTGATCATAACACTATTGTGTTTATTCTAATTCCTCATTGAAATTACAATTTCATTTAATTCATTTGAAATACTATCGGATTAATCAAAACTCTTGGAATTCCTAAGTTAGGTAGGACGCTAGGATCCAATTTCTTGGGGGCTTAAGCAAGTTGGCTTTAAGTTTCCTAGTCTTATTCTTATTCTACAAGTTTGGCAGTCTAGGAGTATAAATACATGTATAGATACCGAGTCATGGAACTGTGCCGTAACAATTGAGTTTTGAGTTTATTTTCTCAATACATTTAGAGAGTTATTCCATAATTGTTTGTGTTCTGCACTTGAATTGATATCAGAGCATAGGAATCATTAGGTGAAACTTTTCTGTGACAACAACAAGGAGTTATAAGGTTTCCGTCGACAAAAGCTATTTGATACGCTTGATTCCAATCGACAAAATTTGTAAGTTCGATACACCTGAATCCAATCCTCAGATTTCGGTCAAACAACATTTGATCAAGGTTTTATGTTGGAATCGATTTGAAATTGCCGATCAAACAAGTATTCATTGACCATCACTAGTTTTTCTGATCGATTAAATTCACAATTGAATTGCAATTGTTAATCAATTTCTACGCCGACTGATTTCTGAATCGGTGTAATTGATTTCTGTTGCCGACTGAAGAAAAAAAAAAGCGAATGAACTAAAGTCGTATTTTATCGTTTTTTCTGTCGATTTCTCCTACCAATAATTGTATAATCAATTATCTAAAATAGATTGATTTGATTAGTAATTGCTATATAATCAGTAATCGATTCTTTAAAATCGTTTATGGTGGATCATCGTTTTTGGAAGATTTAAACGATGTTCAAATCGTGAATAGTAATTGTTGTTTTTCTTCTTGCCTTAATCAATAGAACATAAATCTTGGTTTCTATTGATCATCTCAGATTTCGAGTTCTTCTTTTCTGATTTGAGTAATCACCATGTCGGGTGAGTCCTCTAATTCAGCACCATCAAAGGAAATCGGAGCACCCTCCGTCCACTACTCGATGTTGACAACTACAAACTGCATCGTTTGGGGTATGAGGATGAAGGTAGTGCTAAGGATTCATAATGATTGGGAAGTAATAGACCAGAGAAACGCCATAAACGTTGAAAAAATGACTTAGCTATGGGAGTGCTATACCAATCAATTCTGGAGAGCTTGATCATTCAAATAGGTGATCAAGATACATCCAAGAAACTTTGGGATGCAATCAAGGCAAGGCACGTTGGAGAAGCATGTGTTCAAGAAGTCCGCTTGCAAACTCTAATGTCTGATTTTGATAAACTCTAGATGTTGAAGACCGAATCGATAGATGATTACACGGGAACGCTGTAATGTCCCAAAAATTATGAGGTAAAAATTTCATTTTTAGTTCAACCAAAACATTAATTAACTTTAAGTTAAACATTCATTATATTTTCTATAAATATTTAAAGGTACTTTATAAGAAAATAGTTATCAAAGTACAATCTTAAAATCATCATAATGTGAAACATGGGCGGATACACCGTGATCAAGTCAGGCCATTCCCTTTCGAACCGGAAGTACTTGAAACCATAACCATCAAAACGTAAGCACAAAACTTAGTGAGTTCCCCAAAGTACCACTTACCATACATACCATTGGGCCTAGCCCTCACATTCAACCCAATCCGCATATTGGGCCCAACCCACCATAATAGCCCTTGCTCTGTTAAACCATTGGGCCTAGCCCGATCACACAAATGTAAAAGTCACAAAGACAGTTAGCACCTACATAACATACAATGGGCCTAGCCCTTCCTGTTACATGGGTCTAGCCCAACATATAAATAGGCATAACCCATCATACAATGAGCCTAGCCCAACATACAAATAGGCCTATACCAATATACCATGTAAGAGTCACAAAGACATCTAACATAACATAATATAGTGGGTCGACATTGGTGCCTTCGACCAACACGTATAGTGAGGAGACTCACCTCTAGCTACTGAAACACTTGAATAAATCTTTGACTGCTGGATCGGAGAATCCCCGTGATTTCAATCATCAAATAACACCCAATTATTAATTGGATTCTGACCCATAACCAAGAGTCTAAGATACTTAGCCCATAACCAGGGTAAAAGACCATTCTACCCTTCATCTTACTTGGCCCAAAGCCAAGGCCCAACTCAACTACTTCCAAGGCTCAACTCCTAAATGATATTCCAAAGCCCAATATGGCCCAATCTTCCAAATTGGGCCCAAAACCTATCATGGGCCTAAATCTAAAGGAGCCCAAAAATACAAACCAGAAGACCAAGATAGAAGTCTAATGGCCTAACATGGCCCAAACTAAGACAACCCAACCAATTGCCTAAACTGAGAACACCAAAGCCCAAACATCCATCTGCTGAGTACGCAGGGCGTACTCAGCTCGTACGCTAATCATACTCCATCCAGGGTCAGTACGCACAACGTACCAGCTGCGTACACCCAATGTACTCCCTGGACCACCTTTTCACTCCAATAAGCACATAATCGGCTAAGACAAAGTGCCAAACTCCCATATCTGATTCTCTAAGGATACTTATTATGTAGAGTTGACAAATTTACATGCATGCATGGCCTAATGGGGCTCAAGAGCTTAAAAAGAGCTTAACAAAGGTCTTAATACATCCATGGGTCAAGAAACACCATAAAGTTTGCATTTTTATGCATAAGGGACCCTTAAAACGTCCATATCTAAGGGTTGAGCTTCTAAAACAACCTTTAGTCACAAGGACCAACCAAAAGGGACTAAAATATGCCATAAACAAACTGAAACTAGATCTACATAGGGATTTGTCAAGCTAAGAACTTTATACCTCAAATGGCACAAAATGATGATGCTAACTCTAGATCTCTAAGCTCCACTCTGAGGAATGAGTCTTCAATATTCTTCTACCACTTCAAAATGCACAGAACATACCAAAATTCTTCACAAGAGCTCAAAAGCACCAAAACAATGGCTAGGGGAAAAATTAGGTTTTAGAAGATATGGAGACAGGTGTAAAATGTCTAGGAGGTGAGTTTAAGATGCTTAAATAGGGTGCAAACCCTAAAAATTAGGGTTTTCATTTTGCCTGGAGTACGCCATGTGTACTCCCAATATGTCTATCGTACTTTATGAAGGTCCGCGACCCTTTTATAAAAGTATGCCCTGCATACTTCCTTGTACGCCCTACGTACAAGGCTTAGCCCTTTAAACTACCAACTTCCAGAGGCTATAACTTCTTCGTTCTGAGTCTGATTTCGATGATCCTTATATCCACGGAAAGGTAACAAGAAGCTCTACACTTATATCAACTTATCATTGACTTAAAACTTCCCAAACTAAAATAAAAAATCATAAAAAGCCCGAACAGATACCTTACCGATATACCCCTTGGCCTTGAAACACAAACCGAACTACCAGATCATCTAACTTACCTTACCCACACCCAATGGGTCTAAATACATCTTTCCCAAAGGCCCTTAGCCTTATGATACCCGATCTTCGGGGTCACCACCCCGCATTAGGAAACGATTTGGAACAGGGCGTTACAACTCTCCCGCACTTAAATTAGATTTCGTCCTCGAAATTACTCCTTAGCACCCTCCTGGTAACTAATGTTCTGAACAAAACCTTCTAGTGCTGAACAATCATTGCTCCGTTAATGGACGAACCAATATGTTATTACTAAAATTCTGAAATCCCATAAATTTCCTGACCTCCACACATGTGGAACCAATCCAAAACACAATCTCAAGAGCCTTTTGCTACCATCAGAAATGAAAACATTCTTTTGACCTTGAACCCTTCAACTGATGACCTTGGCATATAGATTCCTTAATCCATAACTTGATGAAATTAAGACCTTGCACATATACACTGTTCCCAATGCTAGTCTCAACCAATAGCCAACTCAGTACATAAATCTTAACCCAAGATCCAAAAACTTACACTTGCATTTCACCCAAAATCTTTTGATTCATGACAACCATTCACTAAACCGGGATATAAAATCCGTAAACCACCACTGAGACTGCCAGTCTCATACCTGGTCCAACCACCAGGTTCCTGAGAGTCTGTATGATAAGGCTACTGTTATGATATATCTCCGACTTAACTCCGTCTCTTTGAGGGATGGAAATGAAAGGCCTGAGAATCACAGCAAAGAAAACAAGATCGTCAGTCTTTGTCCGGGAGGTAGTCCCGAAACTAGGCTTCATCGATCAAGTTAGTTGGTCTCTTAGAGAGAAGGTGAACAAGTGTTAGGTAAGAGTTTAAGGGTGGCATTTTTTTGATCCCTTATCTTGGACAAGAAGGGACCTTTTTTTACATGTGGTCAGGGGGACAGATCCCCGATAATACCTTCTACCTTCTCAGGTTTGGCAGGGATAGATGGCCTTCGATTGGTAGATCGTGCTCCGCGAGTGGTTGTTTGCTATTGGTGCAGGTTTGCCAGGAGCGGCGTCCTGAGCGCTACACCTGTCACTCTGTAAGGCAATTTGTACTTTTTTGTCTTGACGTTGACCTTGGCACTAGGGCGCCAAGGAACGAATACAGGATCGCGAGGGCGAGGGGGAGGACGTAGTGTTAGGCATACTCTGTCCTTTGCCCAAACTGTCTATCAGACTGACAGTTTCCGTTATGTTTGACGTATTCCTGGTAGGATACGTTATCAAGTCCCCTAGGTTAGTAGACGTCAGCGTTTGCTTAGGGTAGCTGAGTTGTTCTAGCTTAGATCTGGACACACGTTTTGTGAGGATGGCTCTTTGACAACTTCTGACGTGACGGAGGCATTTGCATAGGCGATTTTCATCATCATAACCACTTGATCTTCCCACCTGCATCTAAATATTCTCCCATCTTTTTCATTTCCCCTTTAATTTTTTTCTTCTTCTCACTTCTACTACTTCTTTTCCTCTTTCTCTCTGTTATGCTCTTTTCCTTTTTTTTGTTTTCGACGGAAAATGGCTAGCCCAAATTCCAGAATCATTCCTTCTCTGAGTGAGTTCACCGGTCTTTAAGAGTGATTTAGCTTCCTTCCTGAGCATGGTGTGGAATACCCTCGAAAAGGGGCTATATTTTCTTGTCTGTCGGAGGGGAAAGTTAAAGTTCTCATTTCGATCTCCGAGGATGGTCTGAGTCTGCCAACGACAGAATTTTTTAATGAGTTAATGCGGCAGTATGGCTTCCACATAGATGACTTGACTCCAAACACTTTCAATAAGATTGTTGGTTTGGAACTCGTCTGTCGGACCCTTGGAGTTCTGCCATAGTTTTGGGAATTCAAAGCTTTCTTCAACTCTTCTACTCAGTCTGGTGCTTGGACTTTTCCCCAAAGGTGAGGTGTTCATGCCTTTATCATTAACTAAAAAGCTTTGAATAAGAACTGGCAAGACCGGTGGCTCTGGGTAAATCGAAACATTGTCGGTTTTGGCTATCGTCGTTTGACTATGTTTTCTGTTTGAGCACCAGAACTATATGGTGCCAGTGCCACTTTGGCGCAAGCATTGAAGACCATTTGCATCAATGGAGAGGATTAGGAGGATCATATTCTGGCTACAGTTGGGATGAGCACTGCTTGTAGAGCCCAGGGGATGATGCATCAGTCTATGTTGAGAAGGACGGTAAGTACCTATTCTCCCCCCTTTAGATTGTTGTTTTCTTGTGTGTTTTGCGAACTATATTGGCTTGTTTCTTGTTTTCAAGCCACGAGAGGATCCTTCCCTTTGAGATGGTGCTGAGGGGCCGCTTTCAAGGCACCTGCCAATATCGGGAAATGCCCTTGGTTGAGACGCTCCCTCCACCGCTTAGTCCCAACCGTGCCTTGGCTCTTGCTGACCCTCTTGTTGCTTCTCCGCCTGGGTCTAATTTGTTGGAAAAGGTGTCTAAGCCTATAAATATAATTGGTATGTACTTGACCCGATACCATCATGGTCTATTTGGTTTGCATTCATCAACGCAATATGTTAAGAAGGATATTTGAGTAAGAGGTTAATTATGATTTATTAATATATTATAAGTATAATATATTAATTGATGAATCATATTATTTAATCAGTATTGATCAAAAATTAATTTAAGAATTAATTTAGTGATCAAAAGAGACTAATTAAATTGATACATATGGATTGGGCTAATGATCCATGACTGATTTGCGATGAGCTTATGGGTTAGTCCATGAAGTGGTTATTCAAATCAAATGGGTGGATCATAAGCTTATGGGTATGGATTAGGGTTACACATGACCATTGATATTCTACACATGCACACACACACACACACACACATATATATATATATATATATATATATATATATATATATATATATATATATATATATGTATGTATCTCTAAGTCCAAAACCGGCTACACTACTTGGATTTTGAAGAGTAATAACTGATTTTAGAGTCTCCATAACCTCTCCATATTCATCCTAATTATTCTTGGTGTTTTGTGATTCCATTTGAGGCATCACACTTGGGGTGCTAAGCTTTCTTGAGGCCAAGTCATTCAAGCTACTATACAAGGTAATATTCTAACTAGTTTTTATGATTCAAATATCCCCTTGCATGCTAGTTTAGGATTCATGCTTTGGAAAATGTTTATTGCATGTATAATTAGAGAAAACTTAGATGCAAAGCATCAGGGTTGTATGTGCACCATAGGAATATTAGAGTACATAAAACCCAACAACAGTATCAAAGCCATGGGTGTTTTCTATTATATTGATGCAATTGTGTGATTTTCAAAAGCTGAAAAATGACAATTATGGATTCTGCCAGGGCCTAATCGACGAGTCCATGTATGAACTCGATGAGTAGGTGACTTATGATGATGAACTCGTCGAGTTCATAAGTGGAATCGATAAGTTGGACAGTCAGTGAGCAGAATCTTCGAGTTTTTGGCCTGTTTTGTTTTTAGGAACATTACCACAAACTATTTCCGTTCATAAAATTCGATTTTAATGATATGGTAATGTCTATCCCCATCCAATAAAATGATGTTTATCAAATTCTAAGATAACTGCTTGTTTTGGTGATATACTAGTTATTTGTAAAATTTGAAGTTATCATGTACTATGAATCAAATTAGGTCAAATTGGTAAATGATCTTCATATCATAATTGGATTAGTTAATTTGATCTATATGTGTTCTTGAAAAAGTTCCATAACTTGTCCTCAAGTTATGGAATATGAAATGTCCTTATGTATGAAACCATTAACTGATGTAAGTTATAGAATTCTAAGAGTCTTGAAAGGTTTCATAACTTGTACACAAGTTTAGAATTGGAAAGGTCTCATTCATGCAACATAAAAGTTCATAAGTTATGAATGTCAAAAGTTTTTGACAAGTTACAAAACTTTCCCTCAAGTTTTGGAACTTGAAAAGTTACATTAATGAAACTTTAATTCCAAACCCTAGAGTTTTAAAAGTTTAAAAATCAACCCTTATACTATTATAATATTAAAGTTTAATACTTATATATAGGAAGCGGTGGGTGAGAGTGGATACCCATTAAACCACCATTTTAAAGGCAGTAACCTTATACCCCCTTATAGACAAGCTTCGTGAATGAGGCCTACTAACGGTAAGACTAACTTGTCTTATACATACATACATACATACATACATATATATGTATGTATGTATGTATGTATAAGACAAGTTAGTCTTACCGTTAGTAGGCCTCATTCATGAAGCTTGTCTATAAGGGGGTATAAGGTTACTGCCTTTAAAATGGTGGTTTAATGGGTATCCACTCTCACCCACCGCTTCCTTGACTGGCGGAGGGTCGTTAGCTGAACAGGTAGGATAGGACACTAATTCTCATTAATAAGTATAATGAAAATTATTAAAGTAACTAAACTTTTATAAATTCCCAATCTTAGTTACTTTAGGAAAAATGTGAAAATGGTGCTATTCCATGAAATTGCACTTTGCACCTTCTTAAGTCGTTAATGGAGCGTGTGTGGTTAACCGACACTCTAATTTGGGACTGACAATGTGTGGCAAAGGGTAGCTTGGTGTTAATCATGGATCAATGGAGCGTGTGTGGTTAACCGACACATTGATTAGGTGATTTGTAACATCGAGAGTACCAAGCTAATTTGCATGGTTATCACACCTTTTTTGTGTTCCTCGGTATCCCAGTCACACACTTGAAGGACATAATCAAGATTTAAACATGCCATTGAAGAGTTCAATGAATCTCAAAAGAATCTAGGAATTTCAATTCATTTAAAACCTAATCTTCAATTTCGTTTTCATGGTGGAAATTGGTAAATCGTCATTTACCCACCTTCAAATATTTTACAATTGGATTACGACATCCCTCTTCCGAATTGTAGAATATTGTGTTGTGTCCTAGCCTTAATATTCCATTTTGGGTGTTATATTAAGGATCCTTATCTAATCTAAACTTTGTCTTTCTTTTTAGATGTCTACTTCAAACAATGCTTCCAACCCAATCCCTTCCGGCTCTTTCTCCCTCATGAACTTATGTGGGAGGGTCATCTTTGATGGATCGAATTTCAATGATTTGATTCGAAACATCCAAATGGCTATTCGTTATGACGACAAAGAATATGTACTTTATAAAGAGCTTAAGGATATTGATGAATCAACTACTACTCCCGAACAGATTGCTGAGTACAAAACTCATGAGAGGGACGCGACCAAAGTGTTGTGTATAATGATCACTACCATGACTGTTGAGCTTCAAAAGTCCTATGAGGACTTTTGGCCTTATGAAATGCACTAGGATTTGATGGAAAGCTACCATCAAAGTGCTCGGCAGGAGAGGTATGAGATCATTGCCTCCATGATCATGACCAAAATGAAGGATAGAGAGTCCATCACGGCCTACTTGCAAAAGATGCAAAGGTTTGTGGACTGCTTGTTGAAGTTGAATTTCAACTTCGATGAAGAGTTGGCTATAGATATTATTCTACATGATTCACCTCCTTATTATGATCAGTTTCGTATGACTTATTATATGAACAAGGAGGAGGTCACTCTAATCAAGCTTCAAGGTCTCTTGAGAACTGCTAAAAGCAGTTTGAAAGGCAAATCTGTTGTACCTACTCCTACTGCAACTGCCCCTGTCCTGGCAATTAGAGGTGGAAAGGGAAAGAAGAGGAAGACTCCTTCCAAGAGTCATAAGGGAAATTTCTGTGTTGGATCCTCTTCTAGTGGAACCAAAGTTGGTTCTATCACCACCCTCTTCCAATCCAAAGGAAGTCGAGTGCTTCCATTGACATGAAAAAGGGAACTAGAGATAAAGCTTCCCCAAATACTTGCAGGACATAAAGGATGGGAAGATCAAACCCTCCTTTGCAGGTATTTATACTATTCTATCTAATAAATGATCACATGCTAATTCTTGGGTCCTTGATACAAGATGTGGTTTTCACATTTGTTCTGATTTACAGGGTCTAAAAAGAAGTAGGGATGTGGAGCACGAGAAGATGAACTTAATCATGTGGAATAGGAAAAAGTCATATGTCACCATGATTGGAGTTTATTCTTTATTTTTTAGTAGTGGGTTAAAATTAGATTTGAATAATTTTTGCTACTCGTCTGATATGGCGAGAAATATTATTTGCTTTCACAGTTTGCATGAGCAAGGTTTTACTTTTTCTTTTAATAATGAAATTGGTTCAATAAATGCTTATTTTAATGGTTTATTTTATTTTGAAGCATTACCTTGCAATGACATATATGAAACTATGATGGTTGTAGATAACTAAGGAAATAATGTGTTGCATATTGATTCATTCAATGATTTGGATAAATCATGCTTATGGAATTGTCATCTTGGGCATGTCAACAAGAAGCGCATAGCCCAACTCCAAAAGGATGGAGTGTTGGAGTCATTTGACTTAAATTCGGATGACACTTGTGAATCTTGTTTACTTGGAAAGATGACTAAGTCACCCTTCACTGGTTTTAGTGCAAGGGGTGAAGGTTTGTTGGACCTCATACACACCAATGTGTGTGGCCCTTCAGAACTGCCACAAGGGATGCTAATCGCTTCTATGTGACTTTTACTAATGATTAAAACATATATGGCTATGTTTACTTAATCAAGAATAAGTCAAAAACCTTTGAAAAGTTCAAAGAGTTTAAGCAAGAAGTGGAGAATCAACTGGGCAGGAAGATAAAGAAGCTTTTATCCGATCGTGGAGGAGAGTATCTTAGTATTGAATTCCACGACTATCTTAAGGAGTGTGGAATTGTCTCACAATTGACGCCACCTAGGACATCACGGCTTAATGGTTTAGTTGAGAGGCGCAATCAACCTTGCTATACATGGCTTGTTCCATGATGAGTCGAGCTTCATTACCTATCTCATTCTGGGGATATGCCTTAGAGACTGCCGCACATATCCTTAATCTAGTCCCAACTAAAAAGGTTGCCAAAACATCTCATGAAATATGGACAAGGAAGGTTCCCTCGTTAGCACATATCAAGGTATGGGGTTGCGAGGATTTGATAAGACGAGAGACTCACGACAAGCTTGAACCTCGTAGTGAGCGATGTATTTTCATCGACTACCCACAAAAATCCTTTGAATATCTCTTTTATAGACCGAGTAACAATGTTGTCTTCGTTGCGAGGATAGGAGTTTTCGCGAGAGGGAAATCATATGCCACAAGGACAGTGGGAGGCAAATTGACCTTGAAGAGCTTCAAGAGTTAAGTGATGAAGGAACCTAAAACACTAGTGCTCAACCAGCGGAGGAAACTCCTGTTGAACCAATTGACGAGTCCTTACCTCTGAGGTGTTCCGGTAGAGTTTGGCAGGCACCTGAGTTTTATGGTTTCCATATTACTTCTGAAGGTGATACATTTATCAGTGATAGTACATTGGTAAATTTGGATGAACCTAACAACTAGAAGGAAGCCATGGCAGGCCCTGAGTCTGTTAAATGGAAAGAGGCGATGGACAGCGAGATTCAGTCCATGTATGACAATCAAGTTTGGAACTTGGTTGACAATGTACCAGGCCGTAAGACAGTCGGGGGAAAATGGATCTTCAAGACGAAGACTAACATGGATGGGAACGTACACACTTATAAGGCACGATTGGTTGTGAAGGGCTTTACTCAAACTCCTGGATTTGTTTATGACGAGACCTTCTCAACAATAGCAATGATTAAATCTATAAGGGTTATGCTAGCCATAGCTACATTTCATGATTATGAAATATGGTAAATGGATGTCAAAACCGCTTTCCTTAATGGGAAGTTGGCTGAGGATATTTACATGAATCAGCCAGAGGGTTTTTGTGACAACCCGACATTTTGAGTCAATATAACGAAACACCAGTCAAACTTAAGCCAAAAGTTAACTTTACTAAAAATCTTATTTGGGTTAAATAAAGCAGTAGAAATCGTATCAAGGTTTTCGTACATATAAAGAACACTAAAATCCGAGTTATAACGAAGAAGTTATGACCAATCTAAGATTCGCGGCAAAAACCGGCAACGTTGATAGACGTAAAACGCAAAACTTCGATACAATAATTTTTAGCCTTAGGTATCTAAATGAAAGTCGTAGATTACGTTAAACAGTGATCATGCATAAAAAGAACGACCAAATCTGACTTCGTATGTGGAAGTTATGATTTTTCAAAGTTTCTAACCTAGCAGTAGACAGATAAAAAACTCGAAGTAGAGATCGAGCGGTCTTTAGCCGACACAACCTAAACAAAAGTTGGAGAGCCCGACAATAGGAGTATAACAATAAAAAATCTGACGAAAACGAACGTCGAATGAAGAAGTTATGGATTTTTAACGAGAATATCGTGACCCGACCTATTAATTAAAATATAATTAAAAATAAAGTCAAAATTAGCCGACGGATTCAAAATGGAAGTTGTAGAATATTTTTTCACCTTCGCGTGGATATAAATAACGTCAAAAGCGAAGCTCGTATGCGAAAGTTACGCATTTTAGAAGTTCTTGGCACGCACTTCAAAGCCTTATCCGAAGGAGTACGCCCTGCGTACCCTCGTACGCCCAGCGTACTCGGATACTAGGCTCCGGATAGTCCACGTTGACCAGACACTTCGCCCGAGGATGCAGTCAGTAGTGATGCAAGCGAACGCCCTGCGTACCTTCGGAGTACGCCCCATGTACGAGGAACGCCCCGCGTAAGTCCGAAGTATGCCCAGCGTACCGAGGACCTCCAGCTCCTATAAATAGATTGCGAGGGTGCCGGCTGTTTTCACAAAAATACTTCATTTCTCTCACATTTTTGCCCCGGTTTTCGTGCCGACAACATCCCGACTTCCCGGTTTCATATCTAAGCCCTAACGAAGGTCCGAAGCCCCGAGATTCCCGAGAATCTCGTCACTTTCCGGTCGAGGTGCCGCACGGGAAAATCTTGTTTTCTTCAAATCACGCACTTTCTTCGGTGAGTTCATACCCCTATAAACTACATTTTTTTTAAATGTGTTATCAATACTTTTATATTCACTTTTAAGGGGGGGAATACAAGTAAACACACGATTATTATCGTGTGTAACTTAAAGATTTCACTAAGTACTCATTTTTATCAAGTAAATCATATGTGATTAATAACCATTATATGAAATCCTTTGTATGGAAAATATAACACGATATCATCTTATCTGTTGAAATTAAATATGTTGTTATACGTATACGAATCAAACAGTTTATTTATACCTTGAGTACATGTGTTCATTTATGTCACCACAAAAAGTTACACATTACATAACAAGTGAGCATTACACTAGGGTTACTATACAAACGAAACGAACTTTTTTTGAAAAACTATAATAGTTTACGACAAACATTTTTACATGTTCAAAACTCTTTATCAAACTGTCTTACATACTTTATGCTTCCTTTCAAACACCGTTAGAATCGTATTTCAAACAAATGTCTTCTTATACTTAAAATTGTTTTTATCAAACAAACTACTTTCAAATCTTTTTATAAACTGACATCAAGTCATCTTTTCTTATATATTAAACTTTTCAAAGGTTTTGCAAAGTTTCTTTTATATTTTTATATGGTCAAAAGCATGCCTATAAATATATAATCATATGTATATATATATATATATATATATATATATATATATATATATATATATATATATATATAGACATAAAAGTTCCCGTCAGTTGGTTCAGTACCTTTGAGTAGCAAAGGCATATTTCGGTTATACACATACAATACTAGAAACTATAATCGGTTTAGTTAGAGTATACTACTTACCATTCCAAGTACCAGGAATCACACAAGATTCAGTCTATTCATGAGTCTATACAAATACATTACATACTATGAGAAGAGATACAATTATATACAATTAAAAGGCATACAATCTTAAGACATACAATTACAAAAGCATACAACTTCAAGACGTACCATTTCAAGGAATACAATTACATGAGATAGTATACTAAATATTCATATACTACAAGTACCATATCAAGAAGGTATTTTCATATAAAAAAAACAAATGGACATTTTTCATACGTAAATCTGTTTTATACTAGGTTGTGAGACGCTTCGCGTACTTTCGAGTATGCATTATTAAGCCCTGTATTATATACCATAATCCTTTGTAGGGGGAGTGTGATACTTGTGTATAGATCTATACAGGATTGATAATTGCGCACCTAAACTGTTAGCTACAGTTAGACCGGCGGGTCTGGGGTGACAAATGTCATAACATTCCAACGCCTGAAGAACGTTGTTACAGGGCGTCAGTGTCAATAGCATGGTTATAAAACTCACATGGAGTATTAAAAACACGTTGATTTATGGAGTTTCCATATATCTTAGCGATTATAACTGTACACAAATCTACTATTTTATGACATGAAAACATCATGGTAGTTCATTTTGGGACTTTTAATCTACCATCCACTTATAAACAAATATTGGATTTCTGAAGCAAACATTCAAAACAGTCGAGTCTTGGTAGAAGGCTACATTTTATATTAGTAGAAAATATGGGATTTTCTAGGATTTTCAAACGTTTACAATTACTTACAAACATATTTGTTGGTACAAACTTTCCTTCAAACATTTACAGGTCTTTCTTTACAGCTTTACAAATCAAAGTCACATAAATACTTATGAATTCACCAGCATTATTTCTGATACTCGCTTTCAAAATAACTTTTATTCCCAGGACACGGATAGACAGGTACGACTACCAGGTTCTGTGAAGACGGAGCGATCAAGACTCGTCTTTTATTGTTGAATATTCATTTTTGTAGAATTTTACTATGAAAGAACTCAAATGTAATTAAAATTATACTATTAAATGCAATGGATGATGTTGTTGCTTGTTTACTACTTTACATTTGTTGTGATACATACATGACGTCCTCCGCCCCAGAACGTTTCCGCCGTTCTCGGTTTTGGGGTGTGACGGTTTTGTTGATGCAAAGTACCCTAATAGAGTGTGTAAGCTTGAGAAATCCATTTATGGATTGAAACAAGCATCTCGCAGATGGAATCTTTGTCTCGATGAGAAAGTCAAAGAGTTCAGTTTCTTACGAAGCGAGGATGAGTCCTGGGAATATGTTAAATCTAGTTGGAGTATAGTTAGCTTTCTTGTGTTATATGTGGATGACACACTACTCATAGGAAATGACACACCAACCTTGCAAGAGGTTAAGTCTTGGCTTGGGAAGTGTTTCGCTATGAAGGACCTCGAAGAAGATGCTTATATTCTAGGGATAAGGATATTGAGAAACATGAGTAAAGGACTAATAGGACATAGTCAAAGTACCTACTTGGACAAGGTGTTGAAACGTTTCAACATGCAGGTTCCAAGAGATGAGAATTACCTATCCAAAGCAATGCCAGACTGAGTAAGACTCAAAGTCCGGGCACCGATGCGGGAAATAGTAGAAACGAGTCGAATACCATATGCTTTTGCAGTTGGTTCGATCATGTATGTTATGACCTGTACTCACCCTGATATATCCTTTGCATTGAGCATGGTTAGCAGATATCAATGGAATCCTGGTAAAGCTCACTGGACTGCAGTAAAGAACATTCTTAAGTACCTGTGAAGGACTAAGGACTGGATCCTTACCCTTGGTAGGAGTGATGACTTAAGAGTGGTAGGGTATAGTGATGCCAGCTTTCAGACCGACAAAGATAGTTTTCGCTCTCAGTCGGGCTAGATATTTACCCTAAATGGAGGATCAATAACTTGGAAAAGTTCAAAACAGGAGACTATAGCTGATTCAACGTGCGAATCAGAGTATATAGCAGCGAGTGAAGCATCGAAGGAGGTGATATGGCTGAAGAACTTCATCAGAGATCTTGGAGTTGTACCAGCTATAAAGGAGCCAATAGAGATTTTCTGCGATAGCGACAGTGCGGTTGCCTTATCCATGGAACCAAGAGATCATAACAGATCAAGGAACATCAACATAATATATTATTTCATAAGACATCAAGTAGAAGATGAACTCCTCGTAGTTAAGAGGGTATCATCAGAAGAAAATCCAACAGATCCCCTTACGAAGGGACTGAGTAGGGTTAAGCACTTGCATCAAGCTAGTAGTATTGGTCTGAAAGACGATATTAGTTGTAGTTATTAGATAGACATTTAGAAACTTGTAATTGTTAAAATGTAATTGACATTTGATGAATAATTAAAAGGTGTTTTTTATTTATAAGTGTCACTTATTTACTATCGTTTCATTTTGCATGTTTTGACTTCCAGAATAATAAGATTATTCAAACTATCCACAGTTGATCATACTTTGGAAGTAGGTTATGATAGTAGACTGTCATGAATGGGTTTTTGTATAATTGTCTAAGGTGGTAGACATAGCAAAAGATTGCTACAAATATTCATTAGTGCTCTTGAAATAAGATTTGAGTATTGGACTAAACCCACGCTCACATATCACTTCATGGAATTTATCACGAGTGATTGTGAGATGATAATATCCTATAATCTTCAAACCAAGATATATGAGTTGGCGATTATTTTTTGATTGTACATTAATAGTGAGAAATCGCATCAATAACTCGATGTTATAAACCGTGCTATTATGTATGATTCAGTGAATAGTTAGCACCTGCATATAAGTCGAAGTTTATCTGTTCCTTTATCCTAAGAGGATTAAAAGCGATATCTTGGTCCCCTCGATGATTTTGTTTTGACTTATGTGCCAGGCCCGTTCAGAACTCTATTCATGTGTTCAATTAAGTTCTATGTCGAACAAACTGGAAATCAGGAAACAAAATGTTGGAGAATGAGTATGACTTTAATTCCATCTCTTTGTCCACAAGATATCTTGTAGAACAGAGGATTATATGATCACTTATCTAATGGACGCGTCAGAGTTCGACAATGGCTTTTTGAGAGCTACGATTGCTAATCGGATTTTAAGTTACATTGGCAATTATAGTTATTAGACTTATCCAAGTGGGAGACTGTTGGAAAAGGTGTCTAAGCCCATCACTATAATTGGTATGTACTTGACCCAATAGTAGCATGGTCCATTTGGGTTGCATTCATCAAAGCAATATGTTAGGAAGGATATTTGAGTAAGAGGTTAATTATGATTTATTAATATATTATAAGTATAATCTATTAATTGAGGAATCATATTATTTAATTAGTATTGATCAAGAGTTAATTTAGTGATCAAAAGAGACTAATTAAATTGATACATATGGATTGGGCTAATGATCCATGATTGATTGATGGGCTTATGGGTTAGTCCATGAAGTGGTTATCCAAATCAAATGGGTGGATCATAAGCGTATGGGTATGGTTTAGGGTTACACATGACCCTTGATATTCTACACACACACATACACACACACACACACACACACACACATATATATATATATATATATATATATATATATATATATATATATATATATATATATATATATCCAAGTCCAAAATTGGCTACACTACTTGGATTTTGAAGAGTAAGAACCTATTTTAGAGTCTCCATAACCTCTCCATATTCATCCTAATTGTTCTTGGTGTTTTGTGATTCCATTTGAGGCATCACACTTGGGGTGCTAAGCTTTCTTGAGGTCAAGTCATTCAAACTACTACAGGAGGTAATATTCTAACTAGTTTTTATGATTCAAATAACCCCTTGCATGCTAGTTTAGGCTTCATGCTTTGGAAAATGTTTATTGCATGTATAATTAGAGAAAACTTAGATCCAAAGCATTAGGATTGTACGTGCACCGTAGGAATGTTAGAGTACATAAAACCCAACATAATTCTCCTGTTGGTCAGGTGTTGATTGACGCACCTGTCGGTGGTGTTTCCCGTGAGCACCCTTTTACTTCTGATACTGAATATGATGAGGTGTCGAACGGACTGACTCGACGTAGCACCCGTACGACCTCCAAATAATGGCTTTCCTAGCTGGATTCGCCGCTTGCAGAGTCAGCTAAGGCCAGCTCATCGGGTCGATGCCTTCTCAAGAGGCGGAACGTCGACTTCCTTTTGGGGGCAGCCATTATAGTGGTTTATATCCCCAATGATGACACTTTGAAATAGTCGAGGGGATGAGAGAAGGGGTGACTGAACTGCCCCGTGGACCTAAAGAGGAGCCATTGGAAATTGTTGCTTTAGGTAGGAATGTTTTTGGTGTTGACTCAAACATTGTTCGCGAAGTTGTTTGAAACTCACCAATCCTGATTCTGACTGGGGATGGTACTGTTGAGAGTTTTGCTTCTACTCCTCTAGCAACGCTGCCCATATATGTGCCAGGATGGGGGATATCCCAGGAATCTCGTCTTTCCCAGCATACAACGACATATGATTATGGTTCCCATGCTTTTCCCCCTGCTACCATCGTGGCTTTGGAGCTTCTCTCTAACTCACATATTTTGAACAACCTTTTATATGCAGCTGCACAGGTTTGTTCATAAATGGTGGCGACTGCCTCTCGCCTTCGTCAGAGTGATTCTAGTTTTGGTGAGCTTGCTTTGATTAAGGTCGAGCGAGATGAACTAAAAGTGAGGTTGCTGGAATTAGAAGGGGAGAAGTGGTCATTCGAGGAGTGCTTTGGTCTTTTAGCAGGGGAGAAAGCATCTTTAGAGGACAAGGTGGCTGGTTTGGATGGGTCAGTGGAACGCTTTTCTCAATAAAACGAGGTTTTAGTAGAGGAGAAGAGGGTGTTGGAGAGCCAGGTGGATTGTGTTAATAATCGGTTGGAGTTGGTGATTGCAAGGAGAAAATCTGCAGAGAAAGATTTGGGGTAATACTGTCACACCCCCGAACCGTGGAAACAGACGGTGGAAACGTCCGGGGGTGGATGACGTCACGCGTAGCATCATAACAATTGTAACATAGTAATCAAAGTAAACACAACCATTACATTATAATATAAATATTTACATCTATTTGAAAACATAGTTGTATACATCAAAATGAAAAAAAGTAAAAGACGAGATTTCCAAAACGCTCCGTCTTCACCAAAGGTTAGCATGGGTACCTGTCTATTGTTGCCCTGAGAATACAGGCAGTTTTGAAAATGTATCAGTATAAAGCTGGTGAGTTCATAAGCATGATTATTATAATGAAAACTAGTCACTGAATTTGTATAATTAATTCATTTTCATTATATGTAAATATCGTTTGTATCGAGAATCCCGGTTACCAATGGTATGTGAAAAGAATTCTGTTTGAAAACCATGGTTACTGATATGTGCATAATTAGTTAATTATTTAACATATATTCTTAGTTATTTTTGATTAATTATGAGAATAATGTGGACAAAAGGTACTTAAAATGTTGTGAATTGTGTTTTCAGTCCAAAAGATATGCTTGGAGGCAAAAAGGAGAAAAGGAAAGCAAGTGAAGATTAAAGAGTGAAAGAAGGAGTTCTACTCGGCGAGTAGATCGACCCTACTCGGCGAGTGCACGACGATATGCCAGAAGATAAATACGACTGCTAATTCAAGACGGATAAGTATGGACCTACTCGGCGAGTTGATTCTGCTACTCGCCGAGTACCCTCTGTTTTGAGATATCTATAAAAGACGAATCCTTATCCCATGGGAAGGCATTCCTGGCGATTTTTGAAGGATTAGCTGCGACTAAAAGGTTCAGAAGGCGCTAAGGAACACTAAGCTTCAAGAGTTGGAAGAATTCAAGCAATTAGGTTAATTCTACCACTTAGACTTAGGAATTAAACATGTTTGCATTAATAAACTTTGTTTTTGTGTTTGTTTCTACTGCAACTATGAGCTAAATTCGTTTTTGTTTTTGTTTGGGGAATACCAAAGAACTCCTATGGTTTAATTATTAATTTTTGCTTAATTGTCTATTGGTGATTTATTAAATTAAGTTTGTTAAAGAACCTTATGTATTAATCACTACTATTTTCTGTTAATTGGAAGGCAATTAGGTTGCATGAACATCACTTAATTGTTAACCTCATATGTCTATGTGAATGCTAAAACATATGCTTAGAAGTAATGATTATGAAACTAAGATTAATAAGAAAATAGGAAGATTAATGTGTGAGCTTGTTTGAGAAACCATCAACAAGAGGTTAATTGAATTAATAACTTAATTAACTATTACAAATCTTATTTAATCCAAATAATTAATCTAGGGAATTAATTAGTTTAAACACTTGATCAACGCTTAAATTAGTTAATTGTCTAAGGGTTAGGAGTAATGAATATGAACCTAACTATTATAATTGGTAACCAATAGCAATTAATCCACCTTAACTTAAATAACCATAGGAGTGAATTGGTTGAACCTAAATAGAAACATCTTTATCAAATTTGGTGAATAGTTGTTGCTTTAGTTAATTAGTTAATTTAGTTTGTCTAAGTTTCTAGTCTTGCAAAACTAGAGAAAAACCCTTTACTTTTATTATTTGTTTTAGTTAAAATTAGATATTAGTTTAATTGCCCGTTCCCTGAGTTCGATACCTCACTTATCAATCTATACCACTTAAAGACAGGTTCACTGCCTTTGTGTGCTCAAATTATTAATAAAAAGTAGGGATAAAACTAGTTGAATTTACACACATCAAGTTTTTGGCGCCGTTGCTGGGGAACGGTTCTAAATAATTAAGCTAATTCCTAATTTTTTCGATCCATTGTGTGAGTTTACTTGCATAAAGTTCATTTATTGCAATTTAGTAACTAGTAATTAGGTTTTCGTATCTGTTTTAGTTAGGTTAAAACTTAATTTTTTTTTTGAAATATCACTGATACTCGTCGAGTGCACTCGCACCTACTCGGCGAGTAGCAGTTTAGTCAGCAATTTTTTTTTATTTGTTTACAATCTTTTTGTTCTTTTTACGTTTTTTTTTATTTGATCAATTTCAGGACTTTCATGACCAGAGGAGCAAACACACCACTGGTTTCCCCGTTTGAAGACCCTGAATCCGCATTGAAAAGAAACAAAGGGAAGGACGTGGAGAGTTCAAGCACACCAAAGAAATCACCATTGTCCAACTTGAAGACTATTTTTGGGAAAAAGAAGAGCAGTAAATCAGGAACTTCTAGCGCTTCCTTGATAATTGAGGAGCCAATTCAAGAAGATATTGGATACGAGACCGAGGAAGAAGAGGAGGCAACGTACGAACAAGAAACCGAATCGGAGGAAGAGTTAGCATTCACTATGGCTAACATTGATGAAATTCCCATGGGAGAATGGAAGAAGAGGATGCGCGACGACCATGGCCCGGGACTTGTGCAACCCGCAATTCTCGCAACTGCTACCTTCAAGCTAAAAGGTCATATCCTAGCTTCGCTCAAGGAAATACCTTTCTATGGGAAAGATCATGAAGATGCCTACAAACATTTGGATGAAGTAAATGATGTTGCTGATTACTTCAACATTCCAAATGTAACCCGCGAAACTCAGCTACTTCGGATGCTTCCGGTAACCTTCAAGGGTGCTGCTAAAGACTGGCTCAAATCACTTCCCCCCGGGTCAGTCACTACTTGGGCCAGAATGAAGGAAGAATTTATTGATCACTTTTGCCCACCATCCAAGATAGCCAAACTCAAGAAGGCCATTGCAAACTTTGAACAACAAGCTGGAGAGTCTTTATATGAAGCATGGGAGAGGTACAAAAGTCTGCTACGAAATTGCCCACACCATGATCTAAACAGCCAGCAAGAAGTTTCCATCTTTTATGATGGAGTCAATGTCACAACCCGGCAGTTGCTAGACTCACAAGGCCCACTTACAAAGAAGCCACCCCCGGTGATTAAAGAATTGATTGAAGAATTCTCTAAACACTCTAGAGAATACCACAACCCTAGGAATGATGTCACGAGGGGAGCTGCGTACGCTGCTACTGAAGATTTATCCGCGGTCATGGCCATGTTAAAAACCATGGATAGGAGAATGGACAAAATGGATCAAACTATCCATGCCATACGGGTGGGTTGTGAAAACTGCAATGGACCTCACCTCACTAGAGATTGCGATTTGGATGAGAACGGCAACAAAAAGGCACAAGTATGTTATTCGAGTGGTGACCGGTATGATGAGGACTGGCGCAAACAAAAGAAGGAGTGGATGCCTTACGGAGAGTATAAGAAGGCCAAGGAGGAGAAGTACAGACAAAAAGGGAGAGGCTTTTACCAAAAGGAGGAGCCGGTGCAAGAGAAGAAGCCAAGCTTGGAAGATATGCTAACTAAATTTGTGGCCGCTTCCGAGAAAAGACATAGTGACCATGATGCTGCTATCCAAGAAACAAGAACAATGCTCAGGAACCAGCAAGCATCCATCCACAACATAGAAACGCAGCTTGGGCAACTTGCTCAACAACTAAACCAAAGGTCACCGGGTGAGCTTCCTAGCAAAACCGAGAACAACCCACGAGGCGCACAAGTAAATATTGTTACCACAAGAAGTGGGAAGATCATTACTCCCCTAGCCCCCATTCGAACTGAAGCAACCAAGGACTCACAGAAGGAAGGAACGGAAGAACAAGTCGAAAACCAACACTCACAATCTGAGAGTCCTACTCGCCGAGTAGGACCGATGGACTCGGCGAGTACCCCTGCTAAAACAAATGAACAGCCGCCCTTGAAACCATACCAGCCTCCAATGCCATACCCCGCCCGAGCCAAGAAAGAGAAGCAGGAAGAGGAATATCAGAAGTTTCTAGATCATATTAAAAGTCTTCAAATCAACATTCCTTTCATTGAAGCCGTCATGCAAATGCCCAAGTATGTAAAGTTCCTTAAGGAACTCCTCACTAACAGAAGAAAGATGGAGGAAGTGCAGAAGGTAGTGCTTAATGAGAATTGCTCCGCCGCAATGCTAAACAAATTACCAAAGAAGAAGGGTGATCCGGGGAGCTTAACTTTGCCTTGACAATTTGACAACTTGGCTGCAATTCATGCCTTAGCTGATTCTGGAGCAAGTGTGAACCTTATGCCATACTCGTTCTTTAAGAAGCTGGACCTCCCGGAGCCAAGGCCAATTCGAATGGCAATTCATTTGGCAAACAAGAATGTTACTTTCCCAAGAGGCATTTGTGAAGATTTGCTAGTGAAAGTAGACAAATTTGTCTTCCCGGCTGATTTCATCATTCTCGACATGGAGGTGGATCCGCAAGTGCAAATCATCCTTGGAAGGCCCTTCCTCAACACCGCTAGCGCTATCGTAGACATGAGAGATTCTAAGCTCACATTGCGAGTTGGGGACGATTCAGTGACATTCAGGGTAGACCAAGCCATGAAGTACTCAAGGAGTAGTGACGACACGACATTCTCAATCGACATGCTTGACGAAATATTGGAAGAAGACATACCTAAAGATTCCAGCAAGTTTGCAGCTTTGGATGAAGTATTTGATCCAGAAAAGGACTTACTAGAGATTGAAAGACTGTTGGAAGAAGCGGAGTATGAAGAAATAAAGAAGCAAGCTGAAAGCCCTACTCGCCGAGTAGACCCGATCTACTCGCCGAGTACATCTGAAGAAAAGCCAGAAGTCGTGAATGCAGCCACCAACTCGCCGAGTACCAAACCTGCACTCGGCGAGTCCGTCCCTATGCACAACAAATTGGAGCTCAAAACACTACCTGACCATCTGGAGTATGCCTTTCTGGAAGAAGGAAATCAGAAGCCTGTGATCATAGCCTCGGACCTATCCAAGACGGAAAAGGAGGAGCTTGTACGCGTGTTGAAGAAAAGGAAAAGAGCCATCGGATGGAGCATCTCCGACATCAAGGGAATAAGCCCATCCTACTGCTCTCACAAAATCAATTTAGAAGAATGAGCAAGGCCGGTGGTGCAACATCAAAGACGATTAAACCCGAACATGCAAGAAGTCGTCAAGAAAGAGGTGGTCAAGCTTTTGGATGCAGGAATCATCTACTCCATCTCCGATAGTCCATGGGTGAGTCCGGTCCAAGTGGTGCCCAAGAAAGGAGGAATGACGGTCATTACCAACGAAAAGAACGAGTTAATTCCAACACGAACGGATGCCAAGCCAAGACTAATACGATGGGTGCTGCTTCTTCAAGAATTCGATATAGAGATACGAGACAAGAAAGGAATGGAGAACGTAGCGGCCGATCATTTATCTAGGCTCGAGAACCCGAAATTGCAAGAAGATAAGGATGGAGACGACTTTCTGGATGAATACATTATGGTGTCCGTGGGAGAGGAGCCATGGTTCGCAGACATAGCTAACTATTTAGCTACAAATTACGTTCCGAAGGATTATAGTAGTCAGCAAAAGAAGAAATTCTTTGCGGAGATCAAATATTACTTTTGGGACGATCCATACCTCTTTCGAAGCTGTGCGGATGGAATTATAAGAAGATGTGTGTTCGGGAAGGAAAGTCGAAGAATACTAGAGCACTGCCATAGCGGGCCCACGGGAGGACATCATGGAGCACACTATACCGCAAAGAAGATCTTTGACATTGGGTTCTATTGGCCTACAATCTTCAAAGATGCAGCCCAATATGTCAAAGAATGCGATGCTTGTCAAAGGGTGGGAAACATTTCATCTCGAAATGAGATGCCACAACATAGCATTCAAGTGTGTGAGGTGTTCGACGTGTGGGGCATTGACTTCATGGGACCTTTTCCCACCTCCAAAGGAAACAAGTACATCCTAGTGGCGGTAGATTATGTTTCGAAATCGGCGGAGGCGCAGGCTTTACCTACAAATGACGGACGGGTAGTGGTACGATTCTTAAAAAAACTATTCTCCCGGTTTGGTGTTCCGAAGGCCCTAATTAGTGACCGTGGCACACACTTTGCCAATGATCAATTGGAAAAGGTGCTCAAGAAATATGGGGTGACCCATAAGTTCTCCACGTCATACCACCCGCAAACGAGTGGACAAACTGAAGTGACCAATCGAGCTTTGAAGCGTATTTTAGAGAAGTCGGTGGGAAGCAACCGCAAGGAATGGTTGGATAAATTGGATGACGCGCTATGGGCATTTCGTACCGCTTTCAAAACACCTATTGGTACTACACCATATAGGTTAGTTTATGGAAAGTAATGTCATTTACCGATTGAAATCGAGCATAAGGCATATTGGGCGTTAAAGAGGTGCAACTTTGACATGGAAGAATTGAAGACCAACCGTCTAATGCAAATGAATGCCCTTGAAGAACTCCGAAATGAGGCTTATTCTAGTTCATGGCTCTATAAAGAAAAGACCAAGAGATGACATGACAAAAGAATCAAAAGCAAAGACATCCATAAAGGCCAAAAAGTACTACTTTTTAATTCCCGATTAAAACTTTTCTCGGGCAAACTCAAATCAAGGTGGGATGCTCCCTTTTTGGTCAAGACGGTGTTTCCTCACGGGGATATAGAATTGATCTCAAGAGACGGCACACCATTTAAAGTCAATGGTCATAGAGTGAAGAAATATGAAGAAGGAGTCCCCCGAAATGAAGGATTGGAGGATCTGCTACTGTGCGGAATCGCAAACACGTAGACGGGGCGGAGTCCAGCTAATGACTCCATCAAAAGAAGCGCTTCTCGGGAGGCAACCCGAGTTTCACGTTTGCATTTTCTTTCCTTTTCTTTATTTTTCATATTGTTTTTTTTTTCATTCTTCTTCATTTATTCTATTTCTCTAAGTGCTTGAGGACAAGCTATACTGTGAGTGTGGGGTGGAAGGGCTAAACAAAGGAATTCATACAGTAAAATTGGCAAATTAAATTTTTTTTTTCAACCTGAGACATCTACTCGGCGAGTATATCGACTATACTCGGCGAGTAAATGTTCACTTACAGCCAAAAGTCGATAACATGCGTGTCTACTCGGCGAGTAGATCCATTCTACTCGGCGAGTAGCCGGTTCAAACCCAGTAAATTAAAACCTGTAAAAATTATTATTACTCACCAATTCATCCCCACACTCGCCGAGCATATCCTCTCAGCCGCATCTCTAAGTGTTCTTCAAGATCTCTCCAATTTTCTTCTTCTTTCTCTTCATTCAAGCAACAAGGTAACATCTTTACCCTTTAATTTTATGAAAGGTCCAATCTTTATCACATATCTTCCCATATTTATTATGATTTCGGATTTGGGGAGTTTTTCCCAATTTTTAGGGCTTTGATTTACTCATGAATTAGAGGTTGTTTGGAGTAATTTCTTCAAGATCTATGGTTAGATAAGTAATTACAACAAAACCCTATGAACAAATTGGACTATTACATAGATTACACAGATCCGATCTCGATCTGTCAAAAAGTTCATACTACTCGGCGAGTATGTTCGTGTACTCGGCGAGTAGGTCCCAATAAGATCAAAAATTTTCCTGTTTTAATTATGGGGTGTTGTTTGTTGCTGTGTTATTGGTATGTTTATGCAGATAGCATGGCAAGGAGAGGACAGTCATCACGTGGAGGAGGCCATGGTGATATGCCATGGTTAGCCTTTCAACAAATCACCTCCAAATCCTCCAAAACTCGAGCCCTAAACAGGTTGGAGGCGCTGCGACAGAAAGAAATCCACTTGCCCAATGCAGTGGATTGGGGATGGATGGGCAATGTCGGCTTGGAAGAGGAACTTACTCCATATTTGGTGAAAGATTGTAACTTGGGTTATGCCAACATCACTTGTGATGGTTGGTTGCAATTGTTTAAAATCCAAGAGCAAGTATATGCGGAGTTGTGCTTGGAATTCTTTGCTACCATTTCATTCCAAGGTGGTAGTGAGTATTACAATCCAAACACGATCTCGTTTTCTTTGGGAGGAGAGCTGCGACAATGCAGCATGGTTGAGTTCTCTTGGCGGTTGGGCATCTACGATCAAGACATGTCGATGACGGAATACTTTGAAGCCTTCTTGGAGAATACCTACAAAGAACTTCCCGAGGGGGTGGTGGCGTCGACATGGTGGAGTACAATTGCTAACCGGGTCTACATACCTTCCACTGCTCAAGAAGGTCATATCCGTTCTCCAATCCATCGACTCATTCACCGGTTCGTTGCAAGCACGATCAACATGCGGAAGGATGGGGACAAAGTTCCCATCCTTGATATCTTTTACTTGTGGAGTATCATCACTCCCGATGTCTTCTGCAACCTCCCGTACTACGTTGCTAAATTTCTTGTGGAGGGAGCGGTTAAGGAGAAGATAAACTCGAAGATCAATGGGGGCATGTTCATTAATCGGCTTGCGAGATCATTTGGGATCTTGAAATTGCCGCAAGCTCAAACGCTAACGATTATCCACCCTCCTCCGTTCAACACTGCACTTTTTAGGAGGGCTCGGATAGTTGAAAATTTTGGTGATTCTTTTACTATCCCAAATGAGGATGAGCCGGCGGTCCCCGAGGAGCCGGGAAGGCGGGTTAGGCCAAGGAGTGAGCGGGTACGAGAAGATCCACCGGTTATTCCGGTGGAGGATAACGAGGGATGGAACTAAGTGGAGTATCGACACTACTTGGATGATATAGGGCGAGGGGTTAATTACACCAATCAATCCTTCAAGTATCTTTTCCAACAAAGGCATATTGACCCGCGACCGGGACCCGGCTACCCTTACATTATGGATTGGGACGAAAGGATGCGAAGAACGGGTGGAGAAGGAGGTAGTGGAGCTGGAGGAGCCGGGATGGAAGAGGAAGAATGAAGATTTTATTTTATTTTGTTTTGTTTGGTTATGATGTTTGTTTTAAGACAATTGTGGACATGTTGAATTTGGCTATGTGGTTGGAATATTAGTGTTACTTTTAGTTTTCTTTTCAGGTATTGAAGCTAGGAAGCATGCTATTTAGGAAGGGTCAAGAGAGGAATGAGAGTCTTTATGAGTGATTATGGTGTCTTGTTCCTAGGATTGAGTCCGTACGAATCGAGAGTTTATTGAAGTGTTGCTGCTTAGGAAGTTCACGGGAGAGTACATTTATGTTTCCATGTCAACACTAGCGTAAAGAGAGACAGCGGTTCATAAAACTCTGGAAATATAAGCTCTACTCGCCGAGTGCACTAATACTACTCGGCGAGTACGTCTGCTTTTGCACGAACTACTTTGCCAATCGAGTTCTACTCGCCGAGTTTGATCACCTACTCGTCGAGTAGCCTGCTACAAGAGGAGTTTCTGATTTGTTCTGGCTAGTTTTTCTGCGCCATTCATACACTCTTTATGAATTACTACTGAGGATTGTGCAACAACCCTTTTTCCTTGGAGTTTTCGAGCTATCAACCACACGAGATTTTGACACCCGTGCCATGGATGAGCTATTCCCATGGTTAAAGTCACTAGAAGAAGGAGTTGAAGAAGAGAGTGTCAACCTAGCGACTGCTACGCCAGGGGAGTTTGTTCCAACTTTCTCTCTATTTGCATTTTTAGTTGTTATAATATGCAATGAGGGCATTGCATAAAATAAGTGTGGGGTAGGGGGTTAGTCACATCTTAGAACACTTAGAATCTTAATTTAGGCTAATTTTTTAAATTTTTTTTTGCATATAAAAAATGCTTAGGTCTTAAATTAGAAAATTTTGGTAAAAATTAGGATTCCATATTAGAATTGTGTTAATAATTGCATGAGAACCCAAATGTTTAGTTGAGCCTATACACGTTCTAGTGCATTTGTGGCTTCCTTATTTCAGTGAAATCATGAGTCAAAAACACGACCTTGCTCAGCCTGAGGGATGCAATATGTTTAGCAGCCTAAACCTGAAATGTATCCAGGAAAGTTTTTATCATTAGCCAATAAAGGTTGAGATTGAGCGCCCTTGCTTAAGCATGTAGGGATTTGAGTGAAAAAAATATATTGAGAAATACATGAAAATAAAAAAGAAAAAAAAATTGCTAGAAAAGTTATAGGAATTTTGGAGCAAATGAAGTGAAGATCTGAAGATCAAAATTCCAAGAAGTCCAAAAAGTTGAAGATACCAAAAGTCAATACAAGTTGGAGAATTCAAAGATATCAAAGATCAAATTATCAAGAAAGTGAAGAATTCAAAGAATTCCATAGTGGTATCGAAAAGTTGTAATTCTAGAATATGTATGCTTGGGTTGCTCAATTAAAAATACCTTGAGGGTAAAGAGATTTTCTGAGGATGGATTCGGAGGGTTGCATAAAATGAGCATAGTTCGGGGTGAGTAGGCGAATGTTTATGAGGATTGTGAGTATTTGAAGTATGGGGAGTTTTTAGGAATTTTAGACACAAATGCATGCGTTGCGGTCTTGGCATAATGGCTGGGTTGGATTGGAGTTATTAATGTGATTTTAATGTGTTTAAAATTTAGTTTTGCTTGGGGGCAAGCAAAAGTCAAGTGTGGGGTATTTTGATATGTGCATAATTAGTTAATTATTTAACATATATTCTTAGTTATTTTTGATTAATTATGAGAATAATGTGGACAAAAGGTACTTAAAATGTTGTGAATTGTGTTTTCAGTCCAAAAGATATGCTTGGAGGAAAAAAGGAGAAAAGGAAAGCAAGTGAAGATTAAAGAGTGAAAGAAGGAGTTCTACTCGGCGAGTAGATCGACCCTACTCGGCGAGTGCACGACGATATGCCAGAAGATAAATACGACTGCTAATTCAAGACGGATAAGTATGGACCTACTCGGCGAGTTGATTCTGCTACTCGCCGAGTACCCTCTGTTTTGGGATATCTATAAAAGACGAATCCTTATCCCATGGGAAGGCATTCCTGGCGATTTTTGAAGGATTAGCTGCGACTAAAAGGTTCAGAAGGCGCTAAGGAACCCTAAGCTTCAAGAGTTGGAAGAATTCAAGCAATTAGGTTAATTCTACCACTTAGACTTAGGAATTAAACATGTTTGCATTAATAAACTTTGTTTTTGTGTTTGTTTCTACTGCAACTATGAGCTAAATTCGTTTTTGTTTCTGTTTGGGGAATACCAAAGAACTCCTATGGTTTAATTATTAATTTTTGCTTAATTGTCTATTGGTGATTTATTAAATTAAGTTTGTTAAAGAACCTTATGTATTAATCACTACTATTTTCTGTTAATTGGAAGGCAATTAGGTTGCATGAACATCACTTAATTGTTAACCTCATATGTCTATGTGAATGCTAAAACATATGCTTAGAAGTAATGATTATGAAACTAAGATTAATAAGAAAATAGGAAGATTAATGTGTGAGCTTGTTTGAGAAACCATCAACAAGAGGTTAATTGAATTAATAACTTAATTAACCATTACAAGTCTTATTTAATCCAAATAATTAATCTAGGGATTTAATTAGTTTAAACACTTGATCAACGCTTAAATTAGTTAATTGTCTAAGGGTTAGGAGTAATGAATATGAACCTAACTATTATAATTGGTAACCAATAGCAATTAATCCACCTTAACTTAAATAACCATAGGAGTGAATTGGTTGAACCTAAATAGAAACATCTTTATCAAATTTGGTGAATAGTTGTTGCTTTAGTTAATTAGTTAATTTAGTTTGTCTAAGTTTCTAGTCTTGCAAAACTAGAGAAAAACCCTTTACTTTTATTATTTGTTTTAGTTAAAATTAGCTATTAGTTTAATTGCCCGTTCCCTGAGTTCGATACCTCACTTATCAATCTATACCACTTAAAGACAGGTTCACTGCCTTTGTGTGCTCAAATTATTAATAAAAAGTAGGGATAAAACTAGTTGAATTTACACACATCAGTTACCACCAGTATATACAATATGTTCCATTTGAAAACCCTGGCTACCGCCAGTATGTATAGTATGTTCTGTTAGATTGGGAAAATCCCTTATTTTCCTTGGTATACGTGTGTTTGTTGCTTTAATGGTTTCGAAACTGTAAGGCATAAGTATCAAACTTATGTTGTTAAAGCAATTGTTTGTAAAAGGTATATTATTACGTAAAAGATGTCATATGATTGGCGAGTTTTATGACCATACTTAGAATTGATATGTTAGAAAACGGACATCGATATCATTTATGACATTTGTCACCCGTAGACCGGTTGGTCCGACTGTAGCTAGCAGCCAGGTGCGGGATAGTTAGTCCTGTATAGATCTTTACACAAAAGCAACGCTTTTCCTCCAGGAAATTCTGGTTCATAAGGGTAGTCCTCCACTTAGTTGATGTTTGAAAGTGCCCAAGGACAGAGTTCTCCACTTTGTTGATGCTTGAAAGTGCCCAAGGACAGAGTCCTCCACTTTGTTGTTAAAGTGTATGAGGATGTGTCTCCCAATTAAAGTTGATGATTTTACGAATTAATAATATACAAGTGATCTGTCCTTTCGTATGAAAACCCAATGTATGATTTGTGGAATAAAATAATTATTTACCGTTGTACTCCTGTAGTAATATTATAAACTAACTCTGTCATAGTTTATGTATTCAATAGTGTATGCAGTTTGTATCTATGAAATTGGTAATGAATTTCCCCAAACTATACCTATTATAGCTTGAATGTTATATTTGTGAAACTGTTCTGAAAACTTATGCAAATAGGTTTAGAAAACGTCCCTTATGCTCTGCATGATACAAATGGGATTAAGAATCTAAATGCTTTAAGAAAATGTTGATTTGCATGATTTGCTTGAGTTTGACTGGTTAAAACCTCTTTATGTTTGGCTTGTATTCCCCCTAAAAACGTTTAAAATTCATAAAAGCGTAGGGGCATGAACTCATAGCTAGTTTTTTGCAAGGATTGAATTGGAAGATCCTTGAGTCGACATGCATGGCACTTAACGAAATCCTAATATCAATAAATACATATACATATCTAAATTAGTGATTTCGTTAGGTAAAATGTTAGACAAACACTTGGTTTCGGTTAAGGAATGTTACTGGGACTTGGTTAGATTGAGGAAACAGACTTTTCCCCACTAAGGAGGTGTTTACGGTCGTATATGGAGTTTACGGCCGTGAATAGAGTTTGCGGTCGTGAACAATGTTTGCGGCCGTGAACTGGGTTTACGGCCATGAACTGTGTTTGTAGTTTTTGAAGATCTGGGGGATTACAACCATACACTCAAGAACAAGGTTGCTTGTTTTTGACGAAAAAGCGTTCCAGAGGCTCCCAAACTGCCCCAAATGACGATTTTCGACATTTTTCGGGTGAAAGGAGAGCTTTATGGAGTTTAGGTCGAGAGGTTTAGAGAGAGAAAGTGGGTGTTTCCGGTCTAGAAGGTTCAAATGAGGATGGGGGTCCTGTATTTATAGGCCGGGGGTATGGTCGGTGGTGGGGTCGACCTGACCCCGACTGTAAACGGGTTTATGGCCGTACACGAGTTTACGACCGTAAACTCGTCTTGGTCGTGAACTCGAAATTTTATTGAGTGGAGTTTTCCCAAAACAAGAAATTTGACGTTAATAAATAAAACTTAAATTTTTATTAACGGAAACCGGGTAAAGATAATGGAAAAGTTTCAGGTTGTCACAAATACTTCATAAGGGCATTGTTCGGGTGGTGGATAAGGTTGTAGAGAGCGTTGAGTTTTTGTTGGGGGTTAAGCGGATGGAAATAGCGTGTGTGGATGCCCATGTGGAGAATGGCATACAGGCGATTCAGGAGCATGTTGCAATCGGAAAGTTTGTCTTCGAGGAACCAAGTGTTATTCTGGAGCATGCTCAGGCGATGCATGCTGCTGTAAAATCTTTTATGGAGACGAATTTTTCACCTACCTTCGCCTAGGTGAGCTGGACATAGGAGGCCTTCTCTGATGGTGCGGTGATCCTGAAACTGAAGAGGGTCAGCCTGAAGGTGGCTCTTCTCACGTTTGAGCTTCCTCAACCCCTTAGTAAGTGATAGCTTATTTCCTTTTTTTGTTTGATGTTTAAGATGGTATTTGTATTTTCCTGGTGTTTTTTGAAACAATGTTTGATTTTTTTCCATTGCCCTGCGTGGTCTTTACCAAATCTTGGGGGGTTGTCCGGGTTAGACAATTTGTTCTGTTGTTTTTGGTGTGCTAAGTTTGCATTTTCAGTTTATCGCGTTTGTCCCTTTTTTGTTGTCTTGGATGGTTTGCATTGGCCTTCCTTAGTTTGGATTCTCCCCAGAGGTTAGTGTTGGCCTTTGGAAGTCTTGGTCATGGTTAACATTTTCTTGACAAGTTTTGGGGGCCTAGAGCATCTGTTTTGACGGACTTGATGCTTGCCCTCGGGTCAGTCTTTATGAGTCGAGGCTTTAACTAGTCTTTAGGTGCGAAATCTAGTTGGTTTGTTCTGTTAATGTGTCCTTTCTATATAAAAGCCTTCACTTTGGGGATTTGCTCTAAGCCTTGGGTCAAGGGTACTTGTACTCCGGCTCTAGTCATCTAAGCAAGACTGAGATCTTCACCTCGGGGTCTAAGAGCTCAGGTACTATGCATTTCAAGGGAACAGTTATGACCCTTTAAGGCCTTTTACATGTCGTGATCAGGAGCTGCAACTCTCCTGGCCTCATCGACATCTTTATTAGGGAGAAGTGATGAGCCCTTGAGGCCTATGATTGTGTTTTTCTCAATGGTTTTGTTGGTTGGCACGGATGATCAGTCCGTCTTTATTTTCCATTTGTACGAAAGTATGTCGATACTTGTTCATTAAAAATTGTCTTTTCATTGCATATTTTTTGGTGTCTTGGAGACATCTACATCGTTAGATAAGTATCGGGAGTCTGATGGTCTTTTCTATTCTAGGTCTAGCTCTTGGACTGACTAGTTGGGGCATGTTATCCGTTAGGAGCTTGATCACTTGGCCCCTTCCCTTGATTCTCCCCAGGTTAAGACTACTGGTTTGGGCTCTGGGGCTCCTAGGTCATTGGGAAGAATTCTTTTGGTTTTCTTGGTTTGTGTCCTTCGAAGGCTCGTTCCTACGAGCTTTCCAGCATTCGTGTTTGTGTATAAGTCATTATTGGCTGTTTCTGGGATGATTGTCTTTCAGAAGATGATTTTCAATTTCCTCCATTCTCCAGATTTGGTTTCCTGGTTACCACCTTAGAGCAGTTTTACCTCCTTGTGCATGACTTTTTCGTTGTTGGCTTTGTTTTTTGCGAGGTTATTGACTAGATGTTGTCTTGGGGGAAGCCTCTGCCAGTTGAGGACTCTTACCGTTGTAGTGGGTCTCCTATCCACATCTTCTTTTTTGGGGAAGTTGCCTACCCTCGTTGCTCCCGTGCTGGCGGTTCGTTGGTTTTGTTTCCGGAGTGGTAATGTTGTTGCTACCACGCCCTTCTCCCCCAAGCTATTCGTTTGGGGTTGGCTTCTTTTCCTACTGTCCTGGGTGTGGGTATTAGTTTTCTTGTGCTTGACCGTATGGGTGATAATTATTGTTGTGCGTCGCTTTCTTGGGATGTGCACGGTAGCCCAAGCGGCGATCGCCCAAAGTGGTTTTGCCCGTGTGTTTAGGGCTGTTACGATTGTTAAGCTGCTGGTTGTTCTAAACTTTACTGTACCATGTATTGTTGATGGGATGGCCTGTAGCCGGAAGAGGGCGGGTCGCCCTAGGATCATATCGTCTTCTGACTTGTGTTTAACTACCGAGAAATCGATTCTCCTTGTCACCCTTTCCTTTCCATCGTGGCTGAGCAGTGGCAACGAGAGGTTTATGGTCCCAAGAGGCCATAGCTTGTGTCCTGTGAAGCCAACGAGTGGGGATCAGGTTGGGGGTTTTAGGCTCCTCTTCCAAGATGTCAAGAGTCATTTGAAATAGTGCTCATTGAGGACGTCGGTGCTGCTACCTCCATCGACCAGGGCTCGCCATATATGACGTTGTTGGATGAGGGAGGGATTATGATTGGATCTGTGGAGTCCCATTTGGGCACTCGTGGGTCTTCCGGTGAGAATCTTATGTCGAGAGTATCACCAGGAGAGCCGTCGACGCCATTGGCTGGCAACCGACACCTGGATTTGTTCTCAAGCTTTACAATTGCGAAGATTTCCTCCTTTTTGGTTGGTCATTTATTCACCTCCTTCCGGGTTCTCCCGTCTTTCCGCTTGGCTTCAACTTTGATCGTAGAGTCTTTGCGATTTCTGTTAAGTCTCTACTTAGCGGCTTGTCTTCTACTCTTCTTTTGAAGATTGCACACTCTCAATTTTGCTCTTGTGGCATTCATAATATCTGCTTTTCTCTTTTTCCGTTCACTGAGGGGTTTTTTCTACCACGTGTACTTCCATCTTATGGCTCCTGGGCTCGTCTTTGATGAATTGGCAGAATGTATGAGATGAGTGTCTCGAATGTCTGCTAAGTTTATCATGGCTTCCATCGTTGCGCTCCTTGTGGCTATGGCGGTAGTGGGAGCCAGCCGATTCTTGTTTGAGGTAGGCGTTCACTGCATCTTTTAGATTGGCTTGTTTGCGTTCTTCTCCCTCGATCTACCTGAGGTATTTTTCGACCCTATATTTGAGCTCTTCCCTAGATTTTGGCATTGTTCCTTTCATTTTCCTTGATAAGGGGCCTACGAGTAGCCCTTGGGTGAAGGTCCGTGACTAAAAATTCCTTGTGACTGGGGACGCTCAGGGTAGCAAGGGTAAACCGATCATAGTATGCTTAGACTGATACTCCGTGTTTTTTTTTCTTGAATGCCATGATAGAGTTGACATCTCCTTTGTTGTTCAAAGCTGGAGATACTTCCCAGACGTAGCGCCTTGAACCATTTTCTAGCATTTCCCGATAGCATGAACGGGAAGTAGGTGCAGGTAAATCTCTTGTCCATCCGGAGGGATTTCATTGTCCACTCGTAGGTGTCTATGTGTTCATCAAGATCTGTCGTGCCATCATACTTTGGGATGTTTGGGATCATGGCGGAATGTGGTATTTCATATTGTAATAGCTCTTGGCAGAACGCCAAGCTAATACCTGTTACGAGGCTATTCATGTGTGGGTAGCTGGGTGCTCCATTGAGTATCACCTGTTGTACGTGGTATGGAAAGTTGTTCCCTTGACCATACTCATAATTGTACCCATGGTTGTACATGGTCTCTTGTGCTATACATGGTACCTATGTGGAGTATGTGTGCATCGGCTGATTCGACTGCGAAGTTGACTTTGTTGGCCCTGTAGTGTGTGAGTTCATCCCCTGCATTGGTGTGCCTTGAATGTTGTGGGTTTGTGGCTGCATTTGAGGGTACATGCGTTGGTAGTAGTAAGATTATGGGTTGAACGGTGGTTGTTGTGTAAATAGCAGGATATGCGACATGGCAGCCATTGGGGAAGACTGATGACCTGCAGGTGGTGTGGCTGGTGCCAGGGGACTAGGCACTAGTCCCCACCCGTCGCGTCAATGGCTGTGGTCGATTTTTTGTTTGTTGTGATTGGGTGGTCGACGCTCTTCAAGGCGCTTTGGTGGTAGCCGTGGAGGGATGCTTCGTTGTGACGGGCAGCGATCGCCATAGACGAGCGATGCACTCCGCCGCGGGGCCGACTGGCGGTGTCATTGGCGTCCATGTGAGTGGCTGCCCTTCCAATATCGACATACTACTTCTGTCGAGGGACCGCATTGGTCTAACTGGGATAGTGTCTTCACCTTACTTCCATATCGGTCCTTTATCTGCCATTTTCGGCGCCTGATGTTGTGAAGTGGGTTATGTCGTACTGGGTGCACGTTCGGATGGCACCAACTGTTGTGATATGTCTCCCGCTTAACTCTGCCTCTTTGAGGGATGGAACTAAAGGGCTTGAGAATCATAGAAAAAACAAGATCGCTAGACGTTGTCTGGGAGGCAATCCCGAAATGAGGCTCCAACGATCAAGTCAGTTGATTTCTTAGAGTGAAGGTGAACAAGTGATAGGTAAAAGTTTAAGGGTGGAGTTTTTTTATCCCTTCTCTTGGAGGAGAAGGGACATTTTTATACTTGTGGTCAGCGGGACAGATCCCAGACAGTATCTTCTACCTTTTCAGGTTTGACAGGGATAGATGTCCTTCGATTGGTAGATCGTGCTCCGTGAGTGGTTGTTTGCTATTGGTGCAGGTATGCCAGGAGCGGTGTCCTGAGCGCTACACATGTCGCACTGGGAGGCGATTGGTACTATTTTGTCTTGAAGCTTACCCTGACATTTGGGCACTAAGGAACGAATATGGGATCGCGAGGGCGAGGGTGAGGATGCGGTGTTAGGCACATGCCATCCTTTGCCCAAACCGTCTATCAGATTCACGGTTTCTGTTATGTTTGACGTATTCCTGGTGGGATACGTCATCGGCTACCTTAGCCTAAGCATCACTCTATGCCACTCACTAACCACATAATCATCCTATTAAAACCATGATCCAATTCTTTGACGTAATCCCTCCATACCAGGTCTCACATTCACTACCATAATCATATAGGCCTCACTCACGGGTCTCACCCAGTCTATACCAACGAATGGGCCACACCTACGAGTCTCACCCCATCGAGAACTACACATCCCTAACCTCGCCTCAGACTCCAATGGTTCTCCTCCCATAATAGAGAGTTTCTATCCGACCCCACTGTACGCGTTGACCAAGGCATAAGTTGATCCTCCTTTATACTCACGACCACTCCAAAGATGGTCTACCTCAATCTGGTGACTGATACGATCCCATTGCAGACCTACAACAATTTCCAAACTTCTTGATATCCTGCTGAATGTTATGGCTACCCCGCAGTCTTACAACACATCTAACGCACCATGGTTACCGACCATGGTCTTATCACACCTTTACCATATCAACCTCAATCTTCCTGAGTGGAACCTACATCCGACTGAATCCCAATTAGGTGTTAGGGTCATGCTTCGAACCCCAAAGCCTTCATCAAACAAAAACATGCAGTGAGGCTCTAACACAAACCTCAACCTAGATCCATCCACATGCCTGCTATACATCACAAAGTAGACACCAACCAGCTGTTGGAAGTTTCCTGAACTCCCAGCTTACACAACTTCAATCCAGACGCCCACTTGAGTCTTCTTCCCTCCGGACTGGGATGTGAAACTCACCCTAGTTTCACACCTGATATAGCTCCTGGAATTCCGAACGATTCTCACCCACTTGGATTCGTCAGAGCTATCTCAACCCATAAAATTTGATGGATTCCTAACCGATCTTACCTCCTTATAACACAAACCGTCGACGACCTGGGCTTACCAATACTAGCATTCCCTTACTAGCCAATCTTGATGATCGGACAACTCTTGAAATCCATATGAATACTCCCCGAAATCTCAGCAAGTTTGATAACCCCAATCGCTTCCCATAACAAAACACCAAGTCATTGAGTCCTATATGCTGGTGAAACAGACCATAACCCTTGCTCTGAATTGGCGAATCTTCACTCCAACTTCCAATCCTCTGAAGGATCTCTGAATTCTAACCATCTTCAACCCTTGAGATTATAAAATTCGCCTTTCACTTCCAATGAACAAAAAAAACTCCTGCGAATTCCATCACAATCTTCTTGCTACCATTCCTTCCTTAGCAACGGTAGTGATTAGAACCAAAGGTTCTTCCATAGACGATCGCCGATCCCACCGGAAAAAAATGATAACACGACTAAACTTTGACTTCATTGGAGAACTAACAAGATAATCCGATCATAGAACTTTCAAACGATACCCCTGAATTGACCCCGTCAAAGATCCGTAACAACAATCAAACAAGCTGAATCCCGCTCAACAAGATACAACCCACTAATGACTCTTGGCATGTAAAATGGAATATAACAATTCTTGATTATATAACCCATGCAACAACAGAGAACTAAACCAAAGATAATGCTACCCAAACTCAAATAAGATTCCAGAGCAATATAAACACTGATAATAATCAAGAAGAAAGCAAAAGATAACATACGTGCAATAACATAAGATGAATCTTTGGCCTTCCCTGACCGACATTGCAATGTATAACGACCTAATTTTCACATCCAAAAATTTCATTTTAATTACTTAATTTAATTAAAAATTCGTAGAAAATATTGTCGAATCATAACATCTCATAAAACTATGAATAATGTCTGAAAACCCAAATCGTAAAATAATGATAATGTCAGAGTACAATCCCAAGGAATCTCATAGTGCGGAAACTGAGGTGTGTGTATGATGTGCAGCTACCGCGCCGGCTCCTTCCCCTTTGCTGAAGAGGTACCTGAAACAAAACTGAAAACTGTAAGCACGAAGCTTAGTGAGTTCCCCCCACAATGCCACATACCATTCAATATACTGTCAGACAATTCTGGGGCGCCTGACTTACCTAGGTCAAACCATTCTGGGGTGTTTAACGTACCCAGGTGAAGCCATTCTGGGGTGCTTGACGTACCCGTCGGTCTATTTCACCTGACTATCGGGGACTATTTCACCCCTACTACTACCACATAAACACATATCACATATATCATAATCTGGCTAGCATGGCTGGGTACTAAACTACCCATTCGATCCTATCGACCGATAACCGGGGACTATTTCACCCCTACTACCACTATCACATAACATCATAACATGATAGCACATAAAACATAACAGGTAGCAGCAAACCTAGATGAATATCACAAAGACAATCATCTTACATACAACTCCTACTAGTGGGCCGACATTGTGGCCGTAGACCCACCGCTATTGGAAGGTAACTCACCTCATAAGGCTGACCGCTGGAAAACTGCTCGACAGTTGTCTGACTGCAACTCCGGTAATCCTCCGGCTATAATCCCCACAAAACACTCAGTCAGAATCTGATACCTACTCTTAGGGTAAAATGGCTATTTTACCCTTAACCAAATCCAAGTCAAAGTCAACTTCCAGTTGACCCGACTCGCTGAGTTGGGCCGCCAACTCGTCGAGTCCCTGATCCTTTACTCGTCCTTATCCACGACTCTACTCGTCGAGTTTAGGAACGTCTCAACGAGTTCCCCTTCTATGTGAACATCGAATGAACCTTCATCCGAATCAACGAGTTGTATGAACAACTCGTCGAGTTTAGCTTCATCTGATAAAAAAGTCCTGTCCTTGACTCGCCGAGTTGTATGAACAACTCGTCTAGATGATCTTCAACTGTAAGGAGATCGCCTTGGACTTGCCGAGTCTGTTCTAGCACTTGTTGAGCCCATGAACTCCAGGTTTAAGGCTAAGTCCAATACGTTAGGTCACTCCCTTGGACCCTCTAAAAACCCTTCTAGTGCTCAACTGGGTTCCTTCAAACCCTAACAGAAAAGGGGAGTTTTGTCATGGACTCGCCAAGTCCCAAGAACGACTCGTCGAGTTGAGCATGTCCAAGTCTCATTTCTTGATTTCCAGCGTACAACACTTGACCAAAAGATAGATCTAAGCTCCTTCAATTATTCTAGCATGTAAAGTTACAAACTTTACATGCATGCATGGGACTTTGAGCTCAAAAGGACATAAAATAAGCTCTTATGATGCATGGGACCTTACTTGGGTGCAAAAGCAGCCCCCAACTGCCTTGTGACTCCCTTAATGACCTGATTCTGAAGCCTCAACTCCCAACCATGTTTTCTATCATGGTTGGTTACCAAAAATGGCTTATAAAAGCCCTAAATCTCCCCCAAAAAGGGATCTTTCAAATGAAAGAGCAAGGTAACCACTTTATACCTCTAATGAACTATGGAAGATGCACAAACTTGGGTTCTCCTGGTCTCCACTTGTTTCCTAAAGTCTTTCACCTTCCTCCTTATGGTCACAACTAGCAAGATCCACCAAAAATGCCTTAGTTCTTCTAAAAACGGCTAGGGTTTGCTATGGGGATGAAACATCCCAAAATTTAAGACCAAAAATTTCTTTTTAATAAATCATTACTTTAAACAAAACATCATTCCAAAACATAATCTGAGTATAACTTTTCAAAACACATGTTTATTATCAGAGTAAACATTCCCAGGCTGACTACTCTATGGTGTGTGCCAGACGATCACCCCGAGCTCCTCCCTCCGCTACCGGAAGTACCTAAAAGCAAAACTGAAAACCGTAAGCACAAAGCTTAGTGAGTTCCCCACCTTACCACATACCATGCAAAATCACATACAACACATAATGAGCCACGCCCGCTATCCTGGGCCTCGCCCTCTACTTCGGGCCTCGCCCGCTATAACGTCCCCGCCGCTCCAGGCCCCGCCTGGCTTCGTGCCCCGCTCGGATACAGATCTGTTTCACTTAGGCCTCGCCTGTCACAGGGCCTCGCCCACTAACATATAATATCACATAAACATATCACATAACATTACATAAGCTAAACATATACTAACAACTCTTACTCTAAGGCCTCGCCTATCTCTGGGCCCCGCCCGAGTCCTGCTACTGATGAGTCATGGAACCTTGTCCATACTCCTGCTGATAGTGAGGTACGGGCCCAACCCACCCTCACTCCTTTCCTAACTTGGGCCTTGCCCCTGCTCTGCTGCTACTGAGATGTGGAACACCATCCACACTCTGCTATTGGTGAGATACGGGACCTCGCCCTCACTCACCTCCCTACCAGGCACATACAAGTATCACACAAACAACAAGTATAAACTATCACATAAACCGCTCCTTGGGCACCCGCCCTATGTCATTGGACCTCGTCCAAATATCATACTAGCATACTGTGCCTAGGGCTAACCCCCGGGTCTTCTACTCATAACTACATGGGCCGACATTGTGGCCGTAGACCCATTCATACAAAGGGAAACTCACCTGATGCTGCTGAACTGCTGCTGCTAACCCCTTTGACCGCTACATGACCACTGACTCTGAACTGCTGCTGCTAACCCCTTTGCTCCGCTAGCTCCCTGAGCTACCAATATCAACCTAACACTTAGTCTAACTGGCCTCCAAAGGTCAACCAAGTCAACTCTGGTCAAAGTCACTGTCCTAGTCAAAGTCAACCTTCCAGGTCAACCCTACTCGCCGAGTCACCCTACTGACTCGCCGAGTTCATAAGTCCAGAGTCCTTCCACTCACGACTCTACTCGCCGAGTCAGCCCCTGACTCGCCGAGTCTACTGATCCCCGATTCCTATCCTGTCCAACTCACTGAGTCCTGGCTCGACTCGCTGACTCGAGTCTTAACTCGAAGGGTTTGGGACCACTCGACCTGACTCGCCAAGTCCAAGAACAGACTCGCCGAGCACACGGAAATCTTCATCCAACTCGCCGAGTTCATGCCTATCTTCATCCGACTCGACGAGCTGTTCATCCCACTCGTCGAGTTCCTCCTCATCTTCATGGTACTCGCTGAGCCACTCAAAGGACTCGCCGAGTCCATTCAGATCTCCTAACATGCAGAGGGCTTTTGAGTCATGCAGGGACTCCATAGATCCATACTTCCAAAGCTCAATCCCTACGTAAAGTTGCAAACTTTACGTATAACTAAAGAGATCTAGGCTCAAAACACATTAGGGTTTGGTTTAAGGACCCAAGGGCTTCACCAACTACTCATCTCCTGATGCTTTAGGACATAATAGACCATCCCAACAATAGATCTGAAGTGGCAACAACATAACTAAGCCCCTAACCCGATTTGGGTCTCAAAAAACCATAAGACCCCCCCCCCCCCCAAATCTTATGACAAAATAGATCTAGATGCAAAAAAGGGAAAATGACAGCTTAATACCTCCAAAATGAACACAACTGAGGTAGATCTCGAGCACACACTTCTCCCTTGAGGCAACCTTCTTGATCTTCAAGTTTCTCTCCAAAGTTTCCTTCCTCCCAAAGCTATTCTCTCAATAATGGAAGCTCACACGGATTATAAGGTTTACAGGTCTTCTGGAGTGATATGGGGGCTGAGGGAGGGAAATAACACCCTTTATATAGGATACAACTCCCGGAATTAGGGTTTTCCTCGCACAGACCAGACTCGCCGAGTCACCTTGGCCGACTCGCCGAGTCGGTCACTTACTCCCCGACCCGGATCCCGTTCCGACTCGCCGAGTCCTTCCTTGGACTCGCCGAGTCCCTCCTAAATTTAGGGTTTCCATTACTTTCTTGGCTTTCAAAATCTTGGGTGTTACAACTCTCCCCCACTTAAACTGAACTTCGTCCTCGAAGTTTACCATGGCCCATCAACTGCGAACTGCCTCCAATACCCAACACCAGCCGCCTACCTGCGCTGGCTTTCCGTCTGGTCATTCTGACTATCATGAACCTCACGAGTAAACCTCGGGTCAAACCTGACCCTGAACAACTTAGAAACAAAATTTACTCAACCGAAACTCCTTCTGGTACTCACCGAGTACTGCACTGAACCCACAGAGATTCTCCACTACTTTCCTTGCGCAATTTCCTTGCCTTCCCAAGGCAAAGCCTCATAACCAACCTTTCCTCTGACACTGTGAAGATCCTATCCTTCACTAACCCCATCACCTCCCCGCTATTCCGAGAACGGGTCATCACCGTCAGCACTCACTGACACTCCTTCCTGCCAACACTTGGTGACGAGCACCCCTCGCCTCAACTAACTGAATTTCACCATACGCTGCATACTCGCACTGCCACCGACTGGCAATTCAGTTATTCCTTGACTGACTTCCTGATAAACTGGGACCGCCCTGGTCCCTACCAACCTATCAATGACTGGATTACCGGTTCCCACCGGTAGCTAGTCCCAACACCATCACTGGTCGCTCTCAGCGACTTCCAAAGAAACCTCGACCACCTATAACTGCTCAAACAATCCTGCCATCCAGGCACCACAAACCTGGGATCCCCGATCCCCTATCTTGACACTAGGGTCCCTACCAGGTCCCACCTGCGCTGCTAGAACTCACGGGCCTCGCCCTCGGGTCTCACCCAACCATACTACTGAGCAACCCTGCTCCCAGGTCTCATCTACACTGTTAATCTCATACGGGCCTCGCCCACGGGTCTCACCCAACTATATCCTGGAGCGGCCTCTCCCAAGGTCTCACCTCTCTAGAGCTATACAGGCAACTCCTTACTACTCTCATCCACTACCCGTTCCTGATCCCTACCTGATCACTAGGAGATAAGGGCATCGCCCCGACTCCGCTAACGAAACTACTAAGGAATGCTACGGCTTACCCGTAGTCTTACATCACCAACCATTGCCGACTGCTAGTGAATGCTACAACTGCCCCGTAGTCTTACAACACTTCCTACCACTGACTGCTAATACGAAGGCACCCACATGCCATCGGCTTCTCAAGATCCTTATTCCGACTCCCGCGAGTCCTTCAGGCGATCCACAACCTGAATTCTCAACCATAACCAACCATTACCATCCCACGCGCTAGCTGATATGGAGTTTCTCAAACTCCCAACCCTGAAATCCTCAATCCATCAAACGTTGAACTACTTCTCTTCCCTCTCGGAGGTCATGTACTCGTTCTGGGTCTGCGTGCTCCTCTCTGGGCACACCCGGAGGATTCTCCCCCACTTCGATCCTGCTTACCCCTTGCTGCTCAATACTTAAAGAGATCCCGATCTTTGCTACCATTCCATAACCCATCTACTGAGGAAACCCAAGCCCGCCATAGCTAGGGTTTTAGCCAGTCCATCACAATCATTGTACCACTCCGAACTAGCGAAACGTACCAGATCCCTCCCAAGCATGCTACAGTTACTGCATCCTTCGAAACCTTCTTCAATAGAGCACATCCCCCTAACTACCATACAAATATCCAAGGTATGCAGATGGCATATAACTCGATCACAATCAACCAATCAAAATAAAATACTCATACCGATAATGATGCAGAACCATAACAATGAAATCATGCACAAAATAAAAGAACGGGGAATGGAAATTGCATACCTGCAACGTCCGGCGATGCTCGCGTCTCCAAGGTCGTCATCTGAAAAGCCCTGCTCCCTGCTGCAGGTGCCTCTACCTGGCCCTGACGGCCATTCGTGATCCTCAAGGTTGCAGGGGCGGGTGCCATCACCCGTCTTGCCGAAGACAAACTGGGGCACTGGGCCTTCTTGTGGCCCCGCTGGTTGCAATGAAAACATATCATGTCAAATCCCTGCGCGGCGGTAACAGTACAATCCCTGCTAAAATGACCAGTCCGACCGCACTTGAAGCAGCCAGACTCACCACCGCTACCACTCCTGCACGCGCCCCCCGTGCGCCCTGCCACACTTTCCGCACCGACTGCGGTCCTGATGATCCCTCGATCTCGAATCCGATCCCTTGGGCCTTTTGCCCGAACCCGCTGATACCTGAACCTCATCCGGCTTTCTCTTCCGGATCTGCTCCAAATCAATTTCCCTTTCCCTAGCCTGAGAAATCATATCCTCCAGCGTCTTACAACTGGACCTGCTCACGAACTCCCTGATGTCGTCCCTCAACATCTCATGGTACCGAGCCTTCTTCATATCCTCATCCGCTACATACTGCGGTACAAGAAGAGCCCTCTCCCTGAACTTGGCGGTGATCTCCGCCACAGTCTCAGTAGTCTGCGTCAAATCCTGAAACTCTCGTGCCAGCTGCTGCACCTCAATAATCGGCGAAAACTCCGCCCTGAACCTGGCCGAGAAATCGCTCCAAGTCATCGCGTCCAACGCGGCATCATCCCCCAAAGCATGACCAATCTCCTCCCACCAATCCCTCACTCTGTCCTTCAAAAGACAAGAGGCGAGTCTAACCTTGTCCCCCTCGGGACACTTGCTCGTACGAAACGCGTTGGCAACATCAGCCAACCATCTGCTGCTAGCAATAGGGTCCCTAGCCCCATGATAATCTGGTGCCCCGCAGGCTCTGAACTCTCGAAATGTCAAGGTACGCGCTCCCATCAATGCCATCATCTCAGTACGGAAGGCTCCCAACCTCTCCTCCAAGATCTCCAGTATGCCCTCCTTGACCGTGCCAAAGATCACAGGAGTCTGAGCTAGAATACTGCGCGTAACCTCAGCTGATATCAACTCTCTCATCCGCTCCTCGAGCTGCTCGGCCCCTGAACCCGAGCCCGATCCCTCTCCGGTGCCTGATCCCCCCGCTGGTCTCTCTCGCAATGTCACCATGCTGAAAATATACCACAACCACTATCAGAATACTCATCACTGATGTGAGATCAAACATGCCCTACCAGGTTCCCGGTCTTGTCTCTGCCCTTCCCGAATCGAGTACGGATCCTCTGCTTTCAGTAGTACGGGCCCATACTACCTTCCACATCTATCCGTACTTTCCTCAGGAATTGCTTTGACTCCACCAGGTCCCTCATCCACTAATGCTACCCCCAACACTATCTCATCCTAGGCTTACCCTAGGGAAACCTCTGACACTACTCAAACTAGTCCTCAGCTGTTGAAGGCTTCCTCACGATGCCAATTAGCCACCACCTGGATACCATCACATGTGACGAGGCTCAGATAATCCTTCAAGTATAAGGCTCGTTCCTACAACGGTTGGACTCAAACAAGAGCTGCGCAATAGGACCAAATCCAACACTCTGAGATTATTCAACCCTGATCACATGTGGCGTGTCGTATCCACCTAATGTCTAACTCCCATCACTCAAAATCCCACAATGCACAAAGCAAGCAGCATTCGGTCAAGGGAAAATCTAACCATAACATACTCAAGCAATCATATCCACATAGCAAGAGCCTGAACTAGCATGCAACACATACTCATAAACTCATGCATAACTTAAACAGACTATCCTACTACTGTCTAATCAGCACTAACATGCAGCTCAAAAGCACAAATAACAGGCACATAAGGCATCATCCCTAGATCCTTAGTCCTATTCTAGCATGCTGTTCTACCACCTGATAATCATAACATAAACTTGTATGGGTATTTTGGGGTACTTACTTGAGCTCGGTTGATTGCATGCACCACACCTCTTTTCTCTTTTCAAAGTTCTTTTCTTTCTGAATTCTTTTTGCTTTTCTAAAACTGTTTTTCATTCTCAAAATTCTTTTTACAAAACTGTCTTTTCACTTTTGAAAACTTTTTATCCGACTCCTTAGTTTGAGTTCAGGCACACCCGAGAGTATGCCCGAATCCCTCAAACCAAGGCTCTGATACCAACTTGAAACATCCCAAAATTTAAGACCAAAAATTTCTTTTTAATAAATCATTACTTTAAACAAAACATCATTCCAAAACATAATCTGAGTATAAGTTTTCAAAACACATGTTTATTATCAGAGTAAACATTCCCAGGCTGACTACTCTATGGTGTGTGCCATACGATCACCCCGAGCTCCTCCCTCCGCTACCGGAAGTACCTGAAAGCAAAACTGAAAACTGTAAGCACAAAGCTTAGTGAGTTCCCCACCTTACCACATACCATGCAAAATCACATACTGGGCCACGCCCGCTATCCTGGGCCTCGCCCGCTATAACGCCCCCGCTGCTCCAGGCCCCGCCTGGCTTCGTGCCCCGCTCGGATACAGATCTGTTTCACTTAGGCCTCGCCTGTCACAGGGCCTCGCCCACTAACATATAATATCACATAAACATATCACATAACATTACATAAGCTAAACATATACTAACAACTCTTACTCTAAGGCCTCGCCTATCTCTGGGCCCCGCCCAAGTCCTGCTACTGATGAGTCATGGAACCTCGTCCATACTCCTGCTGATAGTGAGGTACGGGCCCAGCCCACCCTCACTCCTTTCCTAACTTGGGCCTCGCCCCTGCTCTGCTGCTACTGAGATGTGGAACACCATCCACACTCTGCTATTGGTGAGATACGGGACCTCGCCCTCACTCACCTCCCTACCAGGCACATACAAGTATCACACAAACAACAAGTATAAACTATCACATAAACCGCTCCTTGGGCACCCGCTCTCTGTCATTGGACCTCGTCCAAATATCATACTAGCATACTGTGCCTAGGGCTAACCCCCGGGTCTTCTACTCATAACTACATGGGCCGGCATTGTGGCCGTAGACCCATTCATACAAAGGGAAACTCACCTGATACTGATGAACTGCTGCTGCTAACCCCTTTGACCGCTACCTAACCACTGACTCTGAACTGCTGCTGCTAACCCCTTTGCTTCGCTAGCTCCCTGAGCTACCAATATCAACCTAACACTTAGTCTAACTGGCCTCCAAAGGTCAACAAAGTCAACTCTGGTCAAAGTCAATGTCCTGGTCAAAGTCAACCTTCCAGGTCAACCCTACTCGCCGAGTCACCCTACTAACTCGCCGAGTTCATAAGTCCAGAGTCCTTCAACTCGCGACTCTACTCGCCGAGTCAGCCCCTTACTCGCCGAGTCTACTGATCCCCGATTCCTATCCTGTCCAACTCACTGAGTCCTGGCTCGACTCGCTGACTCGAGTCTTAACTCGAAGGGTTTGGGACCACTCGACCTGACTCGACGAGTCCAAGAACAGACTCGCCGAGCACACGACAATCTTCATCCAACTCGCTGAGTTGTTCATCCAACTCGCCGAGTTCATGCCTATCTTCATCCGACTCGACGAGATGTTCATCCCACTCGTCGAGTTCCTCCTCATCTTCATGGTACTCGCCGAGTCCACTCAAAGGACTCGCCGAGTCCATTCAGATCCCCTAACATGCAGAGGGATTTTGAGTCATGCAGGGACTCCAATCCATAGATCCATACTTCCAAAGCTCAATCCCTACGTAAAGTTGCAAACTTTACGTATAACTAAAGAGATCTAGGCTCAAAACACATTAGGGTTTGGTTTAAGGACACAAGGGCTTCACCAACTACTCATCTCCTGATGCTTTATGACATAATAGACCATCCCAACAATAGATCTGAAGTGGCAACAACATAACTAAGCCCCTAACCCGATTTGGGTCTCAAACAACCATAAGACCCCCCCCCCCCCCCCCCCCCCCCAAAATCTTATGACAAAATAGATCTAGATGCAAAGAAGGGAAAATGACAGCTTAATACCTCCAAAATGAACACAACTGAGGTAGATCTCGAGCACACACTTCTCCCTTGAGGCAACCTTCTTGATCTTCAAGTTTCTCTCCAAAGTTTCCTTCCTCCCAAAGCTATTCTCTCAATAATGGAAGCTCACACGGATTATAAGGTTTACAGGTCTTCTGGAGTGATATGGGGGCTGAGGGAGGGACATAACACCCTTTAGATAGGATACAACTCCCGGAATTAGGGTTTTCCTCGCACAGACCAGACTCACCGAGTCACCTTGGCCGACTCGCCGAGTCGGTCACTTACTCCCCGACCCGGATCCCGTTCCGACTCGCCGAGTCCTTCCTTGGACTCGCCGAGTCCCTCCTAAATTTAGGGTTTCGATTACTTTCTTGGGTTTCAAAATCTTGGGTGTTACACGGGTGTTCTGGAAGCATTGGGGACGAAAGGGAGGCTAAATAAGTGGTTTAAATAGGGTGCAAACCCTCATCTATGGTTTTGTCCGGATAGTGCCTACTCGCCGAGTCCGGACGCAGACTCGTCGAGTAGGTCATTAAACTTCTACGATCAATACGCTCCGACTCGACGATTTGGACCTCGACCGGCCGAGTCCAAGGCCAAAATGCAAACTACTAGAATGAAATACATACCAGGAACCAGGTGCTACAAGTCTGCCCCGCTTATTTTAGACTTTGTCCTCGAAGTCTGCTATTCGATCCTGAAAGAGTTCTAGATAATGCCCTATCATCTCGTCTACCGGCTTTCGCGTCCATTCCGAGCCCTTCCGATGCTACCATTGCACCTTCACCAGCTCGACCTTCTTGTTACTCAGATCCTTCGACTTCCGGTCGAGGATCGCCACAGGCCGCTCAGTGTAGTTCAGGCTGTCATCAACCTGAATATCCTCTAGGGGTACCACTGCCGAGTCATCCACCAGGCATTTCCATAGTTGGGAGACGTGGAAGGTGCTATGAATCTGACTGAGTTCGGCTGGCAGGTCCAACCGGTACGCCACCTTGCCCACCCGGGCTATGACCTTGAAAGGTCCAATATACCAGGGGCCCAACTTGCCACGCTTCCTGAATCGGATGACGCGTTTCCAAGGTGACACCTTCAGGAGAACCATATCCCCAACCTGGAACTCCAAGTCTGAATGACGCTTGTTGGCATAGCTTTTCTACCGACTCTGTGCAGTCTGAAGTCTGGTCCTGACCTGCTGAATCCTTTCTATCGTCTTGAGAACTACATCGGTGCTCCACATGACCCTCTGGCCAACCTCGCCCTAACATATCGGGGTCCTACACTTCCTCCCGTATAACATCTCAAAGGGAGGACGATCGATACTCGCGTGGTAGCTGTTGTTGTAGGAGAACTCAGCCAATAGAAGGTAAGTATCCCAATTACCACCAAAATCTAACGCACACGCCAGCAACATATCTTCTAGAGTCTGGATGGTCCACTCGCTCTGGCCATCTGTTTGCGGGTGAAAGGCGGTGCTGAGATGCAGACGAGTACCCAAATCATCATGGAATTTCTTCCAAAACCTGGAAGTGAACCGAACATCCCTGTCAGAAATCACAGAGACCGACACCTCGTGTCGAGCCATCACCTCTCGAATATAGATATCGTCCAGCTTCTTGGCCGATATGCTCTCATGGATCGGTATAAAATGGGCACTCTTAGTCAACCGATCCACGATGACCCATATGGAATCCACTCTCTGCGCGGTCCTGGGAAGCTTGGTGATGAAATCCATAGTAATAACTTCCCGCTTCCACAGGGGAATATCCAACGGCTGCATTTTGCCATGTGGCCTCTGGTGTTTAGCCTTGACCTTCCTGCAGTTCAAGGACTGCTCCACATACCATGCTACATCCCGCTTCATGCAGGGCCACCAATAATCTAGACGAATATCCCTATATATCTTCGTCGCCCCGGGATGAATAGAGAATCGGGATTTGTGCGCCTCCTCCATCAAAACCTGGCGCACACCTCCGAGGTATGGAACCCACACCCTACGGTGTAGTGTCAATAATCCCCTGCTGTCATAGTTGAAGGAGGAAACCTGACCCACTATATGCTCACTCTTCCGATGTTCCTCCTTCATAGCCTCCTGCTGGGCCTCTCGGATCTGCTCCAATAGTTGGGTCACTACTGTCATCCGCATGCAAATATCTCTGATCGGTGCTGCCTTGTGGTTAAGCGCATCGGCCACCACGTTGGCCTTCTCCGGGTGGTAAAGGATCTCACAATCATAATCCCTCACCACGTCCAACCACCGACGCTGCCTCATGTTCAGATTCAGCTGATCTATGAGATACCTCAGGCTCTTGTGGTGCGTATAAATGGTACAACGAACCCCATAGAGGTAATGACGCCAAATCTTGAGGGCAAAATCAACAGCCCCCAGTTCCAAATCATGCGTCGGATAATTTGCCTCGTGAGGCTTCAGCTGCCTCGAAGCGTATGCAATAACATGCCCTCTCTTCATCAAAACCGCGCCCAAACCCGCAATAGACGCGTCACAGTATACCATGAAATCCTCTACGCCCCCAGGCAGGGCTAGGATTGGCACCTCGCACAACCTCTGTCTCAGAGTCTCAAATGCGGCCTGCTGCTTGGGTCCCCAATGGAAAACTGCGGCCTTCTTCGTAAGCCGAGTCAAAGGCACGACTATCTTGGAGAAATCCTAGATGAATCTCCGATAGTAGCCGGCTAATCCCAGGAAACTCTGAATCTCAGATGGAGACTTCGTAACCTCCCATCTCATCATGGCCTCCACCTTGGCCGGGTCGACCATAATCCCGTTCTGATTAACAAGGTACCCAAGAAACTGCACCTCGCGCAACCAGAACTCATTGTAACGACCCAATTTTCACATCCAAAAATTTCATTTTTGATTAAGTGATTTGCAAAGCATTTGTAACAAAATATCATCCGATCATATCATTTAATGAAACATGTCTCGTATCTGAAAACCGAATCGTAAAACATAATAATGTCAGAGTACAAATCCCAGAATATCTCATAGTGCGGAAAACAAAGAGCGTGTGTGTGATGCGCTGCTACCGCGCCAGCTCCTTCCCTTTTGCTGAAGAGGTACCTAAAACCAAAAATGAAAAATGTAAGTACGAAGCTTAGTGAGTTCCCCCACTGTACCACATACCATATAATCACATAACGTACATATATCGTCAGACATATCTGGGTGCCTGACCTACCCCTTCGGTCCTCTCGACCGGATAATGGCTAGCATATCTGGGTGCTGGCCTCCCCTTCGGTCCTCTCGACCGGATACTGACTAGCATATCTGGGTGCTGGTCTCCCCTTCGGTCCTCTCGACCGGATACTGGGGACTATTTCACCCCTACTACTACCACATAACACATATCACATAATCTATCTAGCATGGCTGGGCATGAATACCCCTTTCGGCCCTATCGACTGGTAATCTGGGGACTATCTCCCCTACTGTCACTAGCACATAGCATCATGTCATACTTGCACATAAAATATCAGGTAGTAGCAAACCTAGATGAATATCACAGAGACAATCATCTAATCATACAACTCCTACTGATGGGCCGACATTGTGGCCGTTGACCTACCGCTACTGGAAGGTAACCCACCTCGAAAACTAGTTACTGAAAGTCTGCTTGCTAGACGTCTGACTGCTAAACCGGTAATCCTCTGGCTATATATCCATAAACATAGATTAGTCACTCATAAATACCCTTAGGTCAAATGACTGACCTACCCTTGGTCCAAGGTCAACTCCTTGGTCAAAGTCAACTTCCAGTTGACTGGACTCGCCAATCATGGCACAGACTCGCCGAGTCCCTCTCCTACTATCACAACTCATCAAGTCCCTCTTCCCACTCACCGAGTCACCCTTAACTCACTACTTGGGATGATTAGAACGACTCGCGATCCGACTCGCCGAGTCCGAGAACAACTCGCCGAGTTCCACGAGCAGATCTCCTACTCGCTTTCAAATCCTCACCAGAGCATCCTTCATGAGGATTTGGGTTTCTAGGACTATTGATACACGTTAAATTGCTAATTCCGCGTGCATCTACGAAGGGTTGGACCTTGTACACTTAAACCCATCTTAACTCAATAACAGTTCATATGACTCGCCGAGTTTGAATAACAACTCATCGAGTTCCAGGCAATCTTCATAGGACTCGCCGAGTTCATCCAACTCGCCGAGTCTAAGACCATCTTCATAGGACTCGCCGAGTCTCTTCAACCCTTCTCCCATACAGACCAAATCTGAGACATGCAACGGTTCCAAACCATAGATCTAGGTTCCTAGGGCATGCTTATCACGTAAAGTTGCAAACTTTACGTGCATGCATGGCCCTGTGAGCTCCAAAAGGCAATTCCAAGCTCTTTATGAGGTCATACACTCAATAGGGACCTCAATCACTTCAACCACATAGACTTTACACTTCTAAGACGACCATAAGGTCCAGATTTGAATTCCTTTCAGAACATAGAGCATAAACACATGAAGTTTGAGGTTTTAGGGCTTGAAACCTCCAATTAGGGACAAAAAGGGGATCTAATGAACTAGTGATCAAGGTAGGGACTTTTCTACCTAAATGGAAGCTTCTCACAGTGTAGATTTCGGATCTACTTCCCCTCCTTGCACTCTTCAACCTCCTCCTTCTTCTTCTAAGATCCAACTTCCTTCACAAAGCCAAGATCACTCACAAGAACAATATGGGGGATAAGGGGTTCGCTCTACAGCTCTCTGGAAGTGTTAGGGATAAGGGAGGCCGAGTTAGATCGTTTAAATAGGGTGCAAACACCTGGGTTAGGGTTTTACTCGCCCAGCACGGACTCGCCGAGTCTGGGACACGAATCGCCGAGTCCCTCGCTTAAATCCCGTGCCAAAATCGCTCCTACTCGGCGAGTCGGGCCTCCAACTCGCCGAGTCCAAGGCAAAATGAGAAAAATACATAAATAGAAATCGTACCGGGAATCCAGTGTTACACTCACACTTGGAGAACTTGGCGTACAAGCTCTCCCTCCTCATAGTATCCAAAGCCTCTTGCAGGTGCTCCGCATGTTGCTCCTGTGTATTGGAGTAAACCAAGATATTATCAATAAATACTATCACGGACCGATCCAGCATCGTTCTACATACATGGTTCATGAGATCCATGAACGTGGCAGGAGCATTGGTGAGCCCGAAGGGCATCACCACGAACTCATAATGGCCATAGCGAGCCCGAAACGCAGTCTTCTGCACATCCTCCTCTCTGACCCTCATCTGATGGTAACCCAAGCGCAAATCAATCTTGGAAAACCAAGATGCTCCCTGAAGCTGGTCAAAGAGGTCGTCAATCCTCGGAGGTGGGAAGCAGTTCTTCACCGTTACCTTGTTTATCTCCCGGTAGTCTATGCATATGCGATGTTACCCGTCCTTTTTCTTGACAAATAGAATCGGGGCTCCCCAAGGTGAACTATTCGGCCTGATAAATCCTTTGTCTAGCAGCTCCTGCAGCTGCGTAGACAACTCCTGCATCTCGGGAGGAGCCAACCGATATGGTTCCTTGGCTATCGGAGCCGCACCAGGGACTAGGTCGATCCTGAACTCCACCTATCGCTCCGGAGGTATCCCAGGACGCTCCTCTGGGAACACATCTGTGTAGTCTTGCACCACCGGAACGTCACTCACCGTCGCCTTACCTGCCTCCCAAGTATCCATGACGTAGGCAACATATCCTTGGCAACCCTGCTGAAGGTAATGCCTGGCCCTCGCTGCCGCACATAAAGCTGGTCCTTGCTGTGGCCTCTCGCCCTGAATCACCAGCTCTCCCCCACTTGGGGTCCTGATCCGCACCAACTACTGCGTGCAGTCGATCACCGCCCCATTGGGGCTTAGCCAATTGGCCTTCTTGTGGCCCCTCTGGTTGCAGTGAAAACACAGAAACTCTAATGTCTGAAAAGTGGGTGCAGGGGCGGTACAATCCTTGCTGAAGTGTCCCGTCTTGCCGCACTTGTAGCAGCCAAACGATCCCATCTTGCATGCTCCCTCATGTGTCCTGCCGCATTTCCTGCAGCGGCTCGGTCCCCTTGGGCTTCTTCCCTGAAGCCCCAGTCACCTATCCCTGCTCCGCCTTCCTCTTACCAATGTGCTCCAGATCGATCTCTCTCTCCCTTGCCCTGGCAGTCATAGAATCCAGGGTGGGACAAGCTGAGAAGTTGACATGCTCCCGAATGTCAGCTCGCAGCATGTCGTGGTAGCGGGTCGTCCTCATATCCTCGTCTCCCGCATACTGGGGCACCAATAAAGCCCTCTTTCGAAACTTGGCGGTGATCTCTGCCACTGTCTCAATCGTCCACCTCATGTCGAGGAACTCCCGGGCCAGTCGTTGGAGTTCCACAGCGGGTGCGAACTCGGCCTGAACCGGGTCACGAAATCCGGCCATGTTATAGCCTCAATATCCAAGGTTCCTAGAGAGTCACCAACCGACTCCCACCAATATATAGCCCTGTCCTTCAAACATCCTGCCGCAAATCACACCTTCGACCCCTCAGGGCAAAAGCTGGTCAACTGTACAGATTCAATGTCTGTAATCCATCGTCTGGCAGTAATGGGGTCCTTCGACCCATGGAAATCTGGTGCACCATTGCCCTTGAATTCCTTAAAGGACAGTGTGTGTGATCCTGACTGAGTGGTAGCCGTGTCACTCCTGAACGCCCTAAGGCGATCCTCCATCAGCTCGACAATCCCTTCCTTGATCGACCCAAAGATGACCGGGGTCGCATCAAGAATGCCTCTAGTGATCTCGGACGCGATGAACTCGCGTAGCCTCTCGTCCACTAGTTTGGTACCTAAACCCGAACACAATCCCTCTCCTGAGCCGCCAACTGCGGGCCTCGGACATAGTACCACCATTCTGCAATACATAATTACAACCGTTAGTGATACAGATACATCTAGAGGGATCACATCCATCTCGAGCTCCTTGATCTTGCCTCAGCCTTACTTGATTCAAGTATGGATCCTCTGCTTTCAGTAGTATGGGCCCATACTACCTTCCACATTTATCCGTACTTTCCTCAAGAACCGCCTTGATTCCACCAAGTTACTATTACTGTTACTGTTCTCTACTATTCTCATCCTGGGCTTACCCTAAAGAAAATCTCTGACTCTACCCAAACCGGTCCTCAACTGCTGAAGGCCTCCTTGTAATGCCAATTAGCCATCATCTGAATACCATCGGATGTAACGAGGCTCAGATAATCCTTCAACTAAAAGACTCGCCCCTACAACGGTTAGACTCAAACGAGAGCTACACAATAGGGCCAAATCCAACACTCTGAGATTATTCAACCCTAATCACATGTGACGCGACATACTAACCTAATGGCTAACTCCCATCATTCAGAGTCCCACAAAGCACAAAGCAAGCAATATTTGGATGCAGGAAAACTACTTAAGCAAACCTGTTCTCATAACGAGAAACTGCACTAGCATACAATGCTAAGCTTATACTAACATGCACAACCTAAATAGGCTATCCTACTGATGTCTACTCAATACTAGCATGCAATTCTCACAAGCTGAAAACATGAAAAATATGCACATAAGGCATCATCCCTAGATCCTTAGTCCTATTCTAGCATGTTGTTCTACTAAAGCTGATAAACATAACATAAACTTGTATGGGTACTTTGGGGAAAACTTACTTGAGCTCGGCCGGTCGCGCAAATCACACACTTCGTTCTTTCTCAGAACTCTTTTAACTTATTTTTTTAGAAAACCATTTTCTTGTAAAAGCTTTTAATCCCTCGATTTGAGTCCAGACACCCTTGAGGGTGTGTCCGAATCCCTCAAACTTGTAACGTCCAAAAATTTCATTTTAATTACTTAATTTAATTACACATTCGTAGAATATATTGTCGAATCATAACATCTTATAAATCTATGCGTAATGTCTGAAAACCCAAATCGTAAAATAGTGATAATGTCATCTCATAGTGCGGAATCTGAGGTGTGTGTATGATGTGCAGCTACCGCGCCGGCTCCTTCCCCTTTGCTGAAGAGGTACCTGAAACAAAACTGAAAACTGTAAGCATGAAGCATAGTGAGTTCCCCTATAGTGCCACATACCATTTAATATACTGTCAGGCAGTTCTGGGGCGCCTGACTTACCCAGGTCAAACCATTCTAGGATGTTTGACGTACCCAGGTCAAGCCATTCCGGGGTGCTTGACGTACCCGTCGGTCTACTTCACCCGACTACCGGGGACTATTTCACCCCTACTTCTACAACATAAATACATATTACATATATCATAATCTGGCTAGCATGGCTAGGTACTAAACTACCCATTCGATCCTATGGACCGGTAACCGGGGACGATTTCACCCCCTACTACCACTATCTTATAACATCATAACATGCTAGCACATAAAACATAACAGGTAACAGCAAACCTAGATGAATATCACAAAGACAATCATCTAACATACAACTCCTACTAGTGGGCCGACATTGTGGCCGTAGACTCACTGCTACTGGAAGGTAACTCACCTCGTAAGGCTGAACATACACGTTTTGAAATCGTGTTTTTGTAATAAATAATATTATGAAATATTATGTTATATTGAGTATTGAGTTCTAACAGATGATTTTTACTAAAAATGAAGTAAAACTATGTTTAGAATCACTTGGAAAATATTGGAAGTCTTATGAGATTCCAATCAAAAGGTAAATATTGAAATTTAACGAAAATATAAAATTTGAAATAAGTAAAATTTTATTATTTAAAGTTGTAAAGAATCTCGTTAGAAAAGTTTAGGCGAAACCTTGTCGAAATCCGAGTTATAACGAAGAAGTTATGACCAATCGAATATCTACGATAAAACCGACAAACACTATGTCGGGTAAAAAGTGAGTTTCCGATAAACTAGTTTTTAGCCTTAGTGATCTAAATGAAATTTGTAGAACTCGTAAAAATAATCAACTTTCATATAAAGACTGTTTGAATCTGACTTCATATGAGGAAGTTATGATTTTTCTAGGTTTCGGATTAGCAGTAGACAGCTAAAAACTCGAAATAAAGATCGAGAGCTATTTAGCCGAAACAACCTAAACGAGAATCGAAGGTCTCGTCATTAGTTGTATAACGGTAAAAAGACTGACGAAAATGGACATCAGATGAAGAAGTTATGACTTTTTAACGGTCTTATCCTGTCCCGGCCTGTTAAAAATATAATAATAAAAATGAAGTCAAAATTAGCCGATGAAGTCTAAACGAAAGTTGTAGAGTATATTCTCACCTACACATGCATATAAAGAACGTCAAAGAACGGAGTTCGTACGCAAGAGATATGGAAAATTGAAGTTATTAAATAAAAATAAATGAAAAATCGAAGTATTATCCGAAGCCGTACGCCCCGTGTACGCGAGAGTTACGCCCAACGTACCTCGCATGTGTGCGATCCATAATCAGCCACGTCTCCGAGCTCCGCTTGCATGATACGTCCGAACCGGGAACCGAGCTTGTGACACCTCGTGTACGCCCAACGTACCGAGGAATTACCCCCCGCGTAGTAAGGTGCTTCGCAGCCTATATAAGGGATGCGAAGGTCTCCGGTTTTAGTTTACAAATATTGCACTTTTACACCCCCTTTCATCCTTTTAGCCCACTTTTAACCCTCCAAAGCCCCAGTATCATTCCCGACACCCGAAGCAAGTTCCGACACTCTGAAGTTCCCGAGAAAATCTTATTTTCAAGTCGAAACTCTGCCCGAGTAAAGTCCGGTTTTCAACTGAAAACCCCGGTTTCGTCGCCAAAAGTCATATTTAGAGCTGAAGTGCTGCCCAAATTAATATTTTAACCCCGGTTATTTCAAGGTGAGTTCAATAAATAAGAACAATTTTATGTTATGTGTTATATATGCTATGTGCTTTTCCGTGTTATCATCTCGTGTTATTATTTCTGCTATTTTGATAGCAAGGTTATACCTTTGACCATGAAGTGTATGACATAGGCATCACTTGGGTATTGGTATGTACCGTTGACCATGAAGTGTATGATATAGCCTCGGTAAATATGCTAAGATAAGGCTGAAAGCTTAAATATTATAGCAAAAAGGAAATTCTTGAGTATTTTCTGTGCCACTTGGGCTGAAGTTTTATTGATGTATATAAACTATTGAAATTGTTATGTTTCATTGATTAATATGGAAAACTTGTCGCATGATTCACATATACTTTTGTTGTTCCTTATTTCTCTTTGCTTCTGCCATATTGAAGTCTATATATATATATATATATATATATATATATATATATATATATATATATATATATATATATATATATATATATATATGGCATAACGTTATATTGTATCTACTATTGAACTCACTAAGCGTCACCGTTTACCCCTCTCAATGTTTAACAATTGCAGGAGATAAATAAGCAGTATGGTAGTATACTATTGGAAGATTTAGAATAGTTTGTAATAGTACTTTTGTACTTCAGTTCATGTTTGTATAAATTACAATATCATGGGTAGTTATGTAAAATATTAAAACTTAGTTGGTTTGTATCTAGTCTTTGTAATCAAACTATCAATGTATAATATAATATGTTTTATGAATATATATGTAGCATGTTTTGGAGTAACAATTGTTATTAAATTCTGAAAGCATGAAGGGTCTTTCAGGCTGACTGCTGAAAAACTGCTCGGCAACTGTCTGACTGCTGCTCCGGTAATCCTACGGCTATAATCCCCACAAAACACTCAGTCAGTATCTGATACCTACTCTTAGGGTAAAATGGCTATTTTACCCTTAACCAAATCCAAGTCAAAGTCAACTTCCAGTTGACCCGACTCGCCGAGTTGGGCTGCCAACTCGTTGAGTCCCTGATCGTTTACCCGTCCTTATCCACGACTCTACTTGTCGAGTTTAGCAACGACACGACGAGTTCCCCTTCTATGTGAACATCGAATGAACCTTCATACGACTCACTGAATTGTATGAACAACTCAGCGAGTTTACCTTCATCTGATAAACAAGTCTTGTCCTTGACTTGCCGAGTTGTATGAACAACTCGTCGAGTTCATCTTCAACTGTAAGGAGATTGCCTTGGACTCGCCGAGTCTGTTCTAGCACACGTCGAGTCCCATGAACTCCAGGTTTAAGGCTAAGTCCAATACGTTGGGTCACTCCCTTGGACCCTCTAAAAACCCTTCTAGCGCTCAACTGGGTTCCTTCAAACCCTAGCAGCAAAGGGGAGTTTTGCCGTAGACTCGTCGAGTCCCAAGAACGAATCGTCGAGTCGAGCATGTCCAAGTCTCATTTATCGATTTCTAGCGTATAACGCTTGACCAAAAGATAGATCTAAGCTCCTTCAGTCGTTATAGCAAGTAAATTTACAAACTTTACGTTCATGCATGGGACTTTGAGCTCAAAAGGACATAAAATAAGCTCTTGTGATGCATGAGACCTTACATGGGTGCAAAAGCAACCCCTAACTGCCTTATGACTCCCTTAATGACCTGATTCTGAAGCCTCAACCCCCAACCATGTTTGAAATCATGGTTGGTTACCAATAATGGCTTATAAAAGCCCTAAATTTCCCTAAAAAGGGATCTATCAAATGAAAGAGCAAGGTAACAACTTTATACCTGCAATGAACTATGGAAGCTGCACAAACTTGGGTCCCCTGGTCTCCACTTGTTTCGTCAAGTCTTTCTCCTTCCTCCTTATGGTCACAACTAGCAAGATCCACCCAAAATGCCTTAGTTCTTCTCAAAAACAGCTAGGGTTTGCTATGGGGAGTTCTGGAAGCATTAGGGATGAAAGGGAGGATGAATAAGTGGTTTAAATAGGGTGCAAACCCTCATCTAGGGTTTTGTCCGGACAGTGCCTACTCGCCGAGTCCGGACGCGGACTCGTCGAGTAGGTCATTAAACTTCTATGACCAATACGCTCCGACTTGACGAGTTGGATCTCAACTCGCCGATTCCAAGGCCAAAATTCAAAGTACTAGAATGAAATACATACCAGGAACCAGGTGCTACGCAATGCTTGGCTCCTCGCTGCTGGGGTTCCTGCCTTACCCTCATGACCATCAGTGATCCGCAATGTAACTGGAGCAGGTGCACTCACTGCTCCACCCTAAACATCCGACAGTCGGCCTTCTTGTGGCCTACCTGGTTGTAGTGAAAACATATTGGATCCGACGGGGGCAATCCATACTAAAATGGCCCATCTGAACACAACTGAAACATCCTCAAACTGTCTTCCAACATCCTCCCTCATGGGTCTTCCTGCACTTGGCATAACAGCCCTGAACCCGATGGCCTCTCGAACGTGAATCATGAGTCTTGGGCCTCTTCTACCGCCCTACTAAAATTTGAGTTTGCTCTGGCTTCCTCTTCCCGAGATGCTCCGAATCAATCTCATGCTCTTGGGCTATACCAATTATATCATTCAGGGTCTCGTTCCCTCACAAACTCACAAACTCCTTAATGTCATCCCTCAACATGTCATGATACCTTACCTTCTTCATCTCCTCGTCTGTAGCATACTGCGGAACAAACAAAGCCCTCTCCCATAACTTGGCAATGATCTCTGCCACAATCTTAGTCGTCTAGCGAAGGTCCCGAAACTCCCTTGCTAGCTGTTGCACCTCAATAGATGGTGCAAACTTGGCCCTAAATTCGGTCACAAACTCATCCCAAGTCGTCATCTCCAGGGCTTCACCTACCAAAGTGAAGTCTACCTCCTCTCGTCGACCTCAGGCTTTGTCCTTCAGAAGATAGGAGGCAAATTTGACCTTCGACCCCTCGGAGCAGAAACTCGTCTTGAAGTGTTAGCCACATCCACTAACCATCTCCTATTGGTAACGGGGTCCTTCTCGAAATAGAACTTGAGAGCTCAAAAAGCACATAACTCACAGAAAGAAAGAGTGCGAGCTCTAACAAAAGCCATAACCTTAGTGCGGAATGCATGCGCCCAGACGCTCATCCAAAATCTCCAAAATCCCCTCCTTGACCATGCCAAAAATCACAGAAGTCTGCTCTAAGATACCGCGGGTAATCTCCGCCTAGATGAACTCCTGCATCCGCTCATCAATCGACTCGGTACCTGCACCTGAGCCTGAACCCGAACCTGAACTTCCTTCTTAAGCACTCATCACCATACTGAAAAACAACATGCAAATGATCAGAACATACTCAAGAATCCTCATCCCACTGGCTTCCTAGATTCTCCAAGATTCTCCCTGATTCAAGTATGGATCCTGTACTTTCAGTAGTACGGGCCTAATACTACCTTTCACACCTATCCATACTTTCCTCAAGAATCATCCCGAATCCTTTAAGTCACCTTCTCAAACTGATACTCCAAATACTGGCTAAACAATGTAACTAAATCTACTGAAGCACTTCTTAGGCTTTCCAAGGTTTCCAACATCACCCTGCTATCAGCTGCCAAAGAACTCCCCATAATGTCGAATACAATCACATGCAACAAAGCTTAAATAATCCTTCGAGTAAAAGACTCATCCCTACAATGATTAGACTCAAACAAGAGCTGCATAATATGGTCAAATCCCTCACTCTGAGATTATTCAACCTTTGTCACATGTGACTTAACATATTCACTTAATAGCTAACTCACATCACTTAAGAGTTCCACAAAGCACAAAGCAAGCAACGTTTGTGTAGTAGCACTCCAATCCATAGAATAACCAAAGAACATTCAAACTCAAATTAGAAACTTCCACCTCACTGCCGGTTGCCTTATACATGCAAATTATACACAATACAAGATCAAATAGACCGTCGAATAAAATACTCTACCCTAGGACCACAACTAAACGATGAACAAACAATATGGCCAAGTCAATCATGTTAGGGCTATATGTTCCTAACCGTATACAAGCTCTAAAGCATACACTTAGCAATTATTGATACCAGTACATATTCTCAATCTAACATAGAATCCAACGCTCCCTAGGCTACAAGACATCACATATCAGGAAAATCTATCATGCAATTCCTGAAATTATCCCTAGCCTTATCCTAGCATGCAATTCTCATAATATATAAATATAACAAACATGTATGGGAATTTTGGGAATCATTTACTTGAGCTCGGTTGATTGCATGCACCATCCCTTTTGTCTTTATAAAATCCTTTTAGAAATTTATTCCCTTTTTTAATTTTTTTTAGAAACTACTTTTCTTCCAAAAGATTATCAATTCCTCAGTTTGAGTTCAGACATACCAGAGAGTGTGCCTAAATCCCTCAAACCAAGGCTCTGATACAACCTTGTAAAGTCCCAAAAATTATGAGGTAAAAATTTCATTTTTAATTCAACCAAAACATTAATTAACTTTAAGTTAAACATTTATTATCTTTTCTCTTAATATTGAAAGGTACTTTATAAGAAAACAATTATTAGAGTACAATCCTAAAACCATCATAATGCGAAACATGGGTGGATGCGCTGCGATCAAGCTGGGCCCTTCCCTTCGATCCGGAAGTACCTAAAACCATAACCATTAAATCCGTAAGCATAAAGCTTAGTGAGTTCCCAAAAATACCACATACCATACATACCATTGGGCATAGGACCAACTCGCATATTAGGCCTAACCCACCATAATGGTCCTAGCCCGATCATACAAATGCAAAAGTCACAAAGACAATTAACACCTACGTAATGTACAATGGGCCTAGCCCTTCTGTTCCATGGGCCTAGCCCAACATACAAATGGGCCTAGCCCAACATACAAATAGGACTAACTCGTCAAACAATGGGCCTAACCCAACATACAAATGGGCCTAGCCTAACATACCATGCAAGAGTCACAAAGACATCTAACATAACAAAATCTAGTGGGCAACATTGGTGCCTTCGACAAACGAGTACAATGAGGTGACACACCTCTAGCTTCTAAAACACTCGAATAAATCTCTGACTGTTGGACCAGAGAATCCTCGCGCTATCAATCATCAAATGGCATCCAATTATTAATTGGATTCTGACCCATAACCAACGGTTTAAGCTACTTAGCCCATAACCAGGGTAAGACACCATTCTACACTTCGTCTCACTTGGCCCAAAGCCAAGGCCCAACTTATCTACTTCCAAGGCCCAAATCCTAAATGATATGCCAAAGCTCAACATGACCCAATCTTTCAAATTCAGCCCCAAAGCCAACATGGGCGTAAATCCAAAGGAGCCGAAAATACAAACCAGAAGCCCAAGATAGAAGTCTAATAGCCCAACAAGCCCTAAACTAAGAAAACCCAACTAATGGCCCAAACGTAGAACACCAAGCCCAAACTTCCATCTGCTGAGTACGCGGGGCGTACTCAGCTCATACACTAAGCATACTCCGTTTGGGGTTAGTATGCGCAGCATACCAGCTGGGTATGCTCATCGTACTCCCAGACCACCTTTTCACTCCAATAAGCACTTAATCGGCTAAGACAAAGTGCCAAATTCCCAGATCAGATTCTCTAAGGCTACTTATCACGCAAAGTTGGCAACTTTACATGCATGCATGGCCTAATGTGGCTCAAGGGCTCAAAAATAGCTTAACAAAGGTCTTAATACATGCATGGGTCAAGATACAACATAAAGTTGCATTTTTATGCATAAGGGACCCCTAAAATCCAGATCTAAGGGTTGAGCTTTTGAAACAACCTTTACTGACAAGGATCAGCCAAAAGGATAAAAAATATGCCATAAACAAACCCAAACTAGATCTACACAAGGAGTTGTCAAGCTAAGAAGTGTATACCTCAAATACCACGAAATGATGATGCTAACTTTGGATCTCGGAGCTCCACTCCAAGAAATGAGTCTTCAATCTTCTTCTACCACCTCAAAATGTGTAAGAACACACCAAAATTCTTCATAAGAGCTCAAAAGCACCAAAACAATGGCTAGGGTGAAATTAGGGTTTAGAAGATATGGAGGCCGGTCTAAAATGTCCTATAGGTGAGTTTAAGATACTTAAATAGGGTGTAAACCCTAAAAACTAGGGTTTTCATTTGGCTAGAGTACTCCCCGTGTCCTCCTAGTATGCCTAACGTATTCCAGGAAGGTCCACAATCCTTTTAGATTAGTACGCCCTACGTACTTCCTTCAATGCCCTTTAAACCACCAACTTCTTCGTTCGGAGTCCGATTTCTACGATCCTTATATCCATGGAAAGGTAACAAGAAGGTCTACAGTTTTATCAACTCATCCCTGCCTTAAAAGTTTCCAAAATAAAATCCAAAAACGAACATATACTTTACCGATATACCTCTTGTCCTCAAAACAAAAATCGAACTCCAGGATAATCTAACTTACCTTACCCACACCCAATGGGTCTAAATCCATCTTTCCTAAAGGCGCTAAACCTTATGATACTCGATCTTCGGTTCACCCCCCGCATTTGGAAACCATTCGGAACAGGGTAAAAGTTGTCCGAAATAACATCAAAAGTAACAACACTAGGATAAACAATTGAAGAATCCAAGCTTGTAAAAAATTTCTTAAAACCTTACTTCGATCCAATTTCATACATATTGTTGCATCACTTGAACAAGTATTAAATCTCAATGCCACGATATTTGAATATGTGGTTGGAAGACTAAAAGCCTATGGAGAACGAGTGAATGATGATGATTCCAAAGATAACAATCAATCAAAATTGTTGTTCACTAAAAAGGACCAACAAAATCAGAAGAATTAAGGTAACAATAAGGGACGATTGAAGGTTCAAATGGAAAAGGAAAAGGGCAATCAAAATGGAGGAAGTGGAGGGTCATCTAATGTCCAAAATACGTATTCAACTAATGATATGGTGTGAAAAGATAAAAAAAAAAAAAAGAAAGATCGTTCTAAAATTATTTTCTATAGATATGACAAACCGGGTCACTTTGCATCTTAATGTCCCGAACAACTCCAAAAGTTACAAGAGGAAAATCTTCTCGAGAATAGTGTTACTGATGCAACGATATTCCTTCATGAAATTGTGTTCTTAAATGAAGAAAAAGTAGTACCGTCTTAATACAACTCATAAGAAAACGATGTGTGGTACCTTGAAAACGGGGCAAGTAATCACATGATGGGAAATCATTCGTTCTTTTTCGGGGTCTATGGAGTGTCACACCCCTGAACCGGAACGACAGAAATGTTTGGGGGGTTGGGTGACTTCATCTTGTAATATCATCACAGTGAATATAATATAAACAAGGCAAGCATCATTATCACACGTACAATAATACAACAATACTGAGTTTACATCATTGTAATTGTTTACAAATGTTACATCCCAAAAATATGAGGTTTTAAAATAACAACAAAATGCAACAAATTCCACATATTCTTGATGTCCACCTACTTAACGATTTCCTGAGAATACAAGTTATTTTGAAAACGAGTTAACATATATAATGTTGCTGAGTTCATAAGCATGCTGGTATGAAAAGATTTTGTATAAATTTGTAAGCACCAGAAAATCCGATATTTTCTGTAAAAATGGTTGGAAGTATTGTGTCAAATCATGTATTAACGCATGTGTGTTTCTTATTTTGAAAATGTATAAAGCGAGTATTCCAGAAAATCTGATAGTTTCTGTTGTAAGTAGATGATATTGTATAATTGTATGATTCCCCAGAAAATTTGATATTTTCTACTTGTAATAAATGTTGTGGTCTTAAACCTAAAGACTGGTAACCAGTGTATGTATGTATGTTTTCGCAAAATAAATCTGTCTATGTATTCCATAAATTTTACAATGGGGGTTAATCTCTAGGTGAGTCATTATAACCATACTTGATAATGACTGATCCTCTTGTCGTCGCGTTTTTCGAAGGCCGACTTGTTTAAGGTAATGTTTGTCACCCTAGACTGGCCTCGTCTAACTGTAGCGAACAGCTCAGATGTGGGGTGTCACCCCCGTATAGATCTATACACAAACTCTCGCTCTCCCTACAGGAGACTCTGGTTATAACTACAGGCTACGGTTGTACACTGGATAGGTGTGAACAAACGAAATGTCTCACAATAGTCTTAACTGAATTTATGCGAATATTGAATTGCACAGTGTATATTGTTTCCATGTATGTTTTTAGTTTATTAGGCCCAACAATCATGTAAATGGGCCACAAAGGCCCATATAACTTGTAATGTATATTCCAGGCCCAATAAACATGATATTGGACCACATGGACCCAATAAACATGCAGTATGTATTCTAGGCCCACTTAAACATGCAAATAGGCGACTCAGGCCCAATAAGCATGTAAGGTATATTCCGACCCAATTTGAAAATGTAAATGACGTATTTGGTTCGTTTGTTATTACGTTGGTTGTTTAAATTCAATTGTTTATCAAAATTACTTAAAAGGGCCCACTTTTTGTAATAATGACATTTTTGGTCCATAAAACTGAAAATTTACAATTAAGGCACATTTTTGGTAAAAATGACACTTTAAGTCCCTTAAGACCAAAAGTTCACATTTAGGGCATGTTTCAAAATAAGATGACATGTTTAGCCCACTTTTAGTAGAAATAACATTTTCGGCCCAGTTTTATGAAATTGACATTTTCGGCCCAAGTTTAATGGAATTGGCATTTCTAGCCCTTTTGACCTCAACTTAACATTTTTGGCCTAAATTTGTTTGAAATGACAATTAAATCCACAAAAGTCAAAATTTACAAATTTAGCCTAATAAACCGTGATCCCAATTTGAGGCCCATTTTGTGAAAATTTACACTTTTGGCCCTTATAAAACTATGAACTTCATAAAAATCCATTTTTATTTAAAAATGAACCATTTTGGTCCTCTCAAAACCGTGAGATACATAAGAATTCCTCACTTTTGTTTATTTTGTAAATTTTTGGCCCTTTACATGATTTTTCTTAGTTTCACATATCCTTAACATGTTTTTAATCCTTTCATCCTCATAATAAGTTGCATGGAGTGTTTTAGTTTACCAATATCACCATATTTTAGTAGATATATTGAGATTTATGAAGTTCCAACCCATAAGCACAACATATAACATGGAAACACATATAATCAAGCATAAACACATAGATCTACACAAAGCAACTTGTATCCTCCCCCAAAACATAGTAAAACCGAAAATAGGGGGTATGAACTCACATTGAGTTGATGGGTTCGGTTTCTGAAGAAGTTTGAGGAGTTTTCGGCCTAGCACACCTCTTGATGAGATCTTCGAATTTTAGGAGATTTTATGAGCATGGATCATGAAATGGAGTGTTAAAGAGTGAATGATTTATCATAAAATGAAGTTAATCATCTTGTTTACAGATTAGCTTACCCAAAAGTGATGATCTTTGATAAAGTGTTCTTGAACACCACACAAGTACCCATGAATTTGAGAGGGAAATGAGATTTTCTTGAGAGCTCTAGAGAGAATTTTGGGTGAGTGTGAGAGTAAAAATGAAGGTGATGGGGTGGTGGTTTTGGCCGAGACTAGAAGAAGAGAAGGGGAGAGAGAAGTTTAGGTAATACTTAGTGGTTAATTGTTATCTTGATAGATATTTGTGGGGTAAAATGCATGTTTACATGCAAAGCAATATGGAGGTGTCACAAATCTAGCCATTTCCACATTTTTTTATAGAACTGAGAATGGGAAGAAAAGGTGAAAGAAAAGAGTGTTTTGGGCTTATATTGAATGTTCTTGAAATTATAAGGCCTGATATGAAAGGGCCGTCTTTATGGGTTTACGACCCAAAAATGATAAAGGAATTGGGTTTACAGCTTTATAAGGTTCAAGAATGCTGTTTACGGCCCAATGAGGCCCATAAATTCTTATGGCCCAAAATGTTATAGTTTAATGAATGTGGGTCCAATTAGGGCCCAAATGAGGATTCTTAGCCCAAAAGAATCATGTTGAGAGTTTATTGGTTCATTAGGCCCAATAAATGATTCCTGGCCCAATAAAGGTTTGAATTGGGAAAAGTTTGGGTTACAACCCATAGTTAAGTGAGTGTAGTATACTGAGGCTTAGGGCTTCATGAATGAGTTTTGATTCGAATAGTTGTTTCTAAATGAATAATATGTAAATCATCTAACTTTGAATTACAAGATACATTGAGAGTTAATCATCCATGGATAGAATTTCCTAGGCATAAATGCTAGTTGTGACATGACGGGATAACTGGGCGGGCTAAAGTTGGAGATAACTTTTGTGTGAAGATTAAAGGAAAAGGTGCAATTCTCTTTCAAGGAAAGTCGGGGCAACAACGATTGATGACGGGGATCTATTACATACCTGATCTCAAGACTAACATCATTAGCCTTGGACAAGCAACGGAAGTCGGATGCAAAATTTGGATGAAAGACAATTATCTAACGATGCACGATGAAAAAAATTGCTTGCTTATGAAGGTTCAAAGAACTCCAACTCGTCTCTACAAGACAAAATTGACAATTTGAATTCCTATTTGTCTTCACTCAAATCTAAGTGAGAATACATGGAGGTGGCATGCAAGACTTGGGCACATTAATTTCGAGTCAGTAAAATTAATGTCAAAGAAAGGTCTAGTCAAAGGGTTACCACACTTCAATCATGAGAATCAATTATGTGAATCTTGCTTGGTGGGAAAGCAAACTAGGAAATCGTTCCCCACTATGACAAAATACAAAGCGAATCAACCATTAGATCTAATACATGGTGATCTATATGGACCGATTACTCCAACTACCATGGGAGGAAACAAGTACATTTTCACATTAATTGATTATTTCTCATGATACATGTGGATTTATCTAATGAAAGAAAAGAGTGAAGCATTTGCACTCTTCAATAAATTCAAAGCTTTGGTGGAGAATGAAATGGGAAAGACTTTGAATACTTTTAGAAGTGATCGAGGTGGAGAATTCACATCACTCGAAATTTACAATTTTTGTGATCAACATGGCATAAAATGGCATCTTACTGCACCATTCACACCTCAACAAAACGGGGTGGTGGAATGAAGAAACCAGACACTTACGGATATGACAAGAAGCATGATGAAGGCTATGAAAGTTCCAAACTACTCGTGGGGAGAAGAAGTAAATCAATTGAAAATTTTGATAAGTCGCGTGTACACAAGAGTCCTAGTTGATGAAACTCAATACAAAAAAATCAAGAAAAAGATGCCGAATTTAGAAACTGTTCATATATTTGGGTGTCTCGTATATACAAAACAGCAAAAGTAGAATCGGTGAATCTAAAGAAGTTGGATGCAAGATCAAGACCACTTGTACACCTTGGTTCCGAATCGGGAACCAATTTTGAAGAATTGGGTTCATTCACGACAACATGCGACAACCAAAATATCGAAGCTAACGACGACTCATATACGATAGATCAAAACAATGAAACAGAGTTTGAATCGAATGAGAAAGAAGATGAAGATCAACCAAGTTCATCAAATAATGAACAAAACACATTACAACAAGAAACGTAAATAGTGACTGGTTTATAATGGTCTTCAAGAACAATTATACCTCCAAAACGATTTCAAGATTATGTACTTGATCTTGATGAACTCGATGAACTTCTATTAGCAACTAGTGATGAACCAACAACGGTTGAAGAGGCAAATAAGTAGTCGGAGTGGGTCAAAGCTATGAATGCAGAAATTGAATCAATAAATAAGAATACATGGAAGTTTGTGGAGAAGCCTACAGGGATAAAAGCAAAGCAATTGAACTTAAATGGGTGTTCAAAATAAAGAAGAATGTGGATGGCATGATTAACAAGTACAAAGCAAGGTTAGTTGCTAAAGGTTACGTGCAACAACAACGTTTGCACTTTTCAAAAAGTATTTTCTCCTGTGGCTCGAATTGAAACAATTCATTTTCTTATAGCCATAGCTGCTGTTAACGGATGGGAATTTCATTATTTATATGTCAAGAGGACATTCTTATATGGAGAATTGAAAGAAACCGTCTATGTAACACAACCGGAATGATATGTAAAGAAATGAAATTAGCATAAGGTATATTAACTCACGAAGGCACTATATGGTCTAAGACAAGCATCTAGAGCATGGAATATGAAGCTTGTTGGAATTTTAAAGAATATGAAATTTCAAAGGTGTAAGAAAGAACCATCAGTGTACCGGAAAAATGAGGGGACTACTATACTATTTTTGGCAGTTTATGTTGATGACTTGTTTGTTACAGGTACATGCTTAAGTATGATTAGAAGATTCAAGATCGAAATGTCAAAGAATTTTGATATGCTAGATCTTGGAAAGTCGACTTACTACCTTGGCATAGAAGTTAAGCAAGAAGAAATTGGAATTACAATTAGTCAAGAAGCTTATGCTTAACGAATCTTAAAAGAAGTCAGTTTACATGATGTCAATCCAACCCACATTTCAATGGAACCTAGAAGAAAGTTGACAAAGGTTGAAGATGTTCAAGAAATTGATCCAAATCAATACAGGAAGGTGGTAGGGTGTTTAAGGTATCTCTTGCAAACAAGACCCGATATGGCATTTTCGGTTGGAGTTATAAGCCAATATATGCAAAGTCTAAGAGAATCACATGGTTTTGCAATCAAACAAATTTTAAGGTAACTACGAAGGACAACTACACATGAAATAAAGTATGAGAGGACTGGGCAAAAGAAGCTTGTTGGCTATAGTGACAACAATCACAATATTGATCCAGATGACGAAAAAAGTACAACTGGTCATTATGGGTCATCCCCGATAACATGGTGTTCACAAAAGCAAGATACAGTTGCATTGTCATCTTGTGAGACAAAGTTCATGGCAGCTAATGTATGACTTCAAGATCTGTTAGGCAAATTCATGAAAGCACCTCAAGAAAAGGTGGTCTTAAAGGTGAATAATATGTCTGCAATAGAGCTCACGAAAAATCATGTTTTTCACGGAAGAAGTAAGCACATAAACACAAGATACCACTTCATTTGTAATGGTGTTGAAAACGAACAAGTGGAGGTGGAGTACATTCTTGGTGAAGAACAGAAGGCACACATTCAGACAAATCCACTAGCTCGAACAAAGCTCAAGGAGATGAAGACCTTGGTCTAGATTGAATACATTTCTATAAGGACTTAGAAATTAGAGGGTGATTGTTGGAATTCCTAAATCAAGTAGGACTCTAGGATCCAATTTCTTGGGGCTTAAGCAAGTTGGTTTTAAGTTTCCTAGTCTTATTCTTATTCTACAAGTTTGGTAGTCTAGGAGTATAAAAACATGTATAGATACCGAGTCATGGAACTATGCTGTAACAATTGAGTTTTGAGTTTATTTTCTCAATACATTTGGAGAGTTATTCCATAATTGTTTGTGTTATGCACTTGAACAATCATAAATTAACTTCATATATTTCATTTGTCAAACAATATCCTTATTTGAAATAGGACAAACACCTAAAGTTCAGCCAACTTCTCTAGGCAAATGGGTGATAAGATCATAAGACCTCTAAGAAATCCCCCCAATGAAGAAACCTCTAAACAAATGGAATTCTCCTCCTCGATCGATAACCAGGATAACTTACATGTAGCACACAAATACAATTTGTATGCTTCAAGTTTGGCGTGCGAGAACTGATACAAAATAAGGACGAAAACAAAAATGCATATAATTGTAACTTACAAAACTTACAAATAACTCATAGTTAGCTGAACACGAAATGATCCTATATTTACCATAAAACAATCTCCAAAGTCAAGGTAGTTCAAAATACTCAAGATGATCTAAACAAACACGGAGCCAATATTTGTTGCGATGGAAATGATAACAAGATACGTTTAATTAGCAAAAAGCGGAACTTTGAACCACATATACAATCATCGGTCAAACAAAAGTTTTTTTTAGTCCAGTCAAAAGACTACGAATGTTGCTGGTACTCAAAACATTTTTTCACTAGAGTATGCATTAATGCACATAAAGCCTCACCATAAATAGTCACAAACGAGCTATCAATTCTCATTTTCAACTTTTTTTTGTAAATCTCCAAAAAATGGCTACAAAATAGTCATTTTGACAAGAATGGCTTACACGTTTACTCTGATAAACTTCCCTTAGTGAGCTTTCACAATTTGGAACACCCATAAGTATTACCTTTTTTACTAGACTCTTATATGCCCAAACCATATTTAACATACAAGGCATGAATACAGCCACTATCAATAAGAACATAACTAGACCTACCCATGTGTGTGCATCTTTGAATCCTTAATGAGGATGTAAGTCTTCAAATAAATTAGTGTTATGGCTTCCCAACCATATATTAGGCTATTAACAAAATCGGTATATCTAGCAGGAAGTGAAAGTAATAAAACTAGAGCTAAATGATCAATGTCATGCTTCAAACTTGTTTCCTTGGATCTCATGACGAGACTCTCAAGTATAGTCAATTGGTTCTTAATACTTGGTACTTCCCTCAAATTGTAATAGAAAATTAACTTTAAAAAAACTAACATTTTAGCTAGTGAATTCTTCAAATATGACTCCTTGATCTTATACCAAATACCCTAGACAATAGACTATGTACAAATTTGGCCAATAATGTTATCTCCTGTGCCTAACCACAGTTGATTTAATGCACATCATCTCATTTCCTCAAGCTCTTATGGTGGCGAACATTGTTCATGTTGCTCGAGAGCAAAACCGACCAAATAATACCAATTAGCGGTAAAACAAATTATCTTCCAATTAGATATACCAAAGTTCCCATCCTTATTCCAATTAGATATACAAATAATATATAGCATACCACACCTCAACATACAATGATGATGATCCGGTAGCCAACATATTACCCCAAGACAAGTAAGACATTTTTGTTGAACAAATATATCCTCCATCACTCATTCTACACGGTAGTAGTCAAGATTGGGAAGCAATAACTAAACCAAAGAGAAAACCATCAAGTATAGAACCAATGGCCAACATGCGAGATACTGAGCCCACAAAAAATCGTAGCCAAGCCGCATAGAACTCGTGATACGGCTTCTTCATCTTGTGATTCTCAATTCTCGAATGGTTGTGAATAGGAACTGATGTGTATCACCAAATTACGCTGTTGGTCATATATAAATTGTCAATCATGATTCTTTTACGTTCATTTTCTTGATTTGGCTGTATCAATATAGTTATGGACGTTATAGGTCATGATTCATCAACCTTGTGTGATGTGGATTGTTTATTTGTTATTTACTTGATATTGTTCTTTTCGATGTTTTTTTATGTTTGGAGCTTTGCTAGCTTTGAATACATCAAATCATATTCCAGTCTCCTATTCATGGATTATTTGAATAGCAATACATTTATATGCCTACATGAATATAGATACCACATTTTCTTTACCAAACATGTGCCTACAAAATAAAATTCAAATCAAATTTCCTATTCAAAGCCACATATGGCGTACATCAGATTCGATTTCCAGCATTGATACATAAAAAAAATAGTTTCTTTCGTTAATAGGACACACAAAATTAGATAATTAGATTCTAAGTTAAAGTCGTCATCTTCCTCGGCTTGCCTGTGCTTTTTCCGGGAAGAGTAGGAATGCTTTGTTCATTCCTAAAGAAATTATCTGGATCAACAGCAGTCTTCACCATCACTAGTCTGTTAAAGTTCCCCATGAAATACTTCTCCCCGTAAACCTTGCCGGAGTTGTAACCATTCTTTCCGGTTCCTGCCATAACGCCGATGTCCAGATCTCTGTAGTTCAAGAATGCACCTCTTGGATTCTTCGATACATACTTTGTCATGAACTTATACAAAACCTTTGACTGATTAAGGTAGTTTTTCTCCAGTTCCGGATCATTGTCGTTCCAGTTCACAGAGTACTGGATCTTGAACAGGTTTCCGGCACGGTGGGGGAATGGAGTAGCGTCCGCCGGAAGTTCATTCATTTTCCCGCCGTAAGGGTTGAACACTAAACCAATCTTACCTAATTCAACCAACTTGTTGAATATCGACTTCATCCCAGATTTTGGTATCGGGGTTTGCACGTAATCGGACTTTCGTTTCAAAAAGTTAACGTTATCGGAGTGGCGATTGAGGAGGATCTCCACCGCCGTCGTGTTGACATCGAAGTTGGACCAGTAAAGTACCGACTGAACCCAGCTTACTTCCAGACAATCCTCTTTCTTCAAACCCAATTCCGGGAAGTTTTTGTTCATTATAGCCAACAATGCGTCGGAATCACCCAAGAAATGAGCTACAAATGAAGCTCGACCTGTTTTTAGTTTATTCACTGTCACCGGTTGCAAAAGAACTCGGATAAATAAACGATCGTCGATGTGAGGCACAGCTAACTGCCATTTATAAACGAGGTCCGTCGCGTTTTCTGCCACCGTTTTCGTTATCCTGAAAACAGTATTAACCGCCGGCACCGGAACTAATTTCACGGTGTAGGATAATATAACACCAAAGCTGCCGCCTCCGCCGCCACGTATGGCCCAGAAAAGATCCTCACCCATTGTTTTCCGATTCAAAATCCGGCCTTTAGCATCAACGATCCGGGCATCAATCACGTGATCAACTGATAACCCGTATTTCCGAAGCATGGTACCATAACCACCGCCGCTTAGATGTCCACCAACTCCCACCGTCGGACACACTCCGGCGGGGAACCCATGCACTCTACTCTTTTCCCATATCCGGTAATACAGTTCACCCAACTGAGCTCCGGCTTCAACAACCGCAGTTTCAGTAGCGATATTGACATTAACATCACGGAAATTAAACATGTCAAGCACGATGAAATCCTTTTCTGATGAAATATACGATATTCCTTCATAATCATGCCCACCACTCCGAATCTTGATCTGAACACCGAGTTTCTTGGCGCAGATTATGGTAGCCTGTACGTGAGATTCTTTAGTCGGAGTGATGATTAGGACGGGTTTTGGTGTGGAAGTGCTGTTGAACCGGCGGTTTTTGATGTATTCTTGTAAGACGGTGGTGTAGGAGGTGGAGTTAAAGGCGGAGCTGTAAACAATGGCGGAGAATGTGGGGACGTGTTGAGGTGGTTGTAATGTGAGGCATTGAAGGAATGATTCGTATATCGATTTAGAATCAGCAGCTCCTATATTGAGGGGAAAACAAGAAAAAGAACAAAGGAAGAAGATGATTGAAAAAAGCATAATTGGAGACATGATTATGTTGTGTTCTACAATGAGGTGATTGCCTTGATATTTATAGTAATACAATACACTTGTGGGAATATATATTATATGGGATATATGCCAACAGTGTGTTTTTATGTGTAAGAAAGAGAAATTCTACACGAACGTGTCAAAATGCTTAAAGTTAAGATATTTAGGAATGTGCAAAATGGTCAACGGGTTCGATCAAATGGAGCCACACGGAATGTACTCATGGTGCGCCGGCGCCGGCCGATGATTGGCTCATATAATCAGTGGATCTAAATCTAATTACATTCGGCGGACCAAGTCACCACTCACCGGTGGTCCATTGTTTTGGACTTTTTGAGCGTGCCCTCAAATCTCAATGGGCGATTAAATGCATCACGTAATTAACTATCCATTTTAGTTCTTTTACATTTAATTGATAGTATACAATAATATACCAAAATAATAATAATAATAATAATAATAATAATAATAATAATAATAATAATAAACATAGTGCAAAGTAGGAAATATATCATAATTATCATTGAATTACTTACCAATACAGATAGTCAACAACTTAAACTGTTTTTTGAGTAAATTACAGTTTTGGTCCATGTGTTATACACCTTTCTACATGCATGATCATAGTTTTGGAAAATTGATACAATTGATACTCATGGTTGAAAAATCCATTACATTTAATCGATAGTATATAATAATAATAATAATATACCAAAGAAAAAATAGTGCAAAGTAGGAAATATGTCATAATTATCATTGAATTACTTACCAATATAGATAGTCGACAGCTTAAATTGTTTTTAGAGTAAATTACAGTTTTGGTCCATGTATTATACACCTTTCTATATGTGTGGTCATAATTTTGGAAGTTTGACACCATTGATCCTCATTGTTGAAAAAAAACATCACCTTTCACTACAAATAAATTTACATTTAGTGGCACAAAGTTTTAATGACACTTTGTTTTTATGCCACTATAACCTACTTTTAGTGACACTTTTACTTATGTCGGTATAACTTTTAATAAATATAGTAACACTTTATATTTTATAACACTAATTTTCATATCTATTAATGGCCTATTAAATTAACATGCTACTAAAACACAACAAACAAAATTACATTTAATGTAACAAATTTTTAATGACTCATCTTTGTGCCACTAAATTTAGAAATTAGCATATATTTATTTGTGCCACTATTTTCTCTTTAAAATTTAGAAAACCACGATCCAGTTCTTTTATATTTTGTACATATAGGGATTTCATCTTATTTCCCGCTCAACTTTTTCAATCTCCCTCCATCGCGTCTGTTAACTCAACACATAGATGGAGTGATTTAGGGTTTTATACGAACGTAACACTTCCTCTACCATCTATCAATTTTTCGATCTCTTTGGAACAAACCAGAGCAATGGGTAGGATATACAATACTTGGATTCAATGAAGCATATCTTTTATGTCTTACCAAAGTGTTCATCCTAATAAGTGCTTACAAGCATGTTATACATTAAATTCCCTTGAGGATTTCATGTACAAGGTCTAAACAGGATGACCAATCAATAACCTAGGAAAAACTCAGGCTCAAGCCATTGCTTCCTTTTTGTTATCTTTTCAAAATGGAGGTCGTGTAAATTTGAAGTAATATCTTACAAACCTAAATAGATAAGATTGCATATCAAGTGTTTGTGAAAATGCCACAAGAGCTTTTTTTTTTAATTAAACTCCTCCCTTCACTTTAACTTCCATTTAATATTTACTGCTTATAATTTATATGGAACATTATACTTTTCAATTGCTAAACTTTTCACTTATTAAGATATTGTCTTGCTATAATCTTTTATATTTTAGTAGTATACATGAACATACATGGAAAAACATATATAATGATATTTTCCAAATAAATGTAAAGTTAATTTATTCAAGTACCACATGATAGAACTTTACTTTCAATCTCATGGAAAAGCTTTTTGGTAATAGATTTGTATTCGTTGATCTTTTGTTACCTATTTCAACCATATAATTCAATGAAATTCCCTTAACTAAAAGATAAAATGTGGGATGTGCTTAAAACGAAAAGGACATCGGTAAATTAGTTATTCTCCATAGAAACTATTCTGATTGTTCTAGTGACTAATATTTCCCCAAACACGTGCCTATTCTTTTAAAATTGCAGGCCAAAAGTTGTTCTTTATTTTTTTTTTATGTTAATCTACTTTCAAATATTTGTATTATGCTAGATTTGGAAGCTATTGTTACAGTTGCAACATAAATTTTCTAATGAGGTATATAATCTTTGTATCTATGTAAGGAGAATTTTCATAGGCGTTCTTGAAGCCACCTCATCCTTTACCAACCATGGATTTAGTCTTACTCTAGTTTGAACCAAGTATGGAAAATATAAATGATCACTCATGTTTTTTTTAGCGAAGGGTAATATCTATGTACTATATTGTTCTTATAACTTGTAAATTTCATCTAAATTTTCTTATCTTATATAGGTCACTCTTCAATAGTACAAACATCACACGACATGTCATGTGTCAATCATGGTCATGTGCAAAGTTTATCTGCAATCAGTTTTTGGGTTTCTTCACCAAGTACTTAGTTTAATAGTTTTAGGTTTTAGGCTGGAGGGAGTGGTGCCACCGAAACCGTATTCCCTCCCTCGCCACGTAAGCGCCACGTCGGATTTTACCACTTAAGTGTGGTTTCTTGTCACACCAAGGATGTGGTGCCACAGTTTTAGTTTTATTTTTTTTTTCTTTTTTTTTTTTGTTTTTTTTTGTTAACTATTTTAATTTAATAAAACTTATTTTTTAATAAAAAAAAACATAATTTTAAAAACATAATAGTTCATTAATTAAAAATACAAATACCATACATTACTTAATTTAAAAAAAAACCTAAAAATTTAGAAAAACAAAGTAGAAACAAAAAACCAACAACTTTAAAAAAAAAACACACTAGAAACCATTAAAAACTTGAAAAAAAAAAAAACTAGAAATTAGCCACGATTCATGTAACGGTTTTTCACTTCCTCCTTCATCGCCAAAACCACTTCAAGCTCGGCCCCGGTCATATTCGACGTGTCCATTGCTAGTATTCGCATGTCGCTCTCCCTTTGTTTCCGAAGCTCTCTTTCAGAAGCAATTTTCAAAATCTTGTCCATTCTCTCTTTTATATCCTTCATGTCGGTTCCCATTTCTTTCAAATCATCTGAATCCGACGCTTTGCCTTTGCCTTTGCTTTTTGATTTGTCTCTTCCCAATGGTCGGGAAGGTGGTGAAACTGGAACAGGTTCATCTTCGTTCAGATCAAACTGAACACGAGCATCTGATGTAGTGTGGTCGGACTCAAATGTTTTGCTGCGTTTTGACCCACTGTCGATATGTTGGTCAGATGTTTTGCTACTCAGCCATTTCCTGTGATCTTTCAAAAAATTCCAAACTTCAAGAAACTTGAAAGCCTTCAGATTTTCTTTTTCATACACTTTCAAGGCTTTCTTCAAAATGACTTCATCACTTTCTCCACTTTTCCATTGACGTTTCATGTTGTTCCACAAGTCATTAAACAACATGACTTCCTTGTTCATCTTCCCCCATTTGGAGTACACTTGATGTTTTGAACGGTATTCTCCACGGTTCATTCCTTTATGGAACCTGTGTAAAACGCGAATCCAAAAGCGGTCATGCTTTTGGTCTTTTCCAACCGTCGCGTCTTCTGAAATATCGATCCAAGATTGTGCCAACACCAACGCTTCCAAAGGTTCCCAACATCTAGCCTCCGCCTTCTCTTTTCTTTTATTCGTTGCTCGAGTGGGCTGAGTTTCTGTAACGAGTTCCGGTTCAGAATCAGAAACGACCATTTCTGGTTGTGTTTGTGTTTGTTGCACAAACTCGAGTTGGGACAAAAAATCAAATGGATTAAAATTCGGGTCGGGTTGTGGAAAAGAAGGTGGTGTTTGTGGATGTAGTTGCCCTGGTCGTTGTGGAAAAGAAGGAAACATACCGCCATAGTGGTAATACGGAGGTGAGAAAATCGGTTGATCAAATGAAGGTATTGGGATGTTGGTGTTTCTGACTGGTGTTTTTTCTTTGCTAGGTCTTTTGGAAGAAGACATTTTTTCAAAAAAAAATGGATAAAATGATTGTATTGATATGTGTTTAAAGGTTGTATAAATGTAAAAATGATAAGATATGTACATATAGATGGAGTAAAAGGTTAAAAAAAAATAATAAAAATAAATAAATAAATGGAACGAATCTTTGAACGGTCAAGAAAGAAAGGAACAGCCAATCACAAAGCGCGGTCTTTAAAGGCCGCAGTGCGGTCTCGACCGCCCCAAACCGCACCCTGGGGGCGGTGTTTCTGTCCCACGTGGCAGCCAACCGCGGTCTCATACCGCACCACACCGAGAAGCCTTATGTGCTACATGTAAAAGATTTATATTTAACATTTTTGAAGTCATTTGTTTTAGATATTGGGAGTATTGTTGTTAAACAAGTTAACTTTTGTTTTAAGTAGTAATATTGTGTTTTTCATTTATTACTTTAATTGTGTTTTCACTATTTATAATCCAATGAAAAAAATTGTAACTAATTTCTAAAAATGGATTTTTTTTGTTAAAACAAATATGCTACTAAAAACAAGAAAATTGTTTTTATTTTAGCAAACATATAGTGGCATAAAATAGTGTCACTAAAACCTAAAAGGGTTGTAGTGGCATAAAAAAAGTGTCACTAAAACTCAAAAAGTTTGCAGCAACACATCAAAAAAGTGACACTAAAGTGTTTTAGGTGGAGCGTTTCTAGTGGTATTTCTTATGTGTGTCGCTCATTCACTAAGAAGCCTTTATTGACAATTTTTGGGGGGTTTTTATGGCACTTTTTGTGTGCCACTAAATAACATATTTTTTGTAGTGTTTGGCCCTTCCTTTTGTACCGTCCATATAACTCCGTTTAAGTAAGTTCAAATTGATAATATTGTCGTTGTTTTTCCCGTTTCCAAATTTTATCTTTTTTCTTATAATATATACTTTAATTATTCAGTAATGGGCCCCATCAGTGCTACCCTACTCACGCCCATACCGACCCTTATCCATGACCTTATGGGTATAATCAGCTACACTAGATCACTACTACCATTGTCGAGGGTTTTGGTGGATGGTAAGAAAGAAACAAGGGAGAGAGATGCTAGAGTTGCAGGAGAGAGAGACATCAGAGTTGATGGGTAGAGAGAGGAGATCGGTGTTGAAATAAGTGTCCTAGTTTTAGGGTGAGAGGAGGAGGAATAAGAGATCGATGGTCGAGGAGATTGGTCAGGTAAGGTTGTTGGTTAGGTGGAGACACAGAGAAAGTGGAGAGAGTTCTAGTGTTAGAGTTGTTAGCTGGAGATCAATGGTGGATGAGATGGTCGTGGTAAGGTTGTTGGTTCCTGATGAACTCACACTTATGGTAGAAGGGTAGACCATTGAATTTATTAGTGAAAATATTAGGGACATGTTCATCGGTTATGCATAGTGTGGCTGCAGAAGCCATAAGTTCATAGTTATTCCAACCCTATAGAATATCAACATTTTTGGAGGATTTGCACACTCTTCCAAAATGTGGATTGGGAAGGACCGTTATATGTCCACATGGAGAATTACAATCTCACGAACCTTCCGTTTTTGTCCTCTATATCTATTAATGACATCACTGGTTTCTTTCTCTTCATTTGTTTATTCAAAATTATCTGTTACATATTGATCAAATTTGCAAGCTAATCAATGCACCTATTAATTACACATACGATCCAGATTTGGGTTGAGTTATATGATCATTCAATTTCGAGCCCTTTTGTGTTGAAATTATTAGACAACAGGAATATAACACATCCTAGACGAAAGCCTCACACATCATTTACCTTGTCCTCAAAGCAGTGCATCAGATCATCGACTCATTAGACTTTCGTATAGTAAGAAAAAGGACCATGTTTGGTGTATCTTGTGTTCATGCTCAAGATATAGCCTTCTTAAGGACTTAATGGACATAGAATGTTAGATCTATCCTTGGTATGAAGTTCTAATGGGTAAAGTAGCAAACTTAATCCATTAAGTCAGTGTGAAAGGGTAGATCTGAGATTTTGGGCTTTGATCTGAAAGGATTAAGCACTTATGTGACATCCCGTTGATGAGGTATTTCCAAATTAAACCCTAAGTATGATGATTTATTGTATTTAGCCCCTATGTATGAGAAATGTTACAAAATGGCCCATAGTGACATTTTTGTAACTTATTATTAGCTCGAGGTCACGTACATTGGGGGTACCTAACATACGCAGGGCGTATGTGCATGATTACCAAGCCTTAATTTTTAGGGTTTGGACCCTATTTAAACATCCTTAAGTCCCCAACCTACCTTCTTTCATTAGCCTCCAACCCACCTTCGTCCCCAAGCAAACCGTAATCCATTTTTTTAGCACTCTTAAGCTTTGTGTGTGTGTTTTTGCTACTTTGAAGGAGAGAGGAAGAAGAGAAGATCATCTTGGAGGAGTAGGACTCTTTGGATCCAGAATCTCATCACCATTTGGCATCATTTGGAGGTAAAAATCTTTGAACTTGATGAAGCTATGCATAGATCTAAGCTAGCTATGAAGTTTGTGTCCTTTTGGTCCCGTTAGTTTGGTATTTTGAGTATAAGCTACTCCAATCAATTTAAGTTGTCCTTTCAGACGTTTTGAAATGCTTAGAAGCATAAAAATGTGGTCTTGATCATTTCTTCCCTTCCATGCATGATTTACAAGGTCTTAATGGGTTAAGTAGTTAAGGTTATTAGTGCTAAGCACTTATTGGCCATGCAAGACCATAAAGTTGGAAAATTTATGGTCAAAGATGTTATTTTGGGCTTGGATTTGATTTTGGACGTAAGGACTTGATGTATTAAGCTCTTAATGAGAAAAGGGGTTGACCAAGTGTGTAAGCTGGGCGTACCAAATGTTACACTGCACGTAAGCGGTCAAAGTCCTAATTTCTTGGTCAAGAAGGGTATGCCCCGCATACAGATGAGTACACCCAGTGTACTCAACTAAGTTGACTCAGCTAGGTTGACTCGGCTTGTTTGTAGACCATGAAATTTGACATTTGACCAAGTTAGACTTATGGCTATTTTAGGTAATTTGAGTGGTATCTGATATTGGTCATTATTTGGTGTTTAGGTGACCAGTTGTGTTGTCATTTAGAGCTATGTTCTGTCAGATACCTTTTTAGACTAAGAGGTGAGTTTTCCTCACTGTACTCGTGGGTCGAAGACACCAACGCCAATCCACTAGATTATTTATCATAGTTAGAATAGTGTTATGCTAGCATATGGTTGATTAGTAAATCTGAATGATTATATGTATTTGTTGGTTCGGTGTTTATGTTTATCTATTGCATATCCCGACATATTTTGTTTGGGTTGAGGCAGTCTTGCTTTGTGTTGAAGGCCAAGACACTCGGTGTGGTCTGGATAGGCTGTAGGCCCTACGAGGCGGTCCAGTCATGCCGATGGCCCGGTGAGCGGTCTGGATAGGCTGTACGCCCTACGAGGTGGTCCAGTCATGCCGAAGGCTCATAGAGTGGTCCAGATAAGCTGTAGGCCCTACGAGGCGACCTAGTTAAGTTGAAGGCTCATATTTGCATGCTTTGTTTGTTTTGTAGTGTGTTGGTACTTTGTGTTGGATATAGTGTCTAAGTCCATAACTATATTTGGTATGTACTTGACCCGACCCGGCATGGTCCATTTGGGTTGCACTTCACCCAAACAATTTATGGATAATCTCTTGAGAATAGTATAAATTATGATTTATTAATATATTATAAGTTCTAATATATTAATATAAAATCATATTATTAGTTAGTATTAATCTATAATTAATCTACAATTAATTTAGAGATCAAAAGCATTACTAATCAAATATGGGCTATTATATTTATCTAGTGTGGGCTAATGCTTATTTGGAATTGGCTAGGCTTGCTTGGAAAGTCCATGGATACTCCATGGAGCTTTAACCCATGGATCTCATGGAAATGAAAAGACATGGGTATTAGGGTTTACATGGATGTAACCCTAATCCACCACACTATATAAAGGAGGCTTTGGTTCTTGAAATCACACTAGTTATGGTGCGTAAAGTAAGAGGTCCGATTTCAAGAAAGGTGATTACTATTCTCTCAAAGTTCCAAGTTTGTGGTGATTTGTGATTTCCATTTGAGGCATCCACACTATTGGTTCTAGGCTCTAAAACTCCAAGCATTCAACTACAAGTACAAGGTAAGTAATTCTACTAGCTTTATTTGATTCAAGTTCCTCATGCCATGCTAGATAGGATAAGAACCTTGGAAAAACAATTATTTTCATGTATCTTAGTCAGACATAGATCCAAGGTTTCTAGGGTTACTTGTACACCATAGGAGTGTTAGAATGCTCAAAACCCATCAGTGGTATCAGACCCTAGGCTTGTTTGTATGATACTTGATGCAAAAGTTGGTTTTTCAAAAACTAAAACTGTACAGATTGCAAAAGTCGACGAGTTCTGGCCAAAACCTCGCCGAGTTCATGAGTTAACACATGAACTCGACGAGTTCCTTAGGGAACTCGACGAGTTTAGCTTGCAGAATGCAGTTTCTCTTGTTTTGCTGCTGGAAATGGACTAGAAACATTACTCTAAACTAATTTTGGTGGTATAAAACTTGTTTTAGATGGTGTAATGTTTATGCTAATCCATTTACAATGGCTATTATAAAAAATTACAAGTTTTATAAGTAATTTATGATTCTTGAAATGTTCATATTCATGTTCTTGAACTTATGAAGATTAGATGATCATAGGAATTGTTTGTAACCTACTTGGTAGTTTAAATTCATGATCATTATGTGTTTTAATGGAGTCCATAACTTGTCCTCAAGTTATGGAAATCCAAAGGTCAAACTTTAATAAAAACCATTAAAAGAACACAAGGGTTATTAAAATGAAGAGTCTTCACTTTTAATACTCAATTAAATTCATAAGTTATAAGAAATGAAAAGTTTTGAAAGTTTACAAAACTTGCCCTCAAGTTTTGGAACAAGTAAAGTCATGATTAAAACTTTAGTTCCAACCCTTAGAATTTTAAAAGTTAAAATTCAACCCTTATACTCTATAATATTATAAGTTAATAATATATATATATATATATATATATATATATATATATATATATATATATATATATATATATGTATAAGATCAAGTCGTCTTACCGCTAGTACGCCTTATTCACGAAGCCGGTCTATAAGGGGGGAGAGGTATAAGGTTGTTGCCTATAAAATGGCAACTTAATGGGTGTCCACTCTCACCCATTGCTTCCTTGATCGGTGGAACGTCGTTAGCCGAACGGGTAGGACAAGGACTTATTAATTCTCATTAAAAATATAATGATAATACTAAAGTAACTAAACCTTATTAAATTCCCAATCTTAGTTATTTTAGGAAAATGTGAATAAGGTGCTAATCCATGAAATTATACATTACACTTTGTTTAAGTCGTTAGTGGAGCGTGTGTGGTTAACCGGCACACTAACTTGAACTTAACAAGGTAGGTAAAGGGTGACTTAATGTTTATCATAGTATCGATGGAACATGTGTGGTTAACCGGCACATCGATTGAGGGGTAATACATTAAGGGTACCAAGTAATTTGCATGGTTACTTCACACCTTGTTTTGTGATCCTCGGCATCCCAGTCACAAAACTTGAAGGGCACACTCGAGATTGAAACATGCCATTGAAGAAAGTTCAATGAATCTCAAAGAATCTAGGAGTTTCTAAATCAATTAAAGCCTAATTAAATATTTCATTTTTCATGGTGGAAATTGGTGAATCGTCATTCACCTACCTTCAAATATCTTATAGCTTAGATTATGGCATCCCTCTTCTAAGTTATAAAATATTGTGTTGGGTCCTAGCCTTAATATTACATTTGGGTGTTTTATTAAGGACTATCTCTATATCTAATCTAATTTATTCCCTCTTCTTTTCAGATGTCTTCCAATAACAATGCTTCTGGCTCAAACCCTACTAGCTCCTTCTCTCTCATGAATCTTTGTGGGAGAGTCATCTTTGATGGATCCAACTTTACTGATTGGATCAGAAACATTAGGATGGTCACTCGGTATGAGAACAAAGAATATGTTCTCGACAAGGAGCTGAAGGTACTCGAGCCAACTGCTACTCCTGAAGAGCTTGCTGAATATGAGGTACATGAAAGAGATGCTACAAAAGTGGCATGCATCATGATGGCCACTATGACAGCCGAGCTCCAAAAGTCCTATGATGACTATTATCCTTTTGAGATGCACCAAGACTTGATGGATCGCTACCATCAAAGTGCTCATCAAGAGCGATATGAAATAATATCCTCCATGATAACAACCCGAATGAAGGATGGTGAACCCATCATGGGCCACATGCAGAAAATGCAAAGGTATGTGGACCGTTTACTGAAGCTGAATGTGAAATTCTGCAAGGAGTTAGAAATAGACATCATTTTTCACTCCTTACCATCGTGTTATGATCAATTCCGCATGACATATCACATGAACAAGGAAGAAGTCACCCTCAGCAAACTTCAAGTACTCTTGAAGACCGCCGAAAATGGTCTAAAGGGTAAGTCGGTTGTTACTACTCCTACTCCTACTCCAACTGCGGCCAATGTCTTGGCAATCGGGCATGGCAAAGGGAAGAAGAGAAAGAACCCTTCTAAGGGTACCAAGGGTAAGACCCTTGAAGACTCCTCTTCAAGCAAAACCACGAAAGGTTTTGTCACTCCTTCTGCTAACCCTAATGAGGCTGAATGCTTCTATTGCCATGAAAAGTTGCACTGGAAGCGAAACTGCCTAAAGTACCAGCAATATTTGAAGGATGGGAAAGTAAAACCCAACCATGCAGGTATATACACTATATTGTCTAATAACTCACGTCATTCTAAGTCTTGGTTCCTTGATACAGGTTGCGGTATTCATATATGCTGTGAGTTGCAGGGACTAAGAAGAAGTGAGAATGTAGAGTAGGGAAAGATAAACTTGATCATGGGTAACAGGAAAGCTTCACCTGTCACCAAGATAGGAGTTTGTTCCTTAGTGCTAAATAGTGGGTTTACATTAGATTTGAATAAATGTTATTATTTTCCAGAAATGGCAAGAAATGTTATTTCCTTTAATGCATTGTATAAACAAGGTTTTACCTTTTTATTTTGATAATAATAATGGTAGTATTGATGCTTTCTTTAATAATGTTCTTTATTTTAAAGCATTACCTTGTGATGGTGTGTATGAAACTGTATCTGCTGTAGATAATCTTGGAAATAATGTATTGTGTATTGACTCTTCCACTAGCTTAGATAAAGCATGTTTATGGCATTGTCTTGGACATGTAAGCAAGAAACACATAGGCCAACTCCAAAAAGATGGAGTCTTGGAGTCATTTGACCTGAAGTCAGATGATAGTTTTGAATCTTGTTTGCTTGGTAAAATGACAAAGTCACCTTTTACTGGCACTTGTGCTAGGGATGAAGGTTTGTTGGACCTCATACACTCAGATGTGTGTGGACCCTTCAGAACTGCCACAAGAGATGATAATCGGTTGTATGTGACTTTTACTGATGATTTTAGTAGATATGGATATGTCTACTTAATCAAGCATAAGTCAGAAACCTTTGAGAAATTCAAAGAGTTTAAGAAAGAAGTGGAGAATCAGTAGGGTAGGAACATTAAGATGCTTCGATCCGATCGTGGTGGTGAGTATCTTAGTACTGAGTTCCTTGACTATCTTAAGGATTGTGGGATTGTCTCACAATTGACACCTCCTAGGACACCACAGTTGAATGGTGTAGCTGAGAGGTGCAATCGGACCTTGATGGACATGGTTCGTTCCATGATGAGCTGAGATTCGCTACCAATCTCATTTTGGGGGTATGCCTTAGAGACTGCCGCCCATATCCTTAATATAGTCCTTACAAAGAAGGTTGCCAAAACACCTCACAAGGTGTGGACTGGAAAAGTTCCCAATCTAGACCACATCAAGATTTGGGGTTGTGAGGCTTTCGTGAGATGCGAGACTCACGATAAGCTCGAACCCCGAAACGAAAGGTGTATTTTCATCAGCTATCCACAGAAATCCTTTGGCTACATCTTCTACAGATCCAGTGATAATGTGGTCTTTGTAGCAAGAAGAGGATTCTTTCGAGAGAGAGAGAATTCATGAGCCAAGGAGACAGTGGGAGGCAAATTGACCTTGAGGAAATTCAAGAGTCAAGTGGTGAAGGAACCTCAAACCCTAGCCCTCAACCTGAGGAGGAAATTCCTGTTGAGCAGACTGAAGAATCTATACCTCTGAGGCGTTCCACTAGAGTTAGGAATGCACCTGAGCATTATTATGGGTTCCATATTACTACAAAAAGTGAGACACTTATCAGTGATAACACACTGGTAAATCTGGATGAGCCTAACAGCTACACGGAAGCCATGGCAGGCCCTGAGGCTGCTAAATGGAAAGAGGCTATGGATAGCGAGATACAATCCATGTATGACAATCAAGTTTGGAACTTGGTTGACAATGTACCTGATCGTAAGATAGTTAGGTGCAAATGGATCTTCAAGAAGAAGACCGACATGGATGGTAATGTACACACTTATAAGGCACGACTGGTTGCAAAGGGTTATTCTTAAACTCCGGGAGTTGAGTATGATGAAACCTTTTCACCAGTGGCCAAGATTAAGTCTATTAGGGTTCTGTTAGCCATTGTTGCATTTCATGACTATGAAATATGGCAAATGGATGTTAAAACCGCTTTCCTTAATGGAAAGTTGGCTGAAGATGCTTACATGGTTCAGCCAGAGGGTTTTGTCAGTACAGAGTACCCCAATAGAGTGTGTAAGCTCGATAAATCCATTTATGGATTGAAACAGGCACCTCGCAGATGGAATCTTTGCTTTGATGAGAAAGTCAAAGAATTTGGTTTTTCAAGAAGTGAAGATGAATCTTGTGTCTATGTCAAGGCTAGTGGGAGTATAGTCAGCTTTCTGGTGCTGTATGTGGATGACATACTACTCATAGGAAATAACATCCCAACCCTGCAGGAAGTAAAGGTTTTGGCTTGGGAAGTGTTTCGCTATGAAGGACCTTGGAGAAGCTGCCTATATCCTAGGGATAAGGATTTTGAGAAACATGAGTAAAAGACTAATTTGACTTAGTCAAAGCACCTATGTGGACAAAGTGTTGAAAAGGTTCAACATGCATAACTCCAAGAAAGGTGAGTTACCTATCCAGTGTAATGCCATACCAAGTAAAACTCAGAGTCCAAGTACAGAGGCTGAGATAGCAGAAATGAGTCGAATACATTATGCTTCAGCTGTAGGATCGATCATATATGCTATGATGTGTACTCGACCTGATGTAGCCTTTGCTTTAATCATGGTTAGCAGGTATCAGAGGAACCCTCGCATGGCACACTGGACTATAAAGAATATTCTTAAGTACCTGCGAAGGACTAAGGACCGGGTCCTTACCCTTGGTGGGAGTGATGACTTGAGAGTTGTAGGGTATAGTGATGCTAGCTTTCAGACTGACAGGGATAATTTCTGCTCTCAGTCGGGCTGGGTCTTTACCCTAAACGGAGGGGCAATTACTTGGAAAAGTTCCAAGCAGGAGACAGTGGCTGATTCCACTTGTGAATCAAAGTATATAGCAGCAAGCGAGGCAGTAAAGGAGGCTATATGGCTTAAGAACTTCATCGGAGACCTTGGAGTTGTACCAGCTATAAAGGAACCAATGGAGATCTTATGTGACAGCAATAGTGCGGTTGCCTTAGCCAAGGAACCAAGAGATCATGGGAGATCCAGACACATTGACAGAAAATATCACTTCATCAGACATCGAATAGAAGAAGGAATCCTCATGGCAAAGAGGGTATCATCGGATGTGAACCCAGCAGATCCCCTCTCGAAGGGACTGACTCGGGTTAAGCATCTCCAGCATGCTTGGAGCATAGGGCTGAAGGATGATATTAGTTTAGTAGTTAGATAATCCTGAAATTTATAAAATGTAATTGACATTTGATGATAAATAAAAGTTGTTATTTATGAGTAAAGTGTGGCTATCTCTTGTCAATCGTTTACTATTATTTCTTTTTGCATGTTTTGACTTCCAAAATAATTATGTTATGGTTTATATCATATTATTCAAACTCTCCACAGTCGGTCATATGTTGGAAGTAGATATGAATCAAGACTATCATGGGTTTGCTTGTAGAGGTCTAAGATGTTAGACAAAGTGGGGCTATAGCACTCACGAGTGCTCATAAGTTATGAGTATTGGATTCAACCTACGCTCACTTGTATCACTTCATGGAATTCATCTCGAGTGATCGTGAGACGGTAATATCATATAAGTCTTCAAACCTAGAGATATGATTTGTTGCCTAGGAGTTGGTTATGCATTGATTGCACGAAAACGCATTGGTAACTCGATGTTATAAACCGTGCTTTTGTGTGTAATTCAACAAGTAGTAGAGCAAACATATGAGTCGAAGTTTATCTGTTCCTTCTAGGATTAGAAGTGATATCTGGGCCCCTCGATGATTTTGTTTTGACCTATGTACCGGGCCCGGTCAGAACTAAATTGATGTGTTCAGTTAAGTTCTATGTCAAACAAATCGAAAATCGGGAAACAAATGTTGGACAATAAGCAAGACCATATTCCATGTATTTGTACGGCTGATATCTAGAACAGAGGGTTATATGATCACTTATCTCAAATGGCGCTACATAGTTCAACAGAGTTTAAAGAGCTACAATTGCTGATCGGTTCCTGAAGTCATACTTGCAACTATAGTTATTAGACTTATCCAAGTGGGAGACTGTTGGATATAGTGTCTAAGTCCATAACTATATTTGGTATGTACTTGACCCAACCCGGCATGGTCCATTTGGGTTGCACGTCACCCGAACAATTTATGGATAATCTTTTGAGAATAGTATAAGTTATGATTTATTAATATATTATAAGTTCTAATATATTAATATAAAATCATATTATTAATTAGTATTGATCTATAATTAATCTAGAATTAATTTAGAGATCAAAAGCATTACTAATCAAATATAGGCTCTTATATTTATATAGTGTGGGCTAATGCTTATTTGGAATGGGCTAGGCTGGCTTGGAAAGTCCATGGATACTCCATGGAGCTTTAACCCATGGATCTCATGGAAATGAAAAGACATGGGTATTAGGGTTTACATGGATGTAACCCTAATCCACCACACTATATAAAGGAGGCTTTGGTTCTTGAAATCATACTATTTGTGGTGAGTAAAGTAAGAGGGCCGAATCTCAAGAAAGGTGATTACTATTCTCTTAAAGTTCCAAGTTTGTGGTGATTTGTGATTTCCATTTGAGGCATCCACACTATTGGTTCTAGGCTCTAAAACTCCAAGCAATCAACTACAAGTACAAAGTAAGTAATTCTACTAGCTTTATTTGATTCAAGTTCCCCATGCCATGCTAGATAGGATAAGAACCTTGGAAAAATAATTATTTGCATGTATTTCCAGGGTTGTATGTACACCATAGGAGTGTTAGAATGCTCAAAACCCATCACTTTGGGGGAACTCACTAAGAGTTGGCTTATAGTTTAGCTTATTGTTTTAGGTACTTCTAAGGATCGTGGGAAAGCGAAGGACTAATCATGCACATCTTGCTATTTTAATGATATGGATTTTTGGGACACTCTGATATGACTTTACTTTTGAAATAATGACTTTTTTTTATAAACAATGATGGTTAATGGTTGATTTTTAAAAAAAATTAAAACTTTATGATTTTTGGAGTGTTACAAGTGTTGGATTAATGTCTAAGTCCATAACTATAATTGGTGAGACTTGACCCGACCCGACATGGTCCATTTGGGTTGCATGGCATCATGCATTTGGATAGACTATAATGAGAGAAATAACACTTAAGATTGGTTAATATATTATAAGTTCTAATATATTAATAACATTATTTAATTAGTATTGATCAAGAATTAATCTAGGATTAATTAAGTGATCAAAAGAAGACTAATTAAATATATGGGTTGAGTGTGTAAATCATCCATACTTATATAGTGGGCTAATGCTCCATGGATTATCTAGTTGGGCTAAAACTCATATGATGCTTCATGGATGCTCCATGGTGTTTTTGTACCCATGGATCATGGAAATGAAAGGCCATGCCAATTAGGGTTTACATGGTGTAACCCTAACTATACATGCATCTTATTCTTGACCAAAAACGGCACTAGTATGATTCTAGAGAAGGGCTAGCCGATTTCAAGTGTTCTACTTTTCTCTCAAGGTTATTACAAAAGCAATTGATATTGTGTGAACCATTTTAGGTGTCACACTTGGGGCACTAGGCACTCAAGCTTCATGAAGACTTTCTACATCAAATAGGTATGTATTCTATCTTGTTATATTCTTTGTTTTGTACGCTAGATTAGGATAATACCTTGGAAAGTTCATATTTGCATGTATAATAGAGAAAACATAGATCCAAGGTATTTAGGGTTGCATGTACACTTAGGAGTGTTAGAATGCTCAAAACCCATCAACAAGTTGGTATCAGAGCCTTGGTTTGAGAGAATTATATGAACATTCATGTGAATACAGACTCAAACTAGGGAATTGCAAAAGTTTTTAAACTGGTTTTCAATATTTCTTCCAAAAGTAACCAAGGAAGTATGCGATGTGTATGATCAGAGAGAGCAAGAAAGTATACCCCAAGTTACCCATACTGTTATTGATATTATATTTATGTTAGAAGAGCATGCTAGTTGTAGGCTTGGGATCTTCAGGAATTGCATGATCGAATTGTATGATATGTGATGTCTGATAGACTAGGATTATTTCTTGTATGAAATTGACATCATTACTATAGTTTCTTAGTGTATGCATCATAGTTGTACATAACTAAGATTCTATATCTTGAGAATGTTTGGTTTGCCCTTATTTCCTGTTCTTGTTTAATGAAGGGCTTAGGGTAGAGTCAAGTATTCAACTATATATAGGATCCAAGGTTATGTATGATTAGCATACACAAGTGTTACAAGGTTGGTGGAAGTTTCATGGATGGGTTTATGTGTGAGCATCCGGCCAGTTGAGGAATATCTAACCTTTCTCTAGGTATTGAGAATGAGATGTATGTGTATCCTAGTGTGTGTGATGTTAGGGTTGTTGTGATGATCTTCTGAGACAAATATGGGTATGTATGCAAGGTAGTATGGACCCGTACGCATAACAGGGAAGTCACAAACCCTAGGGTTTTGTTATTTAGAATAGCACATATGGTATGAAATGCGTCTTGTCTGATATTTTATGGTTTATTTTTCAATATTCTGCTCAGGAGGGGATCATGTTCATGAGCTGAAGCGAGCAGCTATGATAGGTCAGGGGTTACTGAGGATCATATTAGGGAGTTGATTTATGCTGAGGTGGTTACTGCTGATCGATGATAAATACCATAGTTGTTTGGGTCTATCAAGACCGCCATGATTGAGCTTTTTGATGATCGCTATGTTGTACTTTCTGAGGCTGTTGTTGCAGCAACTACCACAAGTGTTGCATCCGCTGGGGTTCGTGGAAGAGATAGTCTTCCAGTACTGGGACTTTGATAATTCAATGATGGTTAATGGTTGATTTTAAAAAAAAATTAAATTTATATAATTTTTGGAGTGCTACAACTTAATGGAAAAGTTCGCATTGTTCCAGATCTCACGATGTGGCCAAAGGTGGCCACATCTTGACGATTCTTAAAAGTCCGACTATTTTTTCTTTAGGTGGCCACGACGTAACCAAGAGCTTGCCACGTCGTGGGGAGTCGTTGACTGTTGACTTTTGTTGACCGTTAACCGTTGAATTTTTGATCAATTTAACTTTGGGTCAAACTTGAAGGAATTGGGTTATTGATTAAGGTTCTACCGTGTTTTGGTGATAGTCGGTTCGCTAGAGCAATTATTGCAGAGAGTGAGCGTGTTGTTGTGTTTCTTTGGTCTCTAAGTTAGTTGAGTTTCCTCACTATACTATGTATTGCAATGTATATCCTTGTATGTTAGGATATAAGATTAGTTGTATGTTGGTTATAGTACCAGTGGGTTGGTGATCATTTAGTGGAGTTCCATAGGGATTGTATGTAGTTATGTAGGATAGCTTCAGAACTCTTGTTCTAGACTTTCTTGCTTGTTCCTTGTTTGTTTGTGGCTTTAGAGTGGTATCTCATGATCGGATGTCTATCTCACCTTTGGTTACATATAGTTATGCATTCCTTAGATATATGTTGGTAGCGGTGTAGTAATATATGAGGTCCGGTATGTAGTAGTGAGTTGTTACACAGGAAGACTAGGGTAGATATTTGTTTGTGCTTATGTGATTAATTGATTACTTAATTGTTTCATATGTCGACATATTGTGGTGGGGTGGGTTGAGCAGCCAGGCTTGTTGTTGTATGCTAATAAACCTGGGAGCAATCCAGTCTTAGGCTGTGGGACTGGCGAGGGCAATCCAATCTTAAGTTGTGGGCTAAGGAGCAATCCAATCTTAGGCTGTGGGCCAGGCGGGGGCAGTCCATTCTTAAGTTATGGGCTCAGGGGGCAATACATTTTTCGTGTGGTGGTCATGTGGCAATCCCGTCTTCGTGATGTGGGCTCGGTGTGCATGCATTTTATGTATATTGTGGTGTGTGGTAATTTGGGGGAACTCACTAACTTTGGTTTATAGTTGTGGATTAAATGTTTTTCATACCCGTGATAATCGTGGGAATGAGAAGGCGTGACTATACACATTCATTAGCAACAATGGAGATTTCGCGCTTATTATATTACTCTGATTTTTATACAAATGTATTTTGGAATAATTGGTTCTCTTAACTTGGATTCTATAAATTTGAGGTTTTATCTTAATTAAAAATGAAAATTTTTGTTGTGATAATGGGACGTTACATTTATGGTGTATGATTTATTAAATTCGTATTCCACACCTAGGAGCTTGTCTTACATGGAAATTGTTCAAAATCTCCAATAGTAATAACGGGGAAATTCAATATGCCGGGTTTGTTACACTTTTGGCTCGCCTTCCAATAGTTAATGCCCTAATCATTCAGTACCATCCTGCCAACCCTTTTAGGAAAAATAATTTGGACCTTTGACACTTTGGATGAAATGCACATATTATGGGAACACGATTAATGGTTCACATGGTTGGTGGATTAACATAAATATCTTAGCACTACTATGGAGAATCTACACCTTCTTAGAGAATCCCTTTCTAACACTATATGGAACCTTCCACCAAATCAGGTCCCAACAAATTGGTCATACTGTTTTCTTCACTGTCCTCCTCCACTACAACAGCCTGACCACAAGCAACCCAAGGTCCGGTCCCTGATTAATCACCAACAACATCAAGAGTTAATGGAAAAAATGGTAGATCCTCATAATGATGTCGTGAAAACTAACACAGATCCTTGGGATTTTCTTGATCAATTTTAAAATTTTCGCATCTACATAGAACAAAATTTTAGCTGTCTTTATACATTCACCTGTCCTCCAGGGGATCTGGTAACCGATCACCGAATTAAGTTGTCCACTCCTCCAAACATGGGGATGATGGAAAATTTTAAACTTGGGGAGATGATATTATCATTTTTTTTTGTAACATTATCATTTTTTTGTGAAAACATTTTTCAATTTTTTTGTTTTCCCGTCATATATTCTAAAAAAATAAATGAAAACAACAAAATCCAAAAACATTTTCCTTTTTCAGATTTTTTCTTTTAAGAAAAATTTGAAAAAAATCCTAATTTTTTTTTTCTATTTTCAGTTAAAAATTTAAACAAAATGTTGGACCACAGTGAGTTTATTCATAGTTAAATGTTAAACGTTTGAACATGTCGGTAAATTATTAAACCAAATAAATCTTATATTGATACACCACACGAGCAAAAATAAAACAATATTTGAACCAATTTCCTACAACATCCAAGTAAGACCCCAGATTGAGAAGTCTTGACCCTCTGGTATTCAACTATTTACGACTTTTGCTCCTCGATGGGTTTTAAAGGGAACCATATTGCATTTAAGGTATACAGTTTATTTAATTTTATGGTTGGTATAAATTTGCACATCGTCACACACCTTTCCGACCTTGGAGATTGGGTTTGCACCTGTTTTGTTGAGTAAAACCTCTAGTCTATTATTTTGTTAAAACTTTTGCGGAATAATGTTTTATCATGAAATATATTTGTCGGATTGTTTGGGTATTAAATATTTGAATGTGTTATTTACGTTGGTGATTTTATTACCAAATATATTTTAGTGTAATGGACTTAACAAGTGTTTCAAGAATAATGCTTTAGTTATAATACAAGTTAGGAGGTGTGGGAGTGCACACTTATATTTACTAAACATTGTTAGTACTGAACCCTAATCTACTGTGTAAAAATTGATTATGATTTGTGTCTAAAATCAGAATTACTACATCAGGAATTATCCTAGTTTGGATTTTGTGATACCCAAGGCATATAGGATCGAAATATCAAACAAGGAAAGTGTTTTACACGATTCCTGTTTGTTATCCAGGTTTCTCAATACCTTATTCGAATTTACAATTCGTAGTGTGCAATGACATTCAATTTTTTGTTTTAGTTTAGTTTTGGTTTATTTTAACTTTTTAGTATTTTTTTTAAAATTTTTCAGCTTTCATTTGTAGGATCTTAGGATCATTAGTTTCTTTTTGTGTATTTTTGTTGTCTAGGTTCTTTTTAGTCATCTACATTTCCTTAACTGATTCTTATTTTCCTTGGAGAGATTCTTATTTTCCTTCTTTGAAGACAAATAATATCTAAGCTTGGAGAGATCTGTTAGATTCATTTTTATACATCATTTTTATATGTTTTACGTTTGTTTTGCATATCATTTTCTACATTTATACCTGCTTTTGTAATATTATTTGGACAACTTATTTTTTGACAAGAATGAACGTACTACTCACGATTTGATGCATTTTTCAGGGTAAATTGTGCATAACATGATTTTTGAGGCATATGGATGCAGAATGGGAGCTTGGAGCATTACCGGAGCTTAGAAACATCAAAGGAAATTAGAAGTTCAATGGAAGCAACTTGGAATGAAGTTCTAAAGACAGAAACATGAAAAACCAAGATTCATTTCCATGCTTTTGATTACATGGCCGTGATCTACCTTCGAGGGATTGTGAGGGCATTTTTTGAAAATATTGTAAAAATACCAAATAGTCTCATATTAATCTCCGATTAATCGGATTAATCCCTAGACGGTACATGACCCACTAGGTGACGTATAATGTCCTAAAAATTATAAAGAGATTTTTCATTTTTATAATAGAATAACAAATTAAATGTTTGCTTCAAAAACCATTGAGAAACATTTGTTTGATTGAAACCATATATTATCATAGTTAAGTTTACAAAATCGCAGAAACAGATATCTTCGACGCGTGTGTACAATCCCGCAGAGCTCTTCTCACGAACGACTTGCAAAATGTTTAGTCCACAACTATAAGCATAAAGCTTAGTGAGTTCCCCAATATACCACATATTTCACCATACATACAATGCATGTACATAAAGTCCTTGGCTCTAGCATCGACCTATCAATATACATAAAACATACATATCAGTACAATATGTGTGAATGCTATGCCCCCCTCCCCACAGTCTTACAATCACTCATTGTTGCAGTCCTCCTTCAATCTTAATTGCTATTGTCCTCCCATAGTCTTACGTTCGGTTGCCATGGTCCTCCCATGGCCTTTCATAAAAATACCATGGTCCTCCCATTGTCTTTTATGGAATTATCATGGGCCAAATCCTCGTCTTTCATACAATACATAAAGTCATATGTAGTCAGGGATCTGATAGAAAATTGAGTAAATGATCCATACAAGAGCGAATAATCATATAAGAACATCACAATAAGGCATTAGACCAAGAGTTCTCAGGATATCCAACTTATATTGCATTGAACCAAAGCTATCATTAACACATAATCATTTAACATAAACACATAACATAAACAAGCATATTGCATATCCTTGGCAACTAGCCTTCCCTAGTTACACTACCATTTACCACTTCTCAATTTAGTCATTCGTTGGTCATTCATACATAATCCGGATAATTAGCCCACCCCAGTTACCCTAATCAAACATAATTCCTAACAGTAACACATGATCAATAGGCAACATGATGGGTTTTATATGTTACAAAAAACTACTTTTTGGCAGAAAAACCTAAACCCTAAATTTGCATACACCCTAAGGATCTAGGTTTTCATTATTAAATGTAATAACCAATTGAATATCAAGAACCCTACAAGAACCCTAAGATTTTCGAAAATCATAGAAGGATTTAGAAAACATTCATTTTGATTATACTAGTAGATAGTCAAATAAAAATCCTTCTTGAAATTGCTTGGAAGCTAGCACCAGAAATCTAATGCCTCTGATGGTTCACACCTAACCCTAGCAACAAGGAGGCTTAAAGAGAGAGGAGATGGGAGATCAAATTTCCGGCGTTGGCTTATGAGAATGGAGTGGCCGAAGATTGAAGCCCTTGGGGTCTTTATATAGTTGAGTTAGGAAACCCTAAATAACCCTAATTTGAATATTATATTATTATCTCAAATTTGGCATCCATAAGGAATAATCTAGAAACCATAGATTACCCTAAGAAACCGTCCACCTCCATAGGGGAAGGTTCTGGAACCTCTTGCTCAACTATTAAACAATTACAGTTAGACCCCTACACTTTTTATTAATCCAATTAATCCTAAAATTAATTCCAATTAATTTCTGATTAATTATTAATTAAATATTACAATTTCTAATTAATATATTATTCTCATAACATATTAATAAATTCATTTATTTTTATTTATTAATCATATTATAAATCAATAAATTAGTCTATTTCTCTAAAAGTCACCGTATTCAATTACTAGGTTTGAAGGCAACCCAAAAAGACCTTGATAATAATTCAAGATTATACTAATTTAGTTACTGGCTTAGACACCTAATCTAACAATCTCGCACTTGGATAAGTCTAAAACTAAATCACTAGTATAACTTCTAAATTAAACAACAACGAGTGCTTCCATAGCAATTGTCGAACTCTAAACTGAACAAACATTGGTCCTAAGATATGTGATCAAATATTCCTTTATTCTACTAGATATCATACAGACATGAGGCACGGATTAGAATCAATCTCATTATCCAAAATTTTGTTTCACGATTTCTTGATTTGTGATGACGACATAAGACTTCAAATTGAACACAAATTTTAGTCATCAAATCATACATGACACTATGTTTTATAACATCAAGTTACTGATGCGTTTTTGCAACACCAATGAACAACCGATTTGCAAATTACAACTCATATATCTACGTTCCAAGTATATAAGATATTATCATCTAAGAATTATTCATAATATAATCCACGAAGTAGTTCTCTGAGCGTGGTTTTATCCAATACTTAAATCTCCATTTCTAAGTACTCATGTATTTTGTTGCAATAAAATTGCTATGTCTAACTTCCTTAGACAATCTACAATCCAATTCATGACAGTCATAATTCACTACTTACTTCCAAAAGTATGAGTGATTGTGGAATTTTAATAATTAAATTATTCGGGCAGTAAAACATGCAAAACGAAACACAAGAATAAATAATTGACAAAGGCCGTAAGAAACTCATAAATAATCTCTATTATTTAATCACCAAAAATCAATTACATTTATTCTATTACAAGTTTGAAACTAATCATCTAACTACTAAAACTAATGTCATCTCTCAAACCAATGCTCCTAACATGCTGACTATGCTTAATCGTACTTAAAGCCTTTGTGAGAGGATCTATAGGACTATCTTCTGACGAAACTCTCTTCACTATAAGATGACCTTCTTCAACTCTATGTATGATTTAATGGTACTTTCTGTTGATATGTATTGATTTACCATGATCTCTCGGTTCTTTGGTCAAAGCAACCACTCTTTCATTATCACAAAAAAGTTCTATTGGTTCCTTAATGGTTGGAACTACTCCAAGATCTCTGATGAATTTCTTCAACCAAGTTTCTTTCTTTGATGATTCACTTTCCGCTATGTACTCTGATTCACAAGTAGAATCAGCCACCGTGTCTTGCTTGGAACTTTTCCAAGTAACTGCTCCACCATTTAATGTGAACACCCATCCAGATTGAGAACGAAAGTTGTCTCTATCTGTTTGAAAACCGACCTCATTATACCTAGTTACTCTCAATGTATCACTACCTCCAAGAATTAAGACCATGTCCTTTGTCCTTTGCAAATACTCGAGAATGTTCTTTACTATTGTCCAATGAGCTCTGCCAGGATTTCCCTGATAACAACTTAGCATGCTTAAAGCAAAGGATACATCAGGGCAAGTAATTGGGCTTTGAGTCTTACTCAATTTACCATTGCTCTAAATAGGTATCTCTCCTTTCTTGTAATTTTCCATACTAAAATCATTTTAGTACCTTGTCCAAGTATGTATTTTGACTAAGTCCAATTAGTCGGTTCTTTCTATCTCTCAAAATTCTTATCCCGAGAATATGGGTAGCTTGTCCTAGATCCTTCATAGCGAAACACTTTCCAAGCCGAGATTTCACTTCTTGCAAGGTCATGATTAGTATGTCATCAACATACACTACTATAAAAGTTACTATACGCCTACTAGTTTTGACATATAGACATGACTTATCCTCACTTCTAGAAAAACCAATCTCTTTGAGTTTCTTTGGAAGCAAGGATTCCAACTGCGATATGCTTCTTTCAATCCACAAATGGATTTCTCAAGCTTACACACTCTATTAGGAAACTTTGCATAAACAAAACCCTCTGTCCGACTCATGTAAACATCCTTAGCCCACTTCCCATTAAGTAAAGCGGTTTTGACATCCATTTGCCAAATTTCATAATCACGAAATGCATCTATAGCAAGCATTATCCTAATAGATTTTATCTTAGCCACTAGTGAGAAGGCCTCATCATAGTCAACCCATTGGTTTTGAGTTAAAGCAACTAGTCATGCCTTGAATGTCTGTACATTTCCATCCATGTTGGTCTTCTTCTGGAATATCCATTTGCAACTAACTGTCTTTCGACCAGGTTCTTGATCAACCAAATTCCAAACTTGGTTGTCATACATGGACTTAATCTCGTTGTCCATTGCCTATTTCCACTCCATTGCCTCAGGTCATGCCATTGCTTCCTTGTAGTTAGCTGGCTCATCCAAATTTACCAGTGTTTGATCATGATAAATGTATCACAATCTGACGTTATATGGAAACCATAGAGTGTTGGTGGCATGCTAACTCTATTGGAATGACGAAGAGGTAATGAGTTGTCAACTGGCTCAACTGTAATTTCTTCGTCAGATTGAGTGCTAGCATCATCTAAGGTTCCTTCATTGATTGGCTCTTGAATCTCTTCAAGGTCAATTGTACTCCCAGTTTCCTGTTTACATATGAGCTCTCTCTCTCTCTCACACACACACACACACAAAAGACTCCTCTTTGTGCTACAAAGACCACGTTTTCACTAGGTTTGTAGAACAAGTATCCAAAAGACTTTTATGGGTAGCCAATGAAAATACATCTCTCACTTCTGGCTTCTAGCTTGTCATGAGTCTCTCGTCTAACGAAAGCTTCACAATCCCAGACTTTGATATATGCTAACGAGGGAACATTCCCTGTCCACATCTTGTTAGGTGTTTTGGCAACCTTTTAGGGACAAGATTGAGGATAAGGGCGGTTGTCTCTAAGGCATACCCCCAGAAGGAAATAAGAAGAGTATCTTGACTCATCATGGAATGAACCATGTCAAACAAGGTCCGATTACGCCTTTCAGCCACACCATTAAGTTGTGTTGTCATAGGAGGAGTCAATTGTGAAACAATTCCACATTCCTTGAGGTAGTCATGGAACTCGATACTAAGATACTCTCCTACTTTATCTGATCTGAGCATCTTTATCTTCTTTCCTAATTGATTTTTAACTTCATGTTTAAGCTCTTTGAAGTTTTCAAAGGTTTCTTATTTATGTTTGATTAAGTAAATATATCCATATCTACTATAGTTATCCGTAAATGTTACATAAAATCGATTGGCATCTCTTGTGGTGGATCTAAAGGGCCCACACACATTTGTGTGTATAAGTTCCAACAATGTGAAATATAAAAATACCATTTGTATAAAATAAAAGTTGAACCATTCAAATCATTAAATGAGTAATGATAACCTTGTCTAAACAATGCATGAAATGAAATAATGTTTCAGGTCATTTCTGACGAATAGCAACAATCTATCAAATCTGAACTAACTTCACTACTAAGCACAAGATGATGGGTCTCAATCTTGGTAACAAGAGAAGATCGCTTATTTCCCATGATTAGATTCATCCTCTCATGCTCCACCTCTTCACTTTCTTTTCGCCCATGCTATTCAGAACAAATATGAAACCACATCATGTATCCAGGATCCAAGAATGAGTAGATTGTGAGTTATTAGATTGAATAGTGTACATACCTGTTGGCAATGGCTTCACCTTGCCATCTTTGATGTCTTACAAATACTTAGGGAAGCTCCTCTTCTAATGGCCCTTTTCATTGCAATAGTAAGAAGTGGTCTCTTTGGGGTCACTAAGACCTGGAATGTCTGAGTTGGGCCTTGCCTTTTGGCTATTACTAGATGACCCAACATTGGCCTTGTTCTTCAAGTTAGCTTTGGGATCATCCTTCCTTTTTTTTCCTTTTCCTTATCCAATAACAAGAGCGGGAGCATTAGTAGAAGGGGCCGAATTATTTCCCTTCATTCCTGACTCAATAGTCTGTAGCAGGTTGTGGAGTTGGGACAATGTGGTTTATGTGTTGTTCAAATGATAAGCTAATATGAACTAATCATAACAACTTGGCAAGGAGTTCAAGACCATGTCAATGGCCAAATCCTCATCAAAATGCACATTGAGCCTAACAAGGCGCCCCACGTATATTTGCATTCTCTGCATGTGGTTTCACATAGACTCTCCCTCTTTCGTCTTGCAAGCCATGAGGGACTTGACCACTTCATATTTTTCTTGAAGAGATCTCTTCTTCTACTTTTCCATAAGGTCATTGTTCATCTCATATGGACAATAGTCCTCATATAACCTTTGCAATTCAGGAGCCATTGTAGCGACAATGATGCAAGCAACTTTTGTTGTGTCATCGTAGTTTTTCTTGTAGGAGGCTAGTTGTTCTGGAGTTGCTTTGGCTTCATCGATTTCAATGAGTTTTTTTTCAAGGACATATTCTTCGCCCTCGAAATGAAGAGCCATCTTGATGTTATGCATCCAATCATTGTAGTTGGTGCCATCAAATGCCACATTGGGCACGATAGAGAGTTGGGAGAAACCCGAGTGGTTGGTAGACAACGAAGGAACAGAAGCATCACTAGGAGCAGACATCTATAGAGAAAAAGAATATTTTTAGTTAGATAACAATAATCCTTAATATTTTAACCCATAATAAATAATTAAGGCTAGGATCCAAAATAACAATTCAAAACTAAGAAGAGGGATCCCGTAATCTTAATGTGAATTTATAAAGGCAGGTAAAAGCAATTTATCAATTTTGAACTATGAACTTCCTAGATCTTTTGAGATTCATTAAATCTATCAATGTAATGTTTAATCTAAGATTATTCTCTACTATTTGTGACTGGGATACCAAGGATAACAAACAAGATGTGAATAACCATTCAAATATGCTTGGCACTCTCGATGTCATTTGTCATCTCGTATTAATGTGTCGGTTAACCATATGCGCTCCATTAAACAATGATAATTATTGAGATACCCATTATTACTCTTTATAGTCACTATTAGTGTTCCGGCTAACCACATGCGCTCCACTAATAACTAATAAAGTATAATGTGCAATTTTATGCATTAGCATACTTTTCACATTTTTCCTAAAGTAACTTAGAGTGAAAATTTTAAAAGTGCTTTAGTTACTTTAATAACATTATACTTTTAATGAAGTTAATGTCTTATCAGATCCATTCTGTTAACGACCCTCCACCAAACAAGAAAGTGGTGGGTGGGAGTGGACACCCATTCAACTACCATTTTATATGCAATTTTCTTATACCCCTTATAGTTCGGTTTCGTGAATGAGGCATACTAGCGATCCGACTGACTTAATCTTATACATATAGTAGTTAACTTTTAATATTATGTATACAAGGTGTATTTTTTTTAAATACTAGGTTTAAATATTTCGAAATTAAAAAATTTAATTTAATTTTCAAAATTAAAAATTTTAATTTAATTTAAAATAAACCAATTAAGAGTTAATCTTTATCTTTTAATTAACAATTAATTAATTTAATTTAAATTATATGGGGATTAAAGATTATATTTACTATTAACTATTGATCAAATAAGTTAAATTTAATCCTAATCCCTTCCCATCTAGGTTTTTCAAAAATCAAGGGATAAGGGTTATCCAATTTTATTTAATCCCCATTTTAAACAATTTAAAAGAAATAATTATCAAAAAAGGAAACCCTAGAAATTTTGAAAATAAGGATGGAGGCTAGGGTTACAAGAATCGTGGCCCAATTCAAAATTTTAATCCCTTAGGGTTTAATTTTTGTAAACCCTAATCTTGATATATTCAAATATTATACAAATCAATTGAAAACATACGCTCTGATACCACTGATGAGTTTTATATGTTATAAAAAACTATTTTTTGGCCGAAAAACATAAACCCTAAATTCGCATACACTCTAAAGATCTAAGGTTTCACTATTGAATGCAATAACCAATTGAATATCAAGAAACTTACAAGAACCCTAGGATTTTCGAAAATCATAAAATGGTTTAGAAAAACATACATGTTGATTATACTAGTAGATAATCAAATAAAAATCCTTCTTGAAATTGCCTGGAAGCTAGCATCAAAAATCTTGTGCCTCTGATGGTTCACACTCAACCTAGCAACATCAAGGCTTAAAGAGAGAGGAGAGGGTAGATCAAACTTTTGACATTGGCTTATGAGAATGGAGTGGCCGAAAATTGAAGCCCTTGGGGTCTTTATATAGTTGAGTTAGGAAACCCTAGATAACCCTAATTTGAATATTATATTAATATCTCAAATTTGGTAATTATCTACTCCCTAATTATCCATAAGGGACAATACTAGAAAACAACCCTTTAATGACTCACAAACAATGACACACACGGATTTATGATACGCAGTTTTTGCATGTCCTAAAAACAATATTAGCTTTCCAAAATTTGAAGGGTAGAGGACACACATTTATGCGTGTCCTAAAATTAGTGTCCAACAAAAAAAATTACAAACACGGAGGGCACCTAAATCAAATGGGTTTCGTGTAGAGGCGTCGTTTTATAAGTTTTTAATACGCTCATCCTTTTATTGATATCGTTAAGGGGGAAAACCAAATCCCCCAAAAATTTGAAGTGCCCACCTTCCTCTATCTTTGCGCTCTCTCCTCTAGGTCTCACAACTAGTTTGAGTTTTAAGTTCACCATGTGAACTAATGCATATGAAAGATTTTGTCTCTTCATCTCCATTGTCTTCAGCTTTGATCTCTTCTTATGAAAGCGAAGATGAATCTATCCAAGGCGGCACAAAAGCAGGGGGAGGAATCCACACCGGTGGAGCAGTGAAAGGAGTTCTAGAAGAGAGAAAGAGAAGAGGAGAGGCAGAAGATAAAGAAAAGAGATGGCAAAACCTAGGTCCGATTTGACTAAGCTATGAAAAGGACACGTCTACTATCCCCTATTTCTTTAACATATAAGTTTATGATGGCAGAGTTGACAACTACGGTCGCCACGACTACTACTGTGAGTATGTTTTTCTGGTTTTTGAATATATTGAGTAAATTTCAGTTTAAAAATTGTGTTTAACTACTAGATGTTTGTATTTAAGCTGTGAAGAGTGACGAATCTGTTTGCTTCTATTTTTGTACAGAAGAACTTTACTTCTTCATCCCCTCTAGATCATCTCGGAAATCTCTAGCCCTCTCTTAAGGTTAATTCGTTGAACCTCAGTTTATGTTTTATTTTATATCTTACAATGAATTGATGCTTAATGTATGTGATTTTGGTATTTCTTTTAGATGGTTTTTAAATGTACAGTTAAGGTAAATGGATAAGAAAAAAGAGAGGAACTATGCACTCCAAGTGATCTACAAAATGCTTGAAAGAGCAATCTTCTACAGATCGTAACAGAAACCTGCAAATATTTCCTCCTGAAGCAAACCTAGGAAACGTAACCATATATGGGTTAATATCAAAGAGGTAAGGATTGAGTTTCATCTTAATGGAAAAATTGAATCTGTTGGCTTTTGCTATCATTAACTTTGATTTTAATTTTAGCTAACAAGTTGTCTTTTATAGGAAAAACTGAAAGAGAAAAAGCCTACTATGACAGAGGCGCTTTCTAATACTCTACAATCAATGCACAAGGCTGGGTGATAACTCTGAAGTGAATCCAATTCTATCAAATTTGGAGTTCAAAGAAGTTGAGAAGACTAGAACAAGTAACAGTTTTCCCGAGTTTCATATAGGCATGTTTAAGGATTTAGGATCTGCTGATGGTTCAGTAAGGGAAGCTGATGCAGATAGATTGGTGATGGAGTTACAGGCGGTTCAAAAGGCTTATAATATGCTCGAGAAGAAGGAAGATGTTGATGGTGGGTTGAAATTGGAAGCTGAGAAAGACAATGGATTCAATAGTTGTGCACCTTCCTTAAGATAAAAAGGCTTGTTCATAGCGTTTCCTCATCAAGAGAGGTGTATGCTTACGTACTGATGTTTTACTTGTTTGACCATTGTTGTCTTTACTTACCGGTGCTGATTTGGTATTCTTTTGAAGTGTGCAAGACAAAGGTTTGCAATGGGTTTGACTATGTTAGTTGGTACAGTTCCTGATATTGCATTGGGCTCTTTGTTGAAACTAATATTTGACTTTTTGGTAGTATCTTCTTCTATGAAGGGACATGTGGGATTGTAATTTCTTTTGAACTTTTTTTTGAAAATGACTGCTAACTTATATATTCCCTTTCTAAATGTTTGTGTATTTCTTTTTGTCATAGAGGAAATCAAAGATTGTCTTTTAGGTCGTTTGTTTGCTTATGGTGCTCTTGCAAGATCAGGAAGACTGATTCAGGAAAGCGAGTTATTACACTAGCCACCAAGAAACGTTATCTCTAGGAACTTGTTGTTATTGTTGTTGTCCTGCAGTTAGTTGAAAAGGTACTTAATAAGTGATAGGATAAAACAAATTTTTTTTTTTTTATCTTCCATTAATACCCTTTCATGATCAGTGTAAAATGAATGTTAATATAATGTATGGATTGCAGTTTCCTGTTAAAGTTGTCTTGAAGCAAGTTCTTGATGCTGTTGGTCACCATGAATGGTTTGAAGGCGCCACAGAAGCTGGAAATCTTGATGCATTACTTCTAGCTCTTAAACTAAGAGAAAAACTATCTGATGACAACAGATCATTCGGGAACCTTTTGCCAAATACATACAGTTCTAGCTCAATGTTCTTTCTTGAACACCTATCCATTCTTTCAAATTTCCTTCACTTCATCGTTTTATGTCTATGTTCCTACAATAGATGTAATAAGCAGCTGTCAAAAACAAACTTCCACTTGTGCGTTCATAAACATTGAATTGGGTATAATACATTAATACCATCAATTCTTTTAATCCTTCTTTTTTATGTTGGTGCAAATAATAATAAAATGTCACTTGTCTTTTTCCTCTTTTAGATGATTGGCAGGAGGCTCAGGTTTTTAAGTTGCTTAATTTTGAATTTTATTTATAACTAGATTCTTTTATGTTCTTTGTAAGAGTTGCGCTTCCTTTTTTGTAGCTATACCATCATCAGGTGGAACTGTATCATTTGTGGAGGTGTGTATATTATGTCAACTTTTTTTAAACTTTACGTGCAATATATTAGTACTATACCAATATATTATTAATAACTTATTTCACATAACACTCTTTTTTAGTTATTTTAAAAATGTAATTGGAATCTTGGAATTAAAAACTTTTAATGTTGTTTTACTCATTTACCAAAATACCCTCCATACTATAACTTCAAAGTCTATAGAATCTTATTAGTGATGGAAAGCTATATGTTAATTCTATTAATATTATTATTATGCCAGGTGGCTTATGGTTGTTTTTTTGCTCCTGGTTCATTTTCAGCTGCAAGGAAAAAAGGGTTTGTAATTTGATTCCCTAATTTAGATATCCATTGTGACTAATATTCGGTATATGTTTATGATGTTTAGGGAAACTTGAGCATTTAGACTTGAGGCTGAATCCATTGTGCAACAAACCGAATATTGCTTCTTTGTTGTTTGACTAATGATACCAATGATTATCAAATTATATAGTTACGAAAAGTCCTTTAACAACAATGTATTACATTTATTTAGCACTGGAATTGATTGTCATTTTCTTTTTGTGTAATATGTTATTTTGTATTATCATATATCAGTTTTCATTTAATTTGAAAATAACTAAATCTATGAAAAAATATTTTTTAAACCATTTAAAATTATGACACGCAAAAATGTGTGTCGTCTTCCTTTATGATAAGGGTTTCTTTGATATGTATTGCGTTTCATCTATGCGCGTCGTAAGATTACGACATGCAAATGTGTGTTGTCTTCCTTTATGATAGGGCCTTCCTTGACACACATTTGCGTGTCGTATGTGGGTTTTATGACACACAATGCATGTCAATAAAGGGTATTTTTGTAGTAGTGGGATAATCTAGAAACCCAAGATTACCCTCCAAGAAACCATCCACCTCCATAGGGGAAGCTTCTGGAACCTCTTGCTTAACTATTAAATAATTACAATTAGACCTCTGCGCTTCTAGTTAATACAATTAATCTCAAAATTAATTCCAATTAATTTATTATTTATTATTAATTAAGTAATACAATTTCTAGTTAATATAATATTATTTTCATAACATATTAATACATTCATTTGTTGCTATTTATTTATTTTATAATAAATCAATAAATCAGTCTCTCTCTCTCTCTCTCTCTCTCTCTAAAATCCACCCAATTACATTACTAGGTTTGAGGGCAACCCAAAAGGACTTTCCTAATAATTCAAGATTATACTAATTTAGTTATTGACTTAGACACCTAATCCAAAACAAGACCCTACCTGTCTAGCATACGATGACACTAAGTATCCTACACAACACATTCATAACAAGGAGTTATCATAGCCAACTAGAATTCTTATACTATAACAATACCTCTATCATACCATGCAAATGATATACAATGGGATACATGACATATTGAGGAACTCACCTGAATTGAATAACCAGAGAAGCACAACAACATTCTATCACCATGCACTGCTCAATCCAAGGAACTGACTACCATTAAAATAGATAAATCCTCCATCAATAATCCAAATCCTCTAAGTTTGACTCCTAGTCAAATTGGTCAAAATTCAATGGTCAACGGTCAACCAAGACAAAAACCATGACGATGTGGAGACCTCTTGGCCACGTCGTGGAAATGAAAGGACAAAATAGACGACATGTGGGACATCGCCATGTTGTGGGCCTTCCTTGACCATGTCGTGGGCATGTCCAAACAAAAAAAAATATGAATTTGGACTCCACCAGACCATGGCCATGTCGAGGTCATTGGCAAAAGCAATTTTTTCTCATTAAGGACTTAATCCATAAGTACTTTACTCCAAATTTCCATAAGGCTTCCTTGTCCTCAAATGAACCATAAAAATACTTACTTTATAGACATGAATGTGTAATGTGTCACACCCCCAAACCGGAACGGCGGAAACGTCCGGGGTGGATGACTTCATGTTAAGTATCACAACACATGCATCATACTAATCAAAGTAACAACAACTATGGTATTAATAATATAAAGTTTACATTATGCTCAAAACATTTCATGATTTACATTATAACAAAAGATAAGATGTAATGCTCCATCTTCGCAACACCGGAGAGGGTATATGTATACTAACGTTCCAGAGAATACAAGTGGTTTGAAAAAGTGTCAACATTAAAGTTGGTGAGTTCATAAGTATTTTTGTTGTAAAAATATAATCTTTGTTCTTTGGAAAAGTTTGTCGGTTCCCCTGGAAAATCCTATATTTTCTGATGCGATGAATGATAAGTAAAATGACTCTTACTAGTTCCTTCTATGAGTATTTAGTGTATACATGTTTATATACAACCCATATCGAACAGACAATCGATTGTGTGATTCTGCCCCAAGCCCACAACCCATTGTTTGTCGGATTCTCATTGCATATAACCATGACGTATTCACTAGGTACTTACATAGTTAACTGTAATAGTCCTTTGAGATATGATGAAAGTATTCCTTAAGAAAATCCTATATTTTCTTAGTAAAATGGTGACCACAATAGTTCCTTCTACAATTACTTAGTTTATACTAGCTATATATAATCTAATATTGAACGGACAGTTGAATGTGTAAATCTGCCCTAAGTTCACAACCAAACAAGGAACACGAAGTAAGGCGGAAATCACACATTCCACTGCCTATCAGATATTATTTATATATAACTCACATGTATAAACTAAGGAATTATAGAATTAACCATTTCAGGTCCTTTATGTTATAATAGTTCGTAAGTAAGTGTTAAACCTTTTGTATATATGTTTGCTTGTAAAAATAATGACGTTTATCCCGGAAAATCCTATATTTTCCGTAAAACCGATTTGTAGTCTTAATCGTTCTAAGACCAAAAAGAATAAGTATAATTACTGTACTTAGTTTAGTGATACCTAGTTTTACCTATAAATAAAACTAGTTGTAGATGTGTTCTGCCCTATAAACTAGATATGAAGTTAATACCCTCCTATGGTTACTTTATACATACGAGTTATATAAAATCGAAATCGAATAGACAATCAACTGGGTGAATCTGACCTATGCCCACAACCAAACAAAGAACAAGAAGTAAGGTGGAAATCACACACTCCACTGTCTACCAGACATTAATTTCACATAGCCTTGATGTAAGTGCCAAGTAATCATAGAGTTATTTCCCCTTAAGAAAGTATATATTTATGTAAATAATTAGTTAATACTTATTGTGAATATTCATTATAACCATACTAAACGTTAATGATGTTTCTTACTCAGAACGACTGTAGCTAATAGTCAGTGCGTGGGATTTTTAGTCCCGTATAGATCTATACACAAATTAAATCACACTTTGATTACAATTAGGTGCCTTAATGGGTACCATGTTTGGTACATCAAGCGGTTCAGAATCCTTAATTAACTAGTTTACATAAAGTGAAAAAACTTATACTGTAGTAAATAAAATGCAGCTTTGTAAAATAATTCCTTTGTTCCATAACCTATACTTATTATAGTCTATAAGTTTATTTCCATGTTTTAATAATTTCACGTTTAAATACATATTAACGGTAAGAAAAACATAATAAGTAAATTATATTTTAAAACACATAATTTCTTGTGTTTTACTTGCATTCCCCCCCCCCCCCTAAAAACATTAAAAAGCTTGGAAAAATATGGGGGGGGGGGGGGGGTATGAACTCACCTGATAAGCGATGATTAGGGCAGCGTTTCATTTCTTGAAATAAAATTCCTTTGCGAAATCGTGAGTTTTTGATAAAAACCGGGCTTTATGCGGGTAGAGTTTCGACTTGAAAAGAGTATTTTCTCATGGACTTCGGGGCTCCTGGCTTTCTTCGGGTGTTAGGAGGTTCCCTAGGCTTTGGGGGGTGTTACGATAATTTGAGAGAGTAGAGGGTGAAAGAGAGTCAACTTTGTAACCAAACCCCAGGAGACCTCACTTTCTACTCATAGTATCTGAAGTTTCAATTTACGCTTAGCGTAACTCCTCGGTACGTTGGGCATACTGTGTGGTCGTGCTCTACGCTGAGTGTAATCTAGTACATGGCGCGTTGGTGAGACGTTCCACTAGTTCGGTTTCCAGGCCTCGTACGCATCAATGTGCGAGATACCTGTCATCTGTCCGAAGAAAGAGGCGATGTGGCCAACTTCAATTTCTGACCTAGTCCGAGTACGCAGGGCGTAAACTCGTACGCTGAGCGTACGTCTTCGGATAAGCCTCGAATTGTTTATTTAAAACTTCAAAAATTCGTACCTTTCGCATACGAGCTTCTTTTTTGACATTCTTTATATCCACGCGTACGTGAGACCAAGCTCTACAACTTTCGTTTAGACTTCGTCGGCTAATTTTGAATTTCTTTTAAAGTTATAATTTTAACAGACCGAGATAGTAAAAGTCCGTTAAAAATTCATAACTTCTTCATCCGACATCTAATTTTGTTTGTCTTTTTACCGTTGAACTTCTATTGATGAGATATTCGATTCTCGTTTAGGTTTTGTCGGCTAAAAATCGGTCAAGCTATATTTCGAATTTTGGGCTGTACACGTTAGAAAAATCATAACTTACTCATGCGAAGTCAGATTTGGGCGTTCTTTTTATTTAAACTATTGTTTTAACATATTCTACAACTTTTATTTAGATTATTAAGGCTAAAAAGCATTCGTTTGAAAACTTACTTTTTACGTCACACAACGTTGTGTCGGTTCTGTCGCAAAACTTTGATAAGTCATAACTTCTTTGTTATAACTCAGATTTCGGTATTCTTTATATCTTCGGAATCCTTGTCACGATTACTACCACTTTATTCATACCAATCAAGTTTATTTAATATTTTATTTTTGAATTGAAATAACGGGTTGTTACATTATCCCTCCATTAGATGCAATTTTGTCCCGAAATTTGAATCTCTGAGTGGAACATCAAGGGTTTGGAAAAAGATGTGGATTTAGTTTACTTGTCTACATTTATTTGATTAATAGCATGTCCACTCGTAGTCTTGGGCAGCTTTTCCCTATAGTTCATGATAAGGCTCATACTTGGTTCATCCACCACCACTTCGTGTATACAAGTCGTATATAATTAAGATTATAAAGACGTTCAGATGGGCGACTCTACCCCAAGTCCACAACCAGACAAGGAACAGGAGGTAGGCCGGAATCACACATCGTAAATCCCTATAATCTTAATTATATATCACCCTCGCGTATACTCTCAGCAGTGATGGACTAGCTGTATGGGTCCTTAGTCTCTACTCTTGAACTTACCTTGTAGTACAATTGGTATTCCTAGGAGGTTTACCGAGATGATAACAAATTTTGTATTCGTAGTCATTTAGTAGCTCCACCCACCGTCATTGTCTCATGTTGAGCTCCTTCTGGTCGAATATGTTTTGAAGGCTTTTGTGGTCTGTAAATATAGTGTTTTTCATACCATACAGGTAGTGTCTCCAGATCTTCAGAGCAAATACCATTGCTCCCAACTCAAGATCATGTGTAATGTAGTTGACTTCATGTGTCTTAAGCTGCCTTGAGGCATAGGCGATGACCTTTCCCCGTTGCATAAGAACACAACCAACCCCTTGGTTGGATGCATTGCAGTATACTACAAAATCTTCTATCCCTTCTGGGAGGGATAATATCGGTGCGCTGCACAAGGCTTGCTTAAGCGTTTGGAACACCTTTTCTTGTTTCTCTTCCCAATTAAAGGTCACACCTTTCTAGGTCAACGTAGAAAGTGGTTTGCGATCCTTGAGAAGTTTTGTATGAACCTGCGATAATAGCCGGCGAGGCCTAGAAATTGATGGATTTCTGTAGGCATCCTTGGTGCCGACCAGTTCTCAATGGCCTTGATTTTGGAAGGGTACACATGAATTCCTTCTTCTCTAACAACGTGACCCAAGAATTCATCTCTTCGAATCCAAAATTCACATTTGGAGAACTTCACATAAAGTTTCTCGGCTCGTAGTGTTTCCAAGATCTATCGTAAGTCTTGCCTATGCTCCTCCTTACTTTGAGAGTAGATAAGTATGCCATCGATGAATACAATAACGAACTGGTCTAAGTAAGGATGACACACCCGGTTCATCAAGTCCATGAACACTGTGGGCGCATTGGTTAATCCGAAAGGCATCACTATGAACTCGTAGTGACCATAACGAGTTCATAAGGCTTTTTTGGGAACATCTTCCTCTAACACTCGTAGCTGGTGATACCCAGATCTCAGGTCAATCTTTGAAAAGTAGCTTGCTGCTTGAAGTTGGTTGAAAAATTTGTCTATACAGGGTAGAGGGTATCGGTTCTTAACGGTAAGTTTGTTTAGCTCTCTATAGTTGATGCAAATACGAAACGATCCTTCTTTCTTCTTTACGAACAAGACCGGTGCTCCCCAGGGTGAGAAGCTTGGTCTAATAAATCCCTTGCTGAGTAGTTCATTCAGTTGACCGGATAGTTCCTGCATCTCAGCTAGTGCTAGTCGATAAGGCGATTTGGCTATAGGAGTAGCTCCTGGAACTAAGTCGTTTCTAAACTCGACTTGACGTTGTGGTGGTAATCCTGGAAGATCTTCGGGAAAAATGTCGGGAAAGTCGCAGACTTCTGGGATGTTCTTTATGTCATTCACCTTTTGGTTCACATCAACCATGTGAGCAAGAAACACATGATATTCCTTTCGTAAGTAATTCTGAGCTTGAATACTTGAGATGATTCGAAGGTTCGTGTCTGTTTTGTCGCCATAGATAACTAGGGTTTCGCTATTCAGTAGATTAAGGCAAATGGCTTTCTTAAAACACAGGATGTCAGCACGATGAAGACTCAACCAACCCATGCCGATAATGACGTCAAAACTTTTTATTAAGACAGGCATGAGGTCGACTTGAAATAAATAGCTATCTAGAGAGAGGGTACAACCCATGTATATATCGTTAGTGTTCTCAGTCTTCCCATTAACCATTTCTACGGTAAACGTTTCTTTTAGTGCTTGTGGTTGGTGTTTAAGTAAGTGTGCAAATTTTTGATTTACGAAACTCCTCTCCACTCCACTTTCAAATAATATGCATGCATAAGAGTTATCGAGGAGAAACGTACCCGTGACCACCGTAGGGTCTGCCACGACTTTCTCATGGCTAATAGCCATGACTCTTCCCACTCTGCCAGTATTCCCCGCCTTTGGACAGTTCCGTTTGAAGTGCCCAACTTCACCGCACCCATATCAGGCCTGGCCTGCAGGGATTTGGGAGATCGGTCGTGCCGGTGACTTACAGAAATGGGCAATATGCCCTTTTCTAATGCAGTAAGTACTGTGCATCTCCCGGTAGGGTCCATTGTGATGGAGGTTGCACTAGCTGCATTTCGGCAAACTCCCAGCGTACTGCTTTGCTAGTGCAAGGACAACAGGAGTTGTTGCAGCATGAGCAACCACAATCTATTGTTTCTTGGCAGAGTTCTGCGTTGCTTGGTTCTTCTTCTTGTCCTAAAACTTCCTCTTGTTATCGACTGCTTTGGCAGGTTCTGGGACAAGGGTTGTTGTTGGCACACAGACTCCATGGTCGATGAGTCTTTGTGCCAATCCCTTAGCATTGTCGAATGTAGAGGGGTTGGAAGACAAAACGTTCCCCTGAAATGGTGGCAGTAGTCCCCAGATGTACATCTCTATTTTCTTGCCCTCAGTGGGGACCATTCCCTGACATAGAGCCACAAGATCACTAAATCTATTAGTGTAAGCTACTATGTTAGAGCCTTTCATGGTTAGGCTCCAATGTTCTTGTTCAAGTTTCTGAACTTCGCTCCTCGGGCAGTACTCTCCCCTTATTAGGTCTTTAAGTGTTTCCCAGCTCATCGAGTTAACCACTATGAGAGTAAGTGACTTGACATGGCCATTCCACCATGTGAGGGCTCTATCGAAGAAGGTGCATGAAACAAATTTTACTTTGCTTCCTTTCGGGCAGGAGCAGATCTCAAAGATCGACTCAGTTTTCTCGAACCATTACGATAGAGCAATGATTCCCCCAGTCCCATTAAAGGCTCTGGGTTTGCGGTTGGTGAAGTCTTTGTAAGTACACTCCCTAGGGTGCCCGTGACTATCACTGTGTGTAGAGTTAACACTGGTTCCACCCCCGCTAGTACAACTAGCGTTGATTTGAGTTAAAGTTGTCATTATAGCCGCAGTCACTGCAGCTTGAAAAACTATAGGATCGAATTAAGGTGGGGGTGGTTGAGTTGGAGTTATTGGCGGATTACGCATGTTTGATTTGTGAGGGCGCATCATTCAAGTATAAGTTTACAAGATGAAGATAATTTTAAGAATTCAATAATGAGTATAATGAGAGTCTTCCTTGAACTAAATCACCATAGTTCAACATGTAATTGATTTTAATAGAGTTCTACCACTTGAAAGATGAAAGAATTTGGATAGAGATTTTTCCAAGAGAATTAGATGTATTTCAATATCATTGGTATTGTAGATGTATAGAGTTCAGGAAAATTGACCTTGTAATAGGTCTACAACATACAAATATAGAGAAAGCTTTGACAACACAAAGACCTAACGAACTTGAAAGTTCAAGGTCTAAACATAAGTAAGAAAATAATACTAGAGCCTAAAAGCAGACTTAATCTATATCCAAAAGAGAGAGTAGATTACGCTCTACTCACGGGAAGTGTTGTTCTGGTTAGTACTAGATTATGCCTTGGGTTCAGCCAACTGTTGTTCTGTTTCCCACACACGCCTTTGCAATGCCACTAGGTTCTGTCGAAGTTCTCTAACTTTGGATCGGCTGGCATCCAGTTCCATCTGTAGGGCGTCAGTGTGCGTCATGGTTAACTCCTGGCCATCGATCATATGGTGGAGACAAACTATGTTGACTCCTGAGTTAGCACGAATTTCCATGACTTGGTCGATGGTTGCCCTTCCCTGTTCAGCATTACGAGCAACACGGTGAACCAAGATAGGGAGGATTCTGTCATATGAGCCTCCCTCGCTCAAGTTGTAGAAGCTTTAGTTTCCATTATAAGGAGGTGGTTACCCCTGTTCGTGGCTCCACGATCCCAAGTTTACTGCCCACAGAGGCGTCGGGCGTTGAAAATCCTGTCTAGGGATACGATTTTGGGCAAGTTGAGGTGGATTATAGACCTCGGGTTCCAAGTCACAGTCTTCTTGAATTTCATCTTTGTTCTCCTCATAACTCTCCTCATAGTCTTCTTCCTCTGGGGCTACCGGGTTATCTTCTTCTGGCTCAGCTCCAAGCCATCCACTATTCCCTTGATCGGGAAAGTACGGGTCTCCCGGCAGATAAAATCCAGCCATGTTATCTAAGCGAGAATAGAGGTGTAAGAAACATATAATAGATGTACTACTAAAGATAATTATAAGATGATCCTTACCAGTTACTTCTATACTTACGTAGTGCATACCAGCTATACATAACTTCAGATAGAATAGACCTTCGAATAAGTCATCCAACTCTAAGTCCACAACTAAACAAGGAACAGGAAATGAAGCGAAGATCGCAGATTCTAAGTCTATAACATCTTGGTCACATCTAACTTATGCGTATCCACTCAGCAACTATAGACCTATTAGTAAGGGTTATTTTTTAGTTTTCACATAAGTAATTATAGTACCACAAAATACTCCTATAGTATTTTAAGTTTATGTTAAGTTCTAGTGTTTCTTTGTAGTATAGTTGGTAAGTTTTTAGACTTGTTGCAACACCACAACCATTCCTAGGCATATGCTAATCACTTCTCGGATAGATATAGTTGATCAGGCTACATCAATCCCAGACTTGATTATAAATCCCCAAGCATACTTGAGCTATTCAACAATCACAATACTTTTGTCCTGTTCTAGTATGACACTGTCCTCGTATGAATACATGTATACTTTAGTAAAATATTTTATTATTTAAAAAGTATAACTCTTCGTCAGAGTGTTTTAATGCTATGTGTTTATAGTTGTATATCTTTTATGGGTTGATATACTTAGTTCACTATAAACAATGCTCTGATACCAATATGTCACACCCCCAAACAGAGAATGGCGGAAATGTTCGAAGGCGGAGGATGTCATGCATAGTATGATAACAATGCACAATAGTAAAACAAGCAACAACATCCATTGCATTAATAACATAGTTGATACAAGTATGTTCTGTGAATAGTTATATGACACCAAAAATGCACATATATAACAAAATAAAAGACAAGTCTTGAATATGTTCCGTCTTCTCAAAACCTGGTCCAGTGTACCTGTGTACTAGTGACCTGAGAATACAAGTTAATTTGAAAAAGAGTATCAACATTTAAGTTGGTGAGTTCATAAGTATTTTAGTGTCAATTGTTTGCATTTGTTTCATGAAAATGTTTGTATTTGTTTCATAAAAATGTTTGTATTTGTTTGATGAAAATGTTTGTATAGTTCATAGAAAATCGTATATTTTATACTAAAATGAAAAGTAGTCTTTTACCCAAGACCCAACTGTTTGTACGTTTGTTTTCTTGTAATAGTGTAAAAATGTATGTTTGTACTTGAAATAGTATAAAATGTAGATTTTCCATATGTATAAACTATATTTACTAAATAAATAGTATGCATTTCTCATGTAAGAATATCAATATATGAATGTAATGGAAAACGAAGATTTACAGTAGTATTGTATAAAATATACTACAAATGCATTAACTACCTTAAAACCAAACTTTTAATTAAGGTTAAAATGTGATTTGGTTATAACCATGCTTGATTGACTAGTATAAAACACGACATTCTTCAGGCATCGAAAAATGGTATGACATTTGTCACCCATAGACCTGCAGGTCCCACTGTAGCTAGCAGCAAGGTGTGGGATGGTCAATCCTGTATAGATCTATACACAAACTCACGCTCTCCCTCCAGGAGACTCTGATTACAAAACGTGACACATCAAGAATATTGTTATGCCATGAAATAGTATCTTACATTTTAGTTGTCTTGTTCTTGTTATAGTATGTATGTCCCTTCTTGTTCTTGTTATAGTATGTATGTTCCTTCTTGTTTTGTTATAGTATGTATGTCCCTTCTTGTTCTTGTAAATGAACAGTATACTTTATAATGAATAGTAATAGTATGAATGTATTGACTCATGAATTGTTCCTCAGTTCTAGAAATAGTATCTAGTGATCCTCTAAACTATACCTATTATAGTTTACTAGTATGTTTGTTTGAACTGTTACAGATTTGTAGAAAAGACTCAATGGTTCAACATAAGCAATCGAGTTATGTATGTTCCTTTGAAAATGGGGGTTTAATATTCATGTATGTATTTAATAAGTATAACTATGATTTAGCCGACAGTCGGACTAGTGATCCTACCCTAAGCCCACAACCAAACAAGGAACATGAGTTACGATATATAGCAATAGTCCTAAGTACGTTAAACCATACTTATACATAAATATGTACACGAATATGATTTTGATAAAAACAGAAATCTAAAAATAGGTTAAAAGAGTTTTAAAATGGTTTTAACAAGTAGTTGAGTATAAGAAATCCCTTTGTTTTATAATTCACATGTAAGTGGTTAACACAATTTTATTGTGTTCTACTTGTATTTCCCCCCCCCCCCCCCCCCAAAAAAAAAAGCATTTAAAACTGAAATTTGTAGGGGTATGAACTCACCTTAAGCGAGTGATTCGATTGAATGTTCAATATAACATGATAAGTTTCCAGAGTTAGATCCCGAGACAAAACAAGTCCTAAAATGCATTTCACATAGTATATATGTATAAAATTAGTGAATAGAATCGTAGATACGATTAGGAAATCAACTAATTTGCAAGTTCAACTTACAAATAAGTGTGCTAGAAGCAAAGTGAAAGGCTGCAAGGAGTTCACGGCTCCACTGTGGGGCTTACGGTCATAAAAGGGTTAGGCCACTTGATGATTCAAGTGTTTTCGGCTGTAAACTCAGTGTGTTTTCTTGGTGTTCTTGGTGAAATGAAGGAGATGTAGGTGTTTACGGCTCAATGATCTTGATGAAGGAAGAACACTTGAAGATCCTTAGCAATATCCTAAGAAGATTCAAAGGCAAAAGGATGATAGCTGAGAGAGACTGGGGGTATTTGGTTGAAGATCTTGAGAGATAAGGCTTGAGTTTACGGTTAGAAATGTAGAAGTGATGAATATTTCAGTCAAACTCTCTCTCTCTCTCACACACACACACACACACACATATATATATATATATATATATATATATATATATATATATATATATATATATATATATATATATATATATATATATATATATATATATATATATATATATATATATAGGGTAGAGTTTATGGTCCGAAGGGTTCTCAGCTGCGGTTTATGGATGCGAACCATTTGCGGTCCGAAGGTTTATTGCCCATGCGAGGGTTTGAGGCTGCGGGGTTTGCGGCTCGGATGAAGGTCCTCGGTCCCAAATGTTTCCCTCACTAAACACACAACACCTTTGAATACAAGGTCTAAATTCATACAACTCATTAATCAAACCATAAAATAATTAAAGAAATAAATTTGACCTTTATCGGATAAGTTTGACTTTTGTTGACCAAGTTTGACTGTAGTTGACTAAGTTTGACTTTTACAAGATTGAAATTACGGGTTGTCACTTCATCCCACCATTAGAGGGAATTTTTTTTTCTTTTAGTTCTTTCATTCTTAATAGAGTTTTAGTTTTTGTATGACATTTGAATGATTCCAGAATATATATTTTTATTTTGATGTATTTCTATTTCAAAATAATGGTTTCTTGTATTTCATTCTTATAAGAATATCTCATATTCTTATAATAATATGTTCATATTATTCAGTAAATATATCTTTTTTGTAGCTTTTATTATTTCATGATGATATTCCTTTAGGAATGTATTGTTCCAAAAAAATCATATTCTTTCAAGGATGAAAACGCATTCTGTCCAGAATATGTAATTTTTTTCAAAAACGTTTATCCTAAAATACGTAACACCCCATTTTTGCATTCCAATATAATTCAATATAAACAACCGTTTATAAAATTCGAAGTAGAGATGTATTAATTTTCAGCTATAGTAATCATTTTAAACGTGTAGGAAATGTCAATATGATTTCCTTAGATATATAGAACGCTTGAAACCGACTTCGTATGAAGAAGTTATGCTTCTTAAAACTTTCGCGATTAAACCAACACGGCTATGTGCGTCATAAAATATGAATCAAATATAAATTACTTATTAGTATTAGTGATCTAAACAAAGGCGTAGTACTCACAAAAATGAGAGCATACATAGAGAAAACGACCAAATCTGACTTCATAAGAGGCAGTTAAGATTTTTAGAAGTTTTAGCATAACAGTGTATGACACAGAAACCTAAATAGAGATCGGTTGATTGTTAGAAAAAACAATCTAAACGAGAGTTGAAAATCTTGTCCATATGGTGTTATAAAGGGTGCAACCTACCCCATATAGCGCTACCGGTGATCTAAAACCAAATGGTGTAGAAAGGGTGAAACTTAACCCATATAGCACATTCAGCCCTCCAGGACCAGGAATTCGATTGCGGCACAATATCCATCATACGAGGACTTGGTCGTTGCCATTTCTAACCCCTAACAATCCCCCTTCAAAACTATGCTCCCTGAGAGAATTGAACCCACACCACTGGCTCTGATACTAATTATGAAAATAATAAAGATCGATAGATTCTATATTTATGAGATGAATTAAAGACAAGAAACAATAATGATAAAAAATGTGTTGAATGATTATTAATCACAGTAATAGAATAGTTCTTGAGGTGGAACTATTATGTACTTGCTTCAAAAAAAAGGCATAACCCTAAAAGTTACATGCACGCTATATATAGACTAAGACATACATCGGTTTCGAACATGGACAAGACCATTTTGGATACGAATAACATACATTTGACACAACATATTATTAGACCTAACAATCTCCCGGTTTGCGAAGTGATTCTTGCCATGACAATAGTTACAGTCATAACCAGAATCCCCTAACAACTTCTTCTCCTTCTTCTTTTTGTCATTCTGATAATTCTTGTAACTCTCCTGTCTTGGATTTTTCATAACTAGAGTTGCCCTGCTTGAACTTGTTTCTGAAACGAGAGAAATTCTTCATAAAGAGCTTCTTTAGGTTAGATACCATCAAAACTTTATCCTCTTTTGACAATTCATCATCCAAAATGTCATATTCGGAATGATCAACAACTGATTTCTTACCTATAGCAACCAACGCCAAAGATCCAACATTAGAGACAAGCTTCGCTTCCTTAGTAACTTCATCTTCATGAGATTTCAGAATCCCTACGAGTTATCCAGCGAATAGCTTTTGAATTGTTCCTGTGCCTTAACAGTAGAAACTATAGCCTTCCATTTGGATTTGAGACCATTCATTAAAGTTACCTTCTGTTCAATGACTTGTTGCTCAAGATTGTATTTAAGCATTCTGCATAACAAGTGATTGAAGCGATTGACTGTCTTTTCTATATTCTCATATGGTTTCTGCACAAAACATCCAAATTTTGACAAAAGTGTTGTCTACAAAGAGTGTTGCAAGTCGTCATCACCTGAATACAATTCCTTCAGTCTATCCCGGATTCATTTTATAGTATCACATGCACTAACAAGATGGAATCTGTCAGGCGGAAGAGCAAATAGAATAATTCTCATTTCCTTTAGATTTCACATCAACTTGATCTTCTCATTAGTTGCAGGATTGTCTGTAATAATTACATCATAATCGTTCTGACTTTTGACTTCTTGCTTCCTTTCTAAATACTTATATGTTTCAACAGTCATTGCATGCCAAATAGTAGAACCATCTTCTTCAACTCCCAGTACGTAATCTTCAAAGTGAAGAGCCCATACCAAATAATCTTCTCGAAAAAGTATCGGAATTTTTGTTGTTGAACCAATGCCACTTGGGAGATTGAAAGAGAGAGAGTGAAGATTGTCGTTATCCATATTAACGAGGATTCAATGAAACCAAATATAGAATCAGATGTATAAACTTGAATCGAGCTCAAGGGAAAACTAGAGATTTAGATCTTAAATCTATAATCGATTGAGATAGCAAGAACAGATCTTAAAAATCTGATAAACCAAAATGAAAAACCCTTTACTCGACAAAGGAGTAGCAAATTGATTACACTATATCCTACTCTGATACCACTTGTTGGATATCAGCGCTACCGGTTGATCTAAAACCAATTGGTGTTAGAAAGGGCGCAACCTAACCCTTATATCGCATTCATCCATCCAGGACCAGGCATTCGATTGTGGCACAACGACCATCGTGCGAGGACATGGTCGATGCCATTTCTGACCCGCAACAATCCCCCCCCCCCCCCCCTCAAAAATTGCTCACTGAGAGAATCGAACCCATGCCACTAGCTTTGATACCAATTGTGAAAACAATAAAGATCGATAGATTCTATATTTATGAGATGAATTAAAGACAAGAAACGATAATGATCAAAAAGGTGTCGAATGATTATTAATCACAACAATAGAATAGTTCTTAAGGCGTAACTATTCAGTACTTGCTTTAAAAAAAGGCGTAACCCTAAAAGTTACATGCATGCTATATATAGACTAAGACATACAATGGTTCCGAACATGGACAAGACCATTATGGAATCTAATAACATACATTTGACACAACATATTATTAGACCTAACAATTATGTCGATATAAAGACAGTCAAGAATGAATATCATATGAGAGAGTTATGATTTTTGTATGGGCTTTAGCAGTCTAATCATGTTAAAAACATATCTTTAAAAAAAATAAAGTCAAAATTAGACAATGGAGTCCAAATGAAAGTTGTACATCTCGTCGATAGCTACTTATGGATATAAAGAACATCGAAAACGAGCTCGTATGAAGAAGATATGATTTTTTGAATAAACTGAAAATACGCGTATGTGTGGCACGCGCCGAGTGGAGGTGCGACGTGCTCTGACACTTCCCTAGATTTGTTGCATGACACACACTCATAGGGTGCGTGGCACAATTTCAGATATTTTTGGTATAAATAGAGCTTCATCCATCTGTTTGATCTCCACACCCTCTTAAACTTCTCTCATAGGTTTCTCTCAAGCTTAGCCAAATTTTCCTGTAGTTTTGAGTCCCTGGCAAAGCTCTGAGGCCCTTGAGAGCCCGACATCTAGTAGCTAGCAGGACAAAGTTCATACATTGCAATTTCTGGACATTTTTCAGGAAAACCTCTATAAGTTATGCTACACTTATATCGCTTTTAGTGTAACTTATATTTAAAGTCATACTCGGCATTATGAACCTATAAATAAGATTTATCAGTAATTTAATGTTGACTGATATACTTACGGGAGAGGTGTCTAGAATGGTCATGTTGGCTTGGTTGTTGGATTTCAGAAAGACTATACGCTGAAATGATACTACCTCTTGACTGTCCGACGTGGCTAATCCTTGTTTGATAGAACTCTCAGTATTCATTGGGATTAGTGAAGGATCTAGCTTTCATTATTAGATCATCATCGGGGTTAATAATTTATAGTATTATAGGTTAATACTTGTCAAGCGTGTTACCAGCCAGTTGGATCGCCAGTAGAATTGCCCAAATAGCTGTCAATCTTTCGAGTAATTGTCCAGGTGAGTTATCTCACTATACCATGTAGTACAATATATATATATATATATATATATATATATATATATATATCCATGTATGTTAGGATAGAGAATGCATATAGTAGAGCTAGTAGTATAATCTTTATGTGCTTAAGTTTAAGCTGGTAGAGTAGGAAGTATGAATGTGCCTGTATTAGTAGAATCTAAAATACAGTCTCTATGTGTGAAATTGTTGTGATATTGGACTTAGTTAGGGGATGATGGTGGAATGGTTAAAGTGGTCGGGAGGCTATAGACCTGTTTGTTGACGAAGTCGAAAGTAGGTCGTAAGTACATATAGACTCGTGTGTTGATGAAATGGAAAGTAAGGCATAATTAGACTTAGACCTGTGTTGACGAAATGGAAAGTAAGTTGTAAGTACATATTGGCCCGTGTTGATGAAATGACATGTAGGCCGTAAGTACACGTAGACGCGTGTTGACGATGAATTGGTTGGGCCGTTAGTCTAAGATACAAATACTCTTTGCAAATCGTGAGCCATTGTTTGTATGCATGTCTATGAATTGGGATATATGATATTATGAGGAACTCACTAAGCCTAGCGATTACCCAGTTGTTACAAATGTTTTTCAGGCACTCCATTGATTCATGAGAAGGGAAAGGTTTGACTGTACACATGCGCATTCACAATCATGTTTACACATTATACTTTGATGTAATTGAATATTTTAATAAATAAAAATGAAAATATTAAGGTTGAAAATCAAGACATAACAAGTTTGTATCAAAGCCCTGGTTTGAAACTGGATGAACACTCGATGATTCCAGACTCACACTAAGGATCTGAGTAATTAATAAATGTTTTCGTAAAATGAATAATATAAAAGGAAAGAATGCGATGCATACAGTCATCCAAGCTCAGAAAGGAAAGTGATTCCCAAAATATCCATAGTGTTATATATGTTGATATATGATATGATAGAAATGTACGGTAGTATATAGGCTAGGGATCTTTTCAGGAATTGTAGCTTAGAATTGTCTAATACTTATGATGCCTTATAGCCTATAAAATGTTTTTTATTTGTTGCTTAGAACCTATATTGATATTAAGTAGTTGTTTTTCAAATACATTAGGTTGCATGCTCCCGAAATTAAATAGTTTAGATTGTTTGATTTGGCGCTATTGCGCAGCTCTCATTTGAGTCTAACAGACGTAGTTTCAGATCTTTTAGTCGAAAAACTGTTTGATTTTAGAGGCATGCAATTGTATTCGTCCAATAATTAGATAATATTGGTAGCAGTTCTTCCTCGGCTAATAGTAGAGAGAAGTGGAAAGGAATCCTAGAAGGATAGTCCAGGAAATTTAATATATGCTTGATAGGAATATATTCATAGATAGAACATCGGTAAAGATGTGAAGTCCTAGTGGAGTCTAGGAAAAACCTGTTGTATGTTCTTGTGGGACACATACATATATGTTTAATGGTTATCGTGTGTAATTTTGGAAGTGACTTGGAAATGGCAAGATAATTTTTAGGACAAGTATGAGTATGTGTGAAAGGTAATAGAGGCCTATACTACCCGAAGCACGTTACTCGCACTTGGATCAAGAAGAGTCAAAAAGTTGCTAAGGCACTAGTATTTAGGTAGATAGTGTGGCTAACATTATGAATTTGTTTCATTTCCATCATTACCTATTATAAGGTAATGTCTATAAGAGTGACTCTAAGTTCAGGCCTAATTGACCATATAAGATCGAGTCCGATTTACGTAAGTAAGTTATGTTAGGAGAATCTTATCCGATATAGTTCCGACTTTAGTCGTGAGATTTAAGGAAGTAATCAAGATAATCGATAGAAAAATTACAGCCTTCGTTGGGGCGAAGCAACTAGCACCTAGAATTGCTACATGTTGTGGCGCGGTTGTATGTCGACCCCCATAACCCAAGGAGAGAAAGATAGAATGAATTCAGAAATCATCATTGTTATTAGTAGTTCGATTATGTTAGTAGAACCTCTTATACCATTAGTTACACATGTATGCTAGTGCGTTTTTAGACGACCTTGTGCTTGTCACGACCTTATGCTGTTTCGATCATGATATATGAGAAAACCACTTACGAACATTTAGTAGTACTTCGAAGAGATTGTCGAAGGTCATTGGATATGATAGACATGAGTTTCTTCAAAGTCAAAAGGAGCTATAATTCGTGTAGGCAAGGCCAACTTAGACTTCGGCTAGTTACAAGCAGCAATCGACGATGGGTCGAACCCAAGTGGGGGAGAACCGAACCTTCAGCATAAAGTACGAAGGGAAGTTACACTTTCAGTTTCAATATCAACGTCTAGGAGAGTAGCAGCACAAGCAAGCAGATATAGTTAGTTTCGTTAAGCGAGTAACAGTAGAAGGAAACCTTCTGTTCGATTACCCATAGGCTATGAGCTTCTTGCTTCTTGAGGAAAGGTTATTTTTCATTCCAATTGTCTTATAGGATTTAGGAAATTGCCAAATTCTCAGGTGCGGCTCGGATAGCCAACAGAACCATATAGGTTCGTGCCTTAGATGATATAGGATTTTTCCTCACAATAGAGGACCAATAATTCAATAAGTAGTATAGTTTTCCATAGAAAGCGTCAAGTATTCAAGTCATACACCAAACTTCGGAATTTGGTTTCAACCATAATAAAGGATTTAGTTAACCCGAGCCAAATGATTATAGTAGTAGGATCAACGTCAAGGGATAGATTATTTTTGTAAGTATGATTATAGACCCATAGGAGGAGATCATTTAAAAGGGACTAAGCTCATTAAGGATATGGTAATACTTTAGTGTAACTTTAGGCATCAGGATAGATTATGTGTTTAGTTTAGTTATCCTTTTAATCGATAAGTGTAACAATTAATAGAGAACTAGGATTGAATCTCAACGTTCATAGATCGACATAGGATGACAGTAAGACTTTAGCACCCATATAGTGTAGGTTAAGGACTGCTAAATTAGTTGTAGCCTCAAAATTAAATAAAAAAAAGATCGATGGTGATAAGTAGATATAAAGGAAGGATGATGACTAGGAAAGTCACAAAATGGTTACGAGTCTTTAGGACCACCAAAAGATTGATCGTAAGTCTTTAAGTCCCAGGGGGATGACAAGAGTGACCTGGCATCAAAAGTCCAGTAGTTGAATAAGTGTAACGACGTATCGTGAACGAATTGCTCGAACAATAGGTGTACCTCGATATAGATAATGTAGTTAGATCCTTGCGAGAGGGCTATTAGGCGACCTAGTGTTCATGAGAAAGCCTTGTTATGAGTCCCTCACTAATATTAGAGTATCCATTTCAGTGTTTTCAAGCCAATAAACCCATTATAGTAGTCCTGGTTAAAATTCAGGATGTTGAAACACCTAAACTAGGTTGGGATGTCGTTTGTAATATATATATATATATATATATATATATATATATATATATATATATATATATATATATATATATATATATATTTGTGTGTATTTTAAGGATATTTCATAAGCCTTTTATATGCATGTTCCTGAAATTGGATTCCGTTAGGGTGTCATAGATGAATTTCCACAATTCATCACTTCATATCAAGTCGATTGTGTCGATATTTCACGTATGAAGGCGATCATCCATTGAAGAAAATAAGATTTAGGAAGTCTAGACCGACGAGTTCCAGGTTTGGAAGATTTTGCAGAAGTTTAAAAATACATCTAAGGTGGAAAACAAAGTTCTATGATCGATTAAGTACGAAGGGACAAATTCGATGCAACAACATCGGCTAGATATTAGGTGGATCCCGTGAAACCCCAGTATGATAGTATTGGCAGTATCCTAAAAGTGCGTTAGGAGTAGGATTTGGGGGAAAAATGTTTATAAGTGCGGGAGATTTGTAGCATCCCATTTTCGCATTCTAATAGAATTCAATATAAATAGTTGTTTAAAAAATTTAAAGTAGAGATGTATAATTTTGATCTAAAGTAATCACTATAAACATGTAGGAACCATCAATACGATCTCCTTAGATATTTAAAACACTCGAATCCGACTTCATATGAAGAAGTTATGCTTCTTCAAAGGTTCGCGATTAAAGCAACACGGCTATGCACGTCGTAAAATACAAATCAGAGATAGATTACTTATTAGCCTTAGTAATCTAAACGGAAGTCATAGTAATCGCAAAAAAAGAGCATGCACAGAGAGAACGTCCGAATCTCACTTCATAAGAGGAAGTTATGAATTCTAGAAATTTCAGTGCATTAGTGTAGGACACAGAAACCGAAATAGTGATCAGTTGATTTTTAGGAAAACAATCTTAATGAAAGTTGAAGATCTCGTCCATATGAATTCATCGATATAAAGACAGTCGAGAACGGATATCGTATGAGAGAGTTATGATTTTTATACAAGCTTTAGCATTCTAAGCATGTTAAAAATATAATTTAAAAAAATAAGTTCAAAATTAGCCGACATAGTCTAAATGAAAGTTGTAGATCTTGTCGATAGCTCCGCGTGAATACAAAGAACACCGAAAACAGAGCTCGTATGAAGAAGATATGGATTTTTGAAAAAACTTAAAATACGCGTGTGCGCGGTGAGTGCTGACAGGAAGCGCGGCGTGGTCTGACACTCCCCTAGATTTTCTCCATGTGTCACACTCTAGATAGAGCCACGTCACCCACCCGACAAAGTTCACGGCGTGCACATATATGGTGTGCGACATGCTTTCAAGTATTTTTGGTATAAATACAGCTTCATCCCTCCATTCGATCTCCACACCCTCCCAAACTTCTCTCTCGATTTCTCTCTCAACGTTAGCCCCATTATACCTTAGTTTTGAGTCCTTAGCGAAGCCCTGAGGCCCCTAAGATCCCGATATCTAGTAGCTAGCAGGCTGGACTTCTGCCTGTGTAATTTCCGGAAATTTTCTGGAAAATCGCTATAAGTTAAGCTACACTTATATTGCTTTTAGTGTAACTTATATTTATAGTCAAAGCCGTCATTATGAACCTATAAATAAGATCTATCAATAATTCCAGTTATAATGTTGATTGATCTAATTACGAGGGAGGTGTTTAAAATGATCATATTGTCTTGTTTATTGGATTTCAGAAAGGCTATATATCAAAATGATCCTACTTCCCGAGTGTCCAGACTGGCTATCCTTATTTGATAGATATCTCAATATTCATTGGGATTAGTGAAGGATCGAGCTTTCATTACCAGATCGACATATGGGTTAATAAGCTATATCATTATAGGTTAATACTTGTCAAGCGTGTTACCAGCCAGTTGGATCGCCAGTAGAATCACCTAGATAGCAGTGAATCTTTCGAGTAATTGTCCATGCGAGTTATCTCACTATACCATGTAGTATAATATATATCAATGTATGTGAGGATAGGGAATATGTAGAGTAGAGGTAGTAGTATAATCTCTACATGCTTAAGTATAAACCAATAGAGTATGAAGTATAAATGTGCCTGTATTAGTAGAATCTAAAATGTAGTGTCTATGTAGGAAATTGTTGTGATATTGGACTTAGTTAGGGATGATGGTGGAACGGTTAAAGTGGTCGGAAGCCTATACGACCACATGTTGACGACATGGAAAGTAGGCCGTAAGTACACATAGACCTGCATGTTGATGAAAAGGCAAGTAGGCCATAAGTACACATAGACTTGTAGTGACGAAATGGCAAGTAGACCGTATGTATACATAGACCCGTGTTGACGAAATGACATTAGGCCGTAAGTACATTTAGACCCGTGTTGAAGGCGAAATGGTTGGGCCGTAAGTCTAAGTTACACATGTTATTAGCATATTGTGAGCCATTGTTTGTATGCATATATATGTATTTTGTATATTGTATTTTGGGAAACTCACTAAGTCTAGCGCTTACCCGGTTGTTATAAATGTTTTTTTTTTCAGACACTCCATTGGTTCGTGAGAAGGGAAAGATTCGAATGTACACACGCGCATTCACAATCATGTTCTTGCATTATACTATGATGTAATCTAATATTTTAAAAAATAAAAATGAAAAAAGTTGGGTTGAAAATCGGGACGTCACAAAATGTTTGTGTTTTTTGCAAAAAAATCAATTCCTAAAAATAGTAAAAAATTCTATAAAATATTTACTCAAAATATAGTTAAAAATTCATCTCATAATTATTCCACATTCGATAAATAATTAAACATGAAATGGCTATAATCCCCTTTTCCATGGTTTTAATAGCATACATGCTATGATCATAATTATCCACTCTTTTTATACAATCGTCTAAATCACGTTACACAAAACCACAAAACCATGTAAAAGTATATATATATATATATATATATATATATATATATATATATATATATATATATATATATATATATATATATATATATATATATATATATATATATATATATCCAAAACATTATTATATGGATATATGTACATCGAGCTTCTATCAGTTCATGTTTGTTTTATTATAATCCAATATTAGAAATAGAAAATGTTACAAAAAAAATTCATAAAAATTGTTATATGATTATATGTTCGTTGACTTATGAGATTGTGTAGGAAGGTGTAAATTGTGCATAAGTATTTATATGGATCATTAGTTAATCAGGGATCTTAATATATTTGTGGATCGTGACGAAGACAGTATTTGGCATGCATAAGTAGTTTGAAAATAAGATTATAAGTTAGTTTCTTTTATGAGCTTATTGTAATTTAATATTAGATGAGACCTAATAAAACAACTTATAAACTAGCTTATAAGCTAAAACTAGCTTATAAGTTCACATTTTAATAAGTTATATGTAATAGATTATTAATAAGCTTGGTTATAAATTAAAAACTAGTATTTTAGTTAGCACAACAAACCTAAACATTTTCAGACTTGTGAACTTTAACTTCTAATCGTAGATAAAAAGTGTAATGATGTTATATATATATATATATATATATATATATATATATATATATATATATATATATATATATATATATATATATATATATATAAAAGAAATCCTATTATTTCTATAAATAGATCATATAAAATAATAATATTTTTTTAATACGTTCAAATCTTTAAGCTTATTGTACAACCAATCATCAATTAAATAATATTATATTTTAAATCGTCTAAACTGTTAAACTGAATGTACAATCAAGCAATGCATATATTTCCTTAATTTTAGCAGACTTTTGACTCAGCTTCTTTAAATGTTGACCGGGTGTTGTTAAATCCGCATATATCGCTATATATCCGATGATAAAGTGAATTCTCTAGGATTCAAATTTTAAAATCAACATTTTTTTGGCCTATTATATCTCAACCTTTCCATTTCATCCATAGGCGTACAACCTTTGTTTACATTAAAAACCCTAGAGAACATCTTTGATTCTAACATTTGTCTTTCATACGCAGGTTTTTACTTTGCAACAGAGTGACATGTCGCCTCTCCCACCTGCGTCCTACCGGTCACTACCTCCGCTAAACAAGAACACCACATCCGCTTCCTACTCTCACTCTGTCAAAACGAGTTTCAACATCACCGAACAACCACCATCTCGAGCTTCACCTCTATCAACAGCCCAAATCCGCTCGCTGCTTCATCTCCTTCCGTCTTCAACCATTCCAATCAACTACCTTTTCCGCCTCCTGCCACCCTTACACGCCACTCCTTTCCTTTCTGGATTAGATCCAAAAATACTAACCGGATCTGCTAGCCAGCAAAATTAGGGCTTCAAAGGTATATATTATAGCATGTGGAGTCCAAATCAAACGGCTAGATAGTGTTTTATCCCAAGACAAACCCTAAGTCATAATCTTTACCTTTTCATTTGCCTTCATCGTTCCTGAAAAGCATAGGTTCTTCAACCTCAATTCTCTATTCAAGAAGACCAGTTCATGACCTCAACCTCCGATTTTGAGATCTCTTTCTGCCGGTAACCTCTCTATGAAATCGGAAAGTGTTGAAGCTTCTACGTGGGTTTTTTTATGTACAAACGAATTGAGTGAAATACTCACACTTCGCCTCATCCATGTCGGGAAGTGTTTTGTACTAATGTTGCACCATTTTTAATGCTTTCTCTCACCGTAATCTTTGCATTCTACCAGAGTTTTTTATTCCAATATATGCCTCTTCTTGTGTTTCAGGTTGTTCACTGTCACTCAAGTATTTATAATACTCACTGTGTGTATGTTTACAAGTGTTTGGGTTTTTTATAGATTTATTGGGATGCTTTCTTTTAACTGAAACACTGACATAGGAAAGAAAAGGAACTTGGATACCAAACCTAAAGCTTAACCATTCGTTTTTCATTTTAGTTATCGTTTTTTTTTTTTTTTTTTTTTTTTTTTTTTTTTTTTTTTTTTTTGTACAAAATGAGGTGAAGACAGATCTGGAGGAGACGGATATGTGATTATTTGAAGGTTTATTTTATTTTATTTTAATCTTTTCATCTGTAGGAATTTTAAATCATAACCCATGAATTTTTTGTTGATTGTTTTGTAATTTTCCAAGTAGTGACAAAACTGTGAAAGAAACCGGTGCTCTCTTTAAGCAAAATGCATGTTCATGGTATATATGAATTTAATCTACCCATAGTCAATTACATTATAAGAATTTAAACCCTAATTTTCAGTTTGATTATTTTCTATATACGCTTAGTTAATTTTACATGTCAAAATCTCACTTTTTTTTTTTGTTTCTTTGCAGCTTTTTGTTGGTGCTGAAGCAGGGAAAGGTGATGTAATGAGGATCAAATTTGATTGGTTCTTAGCTGCAACTAGACGACTTTGTTTGCTTATGTTTGAAATAATTAAATAGTTAAATAGATAATGGTTGGTGAGTTGATGGATGATTTTTGGTATTAAGTCAAATGAGAAGTTTTTTATAAATGATATTTTATTTTGTATTACTTCGATAGTCCTTTATTGTAAGATTAATTATATTTAAATTACTCTTTAGAGGTATATGTTTCATTTGTTTGTATTATCAAGTAGACTATGTATGTGTGTTTTTTGTGATTATATTTGTTTATAGGAACCTAAAAGTATTTGTTTGGTAGATTTTGGAAATTAATGAGTTTTGATTCTTAAGGTTTCCATACTAAAATAGAGGTTTAAACTTTTTATAATGAAGGGTTTTTATTTGTAACTTCAATGTAAACCCATTTATTGATTTTGTGTATTAATTTTTATTCAAAAGATAAAAAGAGATTTATCATTTATGTTTGTTATTTTTTTAATTATTAGTATTTAAATTCCATAGCAATGTTGAGTATTTAAAAGATGTTAAATATCATTTGTGATGAAAAAGGTTATGGTTTTTGTTTATTTTTTTTTTCTAAGGAGTAATGTTTTTTAATTATTTTAAGTTCCTTTTTGGTTTAGTTCAATTGTTTTGATAAAAGTTGTTTTCAGTTGCTTTAAAATACTATCAACTTTTATTCTCAAAATGTTATGTTTGAAAAGATACTTTTCATTAGGCATGAGCAAACGGACCGAACCGGCCTGACCCGGACCCGAACCGGGAACCGACTTCGGCCAAAATCAAAAACCGAACCGGTCCGACGGTTCTACCAATTCCGGTTTTTGTCGGGTTTTCGATTTTGGAACCGGTCTAATTAGACACGTTTCCTTGCGGAGCTTGTAACTCATTCCATTTTTAACTAAATCAAACGTTTTTATAGTCTAAATTTAACTGCAAAACCTAAACTACGTTTAGGAAAAAGATACATGTCAAAAAAAACTTAAATTGAGTGAGTTATGCACATTTGAACAACAAAGTCAGATTACGTTTAGTTGCTGTAACATAAAAAAATTCTGATTTGACACCCTTTTTTGCGGGACTTGTAACTCATTCAATTTTTAACTAAATCAAACGTTTTTATAGTCTAAACTTAACTACAAATCTTAATCTACATGTAGGAAAAAGATTGATGTAAAAAGAAGTTAAATTGAGTGAGTTATGCATATTTGAACAACAAATTCAGATTACATTTAATTGCTGAAACATATAATAATATAAAAAAAAAAAAAAAAAAATTGATTTGAAACCTTCCTTGCAGGGCTTGTAACTGATTCAATTTTTAACCAAATCAAACGTTTTTTATAGTCTAAACTTAACTATAAATCATAATCTACATGTAGGAAAAAGATTCATGTTAAAAAAAGTTAAATTGGATGAGTTATGCAACTTTCAAAATATGAGTGAGTTATTCGGTCCGGTTCTCGGTTTTAGGCCGGTTCCAACGAACGGTTCCATCACGACCGGTTCCATCGGGTTCCGGTTCCGGTACCGTTTCTAATTTCGGGACCGGTTCCGGCCGGTTCCCCGGTCCATATGTTTATCCTTACTTTTCATGTGAAAGTTTTTAAAATTATTGATTTATTATGTAATTTTAATAAGTAATCATTCCAAAAAATAAAGATATGAAATAATTAATTTAATTTGTAACTAGATGAGAAAGTGAAGTTCATATAATATGAAATAATTAATTTATTATGTATTTTTGTTATTAATTTTCATTTAGGATCGTCCAAAAAAACAATAAAATAATTTTGACTTGAAATTTTTTTTTGAGCCAAACCTAAATTTGAAAAGGAAAATATTCGTTATATGTTAAATGAAAGTAATTCCTAATAGAACATATTCATGGATCAAACATTAAAGATTGTTACATATACTTTTACATTTAATATAATTATAAAATAAAAATAGAGCAATAGATAACATCGGATAAGAAACTATTTCGCTCACGCGTCTACATGCTTAGCTAGAAATTATTCGTCGAATGGAGCTATCCAACATAATTTTTTTTTTTTTTTGCTTAAAAACTTAAACGAACTGTTTGACACGAAAAGAAAACTAATCGCCGCCGTAAGGAACTATCTCGTGTCGCCGCATCGCGCGGGTAGCCTACTAGTATATATATATATATATATATATATATATATATATATATATATATATATATATATATATATATATATATATAAGGGAAAAATGAATATGATTTAGTTACTTTGAATGACACGTGGTGCTCTAACGTTACCGTTCCAGATGTATTTTATTCCATAAAAATCATATATACTGCAACTAAGTTTGCAGATTGAATGAAAAAAAATAAAGAACACCTTTATTGCTTTTTTTCCCATGGCTTTAATTACTTCATTTACATGTAAAGCTGTCCGCTATACATATCACGAACAACAGAACCATGAGACCATCACCAACCATGAACTATTGTTGGTGTACCCTTCACGACCACGAAGAAGAGAGAGAAGAAGAAGAAGGCTGCTCTGAGAAAGAAGAAGGTCGTGGTCCTTCGTGCTGCCCACCACAAATCACCACGAACAAGCCCAACCACGAATGTTCGGGGTAGTGTGCACGGGCGTTTTCTGTGGCCACGTAGACCACGAGACGGTTCGTGTAGTGTATACCAGACGGCCTAATCAAAAGCATTAAATGGTGGCGTTTTAGATGTTAAATAAATTACTAGTTTATAACATATAAGAAGCACGGTTACAAAATTGATTAAATATTTATAGTAAATAGTCAAAATTATTAATCAGTTATTTTAAATAAATTATTAATTAAGAGATATTTTTTAGTTATATAAAATTTTAATCGCTGATTTAAATAAATACGTGAAATTATATCATATTATAATTTGTATCAATTTTATTTTAATTTTTATTCTAATATTATTAATTTAATGTAATTAGAATGAGAACTATAAAATTTGAAATGAAAAATCAATAGGTTGACAAATGGAATGTCATTAATTACGAGTTCTGATGACACATGATAAAAAGAATAAAAATATTTTTTTTATTAGAATAAAAAGATTTATGAATTAAGTTTTTTTTTAATATAATAGAAATTGTTTTTTTTTTGGTGTATTTTACTTCTGCAAGTGTTGGAATATTTAACTTATAAGTGTCGAGCAACATAAGAATATAGGGAAGGAGATAAAATATTAATAACCTTAATACAATAAATTTGTTTTATAGTAGAAATGATGTGGTTTTTTTTTTCTTTTTTTATTGGTTTTATACATATTATTAAATACATAACAGTCATGTTTTCCTAACCACATATAAGAATTGTATAGGATCATGTAATTACTTCCATAGAATATATTTGTTCTATTAATAAATAGGATATCACAATAATTTTGTAGGATAGTGTTTAAGTAATTAAGTGAGGTATGTTTGGTTTGTGAAATTTTTTGGAGTTAAAAAAATTTGGAATTTAATTATGTATTCTTTATGTTTATGTTTGGTTCAAGCTTTTAGAATAAATTGGATTCTTAAATGAGTTCAACTTTCCTTTCATAGAAGGAAAGTTAATTATATCCAAAAGATAAGAAGCTAAAATTCTATTCCATGTAATATTAAAGATTAGAATATTATCTTTTATTTTTAACATTACATATGAAAACCTCCCACTATCACCCATTGTTAGAGGTGACAATCGTGTCGTGTCGTGTCGAAACACTAAACGGGTTGAAAGTGTTTGACCATAACCCGAACCATTTAATTAACGTGTCGTGTCGTGTCAACCCGTTTATTTTCGTGTCGAATTCGTGTCGGGTTTCGGGTTAGGGCTATACCTTGAAATATGTCGTGTCATGTGAGGTTAAAAGATTGAGTATGTTGAAAGAGTAGGAGTTGGGTAGGCGGAGAGGAAAAACTAATAGTTTGGAGGCAGAATAGATGAAGTCATAGCAAGTTCAGATGACAAAATTAAAAGAGTGGGAGTTGGGGAGGCGGATGAAAAGGTCGCGAGGATGTGAGAGTGGTGAAAGAGACTGGATAGTTTGGGAGAGAATGAAAAAACTAAAATTAAGTCTTGATTTAGATGGCTAAGTCATTTCAACATTACAAAATGACTCAATTCGAAGGTTTTCTTTTACTTATGGTTTTGGTTTTGTATCTTTCTAGTTTATTTAAATAATTCAAAAAATTTGCATATAATAAACGGGTCATTTTAGAGTCATATTCAAGTTGAAATTCTCAACCCTAACCTTACCCGTTTAATTTTCATGTCGTGTCGTGTCAACCCGTTTATTTAAACGGGTTGAAATATCTTACCCAAACTCGTTTATTTCGTGTCGGGTTCGTGTCGGGTTTCGTGTCGTGTCAATTTTTGCCACCTCTACCCATTGTCATCGCTACTACCGTCACCACCTTCATCTTCACTACCCACCACCTTCGCCACTACACACCACCACCGCCACAACTACCTCGCCACCACCGCCGTCACCATCTCCATTGTCACCCACCACAATCGTCACCTCCACCACCCTCTATCACCACCGCCACCACCATCTACCACTACTACATCCACCACCACCACAACTAACACCTACACCATCATGCAACCATCACCATTACTACCACCACCACCACCATCATTTCCACCATCACTACAACCATCACCACCATCGCCATAAGCACCACCACTGCCCTCACGATCACCTCCGCCATCACAACTGACATCATCACCACCACAACTCACCACGCTCACCACCATGGCACCATCACCACCCACCATCACCTCCGTCGCCGCCGCCACTACCACCTCCGTCGCCGCCGCCCCTACCAATAAGGATGAGTTATAAAACCGGAAAATCGGACCGGAACTGGAACCGGAATCGGACTGGAACCGGAACCGGTATAACCGGAAAAAACCTTAAACGGTCCAGGTATTAGGTTTCAAAATTACTCTTATCCAGGTTCCGGGTACTTCGGGTATGAGTCCAACGGTTCCGGTTAATCCGGGTTTTTGAACCGATTTTGTTAAAAAACCGAAACCGGGTTTAATGGACCGGGTCCGGGTTTAGTGGGCCAAAGAACCGATTTAGGTTTAATGTCCAAGGAACCGGTATAGAATCAAGGAACCGGAATACGATTGATCTTGCTTTTCTTTTCTATGTTGTTCTTGCACGACGACGACAATCTTCAAAACATCAACAAATCGTTTTTTTAGCCTTCTCTGTGATCGACGATCGACGACAATCAACAGCTCGATTCAATTTTTCTTCCATTCATTCTCGTCTTGTGCTTCAAATCAATCTCAATTGAACTTCCATTCAACGACTCGATTTAATTTTTCTTCCATTGATTCTCAATTGAACTTCAAATCAATCTCCTACACTCAATTAAAGAGCAATGGGGGACAATTGGGTAGATAACAATGAAGATACATAGGTAAGTTGTCAAGAATTTTGATTTCATGTGTTATGAAGTTTGTGTTTTTTAGTGTGATACCCTTTTATTTTTACAAATATTGCGTCGAAAGTGTTTATGGTTAAGATACTTAACCATATAATAGGAAGATAATAAAGTTTAGTTAAAACAGGTAAATACATAATGAACATGGGATGTTATTATTTCAATAAATTTGTTAGTACAACACGGAAAAGAAAAGAACCGGTTTAGGTTTAATGTTATTATTTCAATAAACATGTATATTTTTACTCTTCTTGATGTAGCAATTGCATGTATATTAAATTTAAAGTTGATAAGCAATCTGATTGATTTTGCAAATTGACTATTTAGAATAGCGATCCACTTGAGTTGGTAAAGTTTCATATATTATTTTCAGTTTTGCTATTGTATTTTAAGTTTGTTTGTGTATATTATTTTCAGTTTTGTATTGTTGCAGAAATTGCAAATAAGAGAAGGGGTATTTTTGGAATATACTATTGAAGCCAATAAACAAATAGCAATTCCTTTGGAATTTCTCTTCTCGTATCCACCATCCATTAGACTTAAAACAACACTTGATAACGGAATATATAACAAATTACATGTTTATACATATTCAATACTCAATCAAGATTCTGAACAATTTTTAAGAAGTAAAAATGTAACGTTGCAGAAATTGCAAATAAGAGTAGGGGTATTTTTGAAAGTTTTCTTATTCTGGTTCCAATCTTGGGTTTCTGGTTCCAATGTTCAAAATTTTGGTTCCAACCGGTTCCATACCCACTTTACCCGGTCTAATACCCGGAACCGAACCGGAACCGGTTCCGGTATTCCGGTCCGGTTATCGGGTCTTATAATCCGTCAAATTCGGGTTCCGGGTCCGGATCCAACGGTCCGAGTCTGGACCCACTTTCATCCCTACCTACCAATCACCACCACCTCTGCTATCACCACCACCACCACTACCCAACCATGGTTGTGCAATTTACTACTGAATACAAGAATTGTGTGTACCGGTGAATACAAGTATTGTTTTAAAACATTTGGATACACATGTTTGACTAGAATTAATGCATGATAAGAGACAAAATACTTATTCAAATGATATTTAATTTGTTATAATATACCTTGAGATTTGAAAATCAAATCATTAATATTTTTTTGTTTTTTTAGGTACTCAAAAAATTAAAAATATGATTTATAAAAATTAGTGCAAAGGTCGGAGACATTAGGTATCGGGACAATTGGAAGAATCCTAGCATTTAGGTCTCATACTCTCATTGCTTACGTCATTAATTGGCAAAGTCAAAGATAGACAAATCATATTAATGCATTCTTAATTAAAATCGGAAATAGTTTTCCTAATTGACCAAGTCAACCCTCCATAAGTCTGACTTTTATAATTCAAAAAGTCAAATCGATTTAGGCGTATTATGAATTATCCAATAATTTTTTCTATTCGTAACTTTAAAAATATTATTCAATTAAAGTATTATATATTTATGAGATTTATAATCTAAACATTTTTTAACATATATTTGAAAAAAATATCCATAATTTTTTTAGTAAAAATAACCACTTAATCCATAATAGTATTTCAGATGAAAAAAAAACATTTTTTTTTATCAATTCTAGAATGGCTAGGGCCTATTGTTGGTTTACTTTACCTCACATGACCACCTTAATCTTTCTTTTGCTATTGCATTTCGGATTCTGGACCAACATTTCGTATTTTGGACTAAAATGTCGGATTTCAAAAAAAAAAAACCTTCCGAAATTTCAAGAATGAATCCGAAATCTGAAGAACAACTCCAAAATTTTGAGAAAAAAATTCGTTTTTTATTTAAAATTAACAAAAAAAAAAAAAAAAAAACAAATATAGTAATGTGAATTATCTACGATATTAGTGCATAAAATTAGACATTTTATTGAAAAATGGTAACATCAAACATTTCGAAATGTAGCATTCAGAATCCCAAAAAACAATAATTTTTTTTAGAAAATAAAAATAAAAATAATTCTGAAGTATGAACAACACTCCGGAATTAGACATTTCCGAGAAAGTGATTATTTTTCAAAAATTGGAAAAATATGGTTATTTTCTTTTAAAAACATCATTTTTAGGGAAATTGAGTAATTTAACTCATATAAATAAACTATTTGAAAAAAATGATCTAAATTTTATCTTTTTGTAAAATTACCATTTTGTGTGGAATATATCATTTTGGAGAGGTCTCTGGAATAAGTATAATTTTGGACAATATAGTATTTTTTTTTTCTTTTTGTGTAAAATGTGTTTTCTTCTTTTTGTATAAGTTTTGTTTTTATAAAATCTAAAATGCAAATGTAATCTTAAAATCAACAAAAAAAAACTAATAAAGACATAAACTTAAGAGATTTGTTTTAAGTAATATTACAATGTTCAAATGGTTTTTGTCCTTGTACCACAAAAAGTTTCTGTCAGTCGCTTATGTCATGACATAGCCAATGAACCGCTATTACCCTCTATAAAATACGATTTTCCCGTAATCAACATCTTTGGGAACCAACACAAAAACACCCCCAAAATCCTTTTTACTGTCAATCTATCGTGGTAGGTCTGGGGCCTTTTACGAGGGTCATGTTGAAACTTTCAATTGAGATTGCATCGGTTGGTTCAATACCCCAATAGTTGATACCCACTAGCAGTTTATGGATGCGAGCTCTCATACCTACAAACGAATCCTCATTTTCTAAACAATAGCCGCTTTTCCAATGACTATCGTATATAGTCATTTTGAACGTTTTCAAATCCAAAGCACCCAAAAACCAATGAGCACTTAGTATACTGATTAGGTTGTAAAGCTACACAAAAGGTTAGAAATAATTAATCATCAAATAACATTATATTATAATTTACTTTTACTTAGGTAATGTAATCCAAACATAATTATATTGTATCACAGTCTTCCCAAGCTAGGTAAACAAATCCGTTAGCCATGTCACTCTAGTCAAATGCATCAGTGTTGAGAGTTAACGATACAACCTTCCATCGAGTATCATCCGCTCTATGCTCTATCAACAATGAGATTCACATCATGACGTGCTGCCAATTAAAAAAAATTGCAGTAAAGTAAGTATTGTTATTAGAAGTATAGTATGTAAGAGCACATAACTATATAACTTTAATCACATTCCAACCAACCTGCGTGACTATCCGAATATAAGCGCATCCAAAATTCAATTGGCGCAATACTGGTCAAAAAACGGTGAGCAACCAACAACGAACCATCTCATACTTTATATAGACTGTGTACGGTAGGTTCTAAAAGATTATCCAACGGTGTTGGATGTTGGTGTGCAACACCTTTCCTCTTCATTTGTATCCATGGGGACTTATACAATATTGACATAACTTTTTGGCGCATATAACGACTAAGAAGTGCTATCGGTAGCATTTTGTATTCATCCCGCGAAATCCCTTTTAAATTCGACGATTGAATACATACATACGACTGATCAGGGTCATGATTGAGCGGTTGTTCGGGTGTGTGTAACCCATAATCATGCTCCCGTACGTCATTATACTATGTGGTACTAACATCTTGCACGATAAGTGCATGTACGGTTCAACAGTCTTTAATTATAAACAATGTAAAAACATAAGGACACGTAATGTATAGGAAAAGGATCCATATCTACTTTAGGAATGTCTAACCACCTCCAAAACAAGAATTCCATAACATAGTCTTGCATGTCCTTCTGTCTTTTAATGTCACAAGAATATCCCCATCGATTTTGGGTTTACAAGACAGTTTAATAGACGTATCAAAAACCTTGTCATGCTGCAAATAAAAATGTTGTTATAACTTAACTCCGGAATGCAAACTGACCAACATTCCAGAGTAGTTCTTAGTATTTCAGACATGTTCCTCATGTTCCGTACCATTTCGTAAATGCAATTTCATGTTCCAAAACACTTGATTTGAATGTACAATAACCATATTTTAAAAACTAAACTACTTTTGGGTTGGTCTTAATGTACTAGCATCATTTATTGGTACTCCGGAACTTGGTCAATTCATTCTAAGGTGTTCTTCGCATTCAAGAATGCAATTTTTTGTCTTGGAACACTACTTTTTGATGAATAATCACATTATATAAACAACTAAAGTAGGTTTGGGATCATTGTAATGCATCAACATGTTCTATTGCAACTCTAGAACGTTGTCAATTCATTCTAGAAGATGTAAATATCAACAAAAATCTTAAGTCGGGGTAAAATACTTACCCTTAAAACAATTGGGTCATAGTGATCATCTTCCATATTTTTAGTCGGAGTTCCGAGTTAGTGTGTCGAAATCGAAGAGTACGAGTGGCAGGTCGAAGTGTATTGAAAGTCGAGATCTGGAATGAAATTGAGATCCAGATTTTTTTTGGAATATGTTTCAGAATTTGAAAATAAAAAATTTGGTCCGGAATACATAAGGATACTCCGAAATGGCCATTACGGAGGACACATGATGGGTCGTCCCACCATAAATTAACGAGACCGAGTTCATTTCGGAACGGTCCATTCTGCAGAAAATGGTTATTTTGCAAAAAATTATTTAAATTGGTTATTATTGTAACCTCCCGATTTTTATCCCACAATTTTCATATTTATTTATTAAAATATATATCAGAGTATAATTACATTATGCAGAAACATGTTGTGAATGTGTATGTGTATAGTCGAACCTTGCCCTTCTCACGAATCAATGAAGTACCTGAAAAACATTTATATTAAACTGGGTAAGAACGAAGCTTAGTGAGTTCCCTGAAATACCATATACCACAATACATATACATGCATATAAACAATGGCTCACAATCTATTAATAATGTGTGTACTTATGACCTACATGCCATTTCGTTAACATGGTTCTATGTGTACTTACGACTGTCACGCAATTTTGTTAACACAACGTTATGCGTACTTACGACCCTTATGCCATTATGTTAACACACAGGCCTATATGCTCCATGCATCATTAACCATTCTACGATCATCGCCTAACTAAGTGTTTAATTCCAATAATTATGCACATATAGACTGTACTTTAGACTCTACTAGTACATGCACCTTTATACTTTCCACTCTACCAATTTACACTTAAGCACATAGAGACTATACTGTGAGCTATACTATACTAGTTCTTTATCCTTACATACATGGACATGTATTGCAATACATGGTATAGTGAGATAACTCACCTGGACAATTACTCAGACGAATGATAGCTATCAGGGTGATTCTATTGGTGAACCAACTGCCGCATAACGCGCCTAACAAGTATTAACCTATAACACTATAACTTCTTAATCCCAATGACAATCTGGTGTTGAAATCTAGATCTTTCACTAATTCTAAAGGATATTAAGAGTTCTATCAAATAAGGATCAGCCAGACCGGACAGTTAGGAGGCAGGACCATTTCAGCATATAGCCTTTTGGAAATCCAACAACCAAGCCAACAGACCATTCTAGACACCTCTCCTGTAACGTGACACCTCATTTTCACGGCCATTTTAAAACTCTTTATTTATGTTTATTTAATATAAAGTTCATTTATTTATGCGGAATTTGGTCCCGTAAAAAGTATTTCCTAAAAAATATTTTTCATGGATTTATAAAATCTTGGGATGTCATAATTAATATAAAACATAAGTATAAACAAGCCTTGCAATATCTTAGACTATCAGTCTGCATCTCCTTGAATCTCTCATCATACATGTACCTTTGTACCACTACATGTGATACAAAGAAGTTGAGTAGATTAGGTTGGGAAACTTGGTGATTAAATAGGGTTCTCAAACCACAATAATGTAGTTAATGTGTTTAATTATCAAACAATTAACCTGATTACCCATCTCCATTTTTCTTCTTTATTCATATCTAAGAGCTTCTCCAAAGGATCATCACCTACATCACATTTTCTTATATACTTGTTGCAAAGGATTTATCCTACGGTTCATCGCCTAACATCGTATTTTAGATTTTCATCGTTGGGGGATTCTCCTAATGTTTATCACCTATCATCGCAATTACTGTTTTTCATCGCTAAGGGCTTCTACTATGGGTCATCGCATATCATGGCATTGACAGTACTACTTTGGGGATTCCTTCGCAATACATGAAAGACCCAGTCTAATGGTTTGGTCTAGGGATACTGATTAGTGGTAGTGATTGTGTAGAAAAATCAATTTTGTCTAGTTTACGGTTGGTATGTGTTTACGGCCGTAAACTCCTTACGGCCGTAAACTCCTTGCGGTTGTAAGTCTTGGCTATAAATAGGGCGTTGTGTCAGACTTTAAAGGTTGTTGATGCCTTTGTGTTTTCCCCAAGTTGTATCTGACGTTTTATTGCTTTAAGGCATATGCAAGCTTGGTTCGTTTTGTTATATTGCTTATTGTTTCATCTTTGCTTCTGTTATTCGTCTTTGATCATTGGTAGATCTATTTTTCGGGCTTTACAATTGGTATCAGAGCGAGACCAGTGTCAAAGACGTCCTACAGTTGCGTTTTTGCTCAAAACGATATTCGCAGCGAAAGAAGGGTTTTATTCCAGTCGATTTTCGTGTGTTTAAGAGTTCACGGTCCGAGCTTACGGTCGTAAACTCCAAGTTCACGGCCGCAAGCTATTCAAGGTTCATACACCGCAATCGAATCTATTCTACAACACATCGAGTTCCTGACTTAAGGCTTTCAGAATAATATTTCATTGCATTAAAATTCTCAAATAAAATAAGTTTTTAACAGATCATTGGCCGTAATCATTGGCCGTAAACTCGGAGTTCTTTTAAAAATCATTGGCCGTAAATCGATTATCAGATAATCGACTTTAAAAATTGCATCATCAATTTCTTTGTTCCAGAATTCAAATTTTTCACGGGCCGTAAACAAGGAGTTTACGGCCGTAAACAGTTCTCGACAGTAAACCTTTTCTCGGCAGTAAACTCGTTTTTAAAATCTTAATTAATTAATTTTCGGAATTCATAACAGTAAATTAATTAATTAAATTTTTTTGTCTTATTAAATAAATAATTAACTTTATTTTAAAAATGGAATCACAAAGTCCTAATCAATATCAAGAACTCGATGCTGTGATGGGAACAACCACGCGCATTCCAAGACTCATGTCCGCTGATGGTTTCCCCGAGTGGAAATATAAAATTGAGAAATATATAAAGATGAAGGACTTCAAGATTTGGAAATGTGTTAAAAAGGATCCAGTCAGAATCACCACTACAGTTTGGGGGGGGGGGGGGGGGGCAGGTGGTTGACAAGAAAATTGAAAACTACACTGATGAAGACTTTGAGAGTGTAGAAGAACAAGAAAAGGCATTGACCATTTTGACTATGGCCTTATCTCTAGACATTGCTCAAGGATTCAGAGAGTATACTTCTGCTAAAGCACTATGGGAAGCCCTTATTGAAGTATATGAGGGAAATGAAGACATGCGAGAAAGCCGCCAAGATATGCTGAGGCAACGTTTCAACATGTTTAATTATGTTCCCGGAGAGACTCTCGAAGCTCAACTGCAGCGATTCACAACTCTCAACACAGAGATGACTGTGGCAGGGATCTTATATACAAAGTCAGAAATTAATAAGAAGCTACTAAATGCTCTCCCAAAATCTTGGGACATGAATGTAGCTGTGATTAAGAAGACTAAGGATCTCAATCGCCTTTCTCTAGCTGAAGTGATGGCTGTCATTAAAGCGTGTGATATTGATCACAAGCAGCGAGAGATCAATCATGTGAACTCCTACTCAGCTGCCAATCTTGGCATTTGAACTAATAATGCTCTTTCTTCTTTCTCTTATACCCCTGCAGGTTCATCTTCTTCTGCACCAGTCATTCCCTACCCACAAAGTCAACCTCTCGTGTCTGCCCAAACTGCTCCATCCTCAAATGTGGCTTGATGGCTGTCTCTAAGGCATACCCCCATAAGGATATTGGACGTGAATCTCGAATCATCACGGAACGAACCATATCAAGTAAGGTTCAATTACGCCTCTCAACCACACCATTATGTTGTGGTGTTCTGGGAGGATTCAATTGTTAAATGATTCCACATTCCTTTATATAGTCGGGGAAATCGATACTAAGATACTCTCCACCTCTGTCAGATCAAAGAATCATTATCTTCCTACCCAACTGATTCTCGACATCACGCTTAAACTCTTTTAAACTTTCAAAGGTTTTCGATTTATGTTTGATTAAGTAGATATATCCATATATGTTATAATCATTTGTAAATGTCACGTATTATCGATTGGCATCACTTGTAGTAAATCTGAAAGCTCCACACACATCCGTATAGATAAGGTCCAAAAATCCTTCACATCTTTCACATGTGCCAGTAAAAGGTGATTTTTTTCATCTTGCCCAAAAGACAAGACTCACATTCATTATCTGACCTTAAGCCAAATGATTCTAACACTCCATCCTTTTGGAATTAGGCGACTCGTTTCCTATTAATGTGCCTAATACGACAATGCAACAAACATGCTTTTATTGGATTAGGTGTCTAAGCCCATAACTATAATTGGTATGTACTTGACCCGATACAACATGGTATATTTGGGTTGTAACACTCTGGAACAATTTGATAGGATGGATACTTGAGAAAGAACTTATTTGTGATTTATTAATATATTATAAGTATAATATACTAATTGAGAAATCATATTATTTAATTAGTACCGATCAAGAATTAATTTGAAATTAATTTAGTGATCAAAAGAGACTAATTAAATTAACAAGGACTGATTAAGTAAATCAGTAATATTTATAATTTAGACGAATGATCCATATTGATTAGGATGGACTAATTCTATGTGGGAGTCCATGAAGAGTTAATCCATAAAGCCCATCATATGGATTATTAGATTGCTTAAAGGCTTAAGTAAATGGACTAGGGTTTACAAGTTAAACCTTAGGAAGCCCACACTATATAAATGTAACCCCTAAGCCAAAAACGTGCACTAAGTGATTCTAAGAAGCCTTGCACGATTTTTGTGTCTCCAAACCTCTTTCTCAAGTACCTCCTCTTGTTCTTGGTTTGTTATAATTCCATTTGAGGAATCACACTTGAGGTGCTAGGCTCTTTAAAGACCAATTACTACTAGCTACAACAAAGAGGTAATCTTCTAACTTACTTTTATGATTTATATGTCAAATTGTATGCTAGTTGTAGGCTTCATGCTTTGAAAATTTTGTTGCATGTATAATTAGAGAAAACTTAGATCCAAAGCTATTAGGGTTGTATGTGCACCATAGGAATGTCATAGTACATAAAACCCATCAGTGGTATCAGAGCCATGGGTTGTTTTCTATTCTATTGATGCAATTGTGTTATTTTCAAAGTTGAAAAAATATGAAAACTATTGTCTGACTGCTGGACTCGACGAGTCCATGAATGAACTCGTCGAGTTGGATCTTATGTTCATCAACTCGTCGAGTTGGATATTGCACTCGTCGAGTTGAGCAACCAGAGTATAGATTCTTCGAGTTTGTGTCCTATTTTGGATTAGGATCATTACTACATAATGTTTTGGTTCATAAAATTTTACTTTGTTGATATGGTAATGATTATCCCCATCCAAAAACATGAAGTTTGTCAAATTTTAAGATATTTACTTGATTTTGTGAAAAATTAATTATTGGTAAAATTTGAAACTATCTTAATGAATTATATGATAATTGGATTAGTTTAATTTGATCTAAATGTTTTTTTTGGAGAGTTACAAAACTTGTTATTAAGTTTTGGAATTCTAAAAGTTTTTAAGGAGTTACAATATTTGTCATGAAATTTGCAACTCAAATGTTTTTGAAGAGTTCCATAAGTTATGGAACTTGAAAATTCTCATCTTCATAAAACAAATTAATTCCCACTACTAGAAAAACAACCTTTTACCACGCTCATTGCGCGTCGTAAAATGCTCAGACGATGCGCAAATGCGCGTCAAGGAAGGCTCTATCATAACGAGAGACGACACGCTTTTGCACGTCCTCTATAGACGACGCGCATTTATGACACGCAATGCGTATCATTGAAGCCACTGTCAAGAAAGGCCATGTCATAAATGAAGATGACACACATTTTTGCGTATCGTAATTTTAATTTTTTTTTTAAAAAAAATTATTTATAGTTTTACTAATTTTAAATTAAATTTCATGTCTCATAATAGAAAATAAAATACCATATACAAAAAATATAATACATTGCACAAAAGTTAATGTCATACAAATAATCATTCCAATAGTAGACAAATGGATAAATCTCAAAGGGTTCAAAAATATGTTTGTCTTCTAATAGAACTTATACATAAGAAAGTACTGAATTTGCTATTGAACTTATACACAAGAAGCATAGAAATAAGAAGTAGAAACAAGAAGTCAAAGAATGAGGTGTTGCTCAGAAAGGATGAAGGCATAAAGCAGTCACTGTGTAGTATGAGTTTCATTTGATGTTCTAGACAATACTACTCGCCCTCCATCCGCCGAATCATGTATCGCCACCTGTGCACCTGATATCTGCACTCAAAACCCTTTTCCCAATTAAAAACAAAATATAACTTTCATCTAAAATTAAAAAAAAAAAAAAAAGCAAGTGGACTCACTCACTCACCTGCTTTATATGAGCTAAGTTGGTCTTGTTCTCTCCATATATGGAGCCTAACAAGCTTTGAGGAACCATAATCTCAACACTTACACTTCCACTTCCTCCTTCAGATTCACCTACTTCACCTATATACCTGTTGCTGCTACCTGACTGGACAACAAATAAAAAGACAAAGACTTACTGGTGCTAACATACACATATTTCCTAAAGAATAACTTACAAAGTATGGTAACCCAAATAATGAAGTTGTACAGTTAAGGTAGGTTTTTTATAACTTTTTATTAGCTTTGCTACTATTTTCATTTATCATTTTCTAAAATACATTGTGTTAAAAAAAAAGTAGGATGCTATAATACATGAAAGTACGTTGGCATTTCAAGCACATATTCCTTAATAAAATCAGTAGGGTCAATTTGGTAATTTACCTTAGAGTTTGGTAATTTACCTTAGGGGCAATTTTGTAATTTACCATAGAGTTTGGGACATATTCGTGAGGCATACCAAAATTGAAGTTACAGTTTTTTCATGGGACATTCAAAGATCAAAGAAGTGGCATTTTTTTTATTGGAGACACCAATGAAACTACTTTCAATGATGTGGATGCAAGGGCATTTACGTCTTTTTGCATGATATATGGTTATTACAGCATCCTACATAGTACTTACGTTTATTCTGATTACAACATTGTGACAGTGAAAAATCTACCCAAACACAAAGCTAATAGAATAGATTTTCAGGTAGAAAGTATAACCTGGCAGCAGAATACAACTTTCTATTTAGGCTAAAGACCAGAAGTTCATCAACTATTATTTTTAGAAACCTGAGAGAGAGATAAGGAAAATATCTACATCAGCACCACCCAAGAAATAAGAATTATAAAATAGATAAGAGAGTGAAAAATGAAACAAAGAAAAGCATCAATCAAGGGTACTACATTTCCTTTTATGAAAATCAGGTTTAAGCATTTCCAATACAATATACCACAACTTCGAGGTAGGTGCAAAATGATGAAATAATTAAAGTATAATGTTGTAATAGTAGAATGTGGAAGTAGAATGTCATGATAATGCTTATAAATAGATTTTATTTATTAAGAAAAAAGATCTAAAGTATAATGTTGTAATAATAGAAATAAATGACAATGATAATGTATGAAAAATCAATAAGCTTGCATATATTTATTAAAACAAAGAATTAGATAATCTTCCTCTCTCGAGTTCTCATTAAACTCAATTGGTTCAAAGTCTTTTCCATTTCCATTTTGTTGTTCTTTGCTCTAGATTTCTGCCACATGTCTAGTTGTCTGATAAAACATTTATTTCTCATCATTTCCCATGGCAGAGAGCAAAGCAGAAAGAACTGTTGAAAGATGGACATTTAGACCAGCACCTGCAACATCCGCAACAACTCCTATAGCATGTGCACTGAAAGCACTAGAAACCATATAATTACCGTGTCTAAGTAACATATAATTAAAGTGTCCAAGTAAAAGCTCCTATAGCATGTGTATTCACCTAAACGTATTTTGAAGCCATGATACCAAAGATGACTACAATGAGAACTTGCCATGTCACTAAGGCCATAATGAAAATCATAGCAAGTAATTCAATACCAGTAGCAATCGAATACACAAACGCAAACGGCATGTCAAAATCAATTACACTCATATCAGATGAGGCCTGACAGGAGATAGTAAATATGTTACCAAAAGGGTAGAAACTAATTAATTGAATTTAGTTACCAAAGAACTCTTACCCTTGTCAGAATTTGTCCAACTGGAGTAGAGTCAAAGAATACCATGGGGGCACATGGAATTGAACCGGTAAAAAGTTTTGTTGAGACATCCAACACAAATTCCAAGTGCCTGTGTCAAATTAAGTTCTGAAACAGTTTCTTCATAATAATAATTCGTAATAAACTAAACCACATTCAGGAATCAATTTTCCAAAGAAGAAAAACTAAACATCCAATGCTCAAATAAGGGCAAAATGGTCACATCACCATTTTCACAAAAACACTTACCCAACTTACCCTTCCCAGGCAGGTCACCCCAACTGACTAAAGATTTAGAACAAGAAACTAAAATCTTCCCACCTCCAGTTTTCAATTGATGCATCCGATTATATACTCCCGAGGGCAAGAATGGAATTTTGAAATACAACACATTTCTCATCATTTTAATTGGCCAATAACTTGCTGCTGCTTGAAGAGAAACAATCACACATTTCATTCCATGCCAAATTATGTCAATCATCTAAAATATTGTAAAATACTAAAATATTGTAAAAGACTACAGATGAATCACCTTTGGAGATCTCAAAAGACCAAAACTTGTAGTAAGATGAAATTGAATACAGATCGAGCTCAGATTGGTACGTATCTCTTCAAAATCTGCTTCCCCGTCACGGCTAATCCCACCGCTATTCCACAAATAGCTCCAGCAACAGCCGCCGACCTAGGGCCCACCGCCGTCTTGTAAAGCACTCCAGTCGCTAATCCAGCCACCACGCATTTCATTCCGATTAACACTAAGTTTCATGGTGTCTCTAGCCTCAGAAGCCTTCATGCCCTATACAAAACATTTCCTGGAGCCAACTACTGTGTCGCTAAGGTCACCGATGCCGGTGTAGTATGTCAAGTTTTCGCCCCATGAACGCCGTTGAGCGATGGATTCCTATTGAAAGAGGTATTCAGGAGATGTGGGAAGTTTATACAGGGTTTGTGCGGGGACTCTATAAGGTCTTGGTAAGGGTTGTATAGCCGACGGTTGTCGTGGAGGTCGTCACTTTCGTTTTGATTTGAAGATCATAGTTGGTAAGACATGTCATAGTTAGGGCTATGATTAGGGTTTCGATCCTTCAAGAATCTGATTCCAAAGGAGAGAGAGAGAGAGAGAGAGAGAGTGTGAGAGAGAGACAGAGAGAGAGAGAGAGAGATAGATAAATAGATAGATAGAGAGATTGAATGCAAAGGTAGAGGAAGACGAACTGCTTAAAGGATTATTACGGTTTTTTAGTAGAGGATTTTAGAGGCGGGGTGTTTAATTTTTTGGTATTTCATTTCCCCCCATGGGCTATTAAAAATCAGAGACCGCGCCTTCCTTAAAAAAATATAAAGCGACACATTTACACGACACACTTTTTTATGATAGATGCCCTCCGTGTTTTTAATTTTTTTTGTTGGACACTAATTTTAGGGCACGCACAAATGTGTGTTCTCTATCCTTGAAATTTTGCAAAATTGACATTATTTTTTACGGCACGCACAAATGTGCGTCCTCTATCAGCGAGTGTCATTGTTTGCGCGTAATTAAAAGGCTGTTTTCTAGTAGTGTCCTCAAGTTATGGAGTTCAAAAGTTTTCAAGAATTACAAAACTTGCCCTCAAGTTTTAAAAGTTGAAAAGTCTCAATTAAGAAACATTGAATTCATAGAAACCCTAGGAATTTGAAAAGTTTTCAAAAATGTAACCCATGGGTTCATAACTTAAAATTAATTAAATAGTTTTAATTTGATTTAGCATCTTGATATTTTTTGAATAAGTTCAATTAACTCTTATGGACTTTATTAATAGTTAATTAAATGTTTAATTAAAAGAGTATTATTAAAAAACCATAATAATAACATGGTTTTAGTTTAATTAAATTAAGAGTATAATTAATTAATTAAACCATCAAGTATTTTAAAAGTTTAAAATACACCCTTATACTATATAAAGTTAAAAGATTAATATTTTATATATGTATAAGGTAAAAGTCAGTTTTACCGTTAGTAGGCCTCATTCACGAAGTCGGTCTATAAGGGGGTATAAGGTTACTGCCTATAAAATGGTGGTTTAATGAGTGTCCACTCTCACCCACCGCTTCCTTGACTGGTGGAGAGTCGTTAGCCGAATGGGATTGACAGGACATTTAAATCCTCAATTAAAGTATAATGAAATATAAAGTAACTAAACTTTTAAAATTCCCAATCTAAGTTACTTTAGGAAAAATGTGAATTTAGTGCTAACCCATGAAATTGAACTTTTCACCTTGTTAAGTCGTTAGTGGAACGTGTGTGGTTAACCGACACACTAATTTGGGACTGACAATGTGTGGCAAAGGGTAGTTTGGTGTTAATCATCGATCAATGGAGCGTGTGTGGTTAACCGACACATTGATTGGGTGATTTGTAACATTAAATGTACCAAAGCTAATTTTTATGGTTATTTACACCTTGTTTGTGATCCTCAGCATCCCACTCACAAACTTGAGAGAGGATAATCGAGATTAAGCATGCCAATGAAAAGTTCAATGAATCTCAAAGAATCTAGGAATTTCAATTCATTTAAAACCTAAAATTCATTTTCTTTTTTCATGGTGGAAATTGGTAAATTGTCATTTACCTACCTTCAAATATTTTGCAATTAGATTATGGCATCCATTTTCCAAATTGTAGAATATTGTGTTGGGTCCTAACCTTAATATTCCATTTTGGGTGTTATATTAAGGACTTAAATCAACTAACTTGAATTTCTCCCTGTAGATCTCTAGTTCTGACAACTATGGTCTTCCCGAATCTTTTGGAAAAAGCTTTCCTCATGAAGATGATGTTCCTAGAAATCATACTGCACTTTGTCCACCTTCTCCAATAATTCTCCCTAACCCACTTGTTCAGAAGACTTGAAAAGTTCAAGGTCACTCAAACCCTATTGGCAAGCAAACACTATAATGGAAGGTTTGTGTGTGCACATGTCTTGGAGATGAAGTCACACGTTAACAGGCTGAGAATGTTAGGAGTCGTTGTCTCGAGGAAGTAGACTGTTGAATTGGTTCTTCAGTCACTTCCTAAGTCATATAGTGAGTTCATTAAAGATTACTATATGACAGACCGTGACATGTCCCTTATTGATCTTACATATTTGCTAACTGTTGCTGAATCAACAATGATTTGGTGCACTGGTAAAGCAAATTTGATTGGAAGATCTACTTCCTAAACTTCCATGGACGAATGACAATGGAAACATTGGAAGTCCAGAAAAGATTTCTCTTTCCAAGGGAAAGGGAAAGGCTAAGTCTGATATTGTCCTGTGTGCCATTCCAAAAGAGTGTTTGCTTCTATTTCCAAGAAAAAGGGCATTGGTTGCGAAGCTATCATATCTACCTGAAGGACCACAAGGATGGTAAAGTTAAAATGTTTGATTATGCTTCAGGTAAGTCCATTATCTAACTCTATTAAATTCCTATTTGGAGATTCTTAATACATGATGTAATATAATTACATTTTGATGTTTTGAAGGATCGAATAAGAGAAAGGAAGCTTAAAGAAAGAGTAGGTTGAATCTAATCGCGAAGAGAAGGATTTTGATCGCATGATTTGATGATCAGAATTATGAGCTGCTACTAAAGAGTTATAATAGACTGCTTAGAAATATGTAGCAACATAGTTTTCATGTGTAATTGCATTGAAAGGAAAGGTTTTCCGCATTCTTATAAATAAAGAAAAATTTTAATTTTGTCTTATATTATATATCTTTGCAATGACATTTGTGAAAATTGATGTTTGTATATTTCTATTGTTAGCAATATTGGAAAATAGATTTGACCCTTTCGTTTATGGTAGTGTCATAATTTACCAAATAAGGAAAGATTCTTGATATGTGTATATTTAGTTCATATTATGTGTAGATTTTTATTCATTTATTAGCTAAATTATTGCATTTCATGGACAAAGGGTACTTAAAAGTGTTTGAATTATATTTTCAGTCCAAAAGTGAAGCTCGGAAGCAAAAGGAAGCAGGAGAAGCGGTTGAGAGCTCGAGAATGGAACGAAGAAGAAAAACACTAAATATAACACCTACTCGGCGAGTCCACACGAAGATTCGAGAAGATAATGACTCGGAGACCCAGAGACTTATCGCATACGGGGACTGAGAGATGGACTCGACGAGTCAGCACTTGACTCAACGAGTCGGTTCGTATATATAAAGATAACCTCTCAGAACGATGGGAGGGAATTCTGGAACGATTCAGAGGAGTTCAGCTACGATTAAAGAGTCAGAAACACCCTAGAAGACGAAGTTAGAAGCTAGAATTCAATTCTGAAGGAGATTTGAGGCAAATTTCATCATTCTACTTAATCTTTTATTTTATCATAATGGTTAAACAATTAGAATCTGTTTGTTTGCTGTTATTTACTTCAATTATGAGCTAAAACTCTTAGACTTCTGTTTGGGGATACGAAATTGATACTATGGTTTGATTCTTGGTAGGATTAATTTAAAGTTGGTGATTTTTGTTATTTTAGCTTGCTAAAGAACCTTATGTGTGAATGATAATTAATTTTCTGTTAATAGGAAGGTAATTAAATAGCATGAACATCTTTTAATTATTAACCTCATATGCTATGTGATCACTTTGTCATATGTCTAGGATTAATGAATATGAAACTAGAGTTAATAAGAAAATTGAGTAAATTCATGTGTGAGCTTGTGTGATGACCATCAACAAGAAGTTAACTAAAAGACTAAATTAGTTAACTATTGCAAGTCTAAATTAACCCGAATAATTAATCTAGTGAATTTAATTAAATTAGACAACTGACCACTATTTAAGTTAGTTTATTTACTAAGGATTAGTGTAGTGAATGCGAATCTAATCACTTGAATCGGTAACCAACAAAAGAATTAATCCATTGCACCATTACCTTGAAATCAACCATAAGATCATTTGAGTTGAACTAAACAGAAGTTCCTTCCTATTATCGAATCTAATTAATTCTTTGTTTTAGATTAAGTAATAGTTAGTAAGTTTTCTAGTCTTGTAAAACTAGAAGAAAACCCCATACTTATTAATTAATTTAGATAGAATTAGTTTTTAGTTTTAATTTGTCGTTCCCTGTGTTCGATACCCTACTTATTTAACTATACCACAATTGATAGGTCCACTGCCATTGTGTGTCATTTTATAATTAAAAGTAGGTTTAAAACTAGGTGAGTTTGCACACATCAGGTTTTTGACGCCGTTGCCGGGGAACGGTTCTAAACTTAACGTTAAAATCTAGTTTTATCGATCCTTTGTGTGGGATTTATCTTACACAAAGTTATTTTAAAGGTAATTTAGTAAGTAGTTTAAGTTTTGATAAAAATCCGTTTTAAAGTAAGTAGAAAAGTTTTTCTGTATTTGCCTTGAACTCGCCGAATGCATTCGTGCCGACTCGGCGAGTACATCGCTGTTACGGTTTTAATTCTTTATTTTATTTTTGTTCTTTTTACGCGTTTTCTGTTTTGTTTACAGTTGTTTCATGACCCGAGGAGCTGATACACCTCTGATCCCTCCTCTTGAAGACCCGGAATCCGCACTAAGGAGGAGGAAAGGCAAAACCGTTGGAGAATCCGCTTCTTCAAAGAACTCGCCACTCAAAAACCTCAAATCCGTTTTCAGCAAGAAGAGGAGCAGCAAATCAGGAGCATCCAGTGCCTCTTTGACAATCGGAGACCCAATTCAAGAAGACACCAAGTACGAGACTGAGGAAGAAGAACCCACATATGAGCACGAATCCGAGTTTGAAGACGATTTAGCTATCACCATGGCTAATATCGATGAAGTCCCCATGGGGGAATTGAAGAAGAGGATGCACGATGACACCAGCCCGGGACTTGTGCAGCCCGCAATTCCCACAACTGCTACTTTCGAACTAAAAGACCATATTCTCGCTCAACTCAAGGAGATTCCTTTTTATGGAAAGGATCATGAAGACGCCTACAAGCACTTGGACGAAGTGAATGATGTGGCTAACTACTTCAACGTACCGAATGTTCCACGCGAGACCCAACTTCTTCGCATGCTTCCAGTCACGTTCAAAGGTGATGCAAAGGATTGGCTAAAGTCACTTCCTCCCGGATCGGTCACCACATGGGCCAAGATGAAGGAAGAATTCATTGATCACTTTTGCCCACCCTCCAAAATAGCCAAACTAAAGAAAGCTATTGCCAACTTCGAGCAACAACCCGGAGAATCTCTTTATGAAGCTTGGGAAAGATACAAGAGCTTTCTTAGGAATTGCCCACACCATGACCTCAATAGCCAACAAGAGGTCTCCATCTTCAATGATGGAGTCAATGTCCCAACAAGGCAATTGCTCGACTCACAGGGCCCGCTCACAAAGAAGGCGCCCCCGGTAATCAAGGAGCTAATTGAAGAATTCTCTAAGCATTCTAGAGAATACCACAATCCAAGAAATGAAGTAAGTCGGGGGGGGGGGGGGTAGTGAACTCAGCAAATGATAGCATGGCGGCGGTGATAGCTAAACTTGATAATCTAGATAAAAGAATGACAAAAATGGATCAAACAATCCATGCTATTCGGGTTGGATGTGAGAATTGTAGAGGGCCCCATCTCACAAAGGATTGTGATTTGGATGAAAATGGAAACAAGAAGGCTCAAGTGTTCTATTCAAGTGGCGATAGATACGACGAGAATTGGCGGAAACCGAAGAAGGAATGGCTCCCATACGAAGAATACAAGAAAGCTAAGGAGGAGAAATACAAGCAGAAAGAGAGGGGACTTTATCAAAAGGAAGAACCGGTAATGGAAAAGAAAGCAGATTTAGAAGAATTGTTTACTAGATTCATAGCCACGTCCGAAAAGAGACACAATGATCACGATGCTGCAATACACGAGACTAGAAATATGCTAAGGAATCAGCAGGCATCCATTCTCAACATTAAGAAACAGCTGGGACAGCTTGCACATCAAGTGAACGAAAGAAGACCGGGTCAACTTCCAAGTAACACCGAAACCAATCCGAGAATGGAGAATGTGAGTGCAGTGACTTCCAGCAATGAAGAAATTTTCACACATGCACAGAGGTTCTCCAATAGGAAGACAGAAAAGGCAGAAGAGTCGGCTCCAGCTAAGCCCGATCAGAATCGCCGAGTCCCTCTAATGGAATCGACGAGTCCATGCGTAAATGACAAAACTGTCATTCCCTTAAAGTCATATAATCCCCTTTGCCATTCCCAATCAGAGCCATGCCTGTGGAAAAAGTTGAAGGTTATAGAGTCTTTTATGGAGCATGTTAAAGCTTTACAAGTCAATGTGCCGTTTGTGGAAACGATGCTCAAAACACCCAAGTACTTCAACTTACTAAAAGGTCTCTTTGATGCTAGGAAGGATTTAGCTGAAGTCGCGAAGATAATATTGAGTGAGCTACCCGAAAAGAAGGGCAATCCGGGGAGTATCATAATTCCGTGCCAATTTGGAAACGCATTTGTCACTCAAGCATTGACCGACTCGGGTGCAAGCATCAATCTGATGCCTTTCTCTTTCTTTAAGAAGTTGAATTTACCGGAGCCAAGGCCGATAAACATGAAGATCCATTTGGCAGACAAGACGACTATTCATCCACGAGGCGTTTGTGAGGATCTTCTTATTAAAGTCGACAAGTTCATATTTCCAGTAGACTTTGTGGTGCTTGATATGGAAGAAGACCCCGACATTCCGATCATTTTGGGGAGGTCATTTTTAAACACCGCTTGTGCTTTAAATGATGTATGTGAGTCTACACTAACGTTAAGGGTAGGTGACAAGTCCGCAATATTTAGAGCCTTACCAGAAGTCAAGCAAGAAGAGGAAGGAAAAGAAGAGATCTCATTTATCGATATAGATGATGAGATACTACAAAAAGAGCTTGCACTTTTGCAAAAAGAAGATCCAAGCAAGTTTTTGCTACTTTCTGGAGAGGATGGAGATGTTAACAAGGACTTGAAGGAGATAGAAAAGCTACTGAAAGGAGCTGACTTGGAAAACACAGAGGAATTGGTGAAATACGATCCGACTCGCCGAGTCACTTTCTTGGACTCGACGAGTCCAGTCGAATCTCCCAACAACTTGGTTGACTTAGATCTGCTTGTTGCTAGTTCTCTGCATATGCTGGACTTGGATATATTTCCTCATTCTTTAGAAGAACAAACAGCAGAAGGAGAAATAGACACAGAAGTTTAACATGTCCATATAGCATATCTTGATGCAATTCTGATTGAAGATGAGGTAAGCACAGAAAAAGAGGAGAAGGAAAATGATAGGAGAGTTGATGCTGATAAACCTTACATTACCAAACCTAGAGCACGAACTTTCACAAACTTTGAAGTAATTAAGTATAAGGAAAAGGAGGTGCAAGAGAAGGTGAAAAAGAGTGGGATGAAGAAGAAAAAGAGGAGAAGGGAAGCCCAAGCAGCTAAGGATGATGTTGTAAAGAAGAAAATAGAGGAATTAAAACGGGCTTACAAAAAGAAGATTCACGCTTACAAGACAAAGTACAAACCACAAAAGATTAGGCGTGCATTCTCGATGCTGGAAGATGACGAGACGTAGATGGGAAGGAGTCCAGCTAACGACTCCTTAAAAATAAGCGCTTGGCGGGAGGCAACCTGTTATCTAGCGTTTGCTTTCTTTTATCTTTTAGTTTTGTTTGAATTTTTTTTCGTTTTTAGAATTCTAATCTTCCAATTCGTCGGACATGTCTGCTTGAGAGTGCGTATGGACTAAGTGTGGGGTGGAGTAAATTTTTTTTAAATAGATGGCAAAATTTTATAATTCCCAAATTGTTTGTAAGAGACTCGCCGAGTCTGACCATGACTCGACGAGTCCATTCAGATTTCAGAAGAATGAAAAAATCGCGACCAGACTTGCCGAGTCTGACCCTGATTCGACGAGTCATTTTTATTTACAGAAAAAAAATAATTTTGAAATTACTTTTACAATCGGTAACTAGGGTTTTAACCCTAATGAAATCAGTTTTTCACATTACACTCGTCGTGCGCCTCCCTCCCAACTCTTTCTCTCAAGCATTCATCATCTTCTTCAATTGTTCTTCAAGAATATCAATTTCCATAACAAAAGGTACTGAATTTCTTCATAATTTCTGTTAAAAGCAATGATTTCTTGATGATCTATGGTAGTAATTTCATAGAACACCTGATTTTGAGTTATAATGAATTTTTAGGGTTTTGCTTTTTCTTTAATTATGTTGTTTTGGATGACCATTCTTGCCCTAATACATGTTAGACACACCCCTGGATAAAACCCTTGAGTTAATTTTGAGTTTTAATGGTCGGATTTTGACAGACTCGCCGACTGACTCGCGCAGTTCTTGCGACTCGCCGAGTCGTTCATGGACTCGACGAGTCCAGTCGGGAACCCAGATGCGACTTATTTTAATGATTTTCTGTGTTTTTATGTGTTTGGTGTTCTTTGTGTGCAGGAAAATGTTTCACAGAAGTCAAGGTTCCAATGGACGCCAAGGAGACTTCCCTTGGTTGAATTTCCCTCAAATTGAATCCACTTCAACCATGACGAGATGGAAGAAGAAATTAGTTGAAGTCATAAAGAAAGAAATTTACGTGTCCAACAGAATTGGTTGGGGTTGGTTTCTCACGTATTTGAACCTGTCCGCGCTTTTACTCGACGAGTCGAATATATGACTCGACGAGTCGTTCACTTTTATACCAAAAGGACTGCTGATTTGATGCTACTGTGTGTGCCACTTGACCATTTATTCTTCCATGTCGATTCTTGAAGGTCTTACACTGATTTCCCTGCCTATTTGGAGCTTCCACACAAGATTTGATGCCCAAGACATGGATGAGCTGTTCCCATGTCTAAAGTCAAGTGAAGATGGAGCTGAAAAAAAGTATCAACTTATCGACTGCTACCCCAGGGGAGTTTGTTCCAATCCTCACTATATTTGCATTTTTATTTTATGAATAATATGCAATGAGGGCATTGCATAAAATAAGTGTGGGGTAGGGGGTTGGTCACATATTAGAAAATTTAGAATCTTAATTTAGGCTAATTTTAAAAATTGTTGCATACCAAAAATTTGTTAGGACTTAATTTAGAAAATTTTGGTAAAAGCAAATTAGGATTCCATGTTAGAATTGTGTTGATAATTGCATGAAAACCCAAATGTTTATTTGAGCCTATACATGTTCTAGTGCATTTGTGGCTTCCTTATTCCAGTGAAATCATGGGACAAAAACACGACCCCGCTCAGCCTGAGGGATGCAATATGTTTAGCAGCCTAAAACTGAAATGTATACAGGAAAATTATTATCGTTAGCCAATAAATGTTGAGGTTGAGCGCCCCTGCTTAAGCATGTAGGTTTTGAGTGAAAAAAGAGAGGTACGTGTAAAGAAAGAGAGAGAGAATTGCAAGAAAAGTTTGAAGAATTTTGGAGCAAATAAAGTGAAGATCAAAAGATCATAATTGCAAGAAATTCAAAAAGTTGAAGATACCAAAAATCAAACAACAAGGTGGTGAATTCAAAGAAATTAAAGATCAAATTATCAAGAAAGTGAAGAATTCAAAAGAGCTCCATAGTGGTATCATTAATTGTAATTCTAGATTATGTATGCTTGGGTTGCTCAACTAATAATACCTTCAGGGTAAGAGGTTTTCTGCGGATGGATTCGGAGGGATGCATAAAATGAGCATAGTTCGGGGTGAGTGGTCGAATGTTTATGAGGATTGTGAGTATTTGGAGTACGGGGGGTTATTAGGAAAAATTTAGACACAAATGTATGCGTTGCGGTCTTGGCATAATGGCTGGGTTAGATTGGAGTTGTCATATGTGATTCTAATGTTTTAAAATTCAGTTTTGCTTGGGGGCAAGCAAAAGTCAAGTGTGGGGTATTTTTATATGTGCATATTTAGTTCATATTAAGTGTAGATTTTTATTCATTTATTAGCTAAATTATTGCATTTAATGGACAAAAGGTACTTAAAAGTGTTTGAATTATATTTTCAGTCCAAAAGTGAAGCTCGGAAGCAAAAGGAAGCAGGAGAAGCGGTTGAGAGCTCGAGAATGGAACGAAGAAGAAAAACACTAAAAATAACACCTACTCGGCGAGTAGGGTCGACTACTCGGCGATTCCACACGATGATTCGATAAGATAATGACTCGAAGACCCAGAGACTTATCGCATACGGGGACTGAGAGATGGACTCGACGAGTCGGCACCTGACTCGACGAGTCGATTTGTATATATAAAGATAACCTCTCAGAACGATGGGAGGGAATTCTGGAACGATTCAGAGGAGTTCAGCTGCGATTAAAGAGTCAGAAACACCCTAGAAGACGAAGTTAGAAGCTAGAATTCAATTCCGAAGGAGATTTGAGGCAAATTTCATCATTCTACTTAATCTTTTGTTTTGTCATTATGGTTAAACAATTAGAATCTGTTTGTTTGCTGTTATTTACTTCAATTATGAGCTAAAACTCTTAGACTTCTGTTTGGGGATACGAAATTGATACTATGGTTTGATTCTTGGTAGGATTAATTTAAAGTTGGTGATTTTTGTCATTTTAACTTGCTAAAGAACCTTATGTGTGAATGATAATTAATTTTCTGTTAATAGGAAGGTAATTAAATAGCATGAACATCTTTTAATTATTAACCTCATATGTTATGTGATCACTTTGTCATACGTCTAGGATTAATGAATATGAAACTAGAGTTAATAAGAAAATTGAGTAAATTCATGTGTTAGCTTGTGTGATGACCATCAACAAGAAGTTAACTAAAAGACTAAATTAGTTAACTATTGCAAGTCTAAATTAACCCGAATAATTAATCTAGTGAATTTAATTAAATTAGACAACTGGCCACTGTTTAAGTTAGTTTATTTACTAAGGATTAGTGTAGTGAATGCGAATCTAATCACTTGAATCGGTAACCAACAAAAGAATTAATCCATTGCACCATTACCTTGAAATCAACCATAAGATCAATTGAGTTGAACTAAACAGAAGTTCCTTCCCATTATTGAATCTAGTTAATTCTTTGTTTTAGATTAAGTAATAGTTAGTAAGTTTTCTAGTCTTATAAAACTAGAAGCAAACCCCCTACTTATTAATTAATTTAGATAGAATTAGTTTTTAGTTTTAATTTGTCGTTCCATGTGTTCGATACCCTACTTATTTAACTATACCACAATTGATAGGTCCACTGCCATTGTGTGTTACTTTATAATTAAAAGTAGGTTTAAAACTAAGTGAGTTTGCACACATCAATTCTCATCACCCAAATTTCAATTGGATAGAAACTTGGAATCATGCAACTTGTATTGTATAATGAGTGAGAACCTTCGTCTTTAGGAAATTAAGACTAATTCCTTGTTCACATGTATATGTGAGTCAAGTGAAGGACTAGGGGATCGGGTACACTTGGTTGTGCACTGTTCAGGTCCACCACAAAGAACGATAGGATTATTCGTCATAATTTACTAAAAGCTTAGTAAATATGGTTATGCTTACAAGTTTAAGTGTAATTATGAGTCATTGGAAAAGTTTTAATGTATAGCAAAACAAATAAGAAGAATCAAATTAGGCAGAAAGATAAAAGTTTCTCCAATCTAAAAAGAAGGGAGAGTACTTAAGTATTGTGTTTTATGATCATCTTAGTGATTATGAAAACTATATCACAATTGATCATCTAACAATACCTCAGTGCACTTGTATGGCTAAGAAGAGGAATCGTGAATTGTTGAAATGGTTAAATGAAAAGGTGAATCATACTTCGTTCCAAAATCAAGTCTTAGAGTCATACTCCAAGATTGTAACTTGAGTGACATAATCTTAAGAAAGATTTATAACACTTATAAAATGTACAGTAGAATGTTTTCTTACTCTTGTACATTTGAAATTGTTAAGTTGTAATGTCTTGGATAAGACAAAGATCAACTAAGACCAATTGTGTGAAGTGTTTGGATCGATAAGAAACCGCACTAGCTCTTGAATATTTGTTTGCCAAGGAATGATTCTTAACAACAGAATCTTATATGCCAAGAGTTCAGTGGGAGTCTTAAAGATCTTGAAAAGTTTCAAGAACTAATCAAGAATAAACCTATTATTAATCACTAGCACACGACTTGAGGTTTGTACCCTATCGTGTTGACATATTCTTGTTTCTGTGCCTATTCCAGTTAAGCTGAATATGCATGTGAGTTCTATGAGTTCTCAATTGCTTTCATAAAAACTTATGGTAGGCCCTTGAGCTACCAGGTGGCAAGAAATTAAGATTGAACAAGTTCAGTTCATATGAGTGTGGATTTGTCACTAACCTTGTCTTGTGATTATGGTTATGACAAATTCATAAGGATAAGAACACACACACCATAAAATCTAAGTGTCATAAGGTTTCTCTCCGCCTCATGAAAATTATTGTGAGGAAACATTTTCACTAAGTAGATTTTAAGGAGATAGCATTTGTGATATTTGCATTCTCAAATTCAATTATGATTACGGCATCCCTCTTCATAGTTCGAATCGTGAGAAATGGAAAAAGGTTTAAACATTTGAGACTTATTGTTGTAAGTTCTGAATAGTTTAGACACACATATGAGCTTTCTAATAAAAGGTGTATGAGTTTGAGAAGCCTAGATAAAGTCTTATCGAAGCATTTTGTATCAGAAATCTGAACTTTGGTAAGAAAGTCAACAAGTATTGATTTCAAGAAGTCCAGTTGATTTCTGGGTACATGTCAAAGCTAGTAGGAGCATAAGTGTTATGCTAGTAAGATAATAATTATTATGCTAGTGGGAGCATAATCATTATGGTAAGTGTTACGAGTTAGCAATGTTAATTATAGAAAACAAAAGTTTCAATTCGCAAAGTTGCAGAGTTTGAAAAGTTGTTTTGCTATAATTAAGGGAGAGGAATTCATACTTCATTTCGAATCTAAAAGTTTAGATTGATATTTTAATCGAATTTAGTCATGGACATATGTGAATGTTATGTTGAAATGATTCAACATAAAGAAATTCTATATGTGGAAATATTATAGCGAAAGCATAGTAAAGTATCATGTCTTTATGTCAGACATTATGAATCGTTTCCCATATGCTTCGGGTATAGGGTCGATTACATATGCCATAATATTCGCCTTTTCTAATTTTCCAAATGCCTAGGGCATTAGGAGGGGAAAAGGACTAGAAACGGGTATGAGTAAAGTAGTTAAACAATTGTAAAGGACGATCTAAAGTTCGTTGAGGATTGGTTGCTTAAGAACAGCTAGAAGTATAGTAATGAGTGGACCATATCGACATTACTATGAATAGACAGAATGCTATTAATAATGTGTTGTCATATGGCAAATATGGAAGTGTTTCCATAATGGGAGTTGGATATTAAGAATCTATGAGAAAGTTAGAAACTTTTATGCATGAAGGATGTTCAAAGGAATGTATTTTAAAATTGAGACTTCGCTTCCACGGAATTGTTTTTTTAACAATCTCCGAAGGAATACTTTGTAATAACGTTGGAAAAGTCTATATGAATTTAGTACCATGACATTACCAAAGGTTATATTTCATGATAATTTAGAATCTCACACATTCTAGCAGTGACAAGAATTTTGTATTCTTACACTTGAAATAAGGATTTGGAATTGTGAAATGAGCATCATTGAAATGTTTTCAATTGATCTATTTCACAAAGTAAGGACCATAGATAAACATAATGTGCATGCTTGGAGCATGGGATAACTATTGTTTTAATTCAAGTATAAAGTTGATAAATCAAAACATTATACAATGAATAATGTGTAATCAATATGGTAATTAAATAAATGTGTTTTATTTATATTCAAAAGTTTTGAGACCATATTGGATTCGATTATTCTTGTGTTTCACTTTGCATGTTTTGACTTCCCGAATAATTAGGTTATTCAAACTATCCATAATCGATCATACTTAGGAAGTAGGTATTGAAGCTAGACTGTCATGAATGGGTATGTAGATTGTCTAAAGGCGTTTAGACATAGCACAAGTTTGCTGCAGTATTCATGAGTACTCCTATAATATGATTTGAGTAATGGATTCAACCCACGCTCATTTGAATCACTTCATGGATTTTATCACAAGTGATCATGAGATGATAATATCTTATATTCATGAAATCAAGATATGTGAGTTGTAGTTTACAAGTCGGTTGCACATTGACATATGTAAACACACTAGTAACTTGGTGTTATAAAACATATTGTTGTGTGTGATTTGATGAGTAAGTAAAAGCAAGCGTTTGATTTGAAGTTTATCCATTCCTTTTACCTAATGTGGGACAAAAGCGATATTTGTGGGCCCCCCGATGATTTAGTGATGACAACCCTAAGTGCTTGGCCAAGCATGGACTGATTTGATTTGTTCAATTAGCCGGTCGTTATAAATCGGAAATCAAGAAACAACACACGAACAGAGTGAATGATTATAATCGATATCTCAGTTCATACGATATTTAGAATGGAGGAATATATGATCCGGTATCTAATGGACGCACTATTGATCAGAGTCGACAATGGTCTTTTGAAGAGCTATGATTGCTAATCGGATTTTGGAGTCGTACTTGCAATAGTAGTTACTAGACTTATCCAAGTCGGAAACTGTTGGATTAGGTGCCTAAGCACATAACTATAATTGGTATGTACTTAACCCGATACAGCATGGTCCATTTGGGTTGTAACACTCTGGAACAATTTGATAGGATGGATACTTGAGAAAAAGTTTATTTGTTATTTATTAATATATTATAAGTATAATATATTAATTGAGAAATCATATTATTTAATTATTATTGATCAAGAATTAATTTGAAATTAATTTAGTGATCTAAAGAGACTAATTAAATTAACGGGGACTGATTAAGTCAAGCAGTAATATTTATTGTTTGGACCAATGACCCATATTGATTAGGATGGACTAATTCTATGTGGGAATCCATGAAGAGTTAGTCCATAAGGTCCATCATATGGATTATTGGATTACTTAAAGGCTTAAGTAAATGTACTATGGTTTACAAGTTAAACCTTAGGAAGCCCACACTATATAAATGTAACCCCTAAGCCAAAAATGTGCACTAAGTGATTCTAAGAAGCCTTGCACGATTTTTGTGTCTCCAAACCTCTCTCTCAAGTTCCTCCTCTTGTTCTAGGTTTGTTATAATTCCATTTGAGGCATCACACTTGAGGTGCTAGGCTCTTGAAAGACCAATTCCTACTAGCTACAACAAAGAGGTAATCTTCTAACTTACTTTTATGATTTATATGTCAAATTGTATGCTAGTTGTAGGCTTCATGCTTTGGAGATTTTGTTGCATGTATAATTAGAGAAAACTTAGATCCAAAGCTATTAGGGTTGTATGTGCATCATAGGAATGTTATAGTACATAAAACCCAACAACTTTGTCTACACCATTAGACGAATCAATATGCAATACACTCTTTCCTAAGTTATCAACACATGTCATAGTTTCATACACACGATTACAAGGTAAAGCTTTGAAATAAAACAACCATTTTTATGAAAATAAAACAAAGCCATTGTCATTATCAATGAATATCTAAAACCTTGTCTGAATAATATATGAAATGAAATGATGTTTCTTATCATTTCTGATGAATAATAGCAATTAATCAAATCTACCCTAACATCACTATCAAGCACAAGTCCATACGTCCCACTCTTGGTAATAGGTGAAAAACATATTCCATGCTCCATTTCCTCATTTTCTTTTATCCCCTACATATAAGAACAAATGTGAAAACCACATCAAGTATCAAAGACCCAAGAATGAGAAAATTGTGTGTTATTGATTTAAATAGTGTATGTACCTGATGAGGAGCCATATTCCTTGATCTTCCCCTCTTTCAACTCTTTAAGGTACTTTGGGAAGCTTCTTCTCCAATGCCCTTTGTCGCCACAGTAAAAGCAAGTGAGCGGATCACTAACATCAAAGTTGGGCTTTGTCTTTGACCCGCTGCTAGACACTCCAACATGGGACTTGCCCTTCAAGTTTGATTAGGAGGAAGCCTTCCTCTACTTTCCTCTGTTCTAACCAATGTCCAGGTAAGGAGCACTTGTCGTAGAAGGGATATGATTTTTCTTCATCCCTGATTTAGCAGTTTGCACAAGTTGTGGAGTTGGGTCAATGTCGTCTCCGTGTTGTTCAAATGATAAGTTAGGATGAACTGATGGTAACTGAGAGGGAAAGAGTTAAGGACCATATCAATGACAAACTCTTGGTCAAACGATACATTGAGCTTTTCCAGTTGCTCCACATATTGCATGTGAGCGCAAATAGGATCTCTTTCCTTCAACTTGCATGCCATGTGAGACTTAACCACTTTATAGCGTTCTTGTCTTGCTTTCTTGTGAAACTTTTCAGCAAGATCAAGGATCATTTCATATGGCAAGTAGTCCACATAGAACTTTGAGAGTTCTAGCTTCATGGTAGCAACCATGATGCAAGCGACCTTAGCGACGTTGTCATGATGCTTGTTGTAGAAAGCGATTTCACGAAGAGTTGCACTCGTTTCGTTGATTTCAACAAGAGGCTTGTCAAGAACATACTCTTTATTCTCGTATCGAAGAACCATATTCAGATTTCTCATCCATTCCATGTAGTTTGGACCGGTTAGCTTCTCTTAACAGAATCGACAAGAGAGTGAAGTTGGAGTTTTGGTTGGAGGTTTGAGTAACAGGAGCATCACTATTTCCAGACATCTATAATAAGAGAGATAGTTTTAGTTAGTTGATAAATCCTTAGTATTTCAATCCAATTTAATATTCAAGGATATGATCCAAAATACAATTCAAAATTAAGAAGATGGATGTCGTAATCTAATTACGAATTTATTAAGGTAGGTAAAACGATTCACCAATTTCAATCTTATGATATTCCTAGATCATTTGAGATTCATTGAATCATACTAATGGCATGTTTAATCTCAGATTATGCTCTCCAATATTGTGATTGGGATATCGAGAATCACAAACAAGATGTGAATAACCATGCAAATCTGCTCGAAAATCTCGATGTCATTTATCATCTCAAATTGTGTCGGTAAACCACACACACTACATCAATAATGATAATTTTTGAGTTGTTTCATCATCTCAACTTTAAATCCCCAAATTAGTGTGAGGGTTAGCCACACACACTCTACTAACAACTAATAAATAATGATGTGCGTTTTCATGGATTAGCATACATTTCACATTTTTCCTAAATTAGCTAAAAAGGGATTTCAAAAGAAGGTTCTAGTACTTTATACCATTATACTTTTAATGAGATTATGTCCTATCGAACCCGTTCGGCCAACGTCCCTCCACTACACATGAGAGCGGTGGTTGAAAAGGACACCCATTCTACGGTCATTTTATAGACCGTTTCCTTATACCCAATTTATAGCACGGTTTCTTGAAAGACACCTACTATTAATTCGACTAACTTTTTCTTATACATATAGTAATCAAACTTTTAATTATATATATATATATATATATATATATATATATATATATATATAAACTTTTCAATATACAATGTTTAAAATTAAATCTCTAAATTAATAGATTATTAAATAATCATTTAACCATTTAAAATCAATTATTTAATCAATTAATTAATGATTGATTAAAACCAATCATGGATTTATAGTTATCTTTTAATTAGTCTCTATACTTAAATTAATTATTAAATCCATAAGGATAATTTTAATTAATCTTAAAATTAAACATTATCTCATTCAGTATAATCAACTAATATTTAAGGTTTTTATTTTAATCATCTAATGCAAGAAAAATCGGATTTTGGCAGAAAACAAAACGAATAATTACCAAATAAAACCACACAGATATGGGAGACAATACCGAATTTTCGGTTTTGATCTAAGTTCACGTCGTGACAGGGTAACGTCACGTCGTGAAGACAATTTTCAAAAACACAAAATCGATTCAACTCATGTGCTATTAATTAGTGAGACCAATGCTTTGATACCACTGATAGGTTTTATATTTTATAACAAAAATGTATGATGCGGAAAGTCACTTAACAATTAAGAATGATACATACAACCTATAAGGATCTATGTCTTCATAAAATAAGGCAACATACTTTCAATATTAAGAACCCTAAATGATACCTATTAAATTAAAATTCAGGAGTATAGTTACATACATTTTGATTTATTATAGTAATACCTCAATGATCCTAGCTTTGTAGTTCAAAAAGCCTAGCACCAAAAGTTTAGTGTCTCTAATGGTTTGTACCTAAATCCTAGCAACTAGAAGAAAAAAGGAGAGGGGAGAAGAATGAGCAAAATTTTGACTCTTCTAAGGAATGTGTAGTGGACAAAAATAAAGAGTCACATGGGTCCTATTTATAGCTACTCAAGGAACCCCTGGAAATCCTAATTTAAATATAATAATAATATCTCAAATTCAGTAGTTATCTAGTCCTTTAATTATCTACAAGGAATATTCCAGATCCCTTTTGGATCCCTTTCAAAACTGTCCATAACATTGGAAGGTTATGGAATTCCCTCTTGTTCAACTATTAAACAAATACAATGCAATCCTTGCACTATTGATTAATCTAACTAATTCCAACTAATTTGTAGTTAATTCTGTAACATCCCAAGATTTGCCATTTATAGCCCCTGGGGATGGAAAGGTGAAGCCATGAAAAGTCTAAGGGCTAAATTGCAATTTTGGGATCAGGAGGAGTACACTGCGCGTACATAAGGGTACGTTGAGCGTACTAGGTGCGCCCTAGTACGTTGGGCGCACACTTGTGTACGTTCGGCGTACTCATGGCAGAAGGTAAAAAACATGGAACTTTATACTTGTATGAGATAGATCTAGTCATTTTAGCTTTATGGAAGCATTTGTTGGGTTTTGAGCATTCTAACACTCCTAAGGTGTACATGCAACCCTAGAAACCTTGGATCTATGTTTTATTATGATACATGCAAAATTGATTTTCCAAGGTTCTTAAACTATCTAACATACCATGAGAAACTTTTAAACATAAATGCTACAAGAAGAACATACCTTTTGTCTGAATTCCATTTAAATGATGACATGTGTCATATTAGTATCCTAAAATATCATTAAATTTTATTAAATGAGCATTAAATGTTCATTTTAAATTAATAACCCATCATAGCTTACTGGTTCTCCTCTATTTAACTGCTCGTGTGTTCTATCCTTATTATTATTACTAGTCAAATATTCACGCGTTGTGTAGAATAAAATTAAAATTTTTGGTAATATTATGTTATTGAAAATATTTATATCATTTATATTAATTACAAAATAATAATTAATTCATTTAGTTTATATAAAATTATAATTAATTTGAACAATAGATAAAATAACGTTTATTAAAATCAAATAATTTAATGGTCTCTACTCATGTTTGCGTGTGTATAACATTAGTTATATTTGTCAACTATTTTAATTTACTACTATTATGATTTATTAATTTTAAAAAAAATGACGGTATTTTAATTTCATCATGATTATTATTTAAATTATCAACAACTGTTTGTAATCTAACATAATTTAATTTCTAAGTTTCTATTATTTTTAACTATTATTATTATAAATTAATTTAAAAATGACTTAATTGAATTTTAATTATTATAAAATATAGTTTTCAGACACCTTTTAGTTAATTCGATTCATCGATTTAAATTCTTTTATATTTATTTTATTTAATGTTTTCCTTTTAATTATGTTAAAATATATATTGAATTTTTTTAAACATTATTTAATATTTTACTTTAGGTTTTAAGTTTTACACTAATTTTTAAGCTTATTTGATATATTAATGTGGGTTATTTATTTAATAATATATTGAAGTTAACAAATTATGTATATAATATTGATAAGTCATAAAGTCTTCCATATATGATAATGTTTACAACTAAAAATATATTTAAATTAATAAATTAAGTATATTAAATGGAAATATAAAGAGTTGAGAGTTTCAAATGAATGTGGTAAAAAAAAAAAATACTTCATTTATAATATATTATTATTATTAGGTGTGAAACCCGTGTATTACACGAATTTATTAAAAGAAGTTTTGATACCCATAAAGACCATGTTTATAAAAAAATAAAAAACTAAATAACGATTGACTTTGTAATATTTTGGTAAACCACATTGACTATTTATGTAATTTGGTCCTAATTAATCTATACTAACAAAATTAATTAATATGAATTCACAACTGGAATGTACTATCTACATTAAACTACATTAATACACATATACATTAATTAATATATTAATAGAGAGATAAATTAAAAAATAGAAAGTTATTATGTACATTAATTAATATATTTATAAAATTAATTAATATGAGGTGTCATTTAATAGATGAGATTTTAATAAAAAAAACTATAAAAATGATAAGTGAATATTAAATAATTCAAAAAAAAATCTAGAAAATAACAAGTGTCAAAATGAAAGAGAAGATTACATGTGACAAAATCATTCTTATTTATTAGATAGATTATTATTATTATTATTATTACTATTATTTTTAGGACCATGTTTCTCTTTCTTACCGTCTTCATGCCGCATTTTTTGGCCCATCAAACTATTTTCTCTGCAACCCACAACTCTTTTTTTTTTTCTTAATTTTTCTTAAACAGTTAAACCACTAGGTGTGAGACCCATGTATTACATGAGTTTATTTAAAAAAAATTAAATATAAAATTTTAACAATTTGAAAACTTTAAATTTATAAGAAAAATAAGAAATTTTTTGAATTATTAAAATTAATGAGACTTTAATGCATTAGATACATTACATATATAAACCATTTTCTAATAAATACCTTACATATATATATTACCTTATATATTAAATGTGAATTTTAATTTAATAAAATCAAAAATACAATAAAATGACAAGTGGAAAATAGAAAATTTTAAAATTTCTAGAAAATGTCATGTGTCCAAATGAATAAGAAGAGGACATGTGGCAAAGTGATTTTCATTTATTAGGGTAGATATATGCTTTTCACTTAATAGGTGAGTGTCTCTTACATTTTGATGTTTTAGATCTTAGAATTAGCTTTTCCGATCGTTACTGATTATTTTCATATTAGGTTTCACGCTTCCTCCGCAGAGAAGCTTCTACATGTAACAATCAAAATTTCCTTTAATTTTTTATTGTTTCCATACATAGTTTACTCTTTGGTTTTTTCTTCTCGCATCTACCCTACGAAAAAACCCCGACAGCCGTCAAACGGAAAATAATATAACATTATTCCAACCCATAAGTTACTGCGTAATTAGGAACAAAACCCATAAGTATTTTATTCTTGATGAACAAAATTGTTGATGTTTCCTTTGTCCTTTACAGTTAGGGTTATTTATAGGATCGAAGTCAAACCAAGCTGACTTTATTGTATATGTGAGATTAAATGGAATATTTGAGACATTCCAATTTCATAAACATAAAAAGTTAAGACAATATTATTACATTTTAATTTTGTTTTAACTTCGTCAGTATTATTATAACAATTAACTAAGCAAATCCTTTCACTACTAAAATACAACAGTTATTATAGATCAACACTGATTTTTCGTTTATTGAATTGTTTATTATAGCTAGAGGTGTTCATGAATGGTTATCCGAATTGAAATTCATTTCGGATGATTAATTGAAACTTTTGGTTTGCTATTTTCTTGATCGTAAGCCTAAACTGAAAATCCAGTTTTCCGGTTAATTTGTTTTCTCGGTGCGGCTATGTAGCTAACAAACTAACCGTTTTCTAATAAATTACATTTCAGAACTAATTTCTAAAAGGTAAGTTGAAGTAACTTGAAAAAAAGGTTTTGATGAGCCTAAAAATCAGTATTGTTTTTCCTAGTTTAGGTTGGGTTTTCTGGCTTTTTATATTTTTCATAGCATGATAATTAATCTCTATTTTTCCCTATTACAGTGTCATGCTTTGATAAAACAACGCACATCATACTTTAGAAAATCTATCAATTATAACAACAAATAGCAATGTACTTTCATAGTTGAAAAATCTATGAATTAGCCGAATACTTTCATTGAATTGTTTGCACTACCTTAACGTGCTAACATGCCTTCCTTTTCTTTCGTGTTGCATACAAGGATCGTATGAAAGTAAAGTTCCATCCATCTAGACCAACAATCGAGAAATAATATATTAAAAGAACCTTATGTAGATGGATAATAAAATGATCTTTTGATCAAAGGTTATGTTCTATGGTATATACCCTTTACAAATTAGACTATTAGTAGAGTACAATACCCTTTACAAATTAGACTATTAGTAGAGTACAATTCCTATTTATTTGTTGATATGATTTTAGGAAGAGCAAAATGCAATGCATTTGTATGTTTAAGATAGAAAATTATTTTTGATCAAAGTCATTTCTATGTTTAATTATTTTCTACTTGTTGTATATAAGTATGATGATCGGTCTTAGTTAAACAATAAAAAGTAAGGTGAACAAAAACCGAACCGCAAAACAAAAAAACCGCATAAACGAAAACCGAAAAACCGAAACTGAAATAAAAGTCGACGGTGCGGTTTTTAGTGTGTGTGTGTATATATATATATATATATATATATATATATATATATATATATATATATATATATATATAACCGAAACTGAAATAAAAATCGATAGTGCGGTTTTTTTTTTGTGTATATATATATATATATATATATATATATATATATATATATATATATATATATATATATATATATATATATATATATATAAACGAAGAACTTATGACAATTAAAATTTCTATAAATATAAATATCTATCTTATTAGAAGATGATTGTATATTTTTAAGCATACATTCAATGATATTTATAAGAACAAATAACGTTTACACTACTAGAAAACAGAGAAATAGCGACAAAATCTTAGTGACGGAAAAAATCCGTTGGCATTTGATCAAAAAATCTATTTATTAGTGGTGAGAATGGTGCGGTTCGGTGCGGTTCTATGGCCAAAACCGAACTGAAAATCGCAGTTTCGGTTTCTTGAAGTTTAGAAACCGCGTCGTTCGGTTTTTATGCAGTTCAGTTTTTGTGGTTTTTTGCGTTTCGTTTTTTTGCCATTTTTTGTTAGTTTTTTTTTTTTTTTTTTATTTATTTATTTATTTATTTATTTATTTATTTATTTATTTTTGTTTTGCTGTTTTACTAAAACTAAGGTAACTCAACGAGTTACTTTTCACTCGAATTAAGAGTGCTAATCATTTCTTGAGGAACTTTATATAAAGACGAGGAGAGCTAGATTTTTCATCCCAAGCAATGTGAGACTCTTAAAAAATATGGGTTAAATGCTATAAACTTAACTCTCTTATAAAAAATGTGAGAATGGTGAATGTTTTATCTCAAAGCGATGTATAATGCATTCATAAGACTGACAAAATTAAAACACAAATAATATCTTAGAGATAAACCGATACCATCACCTCTTGGTTTGAAATCAAATGACATAACCACCAATCCAACATGTTTTAATGCTCAGATATAATAAGAATTAAATATAATATTTGTTTCAAAGGTAGATGCGATAATATCAATTAATGTATTTATAAAAATGATACTATTATTAGTATTACTTTTCATATTTAAATGTTAAAAAATGTTATAAACATTATTTGTTCTTCTAAATATCATTGACTGTATGTTTAAAAATATACAATTTTAATTGTGATGAGTTCTTCGTTCTTACAAATATCAACACCTAATATATATATATATATATATATATATATATATATATATATATATATATATATATATATATATATATATATATATATATATATATACACACACACACACACATTGTGCGGTTCGATTTTTTGCGTTTTTTGCAAAACTAGAAACCGCACCGCACCAAATATTTTCGGTTTTTGCAAAACTAAAAACCGCACCGCACCAAACATTTTCGGTTTTTGCAAAACTAAAAACCACACCGTCGGTTTTTATTTCAGTTTCAGTTTTTCGGTTTCCGTTTATGCGGTTTTCCGTTTTTTTTTTTGTTTTCCGGTTCGGTTTTTGCTCACCCTACTTTTTATTTTTTAACTAAGACCGATCATCATATCTTACATACATCAAGTAGAAAATAATCAAATATAGAAATGAATTTGATCAAAAATAATTTTCTATCTTTAAACATACAAATGCATTGCATTTTGCTCTTCATAAAACCAGATCAACAAATAAATAGGAATTGTACTCTCCTAATAGTCTAATATGTAAAGGGTATATACCATAGAACATACTAATAGAAAAATATAAATTACTGATATCTTAAAGATTCTAATAACTAACTACCTTCAAGTGAATATTGTTATTATAATTTAATAAAAGGACGATGACCGGTAAAATGGCAACCAAGTATGTATGAAACTACAATTATAAAAGATCAATGACATCAATATTAATGAAATTTTAAGTGTAACGTCCGGTTCCTGATATCTAATTAAATCAAAATTTATTCACTTATGCATAGAAACTCGATGAGTTGGAGGCCCCAAACTCGTCGAGTAGGAAAGTAATTGGACGCGGGTTGTAAAGTCTAGTCGACGAGTTGATGAGCCTCAACTCGACGAGTAGGCTGACAAAAATGAAACCCTAATTTCAGGGTTTTGTACCCTATTTAAGGACCTGAATACCTCATTATGGAATCCCTCATCGCCACCTCAGTCCAACAAAACCCTAAGTTGTGAGCTTGAGCCTTCATGAGTGTATGTGAGTGAATATAGAGTGATTCATTGGTATATTCTTGAAGGAGTTGAAGTTGGAGGTGCTTGGTTGAAGGAAGAAGCTTTGGATCCAAGGATTTCTCTGTTAAGGTAGCCATATTAAGGTATAAAGTCTATAGCTTGACTATTCATTTGCTAGATCTCTTCATGGAGGAGTTTAGGGCTTTTAGTAGCTTCTTTTGAAACCATTCTTGGATTTGAGCATGCTTTGAGGTCATGAATTCAGGTCTAGACGTTGGTGGCCTCATGATACTGAAAGTTGTCAGCTTTATCAAGTCTTGGCCCTTCCTCATGCCCTAGACCTCTTTTGGAGCTTAGTTTTGGTGTTTTTAGCTTCTTGACACCATGCATGGACGTAAAGTTAGCAACTTTACATGATATTCCAGCCTTAGGGGACCAGATCTATGGTTTGGAAGTCTTGGAATCGATGGAAAGTGACTAAATGGATTAAGACTAAGGGGACTCGACGAGTTGTTCATCCAACTCGACGAGTTGGATCATGGTCCCCCAACCTTTCGATTTCTGAGCAACTCGATGAGTGTAGAAGATAACTCAGTGAGTTGGCCAAGGTTTTCTGAGTTTTAAAGAATGAAGAACTCGACGAGTTCAAGGAAGGACTCGCCGAGTTGTATGGAAAAGTCTCGATCCTGTTATAGGAAAGAACTCGGCGAGTTAGAAGAGAAGTCGATGAGTTGGAACATGATTTCGGGGATTTATGATTTTGGAACTCGGCGAGTTGAATCAACCCAGGATGTTGACTTTGACCAAGATTGACCCTTGGAGGGTTATGAAGTACGGAATGGATTCTATAGGGTAGTCCCATGTAAGGGTTTGGGGCCAATTTGGAAAATTGGGCCATTAATGGGCTTTCATGGATTATATAGTATGGACCTCGATGGGTCGGGGGTGAAACAGTCATTTCACCCCCAAGTAAGGGTTTCAGATCATGGTTTGAGACCCAATTGCTAATTGGGTGATGTTTTAGGTATTGATAGCTCGAGGAGTTGCTAGGGTAACAACTAAGGAACACTTGCAGTGGACTTCAGCAGTATGAGGTGAGTTACCTTCCAGTAGAAGTGGGTCTAAGGCACCAATGTCGGCCCATTAGTAGTTGATTATAGTAGAGATGATTGTCTTTGTGATAATTGTCTGGTATGCCTCTATCTGTTAAGCTTTATGTGCTAGTATGCTATGATATTATGTGATAGTGGTAGGAGGGGTAGGTTAGACCCCTTGGCCGGTTGAGATAAACCGGAGGGTAGGTTAAGCACCCAGATATGCTTGACAGGGTAGATCGGGCACCCATATATGTCTAACAATATTTTTATGTTATGTTATTATATGGTAGCGGTAGGGGTGAAATAGTCCCCGTAACCGCTTGAAATATACCAGAAGGTAGGTCAGGCACCCAAATATGTTTGGCTGGATAGGACGAGCACCCAAATATGCTTGATAGGGTAGGTCAGGTACCCAGATATACCTGACAGTAGGGTTATGTTATGTTAGAGTGGTAAGGGGTTTAATAGTCCCCATAACTAGTTGAAATAAACCAGAGGGCAGGTCGTGCACCCAGATATGCTTGGCAGGGTAGGTCGGGCACCCAGATATGCCTGACAGGGTAGGCCGGGCACCCAGATATGCATGCCAGTATGTGATTATGTGGTATGATGGGGGAACTCACTAAGCTTCGTGCTTACGGTTTTCAGTTTTGGTTTCAGGTACTTCTTCTTCAAACGAAAAGGAATCGCATGATCGCAATGCATCCTACTACGATATCCGCATTATGATATCTTTAGGAGTTGTACTCTGATATTATTTTACTATGATATGTTCTGGTTACTCGACGTACTGGTTTTGATTATGAAATGAGGTCTATTGGTTTTATAATTACTTAATTAAAAATGAAATTTTTGGTCATGAATTTTGAGATGTTATATTAACTATGAATAAACAATTGGAATCGATTCCAAATCTTACAAAAGCATCTTTACCACACAACGTAGGAATACGAAACATAACTAAAAAAATTGGCACATCTTTCTAGATGTGGGTAAAAGTATCTTTGTTGGTTCTTTTATGATTCCGATAAGTAAATAGGGAGGTTAGTTAAGTTTTCTTCATGTACTAGATCAAATGAACTCATTTTCAACAATGATGATATAATTGAAAGTAGTTTATAGAATAATAAATCAAAATTGAGCTTAAGCTCTCACACACACATATATATACACACACACAATATATATATATATATATATATATATATATATATATATATATATATATATATATATATGTATGTATAGTATTCGTAAGCACAATTTAGGACCAATGGATGAATAGAATTAATGGTCATTATCTGAGAGTTTGTGATATTACAAATGGATAACATGTACTATATACTAACACAAATTTCAACATAAGGGTATTTTGGACAATTAACTATATTTAAAAAGAAAATTTTCAGATTTTTGGGGATAATTAGTTCTCTTAATTTTAAAAATCTCATTTTTTAAAATTAATTTAGTTTTAATTCTAACATAATTTTTTATAATAATCAAAATTTATTCTGACAGAATGTCAGCATAAACAAATAAATGTATTTCCAATTTTATTCTTAAAAAATATAGTTCCAATTCAAATATTTTAGATAATTAACCCGATTTAAGAATTCTACATATTCATCATATACATCCAAGTCAAAATAAGGGTCTATGTTTTTATTCTTCATATACATCCGAACTTAAATAGAAATTTATACATATTTTTACATACTAACATCCTTATATATTTCAATATATTTATACATATTCTAACAGAATATGATAAAAAAAATTCTTAAAATTCTTAAAAAAAATAACATTCTTATGTATACAATTGTTGAACAAATACATTTAATCTTCTTATGGGCCTAATAATCCACTTATTTTCAACTGTTCTTATGAAAATGTGATGTATTATCGTAAGAATGTAACTCTTCGGAAATATACCTGTTCTTGAACTCGATTCCAATTGTTTCTCTTGTATGATCACTATTTGATTCTAAGCCATTCTGAAAGAATAATATGCATTCCTCGTTAGTATTATCGGTTAACCAAATATACTTGTTGTTAACAAACATTCTTACAGACATTATGACAAAATGAATTTATACAAATAAATTCTGACATAAGACACTATAGAATGCACTTAAATCATAGTTTTTCATCTATAATACAAAAAATAAAATAAAAAACTTTGAAACATAGCAGAATATTTTTACTTTTCCTCTCTTGCAATGTTTTTTACTTTTCCTATCTTGACAAATAAGGAGATTGAAATCAAAGTTTGTCAGAATAATAGGCATCAAATTGATGAGTGTTACTAACCTTATTCTAAAAGAATGTTGTGTTTTATCATTCTGAAAGTATTTCCACGTTTGAAATAACATTCATTAGGTAAAACAAATAAATTTCATTACTGTAGGTGTGAAATAACATTCATTAGGTAAAACAAATAAATTTCATTACTCTAGGCGATTCTTGAATAGGGAAGGAAAAAAAAAAGATTTGAAGGGACTGTGATGCCTTAAGTCACAAACCTGATGAAATTAAAATTTGCGTTCCTACAAATACCAACATCTTATGAATTTCTTCATCATAGTATGTTAATAGGTTAAAATAAGTCATCACCTAGCAAAAACAATGTATTATAATTTATTGACTGATCAACTCTTGTCTGTATTCCTATTTCTAACAGTGATGGGATACATAAAAGCATAACTACGAATGTTTTTTCAAATTAACCAGTCTTAATTTTCAAAAGCATCAAGTAGCTTTACGATAACTTAACTAGTGTGCATCAATCGATTATGAACACCATATTCAATAAAATAGAAACATAAACACATATATAATGGCCAATGGTTAGATTTGTAAAGTAGATATAGAGAAGGTAAGACCTTTATAAGAAAACAAGACTATAAGAAGAGAAAAAAGTTCTTAGTTCTTTTCAATGAACTTCATCGACTTCACCACCAACAATGAAACGGATTTCAGAACACATTGATGTTGATGCAAAATGATGGCTTCGTAAAAGCTCTGGTATGATAAATTGTTCCCATATTCAATCGTGAATCCCACCAGAACACCCAAATCCGTTTTCATGATCACTCTTCCATTAAGTTCAATAAAACGATCCCTAATAAACCCAAAACTAATATGAAGCTGTGATGATGGAATAATGATGACCATTGTTGGCTTTATTGTAGTGAGATGCTTGTGGGGAAATATGTAACACCCATAGATTCGGGATATTTAATTAAGATATAATAAGCGTTAAAAATGACTTTGTGATCGAAGATTATTTACGATAAATAATCTTAAGCAGAGTTATAATATATGTCACAAGGATTCCGTATATATAATGAACACTGAAATCTGATTTCATATGAAGACAATATGCTTCTTCGAAGTTTCGTGATTAAACTGACAGCACTTTATGTATCGTAAAAAGATAAATTTCCGATAAATTACTTTTTAGCCTAAGTGTTCTAAACAAAAGTCGTACTAGTTGTTAAACTGAGAGTGTACATATAACGAACGTCTAAATTTGACTTCATTAGAGGAAGTTATGATTTTTATAAGATTCAACGTAGCAGTATACACCTCAAAAATCGAATTTTAGGTCGGTCGATTTTTAGCCAAAACAATCTAAACGAGAGTAGATGATCTCGTTAATAGTAGTATGTCGATATAAAAACAGTCAAGAACGGATATCGGACGAGAGAGTTATGAATTTTTAACGGACTTTAACAGTCTAAATCTGTTAAAATATAAATTTAAAAATAAATTCAGAATTAGCCGACAGAGTCTAAATGAAAGTTGTAGATCTCGTCAGTAGCTGAGGGTGGATATAATGAACGGAAAAAATGGACCTCGTATGTGAAAGTGATGGATTTCTGAAGATCAACAATTTTATCTGCATTTTTGCTTGCTTCCTACGAAAGGCCAAGACGTGGCAAGACCCTGAACAACCTATAAATAGACAATTTTACCTCATTTATTCATCAAAATCACTCCCAAACATTCCTCTCTATATAGATCCCATTTTCAAAAGTTTTTGGGGTTTTGGAGTATCTTAGCGAGGCTCTGAGGCATCAGAGAGTCTAACAAATAGAAGCTCTCGAGTCAGAATTCTGCCAGTACAATTCCTAACTTTTCGCTAGAAATCTCTGTAAGTTACACTTATATCACTTTAAATTTTACTTATATATATATATATATATATATATATATATATATATATATATATATATATATATATATATATATATATCATAATCATTATTATGAACCTATAAATAAGATTTACCAGTGATTCCAAGTCATAACACTGATTGATCTACTTACGGGGGTGATGTCTAGGAAAGATTTAGTGAGGTGATTAAAGTGAGATTTCCAAAGAGTATACTCTATAAAACAAACAAACCCTACCTCCGATATGACATTACCTAGTTTCTCCTTGATAGATATTGATGTAGATGGTAGGATTGTTGAGGAATCTAAGTCCTTAGGATAATAAGTTCCATGAAATATGAAAATTAGACTAAGACTTAGCGTTATGTACATCTAGGTCTTTTGGAATAAGGTGTAAGGCGAGGCATTGCCTGATTTTGCAATCACCAAAAATTTTGTCAGGTGAGTACATAGTTACTTTCATCTTACACATAGATATTACGTATTTAACTACTTAGATGCTGTGTATGCCTATTTTCTGAATTTGCAGTACTTGTGCTCGATATGATTACTTGGTTATACTATATTGAATTATTTTATAATACCTAAAGTGTGTTGGGTAGTAAAGGGTTATTTAAAGTAATATATAACGAAGGGTTGTAGCCAGCATGGTATTATCATACTGCTCAAGATCAGTAATCTAGTAGGGTATAGAGGACAATCACAGAGTAATCTAGACAAGTATGGTCAACATGGATTGGTCTGTAACCTCTAGATGTTGCTAAATCGTACACGGGTAGGCTTACAGCGTGTAGGTGTTAATCAATTGTATACGGGCAGGTTTACAACCTATGGGTGTTAATCAATTAATCATGGGCGGGTATACAACTCGTTGGTGTTTTTAAGTCAGACACGGGCATGTATACAACCTGTAGGTCTTAGTAAATTATTTGGCGGGCAAGTCTACGACCTGTAGGCATTAATGAACCATAAACGGATAGGTCTCCGACCTATATGTGCTACTAAGTTATATATGGGCAATCCCCCGACCTATAGATGTTAAGAAACCTCATACGGATAGGACTACGGACTGTAGGTATGAATGAATTATTCATGTAGGTACTCCATTCACTCATGACTATCTTATTAGCCCATCTTGCTAATGGAATTGCGAAGTATTATTGTTCACTTAGAGATCCTTTAGGATAGATCACTTGAAATCATCGATCTAGGATCAGGTAGTGAGAATAACAGGAATGGGTAATCGGTTTAATTGGTTGATGTGAGTTATATAATTGTAAAAAATTGATTATAATATTGTGGGTTGAAAACCCTGTGTACTCACTATGTTTCCCAACCATACCCACTCAGTTTACTGTATCACATGTAGCGATTTAATAGATACATTTTGCTGAGAGATTCGAGGAGTATTAGGCCACTAGTTTAATTACTATAATGCTTGTAATATTTCGTTATGCTTATGTTTCTGTATCGACGATGACATCCCAATGTTTTAACATAAATAAAATACATTTCTTCGGAAATGCTTTGTGTTGTGACATGCTCTACAAGGGTTTGGATGTTGGATGATCTATCTGTCCTTGAAGCTTTCCAGAGAATACAACACAGAAGAATCATTAAAGGATGCCCGAGTGTTCTCCCGGGACGTCACTCCGACGATCAAGTTAGTTTTCTGAGAGCGAGAATTTTAGGGTAAAATTCGTGAAAGAGAAGATGGTTCTCTTCCATGAGGCGGAAGAGATCCTTTTATGCTTGTTACTAACGGATCGTGGGGACCTCGTCCAATAAGTGTGAGACGTGGCCTCCTCTGACTGGGAGAATCATGCCCACATTTAGTAATTGCCTGGTAATGTCATTTCTGGGCATCACCTAAGCTTCTTGTCACGTCCTGATTGGTTGTGAGTGAATGAGAAGATCAAGGGGAATATTCTTTCCTTGTGAAGCGGAACGAACTGCCACCTCGGTGTTGGATTACTTAGGCCAAGGTTGGGCCTTGGTCAAGGTTCTAGCGAGATAACGTCTCATTTGTACTTTCCGTTACATTTAACATGGTTATTCATGGTAACGTTAACAAGTCCCTTAGACCAGTAGGCTTTAGCGTGCATGACGTAGCAGAGTTCTTCTAGTCTATTCACAGACACGTGGTGGGCCGCTACTGATAGCTTATGTAGTTGGCAGGGTGAAATCACTGTTCTTTGGCGGTTTCATCATGAAAATGGTTCGCTGCCCCTTTAGTGGCATTTAAACCTCTGTTCCTCATAGTGTTACCTCCTTACTTTCTACTTTTCTCTATTTACCTTCTTGCCCCAAAGAAACCCTTTCGACCCTTTCTTCATATTTTTCCATGGCTACTGCTCGTTCATAAGGAAGAGATCGTACCATCGAAGAACAGAAATCTTTTGAGTTCCGATTCGGCTTTGTCCCTGAACATGGAGTGCAAATCCCCCTTCTTGATGCATCGGTTTATAGTCCTACCAAGGGAAAAGTCGGCATTCCAATCGCCTTATTCGAAGCGGGTCTCCGTTTTCCTACTACACACTTCTTCAACCTGATTATCCGGGAATATGGGTTTTCCGTGAGAGAGCTGACCCCTATTGCTATAAACAAGATAATGGGTTTTGAACTCCTCTGTCATGCCCTAGGCCGCCTACCCGCTGTTCTGACATTCAAGTACTTCTTCAATGTCTCTACTTAGTCGGGGGCTCGAACCCTTTCTCGTCGGCAGGGAGTACCTACTCCTATCCACGATAAAAAGTTCAAGAAGTACTGACAGGAGAAGTTTTTATGGGTGAATGATGACCTCGTGGTGCTGAGTTACCCAAGGGATAAGGTGTATGTCGACCGCACTCCAACACTTTTTGGTGCTAAAAAGGAACTGGTTGATGTCCTAGAGAAGATCAACATCAATGGTGAAGATTGGCTTGAATGCTTCTTGGCCACTGGCGAAATGAGCGCCGCTTGGAGGGATCGTAGGAAGATGCCCGGGTTTTTCATCGAGAAAAAGGGTATTGTGCTTCTCATAATGTTTTCTCTTGCCCCCTTTCCCCCCTTTTTAATTGGCAAAGCACGTTTAAATCGACGTTTTGGTTAACCACCACTGTTTTTTGTTTTGTTGCCAGGTGTGGAGGATTTTGTTTCTTTAGAGAAAGCTCTTCAGGGTTTATTCAACGGTGAACTTCAGTGTCGCGACGTCGATCTTGTGGAGGCTCTTCCACCCCTTGCTTCTGGTCGAGGGATCGAAGCTACCGTCGGTTCTGAAAGTATTACCAGCGCCGGCGAGGATCCAGATCTACAGGACATTGTTGTCACTGGTGCTTCTCAGAAGGATCCTACACCTTCTGGGTCACCGAGGAGTCTTCATGGTGTCAAGAGGCGTTTTGCTTTCTTGGAAGCCTCTTCCGGTGGTCAAACTGAGACAGCTAGCACCGACCCCCTCTTCATAAGAAACGTACACTGAATTTCTTACTGGGGGGGTACCAAGAGTTCCAACCATGCCCCCGATGAAAGTCCTCCAAAACTGCTGGAGGGGGCAAAAATCAGAGTGACTGAACCGCCCAGTCATATAGAAGAAGAAAGTACCGACAAGACTAACCTTGTTCCCACTACTGGAGGAGCCAAGAAAAAGACTGGGTCTTCGCCTTCCCAAGTTCTCGCATCAATTTCTTCTGGTAAAACCGCAACTATCACCCTTTTTGTAGGTTCTCATCCAGATGCCTACAAGCTAACTTGGAGGCTAACTTTCCAAGACCTTGTCTCCGATCACGACACCGCTCTTGAGTGGTGTCGGCACACTTTTCCTCCTACTACAAATGAGACCTTAACGATCCTATTAGATGAGCACATGGCTGACGACTTGCGCTATGCCGCCGCCCAAGTGTCATCTTACTTGGTCACAACTGCTGAACGTATCTCTAATATGGAGACCATCCAATCTTACTCTGACATGAAGATCATTAAATGTGAAGAGCTGAAAGCCTAAGTGGCAAATATAGAAGTCGAAAAGCATAGTTCGAAGGCCAAGCAAGAGGTGGTGTTCCTCGAGAAGGCAAGCTTACAAGAACAAGTAGCAAAGATGGAGGAAGAGGTAAGACGCTTGATCGCGCAGGAGCCCTGAGTTTGGAGAATGCTGGTCTAAGCGAGCTGACGACAGAACTAGAGGTTGATTTGGTTGTTGAGAACGCTGCAAAAGGGGCGCTGGATAAGGATATTTCATGGATCCTTAGCGACGGGCTTATCCGGGTGGTGAACAGTGTGATCGAGAGCCCTCAGTTTCTTCAGGGTTTAGTTCAGGTGTTGGTAGCTTGTGTGGTGACAGGTGTGGAGCAAGGAAAGAGAGCTACGAAGGAGATGGTGATTGTCAAGGAGTTTAATCCAGAGTTTGAGGTGGACATGGCCACTAAGACCTAGGAGATGGAAGATGCCATGAGACTTTCACTAAAACGGACTTTGCTGGCTATCTTCATCTGGGTAGTCTGGACATAGCCGGGCTCCGTGATCTTTTCCATGACATTCAGAGCGATGGGTCGATCCCTGGCCCAAGCTCTTCCCCTAGTGATGGTAACACCCCTGCCCATAAGTAGTGTTGCTTTCCTGATTTGTTTTGATGTAACCTCTGTGAACAATATTTTATATGCCTTTCTTTGTTTCTTGTCTTTGCTTCCCTTAGTAGCAGCCTGAAAGTCTGGGAGTCCGGCAATCCGACAATGTTTACTTTTGATTATTGGGTATGAATATTTTTCACTACCGCAAATATTCTTGTTGTTTGGTTTCTTTGTGTATGCTTTATGTTGGCCATCACTTAGTATTTATACAGGGTGTGCTGATATCCCTAGTGTGAGTTTTTTTCTTTGTAATCTCCTTGTACTTTTCTAATGTTGATCTTTGAGAAATTTGTTCTAATTTTCGGCTTAAAGACCCTAGGTGTAGCCAAGATCGTTATCTTAAGGCTCACCTGATTATGCTTTTCTAATTAGTGGAAGGTTATGACTCTTCTACACTCATGTCACATGTTCTTTTGTATGTTTGCTATCATGTGATTGATGAACATGTTTTAGTGGAAAGGTTATGAACCTTTTTTATACAAACCCTCTGGCTGCCTCCTTGTACTGGTTTCACTCGTGTGACGTTGGATGATCAGTCCTTGTCACACGGTAAACATACACAGCCTCTTTATTTTACTTTTCAAGCTTGAAAATAAGGAGCATTTGAATTGCCCTTTCTGTTTACTCTAGTTTTTCTGTTAGAGTGTTATAAGACTGGAAGTAGTAAAGTAAAGAAGAGAACAAATTCCGCAATATTATTCCTTAAAAAAGATACTTTGTTTTTGAATAAGCATAAAAAAAATTGTCTTTTCTGGCCGTGAAATTGGCGATGTCATAATTGGTATTAGAGCATTAGTTTAATCGAACTAGGAATTTGGAGGATATCTAGACTTAAAACTAGAATGCTAAGCGATGATTGTGAGATGAGTGTTTGCTTTATTTAGGAAATATGCTGAATAGACATGAGCTCTAGCTTATTTTAGGAAAGATGCCTAAATTGCTTTTGTGTGCCAAAAGATATATGTTATAGCTATAAGATGCCTTATATGCTTTAGTATGCTATTGTTTGATCGAATCTATGGGCTATTGCTGACCGGATCTAGAAATTTTATGTGTTCAGGTTTCTAAACATTTAATTAAGGTATTAGAAATGGCATATAACTTTTCAGAGTGATAAGGAGATTTATACATCTATCGTAAATAAAGCTTTCCCCATATTAATTCTCGTCACTATACACTGAACATCTACGTTGGTGTATAGAACGCCATTGTAACATGTAGAGGACTTGGAAACGGTAATGGAAACCAACAGCCTATGCCTCGTATGATCGAGCGTGCACCTGAGTTCATGCCAGTAGTTGAACTTGTCACGATGGCAGGAGTCTAAGCAATGATTCTAGATATGATGGCCGAAAAAAAGGTGGAGATGAGACACATGTTACGTGATAATAGGGATCAACCCACTGCACCTATTAGGAAACCTAAGTTGAATGAAGAATAGTCTGAGGAGGGAAACTACATCCAGACTATTAGCCAAGATGAGCAAAGAGTGGTTACAAGAAACCAACCAAATCGCGGAAATGATGGACGTGGATGCAAGTACAAGGACGTTATGGCATCCAAGCCACCGAGTCTTTCTACTATCCCAAAAACTACGGAAGTTATGGATTACATCTCTGAGATGAAGATGGTGTTTGGAAGTTGTGACTACAGCAACAAGTAGAAGACTGTTTGCGCAGTCAAACAGTTGAAGACAATAGTATTAACCTGGTGGAAGTTACTGGTTGATACCATGCACAAGGGAGAAGCTAGTAATATATCTTCGAAAGAATTTTTTGTGCAGCTGAAAATGTATATACTGCTTTTAGCAAGATCTTCTAGAGATTAACAACAAATTGCAGAACATAAAGAAAGGGAAAATGAGTGTTAACGATTTATGTTGTTGCTTTCATGGAAAAGATGAATCTAGTTTGTAACTTGGTTCCTACTGAACTTTCCAAGGTAAACAAGTTTGTTATGGGACTACCAGTGGAAAATAGGCCAAATGTGATGCTAGAAACTACTTTGAAAGTAGCCATCTGGGTAGCTAGGAATGTGGAGACCCAGATAAAGGAGAAAGGTACAGTGAAAATTGATACTAGAGAGAAAAGGAAGTTTGAGGGATCTTCAAGGTCCAATAAAAAGAGCAGATTTTCAAAGTACGATCCTAACGACTAAACGACTGAGATATCAATAAGGAAAAGTGGTGCGAGAAGTGTAGGAAAAAACACTTCGGAAGATGCACCAATGAAGTGACTTGCTTCAACTGTGGAAAAATTGGTCAATACGCCAAAAACTGCACCCATAGTGTGTGCTGGAAATATGTAAAAACAGGGCATCTCGGGAATGTCTGTCGAAAGAGAAATGAAGCAACAAGGCCGAATGTGCTGTCGAAGCCAAATGCAAGAGCATTCCAGATGATCCTTGATGAAGCAGGCGATGATGCAAGGGATCAGAAGTAAGGATCTATATATCTGAAGATCAATATATAAAGTAGCCATATAGATAGTATCATGTGGTGTAGCCTAATATAAGAGGCATAGTGTAGGGTGAACTTGACTATCTTCTTAATCGTTTCAAGAAATAATATAAATTGTAGTTATGTTATCTGATGTGTTAAGTTGCTATATGATTTTTATTGTGTGGTGACTTTGAGAACCGGGAGGCAATACTTGGGATGAATATGAGTAGGTGTGAAAGGTAGTTGAGGCCTATACTACCGGAAGCACATGACTCACACTTGGATCAGGGAAAGTCACAAGGTTACTAAGGCATTATTAGTTGAGTTTGTTTCATTTGTTTTCTTCGTTACCATCGTTTTGGTAATGACTACGAAGAAGACTATTATTCCAACCCTAGTGGTCATATCAAATCGATTCCGATTTGAGAATAAGTCTACGAAATAAGTTAATTGGTTCAGATAACCATGTTCGATGTAGTATCTTACTCAATTCAGGAGGTTAAAGGAAGGGATAATTAAAGCAATCGACAGAAGTATCACGAACATCGTTAAGGCTAAGCAGCATGTAGCTGTAATTGCTACCTGCTATAATGTGATTATATCACATTAGAACATGAAGGAAGGTTTCATCCATGTCGGATTATAACTCAAAAGACATGAGTCTAGCCATTCCATCATACGATGGAAGGTCATTAGATGCACCAACCATCGGTCTGTTATGGTAATCGAAGTATAAAACTTATCTTCAGTTAAGTTTGTTCAAGAAGGAGTAGGAGTCCCTAATAGGGATCGATTTTGTAACTCAAAAATTACGATTGAACATCCAACATAGGATAAAGAGCGGGTTAAAGATTGAGCATCACTAGTAGTCAATAAGTCCTAGAGTTACATACTTATTTGAAATGACATAAGAGTAATGGTTATTTCCTAGGATGAAAAGATAATGTGCGGAGTCGTTATACAAGCCCTATTTTGTTGATGATTCTAGAACTTAATCATCCTATGGGGGATATAATTTTAACACCTGTAGATTCGGGCTAGTCTATTGAGATATAATAGATGTTAAACATGCCTTTTTGATAGAGGATTATTTAGGATAAATAATATTAACCAAAGTTATAGTATAGTCACAAGGATTTCATACATCTAAGGAATGTTAAAATCCGACTTCGTATGAAGACGTTACGCTTCTTTGAAGTTTCACGATTAAATTGACACGACTCTACGGATCGTAAAAAGTAAATTTTTGATAAATTACTTTTTAGCTTGAGTGGTCTAAATGAAAGTCGTAGTATTCGTTTAACTGAGAGCGTGCATGTAGAGAACGTATAAATCTGGCTTCATTAGAGGAAGTTGTGATTTTTCTAAGATTCAGTGTAGCAGTATACAACTCTGAAATTGAATTTTTAGATCGGTCGATTTTTAGCCGAAAGGATCTAGATGAGAGTAGAAGATCTCATTAATAGGAAAATCACTCCTAAACATTACGCTCTTTATAGATCCCACTTTTTGAATTTTTAGGGGTTTTAGAGTATCTTCGCGAGTGTCTAAGGCAACAGAGAGCTTGAAAAATAGAAGCTCTCGAGCCGGAATTCTGCCAGTAAAATTCCCGACTTTTCGCTAGAAATCTTTCTAAGTTCAGCTACACTTATATTACTTTAAGTGTAACTTGTATTTACATTCATAATCATTATTATGAACCTATAAAAATGATGTATCGGTGATTGCAAGTCATAATATCTACTTATAGGGGTGATGTCTAGGCAAGATTTAGTATGGTTTTTAAAGTGGGATTTCCAAACAATATACTATGTATACCAAATAGACTCTACATCTGATATGATATTACCTGTTTGCTCCTTACCTGATAGATGTTGATATAGAAGTTTGGATTTTTGAGGAATTAAATTCTTTGGCATAACAAGTTCCATGAAATATGAAAATTAGACTAATTTTCATATTTCATGGAACTTGTTATACCAAATAATTTGGATTTTGATACTCACCAGATTTTCTAACCTGACCCACGCAGTTTATTGTATCACAGATAGCAATTTGAAAGACACATTATGCTGAGAGATTCGAGGAGTATTAGGTCACTAGTTTAATTACTATAAGGCTTCTAATACTTCGTTATGCTTATATTTATGTATTGATTATGATATCCAAACCTTTTAATATAAATAAAATATATTTCTTCAAAAATGATTTGATAATATCATTATCATGTTTTGGGGAACAAATTCCGCTATATTATTCCTCAAGAAAGATACTCTGATTTTGAATAAGTATAAACAAAACGGTCTTTTATGGCCGTCAAATTGTGGATGTCACAAAATATTATGACAGTTCTAGTTGTGGTGGGGAACGAGGGGCAACACTAGTGAATGAACATGGGGATCGTCGACAAGATGGAGTTGATGGCAGGTCGTTCTTCCTCCTTTTATTTTGGTGATTTTTAAATCAAATCCCCTGTTTATCTTAATTACCATAATTTTAGTATAATGATTTACTAATTTAACCTTATTAATTCAATTAATGATTAAATTATTGTTCAATTCTTATTGGTCTATTATGCATACAATAATTATAAGAAACATATGTACCTCTTTCTTTCTCTCTCTCTCTCTCTCTCTATATATATATATATATATATATATATATATATATATATATATATATATATATATATATATATATATATATATATATAGAGAGAGAGAGAGAGAGAGAGAGAGAGGTTGTAAAAAACGTTCAACGTTAGCTAGTCGGTGGACTGGGGTCAAGGGATTAATAAGCTAGGCGGAGATTAATCGGGGGATTAATTGGGGACCATTAATTGCTAATTTGTTGAATTTTAAAAATTTAGATATGACTAATATCATATCAATCTTCGTAAATACCACTAATATGATAACAAAGTAGGTTAATATGATTAGTACAACACTAATCATGCCTCAAATAGTTTCCATTGAAATAAGACTTCTTCAAAATGTTAAAATTTCATCGTTTTATAACGTTTCACTCATTATGTGTGCATGGATTAATCGATAGGCGCCCTCTAATCGGTGGAGTAGCCCCTTAGGGATTAATCGGGACCTACTCAGGATTTTTACAACAGTGATATATATATATATATATATATATATATATATATATATATATATATATATATATATATAGAGAGAGAGAGAGAGCTAGGTTCAAATGTGGATTGACATCTATTGTTCGGACGTGTGGACAATGTTATTCTGCGAGAATGAAAAAAGAAAATATGTTGTTTGGTCAAGTGAATACATTCAATCTTACATAACTATTGTCATTATCACGCATTCTCACTAATTAAATCGTCTATAAGGTTATTATGGACTTGTTTTTATTATTTTAATTCTGTCTGAATGTTTATTGAGTCGTATTTTGTAAGAATTAAAATGAGTTTAAAACGATATGTGAGAACAAAAATGGATAACAATTATTGAGAATGCATGAAAATGACGATAGTTGTGTAAGGTAGAACGTATTCACATTAGCAAACAACCTATTCTATTAGTAATTCTCATAGAATAGCATTGTCCACACGTCCACATAATAGTTATCCATCCACATTATAACCTTGCCCTATATATACACATATATACATACATATATATATATATATATATATATGTGTGTGTGTGTGTGTGGATTATTCCATTCTTGTAGTAGCCACCGCTTCGGATCCTGGCCCTCTACAATATCTACCCCCTACAATATCTGGCCCCATATTCTGGTTGTGTCATGGGGGAATATTTTCGCGATAATGGAATGCACACATTAATAATCCATGATCATCTTAGTAAAAATGCAGTGGCATATCAACAAATGTCATTATTGTTATACCGACCAGGCCGTGAGGCTTTCCTAGGGGAGAGCAGGATGCCAGGTTTTTCCTACGCTTCAGTTTTAGAAGCCTGAACATTCTTTGTTCAACTTAAGAAAATGATATCCATAACATGATGAAATGTACTTTCATCCACAATATCACCCCGTCTATGTACACGGGGCCTCCCCGACTACAGGGAGATGCACGAGATACGATAAAGGCCCGTGGGAGAAATCAATGAATATATATATATATATATATATATATATATATATATATATATATATATAGGAGTAGGATCAAATGAGAACACTTAAAAGGTTGAGAACGCGAGAACAGATCCGAACCATTTAAATACTTAGATCTAAGGTTATTATTAAATGGACTATTTATGAAAAATTCTAAAACTAATGGTATTAAAGTGTAACTTTGAAATGATCAGAAGGGCATAATAGGAATTGCAACTTTATTTATTTCCTATAATTTCTCACCCTCTTACCTATTTCCTCTCATCTTTCTCCTATTCCCCCGTCTCTCTCGTCTATCTCTCTCTCTCTCTAGGGTTTTATAACAAATTTGCCTCCATCATAAAACTCACGCCATCATCGATCTGGGCGTCACCCACTATTACACCATCACAGACCCAAAAATCGAATCTATACAACTCTTCTTTCTCTTCGATTGACGCCACGCACAAGAAAAAATCACAGGTAATGGTTCCTTTTTTTATTGTTCTTTTTGAAATCAGTGGGTTTTGATATGTGTTATTGTGTTTGGAGTTTGATGTTTGGCAGAATTTGATAGGCTCAACTGGGTGTTTGGATTAGGTGTTTGAGCTTTTTGGTTTTTGAGAGGGGAATATAGAGGGAAGATGGAACAGAAGGGGCTGTTGCAACAATTGCCAAGTGGAGGAAGGCAGAAAGAAAACGACAACAAGGGTGTTTGGGTTTCTTCGTGTGTCGTAAAAGAGTGGGAGAAAATAGAGGGGGCTGCTGCCCTTGGCTCGTCGGAAACTACCAACAAACACCTTTGATGGGGGTGTTTTTGTGGCACCTCGAAGACAGGCGAAAAAGAAGGGAGTGTGAGAGGAAATGGAAGAATGACAGTGCATTCATGTGTGAATAACAGGGAATGAATAGCAGTGCATTCATGTGTGAATAATAGTGTATTCATTTGTGAATAATAATGAATGAATGTATTTATTTATGATTAGAGGTATTCATTTATTCAATTCTGAATAACAGGGTACTTATTTCTTAATAGCACTGTATTCATTTGTGAATAACAGTGTAAGCATGTGTTAATGAGTATATTTATTTATGATTAAATGTATTCTTTTTATTAAGAAATGATAATTTTTACACTCTTTTTATTTTCAATTGATTAAAAAAAGAAATTGGATTACTTGTTAATTGATGTGTATTTATTTGTGATTGGAGTAGTATCAGGTTTTTTGAAAAAAAATCATTTATGAATACAAATGTACTAATTTGGTGTTCGATTTCTATTCATTTTTTTGAACACAAAAAAAAAAAAAAAACAAAAAACAAAAAACAAAAAAACTGTGAAATAGAAGAAAAATATTTGTTTTTTGTAAGAATTTTTTTTCAGTTTTAAAATAAATTTTGGTAAAAATGTTTTTTATATTCCATTAATAAGAAAAATAAAAAATTGAATATTTATTTCTTTTTTAGTAATTGATCCTAAATTTAAGGGAATTTGATTGAATTTTAGTTTATTTTAATTTAATGAAAATATATAATTACTAGTATGCCCTTCTTATTTATTGGTCCATAATTGTTCTCGCGTTCTCAACCTTTTAGGCGTTCTCATTTGATCATCTACCTCCCTCTCTCTCTCTCTCTCTCTCTCTCTCTTTATATATATATATATATATATATATATATATATATATATATATATATATATATATATATATATATATATATATATATATATATATATATATATAACGAAAAAAAAAATGAATTATTTAATAATTCAAGTAATAACTTTGGATAAGTTTTCATGAATGGTGATAGTCATATTGGTGTCATAAATCAATGTCACAATGTACAAAATCATAGTAGAAGTGACAAAAGTCGCACCCAAAGTTTATGAAATCATAGTAAAGGTATTTGATAAAAACCGCATAGTAAGTTTATTAAATTGCAGTAAAGGTGCCATAAATCACATTCAAAATGTACAAATCGCAAGCCTAGAAAAAGGGTGAATTTCACAATAGTGGTAAAAATCACAATTAAGTTATCATCAATCACATAAATTCTACCTTTTTCATGGACTACGATTTGGAGATTGCTTGTTTCTTATTAATCTCAAACTGATCTTATTCTAACCTAAATATTGTTTGTTTCTTTTCACTAAACATAGCGGCAAATTTACCATTTCCATGGACTACGAGGAGGAGATAGTAATGGTACGTTCTTAGAATATGACTATAGAGGAGGATAGCATCATCAAACCCTGTTATTTGGTAGTATAATCCATTTGGATCTGTTTTACATATACATTTCACAATAAATAGGCTTGTAGAGTCTATCGAACAAACGAATTAGACAAGAGAATGCTTTTTAGATTTAAGCAGAAAGGTAAAGATTTCCATCAACATTTATCACAACATCAAAAATGCATCGTGGAATGAAAATGAAAATGATATTTTTGAGGAGGCTAAGGAGCAATAAAAATATGCAAAGTAACGGACTTACGTTGCACACGAAGCCGCTTAAAATACTCTTAAACATTAACCATATTTTTAATCTAGTGTTTTTTGTTAGTTGTGGTATGTAATAAGAAGTAATGATAATAATTATCATTCGTAATTTTAAAGTGGCAGTGGAAAAAATGCCAAGTAGTATACTGCGGATGTTAAATGAAACATTCCAAAAGTAGTCGGAAATTTTTAACATTTTTTAAACAAATAAAACTATTCTATAAACTTCACAAGTCAAATAATCTAAAACAGGGGTATATTGTTTATCAGAGTCATTAAAAAATCTCATAGTGCAGATATCTTCGGTGGATACAATGCAATCAAGCTGGCTTGTTTCCTTTACTACTTGAATCACATGAAACATTTAAACTTAAACTGTAAGCACAAATCTTATTGAGTTTCCCAAAATACTAAATATCATACATAATAGTGGCCTCCACCCTAGGGGTATATTTCAACCCACGTGCATGTTATGAGACTACCATATTCTTGCAGTCACTTCGTTACTATACCCCGTCGCAGTCTTTTCTGCCATGGTCTTTTATCCAAGTGTTGTGATCAAACCGTAGCCCTGCATATAAGTGTTGTGATCCCACCACATTCTTTCATGCAAAAGTCACACAAACAATATAACATCACGACACCTAGTGTGCAACAAAGTATAATGAGAAAAATCACATGATCAAAGAGATGTAATCCACTACTCGAAATCCCACAAAATCAACTACACATACCTCCTAAACCAATAACAATCCAAATCTCAAGCTATAACTCAAAACTTCTCTAAGTTTGACCAAAAGTCAAAGTGGTCAAAAAGTCAACAGTCAAAGTCAACGGTCAGCCACCGTGCCACTATGGCAAACCAAGGATTGTGTCATGGCCTCCACTCAACAAAACAGTCACAGATAAAACCCGTCACGACGCCATGGAAATTGTCCCAAAAGAGCTAGTGGATTAAGCCCTTATTCTATTAAGCCATGAACCTATACTTTCTAGAAGGCTTCCGAGCACCCCAAATGAGTCATAAAAATCATAACATGGACATGCACACCTCTGCATGACTTACACCATTCTAGGTCAACATAGAGAAAAATGAGACCTTTACTCTTTACTTGGTCCCAAATCACTACTTAGTTCCAGATCTAAAATATAAAACATTTAAGGGACACTCAATATTGGTAAAGTTGCAAGCTTTACCTGGAATTCTTCCATAAAATCCAACCAAACCCATAAAAGGGACATAAAATGCTACAAAATTCTAGATTTACGAATTAAAAACCATAAAGTTAAATACTTGAGCACTTACAAAGGTCTAGGAGGTAAACAAGGTGTTGGATCTTCCACAAAACACTCTCAAACTCCAAAGGGTGGTGATTTTTCCTTCAAAATGACACAACACACACACACACACACACACACACTATAACATCCCAATATCAGGTATACCCCATGACCCTTGGTCTTTTGAGTATCTGGCCATTTTAGTCCATTTATGAAAAAAGGTGGTGAATGAGTACGCGGGGCGTACTAGAGTGTATGCTCAGCGTACTCATATGTGTGCATTAGACGTGGAAGCCACCTAGTATGCTGGGCGTACTAGGCTCAAAGTGAAAACCCTAATTTAGGATGAGACCCCTATTTAAAGGATATGATGGCCTCATTCCTGACCACCATTCTCAGTCATCAACCCTCCTAAACACTAGTTTCCGTTTTTAGAGCTTGTGAGTGCATTAGACCGGTGGTTTGAGTTCAAGTTTTTGCTAACTTCTTGCAAGGTGAGTCTTCTCACCATACTTGCCTTGAGTGGCACCTTGTGTGATTGAGTTGCTTATTGTGATTATCTGTGTATCTGATATTTCGCATTACGTCTTTGTGATTTATGCTGAGTATTGTCATTATTGAGTTTGATGAGTTGGGACCGGAGGGTGCCACTGAGACACATTGACCAAAGGGTCTTACCGAGTTATAGCCTCGAGTGGTTAATGTGTTGTGTGTGGTATTTTTGGGAACTCACTAAGCTTTATGCTTACCGTGTATATGTTATGTGTTTCAGGTACTTCTCAGGATCATGGGAAGGCGCCAGCTTGATTGTACACACACACACACACACACACCGGATATTGTTTTATGATTTAGGTGATCCTGGAGTTTAACACATTGATTTCTTTTGAACATGAGTTTTGGTGAATTGACATTGTGGCATTTTATAATTATTTATTAAAAAACAATGTGTTTGAAATCGTAAGTTTAATTTCTATAAACCCTAATCTTGATCTATTCAATTATTATGCATATTCAATTGAAAATAATGGCTCTCATACCATTGATGTGATTTATAGGTTACAAAAACATATTTTAGCGGAAAAAAATAAACCCTAAGTTCACATGCAACCTAAGGGATCTATGTTTTCACTATTGAATGAAATAACCAATTGAATATCAAGAACCCTAGGATTTTTGAAAATAATAAAAAGGTTTAGGGTTACATACCCTTTGATTATACTAGTAGAAAATTAATCAAAATCCTTTTTGTAGTCACTTGGAAGCTACGACTAGAAATCTCGTGCCTTTGATGGTTCACAACCAACCATAGCAACAAGGAGGCTTAAAGTGAGAGGAGAGAGGAGATGTAAATTTTGGCTATGCTTTTTTAATAAAGAGGTGGCCGAAAATTAAAGGCTAAGGGGTCCTTATATGGTGGATTTCAGAAACCCTAGATAACCCTAATTTGAATAAAAATAATATTAATTCAAATTGGTAATTATCCAGGTTCCTATTTATCTATAGAGAATATTCCAGAAACTTTAGAATAACCCTAAGTTTTGTCCACCCTTCCAAGGAAGGTTCTGGAACCCTAACTTGTTTAGCCATTGAACAATCACACTTCAGCCCTTGTACTTTTAGATAATCTAATTAATCCTAAAATTGATTTTGATTAATTATTAATTAAATAATACTCTTTCTAATTAATATATTATTTCCATAACATATTAATAAATTAATTTATTGTTATTTATTAATCATGTAATAAATCAATAAATCAATCTCTCTCTCTCTCTCTCTCTCTCTCTCTAAAAATCATCATATTCAATTACTATCTCTGAGGGCAACCCATAAGGACTTTGCTAATAATTCAAGTATATACTAGTTTAGTTATTAGCTTAGACACCTAATCTAACAGTTTTAACTTCAAGGAAGGATGAATGTGAGGAGGGGAGTAAGAATCCTGAAGAAATTATAAGAAATGGATGCACGTTAGAGCGACATGCCATGCGTGTTGGGCCAAGCCTTTGATGCCTTGGGATTTGGTCCCTCTTTAAAGGCACTAAATTCTAGGGTTTCGTCAATTTAAAACTTCCATTATTCAAGGGCAACCCTAAGTGAAACCCTAACCTCCTTTAACTGTTTTTAGATCACCCTCTATATTTGATTTATTTTTCGTGCTTGTTTTATGTTCTTTGGTGAGGGATTCAATATAGATTTTACAAGGAAGAAAGCTTGAAAATTTCAATCTTCTCTACACTTTTGGACCTTTGTAAGTGTTAAAGATCCATGTTTTTCATGATTTCCGCATATATCTCTGAGTATTGTTAAATTTGGTTACTTTTGGTTGGTTTGGGTCCCTTTGGTGTCATTTCTAGGAGTTTGAGGAACTCCAGAAATTAATAATAATGTTTATTCACTTCAGTACCTTTTACGTGGGATAAAAAGGGCATGCATGTGCTTTCTTTGAGCCATGCACTTGGTTTTGGCACTTTAAATGGATTTGTAGACTTAGGGTTTGAGATCTTGCTTGATTTTAGTCATTGGAATGGACAAAGTTGTAAACTTTATCCCTTATGACATTAAGTAGTTCCATATATGAGAATTGGGACTTCTGAGTTTATGGTTTAAGATCTTAATAGAAGAATTTGAGATTCAGCTAGGACACATCACACCTTGCCAAGCTGTAGTGTGCTTACCTATTAACTTCGTCAATTTTTCCGTTGACCAATAATTAACTTTGATTGTGTTAATCGTTGACTTTTTTACCAGTTTGACTTTTGGTCAAACATTGATGAAATTGAGTATTTGACTAAGATTTTGTCTCAGACTGGAATTAGGTGGGTTGTGTTACTTGTTTCGTATGTAGATGTTGTTGCTAAGATTCTGCTATGAGACTCATGTGAGTTTTCTCAATAAATTATGTATGACAATGTATGTCGAGTGTGATAGGTTCTATAGGTATTGTTAGGGAAGAATTATGTGTTTAGGCTAGTTAGTCTACTTGTTGGGAGAATGTTGGAAGTTAGTGGAAGTTGGCAGTAAGCCTTCATGCCCATTAAGAGGATGTTGGAACCTAAGGGAATTTGGCAGTAAGCATTCATGCCCACTAGGATAATGTTGAAACCTAGGGGAAGTTGACTGAAATCCTTCAAGTCTACTAAGAGAATATTGGAACCTAAGGGGAGTTGGTTGTAATCCATTATGTCCACTAGGAGAATGGTTGGAAGTTCTTTAGGTATTTGGGATGCTGGCCTTATACCTATAGGCCCTTTGAAGTGTAGACTATGAGCCTTGTTTGTGTGTATTGTATGTATAATGTTGATATATGGTGAAAGGCATAGAATGATGGTTTGGTCTAGGTGTTGCAGTTAGTGATAGGGGTACGTTTGTAATTAGCTTTTTGTCAGTTTACGGTTGTAACTGAGTTTACAGCCGTAAACTCCTCACGGTCTTGGGTGTCTATATATATAGGGTTGTGTCAGACGTAATGTTGGTTGATGCCTTTGGTATTTTTGCGGTTCCACTAAGTTGTATCAAACGTTTACGGTTATAAAACATATGCAAGCTTGGTTTGTTACTTCTTTGTTTATTATTTCGCTTTGTGTGATTGTTATGTGCTTTTGATCACTGGAAAGATCCGATTTTGGACCTTACAATTGGTATCAGAGCAAGACCGGTGTCAAAGGCAGTCTACAGTCGCTATTTAGTGCTAGTTCACGTGTTTCAGAAAAAGGGGGTTTATTGTTACATTAAAAAATCAACTCTGTGTTCTCGGTCCGAGCTTACGACCGTAAACACTGAGTTCACGGCCGCAAACCAGTCAACTTCATCAACCGTGAAGACTAGATTCTTGGACCGTAAACTTTATTTTGGTGCAAGTCGATTAATTTTGAAGACCGTAATTTAAACTCATTAAATTAATTGAATGTAAAATAAATTAATTCCTTGAATCTCTGTCAAAGTTTCCGAAACGAAAAATCATCAAGTTTACGGCCGCAAACGATTTCCGGCAGTAAATTGTTTTTCAGCAGTAAATTAATTTCTTTTAACAGTTAATTTTAATTCATCTTTGAACCTTAATTAATTTTAACTTAAATAAAAAGATGGAATCACAAAATCAAAACCATTTTCAAGAGCTCGATGCTGTTATGGGCACCACCACGCGAATTCTAAGGCTATAGTCTGCTGATGGGTTCCCTGAGTGGAAATATAGAATTGAAAAATACATAAAGATGAAGGACTTCAAGATCTGGAAATGTATCATAAAGGATCCAGTCAGAATCACCACTATAGTTGGGGGACAGGTGGTTGACAAGAAAATTGAAAACTACACTGATGAGGATTTTGAGAGTGTAGAAGAACAGGAAAAGGCATTGGCCATTTTGACTATGGCTCTATCACCAAACATTGCTCAAGGGTTCAAAGAGTATACTTCTGCCAAAGCACTGTGGGAAGCCCTTATTGAGGTATATGAGGGAAATGAAGACATGCGAGAAAGTCGTCAAGATATGCTGAGGCAACGATTCAACATGTTTAACTATGTGCCTGGAGAGATTCTTGAGGCTCAACTGCAGCAGTTCACCACTCTTAATACGGAAATGACTGTGGCAAGGATCTTCTATACAAAGTCAGAAATAAATAAGAAGCTGCTAAATGCCCTCCCAAAATCTTGGGACATGAATGTAGCGATCATTAAGAAGACTAAAGATCTCATTCGCCTTTCTCTAGCCTAAGTGATGGTTGTCATCAAAGCATGTGATATTGATGACAAGCAGCGAGAGATCAATCATGTGAACTCCTACTCAGCTGCCAATCTTGGCATTTCTACTAACAATGCTCTTTCCTCGTTCACCTATTCATCTGCAGGTTTATCTCCAAATGCTTCTCCTCAAGCTCAGACACTTTCCCATCCATCGGCTTCCCCTGCATCAGTCATGCCCTACCCACAAAATCAAACATTCGTGTCTACTCAAACTGTTTCATCTTCAAATGTGGCTTCTTCTTCAAAAGGAAAAGAGGGTGATGAAAACCTTTTTTTTTGCAGTAGGGCTAGTTAATTGCTACAATGCACTTGTAGACGGGGAGCTTCCACCTAAATTGTCATTTGCAGATCTTGATCAAATCCATCCTGAGGACGTTGAGGAGATGGATATCACGTGGCAAATTGCCATGGCAGTCTTTAGGGCAAAACAATTTGCCAAAAAGACAGGGAAGAATAACTGGGGAATGAATGCTGATAAGAAAGTTGGATTTAACAAGGGAAAGCTTCGGTGCTTCAATTGCCATGAGCCAGGGCACTTTGCTCGTGATTGCCCACATCCTGATAGAAGAGTTAATAATGACAGAACAATGGTTGCAGTTGGGAACAGTCGAAGCAGTGGTCAAGCAAACAATGAGAAGGCTATGGTTGCGCAATCTTTCGATTGGGATGATCAGATACAAGCTCTCAACTTATCTGGACCAGAAAATGCTCATCTGGCATAGGTAAGGGATGATGCTCCAGCAGAGATTGTAGCAGCTGAAGACAGTGTGATGGAACTACAGTTTGCTTTGATGATATCCTCTTCTCATGAACCTAATTCATCCACGGTAAGTCTTCCATCATGCTCTCAGGCTTGCATTGATTATGTAAAAACTTTACATGACAAAATTGAGACGTTAGGCAATGAAGTAGAAAATCTTAGAAGTCTTCGTGAACTTAATGAAAAATTAATAAGAGACGTAGAAGACCTTAGATATGAAGGGTACCAACTTCGAAAAGGACAAAAACCACTAAAAGCTCAATTGGAATTGAAAATTAAGGACTTTAGGAGACTCCAGGAAGACTACAGTAACAAATGTGAAAACTATGATTATGTGGTCAAACAAAATGCTGAGCTAGTGGCTGAAGTTGAATCTTTGAAAGGAAAGTTTTAAACCGCCAAACTTGATGTTAGAAAATATGACTTCTCAAGTGAGGTGGTTGCAAATATGATAGACCAAAGCATGCAGTTTAAAAGGAATCAATCAAAAGTTCAAGGGTATAATCATGTACCCCCTGTGACATCCCCAAAATCTCGGCCAGAAAAGACCGATTTCATTTATGCTTTTTAAAACATTTTCAGAGTAAATCCTTTTAATTTTAAAAGAGATGCGGAATTTGTTCCCAAAAACAAAACATGATAAAATAGATATTTATCAAAACATTTCATATAGAAATATGATTTCATTTCATAATCAAAAGTCGAGATGTCATGTTCCGATACAGATCATAAAGCATAAACGATAACATTACAAGTCATTCAACAAATATAAACATATACAGACTTGTAAACAAAACAACTTGATGATTCGCCCATCTTAAGCTCTTGCGCCACTTCCTGTAATACAAATAAACTGAGTGGGTCAGGCTTGGGAGCCTGGTGAACATATAGGGTTTTCAAACCCACAATAATTATATTTAATTACAACAATCCACAATAAACCCGATTACCCATTCCTGTTATCCTCACTTTACGTCCCTAAAATAACTTCTATTATAAAGAACCTAATTCAGGATTTTCATCGGGACGCACATTACTGCAGAGGGGCTTCCTCAAAAATAAGTATCCTAAAGGCAACCATGTGGGGGATAGAGTACACCGGTAAACACGTCGTTCACAACACCTACAGGTAATGAGCCTGCTAGTGTTCCACAGGACAGTCTAGAATAGTCTGTGGTCATCATCCATATTCTGCTGAATGACTAGAATAACACCAATAACACCGAGGCCTATCATCTGTTTATTTCACAACAATTATCTACCCATGTTCTACCCAACATATTAGTAGATAAAAATATACATTTTTATACATTGTTTAAAACCTGTATAGCATGCTTTAATCAACACATATTCCACATAACAGATGAGGCATACACACATAACACGTATTTCATAGAGAATATATCAGATCTATGAGATAAAAGAGAATGAATATACATTCACACATATAACTGCAAAATATATACACAGAACACGTATTTTATATAGAATACTTCCCGTATTCGCAAATACATTCAACAATTACTTGTATAATATCGTGTATTGAAAAGGGACTATACACTCACTTGATCGGAAGACGATCGGGCAGCACTACGGCTTGCAGAAGTAGTGTCTCTCCGTAGATCTGGAAGATCTTCACAAAAACGGGGCTCCTCGCGGGCAGGGCTTCGGCTCGGGAATAACGCTCTTTGGGATCCTCGGGGCTTCAGATCTTGCTTCGGGGCTCGGGAATAATACCGGGGCTTCGGGATATGATTGGCACGCAAATCGAGGCAAAAACTTAGAGAGAAAGTAAGAAAAATCGCAAGGAAATGGCTGATCTCGACTTCTATTTATAGGCTGCTGGGTCTGGGATTACGCGGGACGTAATCTCAAATTACGCGGGGCGTACTCAGTACGCTGGGCATACTCGAGTTACGCGGGGCGTACTTTGACGTCACTGCGTCCGTCGACTGGTGGCACTTGAGTATTGGTCAGACAAGTTGCATCCGACTGAGTACGCTCGGCGTACTCAAATTACGCTGGGCGTAATTGACTCGTCGAACTTCTAAATTGCGTAACTTTCACATACGAGCTCCATTTTTGACGTTCTTTATATCCATGCGAAGGTCAGACCATACTCTACAACTTTCATTTAGAATCCGTCGGCTAATTTTGAATTTTATTTATATTATTTATTTTTAGAAGGCCGGGACAGAAAAACTTCGTTATAAATTCATAACTTCTTCGTCTGACGTCCGTTCTCGCCTAACTTTTCATCGTTTCGCTACTAACAACGAGATCTTCGATTCTCGTTTAGATTGTTTCGGCTAAAAACCGCTCGATCTCAAATAGAGTATTCGGGCTGCATACTGCCCATTCGAAACTTAGAAAAATCATAACTTCCTCATAAGAAGTCAGATTTGGGTGTTCCTTTTATGCACGCTCTCGATTTAACGAAATCTACGACTTTCGTTTAGATCGCTAAGGCTAAATATCGCTCTGTCTTAAATTCATATTTTACGTCACTCGGCGTCGTGCCGGTTCTGTCGCGAAACTTCGACAGGTCATAACTTCTTCGTTATAACTCGGATTTTGGCATTTCTTATATCTCCGGAATCGATGTTTCAACCACTACAACTTTATGCAAAGATATCGGGCTTATCTCACACTTTAATTTTGACGCTTATTTTATTCTTAATTCATTAAATTATAAAAATTAAGAAAATACACACATAAATCACATAATTCAAATAATTCACAAATAATACATTTTATTCTTTCAAATTGGGGTTACAAAGGTTAACCTACACTATTATATTGCTAAATATGGCAAGCCCAGAAACACGGGCGTTACAATTCTCTCCACCTTAGAATGATTCCGTCCCCGGAATCACACACCAGCAAACAAATGCGGATAGCGACTCATCATGTCACTCTGTGTCTCCCAGGTGAGATTTGGCCTATTCGCGTGTTTCCATCGGACAAGCACTAACTCAACCATCTTACGTCGCAATTTCTTAGTCTTTCGGTCAACGATTGCCTCCGGTTCCTCAATCAACCTTTTGTTCTCATCGATCCTCAACTCCGAAAGTGGAATTATGTCGGGAACTTCTCCCGTGAACTTCCTCAAGTAACACACATGAAAAGTGTTATGAATTCCATTCAGTTCTTTAGGTAGTTCGAGCTTGTAAGCTTGGTTCCCAATTCTATGAATAACTTTAAACGGTCCAATAAACCTTGGACTTAACTTTCCCCTTTTACCAAATCTTATAAGTCCCTTCCACGGCGAGACTTTAAGCTAAACCGAATCTCCAACTTCAAAACTCATCGGTCTTCGCTTTTTGTCAGCATAGCTCTTTTGACGGTCCTGAGCTGCTAACATTCTTTCCTTAATTCTTTTCAACTTTGCAGCAGTTTGATGGACTATCTCCGGTCCCATAAATGCTTTTCCCCAGCCTCAAGCCAACAAGACGGCGTACGACACTTATGTCCAGACAATGCTTGGTAAGGTGCCATCTTAATGCTCGAGTGGAAACTATTATTATAGGAAAATTCTACCAAAGGTAAATGTTCATCCCAATTACCTAGGAATTCCAAGGTACACGCTCTCAGCATATCTTCAAGTGTTTGTATCGTTCTTTCGCTCTGACCATTAGTCTGCGGATGGTAAGTTGTACTTAAACATAACTTGGTACCCAATTCCTCTTGTAGACTTTTCCAAAATCGCGAGGTGAAACGGCTATCACAATCCGACACAATCGTTAGCGGAACACCGTGAAGCCTCACAATTTCCTTCGCATAAGAATTCGCAAGCTTTTCCATAGACCATTTCTCGTTGGCTGCTATGAAATGCGCACTCTTAGTGAATCGATCAACGACGACCCAAATCATGTCGTGACCACTTTTTGTTCTGGGTAGTTTAGTGACAAAATCCATAGCAATGTCTTCCCACTTACCCATAGGCACAGGTAATGGTTCTAAACTCCCGTATGGATTCTGATGTTGTGCCTTGACTCTTGCACAAGTCACACACTCGACCACATACTTCGCAATGTCGAGCTTCATCGTCGGCCACCAATAATAGGGTTTCAGGTCCCTATACATTTTTGTGCTACCGGGATGAATCGAGTACATGGTTTTGTGAGCTTCTTCCATCAGAAGATCTCTGACTCCTCCTGTCTTAGGTATCCAAATCCGATCTTGGAACACCTTCAATCCGTGACTGTTTACACTGAACACCAACGTTTTGCCCAAACGTTCCCCCTTCCGGTCATTCTTCTCAGAAGCTTCGCTTTGAGCTTTCTTTATACTTTCCAAAATAGTCGAGACAACTTCACTTCTCAACGCTCTTGGCCTTCTCCTTTCAAGATTGAATTTCCGACTGAGAGCATCAGCAACAACATTGGCTTTACTGGGGTGGTAAAGTATCTCACAGTCGTAGTCTTTAAGTAATTCCAGCCAGCGTCGTTGCCTCATATTTAATTCTTTCTGACCAAAGAGATATTGGAGACTCTTATGATCAGTAAAAAGTTTGCACTTCGTGGCATAGAGGTAATGCCTCCATATTTTCAGTGCGAAAACTACCGCTGCCAACTCCAAATCATGAGTCGGGTAGTTCTTTTCGTGCTCTTTCAGCTGTCGAGACGCATATGCGATCACCTTATCCCTTTGGGTCAAAACACAACCCAATCCAACTCCATACACATCGCTATAAACAGCGAAGTCTTCAACTCCATTGGGTAGAGAAAGTATCGGTGCCTCGCATAGTTTCTTCTTTAGTCTCTCGAATGCTTCTTTATGCTTATCACTCCAAGCATAAGCAGCTCCTTTGTGGGTCAAAGATGTTAATGGACTAGCGATCGAAGAAAAGCCTTGGATAAACCTTTGGTAATATCCGACTAATCTTAAAAAGCTTCGGATCTCCGTGGGACTTTTTGGTTGTTCCCACTTCATCACAGCTTCGATCTTCGTTGGATCAACCATTATCCCTTCTTGGTTGACCACGTGACCTAAGAATTGGACTTCACGAATCCAAAAATCACATTTGGAGAACTTCGCATACAGCTTCTCCTTCTTCAAGACTTCTAACACTTCTCGCAAGTGTCTGCCATGCTCCTCTTGGCTTTTCGAATAAATCAGAATGTCATCTATGAACACTATCACAGATTTATCAAGGAACGGATTACAAACTCTGTTCATTAAATCCATGAATGCTGCTGGAGCATTGGTTAGTCCAAACGACATAACCAAAAACTTGTAGTGTCCATATCGCGTTTTGAATGCAGTCTTCTCTATATCCTGCTCTCTTACTTTCAGCTGATGATATCCTGACCTCAGGTCGATCTTTGAAAAATAACTTGAACCTTGTAGTTGATCGAATAGGTCATCAATCCTTGGCAACGGATATCTATTCTTTATTGTTGCCGTATTCAGCTCTCGGTAATCAATGCACATCCTCATGCTTCCTTCTTTCTTCTTTACGAATAACACCGGAGCTCCCCAGGGTGATGAACTAGGTCTTATGAAACCTTTGTCCAATAACTCCTGAAGTTGCATCATTAGCTCCTTCATCTCCGTCAGTGCTAATCGATAAGGGGCTTTTGCAATTGGCGTTGTTCCGGGAAACAAGTAAATACGAAATTCTACTTGCCGATCGGGTGGTAATCCAGGAAGATCTTCTGGAAATACTTCTGGATAATCACACACAACAGGAATATTTTGCATCACCTTCTTTTCCTTCTTAGCATCGATCACGAATGCTAAGTATGATGTACACCCCTTGGTCAAACATTTTCTGGCTTTCATTAGAGAAATGATTCCAGAATTTACTCTGCGTTTATCTCCGTACACCATAAACGATTCCTTCCCAGGCGGGTTCACTTTCACTATTTTCTTCTTGCATAAAATTTCGGCATCATTGGCGCTAAGGCAATCCATTCCCAAAACGATGTCGAAACCATTAAGTTTGATAGGCAATAATTCCTCGTGGAACTTATTCCCATTCAGATCAATTAAGATGTTTTTCATACGATGGCTAACAGGTACAAACTTGCCACTAGCAACTTCGACTAATAAGGCATTATCTAGTCTATCAACAGGCAAAGCTATTTTTCTATCAAATTCATGCGATATAAAGGAGTAGTTGGCTCCAGAATCAAACAAAATTTGGGCAGGCAATTTGTTAACGAGAAAGGTACCTAAAGCGACATCAGCGTCATCTTTAGCAGCTTCCAGTGTCATCTGGAATGCTCTCGCCTTTGGCTTTGGCGGAATGTTGGGTCTTGCTGCTTCCTTCTTTTTCGGACAATCCCTTGAGATGTGCCCCTCCTCACCACAACCATAACAAACATTCTTGGTGAAGGTGCAGTCATTGGAATAATGCCCTGGCTTTCCACATTTGAAGCATGTGGTTTCCCCGCCACACTTCCCATGATGCTTCTTCTTGCACTTGTCGCACCATTTCGCCTCTACCTTTCCTCCACTTCCCTTCGAACTGGACTTCGAGAATTTACTTTTCTTGCTGGACCCTGAAAATCCATCGATTTTCCTCATCTAACCAACCTATGACCTTTCCAGACCTTTTTCCCTTATCTGGGTCTCAACATTTCTAGCAGCCCAGATGGCGGCTTTCAATGTGGTTGCCTGCTTAACCATTGGACCATAGTCCACTGGTAGTCCAAGGGCAAACTTGTTGACCTTAGAGAGTTTTGTAGGCACCAAATATGGGATAAACTTCATCTTTTCTGTGAAACTTGCAGTGTATTCAGTAACGCTCAATTTCCCTTTCTTCAAATTCTGAAACTCATTACCGATTTCCAGAAGGTCCTGCTCGGAGCAGTATTGTAGTTTCAGTTGTTCCACAAAGTCTTCCAAAGACATTTTGCTTGCTTCTCCCTTGGGCATAGAGTCAGCTAACAACTTCCACCAACTCAACACGCCAGATTTTAGCAGAGGGATCGCAAGAGCGGTCTTCTGCCTGTTGCTGCATTCGCAACTTTCAAACATAGTCTCCATTTCGGAGACCCAGTCCATAACTTGTACCGGCGTCGGGCTTCCGGATAGACATGGTGGTTTGGATGCCATGAAATCCTTATACTTGCACCCACGACCATCATTTCCTCCATACTGGTTATTGCGTCTAACCACTGGTTGTTCGTCTTGACCAATGATACCACTAAAGTTTTCTCCTTCAGACTGCCCTCCATTCTCCTCGGGCTCTTCCGCTTGAATTGACGGTTCTTCACGATTCTGCCTAAGCAGGCGTCTTGTTTCTTCCATCTGACGATCCAACATCATTTGAATCATCATTTGTACACCAGCCATTGTTATCGGCTCAGGTGCATCAGCTACAACAGGTACTTGTTGATTTACAGGCGGTTGATTCCTGTTTTCATCAGCATTTCCAACTCCGCTTCTTGTTCTCACCATTTTTGATCTACACACCGAATAATTTCACCTTATTACTCCAAACGATTATATGCTAGTTCTAATATCGTATACATACGCTTAGAATCCTAAACACATAAACCTTCAGATCCGGTTGGCAACAAACCGTAGATCCGAACAAACAATATCATATATGGCAACATATAACATTTAGCACATAAAAGCATTTTAGGCAACTTTCCTAAAATAAACTAGTGCTCGTGTCTAAAATTTATCAGACACACATCTCACAATCTCCACTTAGCATACTAAGTTTAAGTCTAGAAATCCTACAAATTCCTAGTTCGCTTAAACTAATGCTCTGATACCAACTGTGACATCCCCAAAATCTCGGCCAGAAAAGACCGATTTCATTTATGCTTTTTAAAACATTTTCAGAGTAAATCCTTTTACTTTTAAAAGAGATGTGGAATTTGTTCCCAAAAACAAAACATGATAAAATAGATATTTATCAAAACATTTCATATAGAAATATGATTTCATTTCATAATCAAAAGTCGGGATGTCATGTTCCGATACAGATCATAAAGCATAAACGATAACATTACAAGTCATTCAACAAATATATACATATACAGACTGGTAAACAAAACAACTTGATGATTCGCCCATCTTAAGCTCTTGCGCCACTTCCTGTAATACAAATAAACTGAGTGGGTCAGGCTTGGGAGCCTGGTGAACATATAGGGTTTTCAAACCCACAATAATTATATTTAATTACAACAATCCACAATAAACCCGATTACCCATTCCTGTTATCCTCACTTTACGTCCCTAAAATAACTTCTATTATAAAGAACCTAATTCAGGATTTTCATCGGGACGCACATTACTGCAGAGGGGCTTCCTCAAAAATAAGTATCCTAAAGGCAACCATGTGGGGGATAGAGTACACCGGTAAACACGTCGTTCACAACACCTACAGGTAATGAGCCTGCTAGTGTTCCACAGGACAGTCTAGAATAGTCTGTGGTCATCATCCATATTCTGCTGAATGACTAGAATAACACCAATAACACCGAGGCCTATCATCTGTTTATTTCACACCAATTATCTACCCATGTTCTACCCAACATATTAGTAGATAAAAATATACATTTTTATACATTGTTTAAAACCTGTATAGCATGCTTTAATCAACACATATTCCACATAACAGATGAGGCATACACACATAACACGTATTTCATAGAGAATATATCAGATCTATGAGATAAAAGAGAATGAATATATATTCACACATATAACTGCAAAATATATACACATAGCACGTATTTTATATAGAATACTTCCCGTATTCTCAAATACATTCAACAATTACTTGTATAATATCGTGTATTGAAAAGGGACTATACACTCACCTGATCGGAAGACGATCGGGCAGCACTACGGCTTGCAGAAGTAGTGTCTCTCCGTAGACTTGGAAGATCTTCAAAAAAACCGGGCTCCTCGTGGGCAGGGCTTCGACTCGGGAATAACGCTCTTCGGGATCCTCGGGGCTTCGGATCTTGCTTCGGGGCTCGGGAATAATACCGGGGCTTCGGGATATGATTGGCATGCAAATCGAGGCAAAAACTTAGAGAGAAAGTAAGAAAATTCGCAAGGAAATGGCTGATCTCGAGTTCTATTTATAGGCTGCTGGGTCTGGGATTACGCGGGGCGTAATCTCAAATTACGCGGGGGGTACTCAGTACGCTGGGCGTACTCGAGTTATGCGGGGCGTACTTTGACATCACTGCGTGCGTCGACTGGTGGCACTCGAGTATTGGTCAGACAAGTTGCATCCGACTGAGTACGCTGGGCGTAATTGACTCGTCGAACTTCTAAATTGCGTAGCTTTCGCATACGAGCTCCGTTTTCGACGTTCTTTATTTCCTCGCGAAGGTCAGACCATACTCTACAACTTTCATTTAGACTCCGTTGGCTAATTTTGAATTTTATTTTTATTATTTATTTTGAGAAGGCCGGGACAGAAAAACTTCGTTATAAATTCATAACTTCTTCGTCTGACGTCCGTTCTCGCCTAACTTTTCATCGTTTCGCTACTAACAACGAGATCTTCGATTCTCGTTTAGATTGTTTCGGCTAAAAACCGCTCGATCTCAAATCGAGTATTCGGGCTGCATACTGCCCAGTCGAAACTTAGAAAAGTGATAACTTCCTCATACGAAGTCAGATTTGGGCGTTCCTTTGATGCACGCTCTCGGTTTAACGAAATCTACGACTTTCGTTTAGATCTCTAAGGCTAAATATCGCTCTATCTTAAATTCATATTTTACGTCACTCGGCGTCGTGCCGGTTCTGTTGCAAAACTTCGACAGGTCATAACTTCTTCGTTATAACTCGGATTTTGGCATTCCTTATATCTACGAAATCCTTTTTTCAACCACTACAACTCTATGCAAAGATAGCGAACTTATCTCACACTTTAATTTTGACGCTTATTTTATTCTTAATTCATTAAATTATAAAAATTAAGAAAATACACACATAAATCACATAATTCAAATAATTCACAAATAATACATTTTATTATTTCAAATTGGGGTTACAAAGGTTAACCTACACTATTACATTGCTAAAAATGGCAAGCCCAGAAACACGGGCGTTACACCCCCTCCCTTCAATCATTCATATGTGCCCAAGCCTTTGTCCAAAGAAGAGATTGCCAATGAATCATTTATGGTTTATGGTAAGCCCTCCGGTTTTATTTCGGGAGGATTTATTAATGTTGAAAGTACTAACATTTCTACTTCTCCTGCAGATCAATCCTTGAATCAGTCAAAGCACGAAGTTGAAGGATGTGTTTCTGAAAATAAAATCGAGTCTAAACCTGAAGCTTTAGTTTTTAATAAAGACAATACATTTTCTGATATTTCTAAAGACAATGTTTTTGTGATGGTGTTTTTATGACTTCTGATACTGGTTTGAATGTTCTGAAAAAGTCTGGTTTGAACATTGTGGTTGACAATTTTAATGTTTGTGATAAAGATGTTGAAACACCACTTGTCTCACAACCCTCCCCATCCCACGCACCCTCACTTTCCTCACAACCTAATAATGTTGTTTGTTCTTGTTAGAAAAGAAATGGTGCAGGTTGGGAAAACAAATCTGATCAATGTAGTACAAGCTATAACAATAATAAGCAGATTTGCTTTAATTGCAGTACTAGTGGTCATATTGCTAGAAATTGTCAAAATCGTATGTTTGTGAGTTATAACCTTCCAAGAGGAGAGAACGAGTTCAGAGGAAGGAATTTAAATAAAAACTCCTCTAGAAGTCGTTCTCGAAATGATGATTGGGCAGATGAACGGAATAGAAAATGGGCTGTTTTTCAAAGACATAAAAGGTTTTTTAATCACCATGTCCCAGGCAGTCTGCCAAAAACGAGCACAGCCAAGCCAAGGTCAAGCTCCTCACAAAGCCACAATCGGTCTTCAACCAACTCTGGTAGAATTCACACAAACGTTAAGCAGACTGATAAACACTCCATGACTAAATCAACTGGGACATTTAGAAAACCTAATTATAAATGGCTGCCCAAACCTGCTCTCAGTACATCATTTGTGTCCTCAGAAAAATCTAAATATGACAAATCTGAAAAGGCATCGGGATCACCCAGGAAGGTCATGACTTGGGTACCCAAATCTAATTAAACCCGCACATTTTGCAGGGACAGTTGCGGGGAAATGTCGTCAGACCCTGGTTCATCGACAGCGGCTGTTCCCGGCATATGACGGGAGATATCGCCCGACTACACAACATTCAATCATTTAAATGGGGGATATGTCTCTTTTGCGGGTGGAGAGGGTGGTAAAATCACTAAATGAGGAACCGTCTCAAATGGAGTTTTAATTTTCGAAAATGTCAATTTTGCTCCCGAGTTGAAACATAGTTTGTTAAGCGTTTCTCAGATCTGTGACAAGGGCTATTCTACACATTTCACTGACAATGAATGCATGATTCTGAAGCCTGGCTTTGTCATCCCAGAAGAATGGATTCTTGTAAAATCAAAAAGGGATGGGAATGCCTATATTATCGATATGAATAGCAATCTTCCAGAACAAGTAACGTGTCTTTTCTCCAAGATCTCCGAGCAAACTGCCATGCTGTGGCACCGAAGATTAGGTCATGCTAATGCCAAGAACCTAAATCGTCTTGTAAAGAATGAGATGGTCCATGGGCTGCCCGTCAAGGACTTCATTACGTTTGAGAAATGTGCGTTGTGTGCTCAAGGAAAGCATCATAGAAAGCCGCACTTGCCAAAACAGGTCAATTCAATTACCCAGGTTCTTCAATAACTTCATATGGATTTGTTTGGTCCAGTTAATGTTCTAAGCATAAACAGAAGCTCTTACTGTCTGGTTGTGATTGATGATTTCTCTCGATTTACGTGGTTATTCTTTCTATCCAACAAAGCTGGCGTTTCTGAATTGATCAAGAAATTCATAGTATTAGTTGAGAACCAGACAAACAATCGGGTGAAGGCGCTTCGTACCGATAACGAAACAGAGTTTAAGAATTCTGTTCTCGATTATTTCTGTGTGGAAAAGGGTATTTTGCGTCAATTTAGTTTGGCTCATAAACCTCAGCAAAATGGTGTTGCTGAAAGACAGAACAAAACACTAAAAGACGCTGCAAGAACAATGTTGTGTGATTCAAAGCTGTCAGTGTTCTTCTGGGCTGAGTCGATAAACACTGCCTGTTATGTTCAGAATCGAGTACTTATCAACAAAGACCAGATGAAAACTTCGTATGAAATTTACTATGGACACAAGCCATCAGTCAGTCATTTCCGTGTATTTGGCTGTCCTTGCACCCTCCTTTACTTAGATGCCAACCCGAAGTTTAATGCCAAGGCCGATGACTGCTATTTTGTAGGGTATGCTGCTTGCACTGCCTATAGAGTCTATAATAAGAAAACCAAACAGATTGTAGAATCCTATGACGTGAGTTGGTTGGAAGAAAATGAGACAGACGCTAGAGTGGGTCCGGATTGGTTGTTTGATTACACGTCACTTTTCAAATCATTGAATGTGTCCTCAAGTAATCTATCTAGATCTGATTCGTATTGGAAGAGTATTTCTGAAGAGGAAGACGAAGAAGTTGTGTACAAGCCGCTATCCACATCGTCTACTTCATCGAAGGGGAAGTCTAAAATTTCACTTGAGGGAGAGTCCTCTGGCTCACAGAAGGGAGGATCCCAAGTTATGTCTGAGGGCGAGTCCTCCGCTGCACCATAGGGGAAGTCTTCTGCAACATCTTCGGGAGAGTCCTCTGCCACACCTCAAAGGGGGTCGACTTTACTTTTCGATAGTCCTCAATCTTCAGTCCAATCTGATTCTCATGATGCTGATACTACACCACATATGTCAATGGAGAAAGAGTTTATTCCAAATGATGCTTCCACTGTCTCCATAACTTTTATGAAATTACTCTTTCCTGATCTTATCGCAGATGAGTTTGTTGCAGAACCATCTGGCACTGCTCAACCAGCAAATGAAGGAGGTATCAATATTCACACTTTTCCTGTCTCTTTAAATGACATCAACTAAGAAATACCTTCAAGGGTTCAACGCGATCATCCGATCGAAAATGTCATTGGTCAGCTAGGTGACGGTGTTAAAACCAGAAGTCAGAGTGGAGACGTCAATACATGTCTGTACTCTTGCTTTATTTCTCAAATCGAGCCCAAGAATGTAGAAATGGATCTAAATGAACCTAGCTGGGTGGATGCAATGCATGAGGAATTGCACCAATTTGAAAAACTCGGTGTTTGGAAGTTAGTTGAATTACTGAAGGGCAAGAAGTCTCTTGACACCCGATGGGTTTATCACAACAAGCAGGATGATACAGGGGTCATTGTGCGAAACAAAGCTCGCTTGGTAGTTCGTGGGTTTCGACAAGTCGAGGGTCTTGATTACACTGAAGTTTATGCTCCAGTAGCTCGCCTGGAGGCTATCCGTATCTTCCTAGCGTATGCCTCTTACATGAACTTTACCGTTTATGAAATGGACGTCAAGACTGCCTTTTTGTATGGCAAGGTGAAGGAAGAGATCTACGTTGATCAACCCCCAGGGTTTGTTGACTTGAAGTATCCTAATCATGTCTACTAATTGGACAAGGCATTGTATGTGTTACATCAAGCTCCTAGAGCGTGGTATGCGACACTAACAAAGCATTTGCTCGAACATGGTTACTCTTGCGGCACTATCGATCAAACCTTGTTCATAAAGCACGTCGACAAGGACCAGATACTCGTACAAATATATGTCGACGATATTATCTTTGGATCAACCAGTTAGCAAATTTGCAAGGAGTTCGAGGATGTAATGAAGAAACGATTCGAAATGAGTTCGTTGGGGGGAAATGACCATGTTTTTGGGGCTTCAGGTTAAACAGAATTCAACCGGGATCCTGCTACATCAGGCCAAGTATGTGGAAGATATTCTTGAGAAGTTTGAGTTTCACGATGCGAAACCTGCGTCAACACCGATGGCTGAACGACCTCTTTTGACTCCAGACCCTGAAGGCGAATCCGTAGATCAAACTCATTATTGATCAATGATCGGATCGCTAATATATCTTACTGCAAGTCGACATGACATAATGTTTGTGGTTTGTCAATGCGCACGCTATCAGGCTAACCCTACACTCTCTCATCTTATTGCTGTCAAAAGATTTTTTTGATATATCAAAGGAAGCCCTAAATTGGGTCTTTGGTATCCGAAGAATTCTGAATTTGATCTTTATGCTTTTACTGACAGTAATTATGGAGGCTGTGAGCTTGACAGGAAATCAACCTCAGGAGGATGTCAGTACTTAGGTCACCGGCTAGTTTCGTGGCAATGCAAGAAGCAACACATTGTCTCGACTTCCACAGCAGAGGCGGAATACGTTGCTGCCTCAGCTTGTTGCTCTCAAGTTATCTGGATCCAACATCAGCTGTTGGACTACGGTTTGAATTATTTTGAAACCCCCACTATTGTGATAATGAAGCGGCAATTCAAATTACAAAAAACCCAGTCCAACACTCTAAAACCAAGCACATCGACATTAAAATTCACTTTATCAGAGACTGTTTTGAATGATCATTAATTCGGCTAGAACAAGTCCACACTGATAATAATGTGGCAGACTTGTTCACAAAGCCATTTAACAAAGCTCGCTTCGATGTGCTTGTCGGATTTCTAAAAATGATACGTTTTGAGGATTAAATTTCTTTTTTTTTAATTACTATTTAGTTATTCTTTTGTCTCAAATTTGTTTTCAATTTTTATTTATTTTGTTAAGAATTTTTTATTTTTCTTTTGGTTTCTTGTTTTTAGGACTAAATACTTTTTTTTTAGGTTAGATTAAATTTGCGCATCGTTTTTCACTTTACTTTTATTCTCATCCATGAACAAATTTAGGGGGAGAAATATAAAAATCCAAAAACAACAAAAATCCAAAATCCAAAAAAAAAAAAAAATCAAAAAAATCCAAAAACAGTTTCGCTTGTGGGTATTATGATGGGAAATGAAATTAACAAGTGATAACGGGCAATCTGAATCGGCGTAACGTACCTAAGGTGAATCGTCTAGGCTCTGTGCTCGATGTGCTGGTAGGCACGAAAGATTTTAAATGGACTTGACTAGGAAAAGTTGAACCTAATGAATTTTAAGGACTTGACAAACTTTGACCTAGTTAGATCCGTTTAACCTGATGTCACGACGCTCGAATAGGTTAAGCAGGGAGATATACATGAGAATCTACTCGTCACATTAATTGAACCCATACTTGGAACCGTGGTTTAACTTTTCCTCGATGTGCGGATTCTGTCCTTAATTCCGGTTGGATGGGACGACTGGTAAATTCTGATAAATTAGGTATGTAGAATATCATTTTCTTTCTTTCCGTCTGTTAGTCATCTGTTGTCTCCTTTGCATGACTTCTAATCCGACCAGGTACACAACATATGCAACTCTATTTCTCTGCAGGCTATATATGTGAAATACTTCTTATCTGTTAGTCATATGTTGTCTCCTTTGCGCGACTTCTAATCTGACCTGGTACACAGCATATGCAACCTTCTTCTTCTCAACCCCTCTGAAGTAGTAAGTAATAGAATTCTGATTCTTTCCTCTCTCTGAATGGTTGTCTGCCCACCCGGTGTAAGGAGTACTCTGGAAGTTCTTGATGGCTGGGGCATATTAGGAAGCGGGAAACACATTCCGGTACACTTAAAATTGAACTCATACAGATTGTCTGTAGATCTCACTGCTCTTTTTACGTGGACAACAATATCCCTGGTTGTAGTCAGTTCAATGGTCATAAGGTGAATTTATTTAAGATTTAGGAGTTATCATAATAACAGAAATTTACTATTAGATATATGCTTGAATCATGTCATTGGTAAAATGTCCAAAACGGTCACAAATCTTTCGTGTTTAAGTGGACCACAATACTGGCAATCGGTCAGACGAAGATGTGAAGATAAAGGTACCGACAAGTGGAATAAGGCTGTCCAACAACTTTGATCCTAGCTTCACAAAAGGAATTATAATGGTTAAAGTTTTGTTTTGTCAAATTTTTAATTTGAATTTTATTTTTTCTTTTAAAATTTAATTTAATTTTATTTTATTTTTAAATTTTAATTTTTAATTTTTAATTTTTAATTTTTAATTTTTAATTTTTAATTTTTACTTTCATAGTTTTTACTAGATTTTAATTTTTCAGCAATTAAACCTTTTATTTTTTAAGTATTTCTAAATAATCCTCAAAGTCTTTTATTTTTTTTTATTGAAATTTGAAAAATACTGGATAGTTATCACGTAAGAGGATAATTAGTGGTAAAAAGGGGTAAATAAGGAGTTCACTGCCGGAATCTCCTTATTCACGAGATTCCGGCCGCAAACCCTACTCAAGCCCTCTCAAACCTTCGAAATTTTTTTTGTGTGATTTTTGGAAAACCGCTTCAATCATCACGTAGGTAATAACTTCTAGATCACATATATGTATTTTATTACGATTTTCACCGTGTAATTTGTCCGAAAATCGAAGAAACGACTCCGACGGAGCTTACGGCCGTAAGCTTGGGCCGTAAACTCCGTTTTGGCTTTCAATCCTTGTTATTTTGTTGCAATTCGTCCATTTATATACATCTATTGGGGTATTATCTGTCAATTCGTTGTAATGGTGTGATTTCTGCAATTATTTCGAGAATTTGTTCATCGACCGTAAACTCCTCTTAAGCCATGAACTGGGAGTTTACGGCCCAAGAACTGGGAGTTTACTGCCTTCGAAATTTGCTCTTTAAAATACATGTGTTATTTTCGCGAAATGAGTTTGTCGTGGTTTTAAGGCCGTAAACTTCGAGTTTACGGCCCAAGAACAAAAGATATCAAATTTTTAATAAATTAATTTGGTAACTGGTTTTTGGCAGTAAACTAAATTTTTCTTAAGAAAATTTTGTTTTGATCATTTTTTTGGTCAAAATAATTTTTTTTAAGAAATCATTTCTCTTACAGTTTGTGGTTGAGTGCAGACAATGGCAAATTTGACGTTTGCAGACATGCACAATCTCGCCATCATACTTGCATATCCTCCGGCGATTCACTCAGACATGCGGTCAATGATTCATCGATTGCGGGAATGCTGCTTGGCGACTACTATCACTGTCAACCCGGTTGTGTATCAGAACCTGATAAGAGAATTTTGGGCGACCGCCAGAACAAACATGGATGACGATGGCAACTTCATGGTAAATGCTAGGGTCCAAGGATGTGAGATCGTGATCAATGAAGGCTTTATTCGAGAGGCTCTGCTTATTGATGATCAACCAAATTTCTCGACCGAAATTGGAATTGAAGATGCTCAACGAATTCTTCGAAGAATGAGCTACGAAGGAACCTTTCCACCAACTCTGAAAAAGTTATTACACCCGTATTGGAGGTTCCTGGCGCACGTGTTTGTTAGCTGCGTCTCGGGTAGGAGGTTGGGCGCAGATGAGATTTCTCAACGCACAACTGGTGCTCTCGTCTCTCTCGCTGCTAGAGGGAGGTTCAATTTTTCCAATTTCATCTTGGACGAGTTCGTTATTAACATTAGAGCCTCCACCCGAGACACCTTCCTCTTATATCCTCGCTTTGTTCAGCTGTCTATCAACATTCAGTTTCCAGATGTGAGAAAGGAAGGAGAGACTCTCGATATGAAGTCTTTGGGTCCACACACTATGGGACTCATTAAACAAAATCGCAGAGGCAAAGTTGTGTTTCAGGGGTTGTATCCACTAGAAAATTTTGGAAAGTTCACAGAGCTAAATGAACTCACAGAGTCCTATGATTCTTCTGAACGGACCTCTTTTGAACCAGCTTCCGTTGAAAGGTCAACTCCAAACAATCCGATTATTAATGTTTCTGAGGATGAGAGTTCTGAGAAAGAAGATACACCAACTCCTGACGCTCAAATATTTTCAGAACATGAACATGAGTTAGGTCATATTCAAGATAATGCGGAAATGAACGTTGAGATGGGAGGGAATATTGGGGAAGACAGAAATGACTCTTTTGATGATCTTGACCTCACAGGGTTCGATAATGATGATATTGTTGCTTCATTAGCTAGCAGTGTAAATGTGGCGTCACATGAGAACCTTGATGCTATTTTCTACAATGTCGATGACGTTGTTCCCCCAACAACTGAGACAAGGAAGTCTAGTGAGACTATTGAAAATGAAACTCCAACATCCGGGCAAATGGTGCCTACTTCAACTCCTATGGAGACAGTTATAGGATGTTCCCCTTCTATATCTGCTTCTCCTACTACTGAACCGTTTGCAAGTGTTTTTACTCCACAGTCTGATCAGCCCCCATCGAAAAGGCAAAGAAGCGATTTGAGGCAGGGCAAAGTAATTGCAAGACTTGTCAGCAGCCTCCCTGTACCACCAGTTATTACTGCCACCACCAGACTCACAACAATAAAGATGTTTCCAACAGGTCCAAGCTCTGTGTTTAATGTCAGTGATTCTTCTGCACCTCCTGGTTTCTCTATTCCAAGATATACCCGTGATGATGCATCTGAAAGGTTGGCTTTGCACATGGCCGAAGAACAACTTCTAACGCCAGATCCTCGAGGAAAGGGTGTTTCTATTGAAGAAGGTGGTTCTAGGGGTGACAATCTAACTCTTTCTGGTTTGCAAAAGGAAATTTCGGTTCCAAGCCAGAAAAATATTGAGTTAGATATTCAAGTGACGGAAATTCGCGCTGAGAATGCTAAGCTTAATATTCAAGTCTCCAAGTTGCAATCCGATAAGTCTAGTCTTGGGGTAGAAGTGGCTGAGCTTAAACAGGATAAAAAGTTGAAGTCTAAGCAGATCTCTGACTTACAGGATCACTTCAATCTGCTAACTTCAAGTTATTTTGAACTGAAAAGGAAACTCGAGGAAGACTTTGGCAACAAGTATCAAACATCTGTTGAAGAACAAAGGATCAATCTTAATGTACAAGCTTTCCCAGTTAATTTACATGTCGGTCAATCCTTTGGTACTGTTAGTCGTGGTGAGGATGCACCTCCTCTGGCTCCACATATAGTAGAAACCATTCGTCGTGATCAAGATGAAGAAGCAACGAAAGGGCAATTGCTGTTTAAAAGGAACTCTAACCTAAATGCTTCTTGGGATGAACCGTTAATCACAATGACCGATCTTGAAGTGGTTCGATTCCGAGATTCTTTTGGAGATCGATCGGGAGTGGCTTCGTGGGGGTTCCATGATCCCCTTAAGATGTGGATTGTGATTCGAAAAAGTGGTAATTCTGAGTTGTATAAGAATAGCCATGATTTTAGCTCATTCACGAGGATTGATTTGACAGAGCTGTCTCGAGCTCCCTTCATCAATCTAATGAATAATCCACAAGTCACTCAATTCAAGCACTTCCTTGATGATCAAGTCAAAAAGGGGTTTCTTTCCATGCCAACTGCAGAATCTGTGATTTTTGAACATCCAGATGTTATTGATCACTCTACCGACAAACCCCTGCAAGTGGTAATGTGGCCAGCGACGAAACAGGTTAAACAGTTTCCTGTGCTTCAAGTTTATCAGGATGGGTCTATTGGTTCGTTAGAGTGCTGGGTCTTTGATGAGATCACCTCTGGTGCAGTCCTGAAGCTCAAGAATGGATGCATAAGACTTTATGATCGAAGAGACTTGTTGTAGTTCCGGATGTGGGATATTCATTATCTCAGCAACTTTCAAATCAAAGTTGTTGAAGATATCTATGAAGACTGTGCGAAGGTGTATACGACAATGGTTGCAGAAATTTTGAGCAAACGCATGTGGAATGGAGCTATGGGGCAAATGGATGTTATGATCGTCAACAAAGGATGACCTTGGACTAGTCCAAACCAATGGGGAGATTGAAAGGCATAGAATGATGGTTTGGTCTAGGTGTTGCAGTTAGTGATAGGGGTATGTTTGTAATTAGCTTTTTGTCAGTTTACGGCCATAAACACCTTAAGGTCGTAAACTACTCACGGTCTTGGGTGTCTATATATATAGGGTTGTGTCAGACGTAATGTTGGTTGATGCCTTTGGTATTTTGCGGTTCCACCAAGTTGTATCAGACGTTTACGGTTATAAAACGTATGCAAGCTTGGTTTGTTACTTCTTTGTTTATTATTTCTCTTTGTGTGATTGTTATGTGCTTTTAATCACTGGAAAGATCCGATTTTGGACCTTACATATGGTATTTTAAGTAACACACAAAGCTTTATGTTTACAGTTATGGATTTCATGGTTTTTAGGCTGTACTTTTGGCAGTGGGTACTGAGAAGACTCTAGCTTGACTGTAACGCATGCCAAGTTTTAGAGGTATTTGATTATTTCGATTACAAATTTTCCAAGTGCAAAGACTTTATTAATTCGATCGTGGGCCGGATAGATTTTTAAGCTATCAAGTTAGCCGATTACTTAGAAGAGCTTTAGCCAAAGACTGACGACTACCTCAATAATGATGGTTGCATATGATGTGGTGTACAATGCAACGGGTCGTAGAGTATTGTTCAAAAATCTTGTAAAATGGCTAAAGGTCTTGAATTCCATCTCAAGGCCTTTAAAGATTTATTGTCAAAAGCGAGTCGATAGACAGAAAATAGTCGAAAATATTTTTGGTCAAAAGTTTAAGAAAATAGCTTGTGTAGGAAATTTCTCAGAACTTCCGATTGAATACTTCTATCGGAAGAGAGTCTTAGGGGGTGTTTGGGATTGCTTTTAAAACAACTTTTGTCTTTTAACTTTTCAAAAAAATTAAAAAAAATGGCTCAAAGACGTTTGGGTAATGCAAAATATCTTTTAAAATAAGTTTTTGTGTAGGAGAAAAAGTTAGTATTTCAAAAGTCACAAAATCATATTTTTTTTTCTAACTTTTGGGACTTTTTAACATGAAAATATGACTTTTACCCTAAAAGCAAATACAACCACATTTTAAAGACTATCTTTTGAAAAAAGTCACCAGCCAAAAAATTATTTTACAAAAAGCACTTTTAACATCAAAAAGTAATCCCAAACATCCCCTTAACATTTTTTGAAATTTGTCAGACGAAGTTTCCAAGGACATAATGAAATCGTTTTGTCGGATATTATCAAAATTTCAGGATATCTACACATTTTCGACTGGATTTCTCCGGTTTTCTAGTAGTTATATAATCCCGTTGAACATAAAATCAACAATAACACTTGAGCCCTGCAAATGTACAAAATGTGTTGACCACAAAATAAAATAAAAATAAGCAGATAAACTTAAAATGAACGCAAAATAGAACCAGTGTCAATACTTGCCAAACACTGCCAAATACCGGCAGATCAGTATAACGAGGTTCATACAATATTTAATCAGGTTTACCAATCACAAGCAAATTATGATATGCTTTCTACCGCCAAACACCAACAGATGGCCAGAAATTACTTTCTATGGACCTAAACAACCCAAAACAAAGTTGTCTTATGTATGGATGGAAATACATATTAAAAAAATAGTTATTATAGATTATATATTGGTATGTATGAAATTTCATGTTTTGTATTTAAAAAACCAAATGTTAAAATCAATACTGAAATTTGTGTTTAAATTATGAAAAACAAAACTCAAGAAATAATGAATGACATGAGGGATTATTTATAAACATATAATTGTAGTATATAATACCTTTCAAAACATTGTAAATCACAGAAACATGAAAGGATGTCAACAAAATTCCAATTGTGTGTCAATATATCAAATATCAAGGATTTGAAAAATATTTATTAACATTATTAGAATATAATTTTTAAATCATGCTACAAAACTTGTATTATATAACTTATAAAAAAAAGAAAAAAAAATCGTACAAAAATATTATTTTCATACAAAATAATATAAACAATTTTTTTTACCGAAATGTTGATATGAAATAGAGAGAGTTCTTTAGCAATTTTTCACTACTATAAATATTAGTCATCACCTTCTTCTAAAACAAGACGAAATCATGTCATCGATTATCCTTTTTTCCCTATTGTTTTTCATTTGTTGTTGTCCTTGCTTTTCACTACCAAAAGGGCCCTCCGATCCTAATTCCCTCTACAAATCCTTTCTCGAATGCCTTCCAACATCATCCCCTCAACCTGACAAAACATTCTCTTCAGTCGTTTACAGCTCCGCCGCTAACTCCTCCGCCTATACCAAAGTTCTAACAGAACACATCAAAAACTTCCGTTACAATACCACCTCCACACCCAAGCCTGCCATCATTATCACTCCAAAAAAAGAAAATCACGTGCAAGCTGCCGTCATCTGCGCCAAAAAACTCAATATCCAGATTAGGATTCGCAGCGGAGGACATGATTACGAAGGAGTCTCCTACACCTCGTCTGAAAAAACTCAGTTCATGGTAATTGACATGCTTAACCTCCGTGCAATTGATATTAATGTCGGCACCGAAACTGCGGTGGTCCAAGCCGGAGCTCATTTGGGTGAATTGTATTATCGGATTTGGGAAAAGAGTAAGGTGCATGGGTTCCCGGCCGGAGCATGTCCGACACTCGGTATTGGTGGACACATAAGCGGCGCTGGTTATGGCACTATGATTCGAAAATACGGGTTGACTGTTGATCATGTGATTGATGCCAAGATCGTCGATGTTAAAGGCCGGGTTTTGGACAGGAAAGCCATGGGTGAGGATCTTTTTTGGGCCATACGCGGCGGCGGTGGCTCCAGTTTTGGTGTCGTATTATCCTTCACTGTGAAACTAGTTCCGGTGCCGAAGGTTACTACTGTTTTCAAGGTAACGAAAAAGGTGGAAGAAAAGGCAGTAGACATCGTTTTTAAATGGCAGTCGGTTATGTCTACAATCGACAAAGATTTGTTTATTAGAGTTTTACTACAGCCGACGACGGAGAAAAACAAGAAAACTGCCCAGGCTACATTTATGGCCCTTTTCTTGGGTGATTCCACCAGGTTGATGGGTTTAATGAGTAAAAGCTTCCCGGAACTAGGATTGAAGAAAGAAGATTGCTTTGAAGTAAGTTGGATTCAATCCACTCTTTTTTGGTCAAACTTCGATTACAACAAGACAAAGCTAGATATCCTCATCGATCGGCATACTGATGTTGTTAAGTTTTTGAAACGAAAGTCTGATTACGTACAAACCGCTATACCAACGCAAGCATTAACGTCCATATTCAACAAGTTGGGTGAACTTGGTAAAATTGGTATGGTTTTCAACCCTTACGGCGGGAGAATGAATGATATTCCGGCAGACGCAACTCCATTTCCTCACCGTGCCGGAAACCTGTTCAAGGTGCAGTATTCATTGAGTTGGCAGGAGAGTGATGCGAAAGTAACTGAAAACAACATGAATCAGAGCAGGGTTATGTATGAATTCATGACTAACTATGTAGCGAAGAATCCAAGAAGCGCATTCTTGAATTACAGAGATTTAGATATTGGTGTGAATAAAGGTGATGGGTTTAACTCCGGCAAGGTTTACGGGGAGAAATATTTTAAGAAGAATTTTGATAGATTGGTGAAGGTGAAGACGGCTGTAGATCCAGAAAATTTCTTCAGGAATGAACAAAGTATCCCTGTTCTGCCTGGAAAGCATGGAAAACACAACTATGTATCCACGATTGACGATTATATATATAACGGGAATGAACAAAGTATCCCTTCTCCTCCGGGAAAGCACACTGATGTGTCCATGACTAACGATTATATATATAGCAAGAATAAACAGAGTATCCCTACTTTGCCAGAAAAGCACACCGATGTGTCCAAGACTGACGACTCTATATACAACGGAAATGAACGGAGTATCGCTACTTTGCCTGGAGAGCACACCGATGTGTCCATGACTAACGATTATATATACAACAGGAATGAACATAGTATCCCTACTCTGCCTAGAAAGCATGCGGATGTGTCCATGACTGATGATTATATATACAATAGGAATGAACATACTATTCCTACTCTGCCTGGAAAGTACGCTCATGTGTCTATGACTGACGATTATATATACAATAGAAATGAACAGAGTATACCTACTCTGACTAGAAAGCACAACGGTGTGTCAAAATCTGACGATTATATATACAACAGGAATGAGCAAAGTATCCCTACTCTGCCTAGAAAGCACACTGATGTATCCATGGCTGACGATTATATATACAACAGGAATGAACAAAGTATCCATAATAAGCCTTGAAAGCACACCGATGTGGCCATGAATGATGATTATATCTCTAACAGAAATGAACATAGTATCCCTACAATGCCTTGAAAGCACACCGATGTGGCCATGAATGACGATTATATCTATAACATAAATGAACATAGTATCCCTACTATGCCTAGAAAGCACAAAGATGTGTTCAGGTTTGATGATTATATATACAACATGAATGAACAAAGTTTCCCTGCTTTGCTTGGAAAGCACATCGATGTGTCCAAGATTGACGATTATATATACACCTGATGGAGAATTATAGATCTAAGATGTAGGAACTTGTGTGTATGTATATATAGATGTCTAGCTGTGTATATACAGTTGTCTTGAAATGGAATAGCTAGAAGTCTATAAGGTTCAACGAATAAATTAACAGGTATCATAAAAAGTGATTTCTTTTATGGATAACACTAATACCGCCAAATTCCCATAAAAATAAGGTAAAACGAAACTAAGAAATGACGACTTGTATTAATGGTAGGGACTACTTTTGACGATCTCCAACATACTACTTTGTACCATGTTTATTGTTCAATTTTGCCTTTTTGAAGTCTTTACTTTTTACCATATTTATTGTCCAATTTTGTCTTTTGAAGTCTTTACTGTTCAACTTTGACCTTAAATATTTTTATTTGTAATTTAAATTACTTGATTAAATTTATAACAATGAAAAAGACATTTTAAACACAATCCGTTCATATATTATGCATCAAATATTATATATCAAATACAAAAATATTTAAAGTCAAAATTAAAGAATAAAGATAACTTGTTTTGTATATATTTCAATGTACATCTATACAAAATTACAGAATAATGTCGTCAGCATGAAATTCGAGTCTATAATAGATTATAAGTAGGAGTGTGTGCCTAAACTTATTTTATAGGCAATAAAGTTGCACATAAAAGGTGTACGGCTTGCGCTTTATGTATTGTTAAAATAAACAAACATTGAGAGCATATACTTCATGTAAAGAATGTGGCGAAAAAATTTCAAGATAGTTGCCAGTAAGAAAAGTAGAAGAGTAAAATACTCAAAATGAGCGGTAAGTAGTGGGGAGTCTAGAACGTCAACTACATGGTTCATAATTTTAAATCAAGCCAATAAAACAAGATAAATATTAAAAAAAAAAAAAAAAAATCCTATTGCGGGTTGAGATCTAGTCGAGTCATATAAGCAAAAGAAAAAAAAAATCACTTCTTACAATTATACACGATGCGGTCTTATACATTGATACAATTTGCTAGTTGTATTATTACTAATACTTTCTAAAACATTTTTTTTTCAACATATGACACCAAACTATCACTTAAAAACTAATCACTCATTTTGTTGCATCAGGGGCGGACGCATGATATCATAGTGGGAGTTGTCCGGGGTTGCACGGTAGTAGAAAAAATAAAATTTTCGAAAATTTTTCCACTACGGTCAGAAAAGTCAAGGGCTGTCAGTGCCACCATGGACCCCCCCCCCCCCCCTTCCCCCCGGTCTGCATTTGTGTTGCGTAAACTAGTCTTTACCAACTTCATTGTTGAAAATGCACGTTCTACACCCGTTGTTGCAATGGGTAATCAATGCAAGTTTCAAGAGAAGATAAACTTTATGATATATTATATGTTAATGTTCTTCAACCATCTTTTTGGCAAGCTCTCCAATTCTCTTCATTTAATTAAATCGTTCATCTCTCGCACATCGTTACTGTATTTTTTATGTTCAAATTCAAGAACTTGAAAATCATATTCTGTTAGAATCTCTTCCTGATAAAGGGGAGCCATTTCCAATAGTTAATCTAAATCAAAGGCTTCGAAAGACTCATGTGGGCATAAACAAGTTATGCAAATAAGTAATTTCGTGTTGGTTGCATCAAAACGATGGTTACGTTCTTGAGGTTGCATATTAATCACCTCTTTAAATACATCAATATGATAGTGGTGCAAGTTGTTAACCTGAAAATAGAAGAATCTTAACTACATCACCTCCTTAGTCACCTTTTTGATTCACATGATAACCTGGTCGTTTTTCCGGATCAACAGGTAGTTAACTTAAATCAACTCTCATATGTTTAAGTTGTTTATTATCTTCATCAACTGTTTTTTATCATTCTTTCTAAAAAGCTTGAATAAAAACATTTTTGATTTTAATTTCTAAAACAAACAACAATCAAATAATCAAACAAATAAATAACATTCAAATAATCTATTCACATTAAACGTTTAAAACAATAAGAAGTAATAAATAAATAAATAAATATATTGTTGTAAAATCACAAAACAATTAAAAAGTGGAAAAAATACTAACATTCAATATTGACAAAATTTTGTCAATTGACAATTAACAAACTTAGAAGTTAGATTTTTTTTAACAAATAAATTACGAAATGGTATTTAAAAGAAAATAAAAACAAATGCAATTAACAATGAAGGAAAGTATGAAAGTGTTTTTTGAATCACCATTCACCAATTCATTATTATGGTCTTTACATGCCAATATGGAATTTGGAAATAAAATTTCCAATATACTCATATACTCATATTTTATTACAGGCAATGATCGTAGATTACGAGAATTCCCAACTTCGTGTGTTGTGAATTGTGAAATGCTAATTCTTGATTCACGTTTTTTTTTTTTAATTTAATTTGTGTTGGGCTATGGATTATACACTAAAAAAATATTGAACTATAGGACATGAGCTTTAAAAATCGGATTTATATATTTGTTTTTTGTCAATGTGGTTTATTTAATTTTTATAAGGTAGGTCACATTTTTTGTTCTATATAAGAAGGCAAATGACCCACCATGATAGTATACAACCTCTCCACTTATAAGAAGGCAACAAAAGAGAAGTTATCCTCTATAAAACTCCTAATGCAATTCCACTATGTTAATCATTCGTCCCACTCCCTCGTATATAAGTCGATGTCCTTCATAAGAACTAACCCTGCACTTCTAACCTCACACTCTCTTCATATTTCCTTCTCAAACGTCATCTCAGCCTTGTATCCTCAACAGTTATGGACTCAACATATCGTATCGGAGTCATTGGTTATCTCCTATAGACATTATTGCATCACCACATGCTTTATTTCTTCCATTTCTCAATTTCAACGTCACGCCCATCAATTTCCTAAAAGTCATTTTCAATATCTTATCGAATAGAGTTCTACCACGCCATTGTGATATTCTCATTTCTATAACCTCCATCTTCATCGCAAGCACTTTCTTAATCAGCCAACATTTAGATACAAAAACAAATCGTAGAACTACCCTATAAAATTTTTCCATTATGAATATATGTATTAAATTCATGTTTGATTTCCTTTTTAAATAAATATATTATATTCATATTTGACTTATATATATATATATATATATATATATATATATATATATATATATATATATATATATATATATATATATATATATATATATATATATATATATATATATATATATATATATATATATATATATATGAAATTCATTTGAGGCCAATAAATTTTTTGAGATAAGAGGACGGTTCCTTGTCATACATTTTTGGTTTTCAAAGAGCTTTTATTAAATATATGAAAATAATAATTTTAATATGTAAAACAAAAAAAGGTTTGAATACGTCCTACAATTTCGGAAAATCTTGACTAATCGGCGGATCTGTATTCCGACTCAACCCTTCTTCTCCGGCGGGTGAAAACGTCGGCAGGGCTCGGCCCATCCGTTTGCGTTCTCTTTTCGGATTGCTTTCTTCTATGGGGTGAACCCGGTTTCTAGTCTTGGTGCAATACACGTGATGTGGAGTTTTTCTAATCAAGATTGAGCGTCCCAATGGCTTCTAGTCATCCCAGTTCCTTGTGCGGAGAGGGTTGGAAGAAAGATAGGAATCATCTAGGAAAGATTTCAAATGACAAATTCCATGCCACTCCTAGGTCTAATTCACAATCCTTTTATATTACAAATTTTCCAGAATATATCATTCATTCTGATTTATGGCGTACATGTTCTTGGTTTGGAAAAGCTTGTGATGTTTTTATCTCCAAAAAGATGTCGCATATGGGGAAACATTTTGGTTTTGTTAGATTTTCGGGTAATGTTAATGTTGATCATATGATCAAGAACCCTGGTGATGTTTGGTTCGGGTATCACCAGATGTTTGCTTATGTTCCTCGTATTCCTAAGAAAGATCTTAATTTTCATAAGGTCCCACCTAGGTTGAGAAACGTGAAAATTTATATATTTCATATGCAAATGTGGTAAGAGGTAGTCATAGTGAGAAACCAATTTCAGAAAAAGAAGATTCGGTCATTGTTCTTGATTCTGGGAAATTTGTTATTGATAACAAAAAGTTAGCGTGTTTAGCTAAGGCTCGTGGCTTTAGTACTCTTCCTAATTTGGGAATGTTGTGCCATGATGGAGGTTTTGATAATTTTACTATTCGGTATGTGGGTGGTCTTTGGCTGATGTTTGAATTTAAGTCCAAAGATGCATGTAAAAACTTCTTGACCTGAGATGCGGTTAATCATTCGATTTCTAAAAAAAGAAAATGGAACAAAAACTTTATGCCATCCGATCGCATTGGGTGGCTTGATGTTGAAGGTCTTCCCTTATGTGCTTGGAGTAAAAATTCTTTTAGACAAATCTTGGCCAAATGGGGTTCAATTGCTCATCTTGATGACAACATTAGGGAAGACATGTATAAATCACATGTATGTTTTCTCATCGAAATGACCTATTGGTTGATGACGTGCCTCAAAAACTACACCTCTCGTAACCAGAAATCACACTTTGAGAACTTGGCGTACAACCTTTTCGTTCTCAGTGTCTCCAATACCTCCCTCAGATGTTGTTCATGTTGTTCCTTGGTCTTAGAATAAACCAGGATATCATCAATAAAAACGATTACCGACCGATCCAACATCGGTCTACACACTTTGTTCATGAGATCCATGAACGTTGTTGGGGCATTGGTGAGCCCAAATGGCATCACCACAAACTCATAGTGCTCACACCGAGTCCTAAAAGCTGTCTTCGGTATATCCTCATCCCTAATCCTAATCTGATGGTACCCCGACCAAAGATCAATCTTGGAAAACCAAGACGCACCTTGCAACTAATCGAACTCGGTAGCGGATAACGGTTCTTCACTGTTAGTTTGTTCAGCTCTTGATAATCAATACACATCCTGTGTGACCCGTCCTTCTTTTTCACGATCAGGATCGGAGCTCCCCACGGGGAACTACTAGGACGGATAAACCCCCGGTCTATCAGCTCCTGAAGCTGTGTAGATAGATCCTACATCTCGAGTAGAGCTAGTCGGTATGGTGCCTTGGCTATCGGAGCGGCACCCGACACCAAATCAATGCGAAACTCCACTTGCCTCTCCGGAGGAACTCCAGGTAGCTCATCGGGAAAGACATCCCGTAACTCCTGTACAACCGGTACACTGTCCACATCCATCAGGGTTTCAACCCTTGAATCCGAGATATATGCCAAAAATCCCGTAAAACCCTGCTACAGAAATCTCCAAGCCCTTGCAGCTGAAAAGAGGGTTGGCCCCTGTGAGGCCCTCTCTCCATGAATAACCAGTTCTCCCCCTCTTGGGGTCCGAAACCTCACCAACTGGCGCTCGCAATCTATCATGGCCCCATTGGCCCCCAACCAATCCATCCCGACAATCACCTTCAGCCCTCGCAACAGTATCGAGACTAGATCAACACGAAACCTCTCCCAAGAACATTCTAGACACAGTCCCGATACCCCCTCGCAGCACTCATGGTGTCTTTGTTCGCAATCTCCACCTCAAGAGGGGAATCCAAAGTCCCTGGCGTATCTCGAAACTTCTTGCTAAGTGCAAGAGATACAAACGATCAGGTAACTCCCGAATCGAACAAAACATGAGTCGGCATACCATTGACCAAAAAGGTCCTTATACATAATCACAATATACACATAATCAATGCAAATAAATATAAAGTATGAAGATAAAATACGTACCAACCACAACATCGGGCACCGCCCGAGCCTCCACGGTGGTCAACAGAAATGTGCGGCACTTCACTGCAGAAGTATCTGCCTTAGCAGGGCGGCCATCTGTGATCCTCAGTGTGACGGGCACAGGCACTGCTACTGCTCCTCCCCCTCCCTGCAACCTCGGACAATCGGCTCGCTTATGGACGGTCTGGGTGCAGTGAAAACAAATCAAGTCCTTCTTGGGGCAATCCCTGCTCAAGAGATACGGGTGGCCACATGACCCATTGTGCGGTTTACCGCACTTGGCACACCAGCCATGACCTTGTTGGCCCCTACTGGAAGAATTTGAGGTCTTAGGATTTTCATCCTGACCTACTGTTGTATGTGCCTACTCGAGTTTCCGCTTGGTGCAGACATCCGACTCCATCTCCCACTCATGTCCTTCTCCACCGTCTCATTTAGAGGTTTGCACCCTATAAAACTCACAAACTCCCAGATATCATCCCTCAGCATGGAATGATACCTTATCCGCCTCATGTCCTTGTCTGTAGCATATGGTGGGATCAAGAGTGCTCGTTCTTGAAACTTGGCAGTGATATCTGCCACAGTCTCGGTGGTCTGCTGGAGCTCGTGAAACTCCCTCAATAGCCGTTGCACCTCGATGGGTGGTGCAAACTCCGAATCAAATCACCTAACAAACTCTGCCCATGTCATCTTAGCCACATCGGCTGCTCCCACCTAGCTACTCACCTCTCCCCACCAATCTCAGGCTCGATCGCTCAGCATACATGAAGCAAAACCCACATTTTCCGCATCATGGCAAGAACTCGTGCGCTGGGCGTTATCGGTGTCCGCCACCCAGCGTCGACTAACGATGGGGTCCTTGACCCCGAAAAACTCTGGCACCCCGCACGCCTTGAACTCCTGGAACGAGGGAGTTCGGGCCCAGACCTGGCCCGCAATAATCTCAGCTCTAAATGCCTTGAGCCTTTCCTCCATGATCTCCATCATACCTTCCTTAATCGTCCCAAAAATCACTAGGGTAGCGTCAAGGATGCCCCCCATAACCTTTGCTTCAATAAGCTAGAGCAACCTCTCGTCAATGGGCTTGGTAGTGTCACCCGACCGAGACCTAGATCCTGATCCCGATCCTAATCCCCCTGCTCCAAATCGTGTCACCACCATACTATACTGCAATACCACAAACCATAATGATCAGGATGTCCATAGAGGGGATCCTCCCACACGGGTCCTACTTAGAGCTTCAAGATCTAAAATTGGTTTGAGTATAGGTCCCATGATTTTAGTAGTACGGGACCAATACTACCTTCCACACATACATGTAACTTCCCCAAGGCTCTACCTGGTAACTCTAGTTCATCCCAAAACAAATCATATCTCACAGGCTACCATATTGCTCAAATCCTAGGCTAACCTAAGATTTCCTCCATCCATATGAAACTAGAAGTCAGTCATAACAGGTTGCCTTATGCGTCCGAATTATACATAGAAGATGATCAAATAGAATTTCGAATAATAGAATCTACCCTAGGAGCACAACCAAAGAAGGAACAAGAAATAAGGCCAAATCAGTCATTATAAAGCTATAAGACCCTAACCGTATACAATTTTTAAAGCATACACGTAGCAAGATTCATACGATTATCATAACTTACATATCAGTATAACATGGCTAACATACTGGGGGAACTACTTACTTGGCTCAGCCAATCACGCGCATTACACTCTTCTCTTTCTCATTCTAAGAAGTTTTAACTTTTATTTTTGAAAACAATTTTACCATTTACTTAGTTTTAGTCCTGACACACTCGAGAGTGTGCCCGAATTCCTCAAAACAAGGCTTTGATATCTAAAGGGTTTTGTGCATTCTAACACTCCTAAGCTGTACATGCAACCCTAGAAACCTTGGATCTATGTTTTAATAAGATACATGCAAATTTGATTTTCCAAGGTTCTTAACCTAACTAGCATGGCATAGGGAACTTTGAAACATAAAAACTAGTAGGAGAACATATCTTTCTTGTTGCTTGGATTCCTTGAGAACCTTGTGAACCTAGCACCTCAAGTGTGATGCCTCAAATGTTTCACACAATACCACAACTCTTGGAATAACTTTGAGAGAAGTCCACACACACTCAAAATCGGCTAGACCTCTTGTTCTCTTCTTAGTGGTCGATTTTGCTAGCCATGGAGCTTCTTATATTGTGTGCCACATGTAGGGTTACTCCATGTAAACCCGAATGTGCATTGCTTTTCATATTCCATGATCCATGGGTTCATAACCTCCATGGACTATCCATGGAGCACCTTATGGGTTTTAGCCCAACTCAATAAACCATGGATCATTAGCCTACTATATAAGAATGGATGATTTACACAATTAACCCCGTATATTTAATTAGTCTCCTTTTGATCACCAAATTAATTCTAAATTAGTTATTGATCAATACTAATTAAATAATATTATTAATATATTAGAACTTATAATATATTAATAAACCATAAGTGTCCTTTCTCTCATTTAGTGTATCCAAGTGTTGCAATGCCATGCAACCCAAATGGAACATGCCAACCGGGTCAAGTACATTCCAGAAATAGTTATGAACTTAGACACCTAATCCAACAGTCTCTCACTTGGATAAGTCTAATAACTATAACTGCAAGAATGACTTCAGGAACAAATCAGCAATCGTAGATCTTTCAAAGTCTCGCGGAACTAAGATGATGATGATGCTCCATTTAGGATAAGTGATCATATAATCCTCTGTTCTAGATATCAGCCGGAAAAATACATGGAACAATGTCGTACTTATTGTCCAGCAGTTTGTTTCCCGATTTCCTATTTGTTTGACATAGAACTTAATCAAACACATCAATTTAGTTCTGACCAGGCCCGGTACATAGGTCAAAACAAAATCATCAAAGGGCCCATATATCGCTTCTAATCAAATAATGAACATATAAACTTCGACTCATATGCTTGTTCTACTACTTGTTGAATCATATACACAGGCACATTTTATAACATCGATTTACCATTGTGTTTTCGTACAATTAATGTATAACAAACTCATAGTCAACAACTCATATCTCTAGGTTTGAAGACTTATATGATATTACCGTCTCACGATCACTCGAGATAAATTCCATGAAGTGATACAAGTGAGTGTGGGTTGAATCCAATAGTCAGAACTTATGAGCACTTATGAATGTTGTAGCAACTCTTGCCATGCCCAACACTTTAGACATCTACAAGCCAGCTTCATGACAGTCTTGATTCATATCTACTTCCAACATATGACCGACTGTGGAGAATTTGAATAATATGATATACCATAACATAATTATTCTGGAAGTCAAAACATGCATAATGAAATGATTAGTAAATGATTGACAGAAGATAGCAACACGTTACTTATAAATAAACAACAACTTTTATTTATCATCAAATGTCAATTACACTTTACAAATTTCAAAGCTATCTAATTTCTAAAACTAATATCATCCTTTAGCCCTATGTGCCTCGCATGCTGAAGATGTTTAACCCTACCCAGTCCCTTCGTGAGGGGATCTGCTGGGTTCTCATCCGATGATACCCTCTTTTCCACCGGGTCCTTCTTCTATTCTATGTCAGATGAAATGGTATTTTCTGTTGATGTGTCTGGATCTTCCGTGATCCCTTGGTTCCTTGGCTAAGGCAACTACACTTTCACTATCATAGAAAATCTCCATAGGCTCCTTTATAGCTAGTACTACTCCAAGGTCTCTAATGAAGTTCTTCAGCCATATCGCCTCCATTGCTGCCTCGTTTGCTACTATGTACTCTGATTCGCAAGTTGAATCAGCCACTGTCTCCTACTTGGAACTTTTTCGAGTAATTGCTCCTCTATTTAAGGTAAAGACCCAGCTTGACTAAGAGAAGAAATTATCCCTAGTCTGGAAGCTAGCAACACTATTCCCTACTACTCTCTAGTCATCACTCCCATCGAGGGTAAGGACCCGGTCCTTAGTCCTCTGCAGGTACTTGAGAATGTTCTTTACCGCAGTCCAGTGAGATTTTCTAGGGTTCCCAGGATATCTATTGACCGTGCTCAATGCAAAGGCTACATCAGGATGAGTACAAGTCATAGCATACATGATCGAGCCTATAGCGGAAGCATATGGTACTCGACTCACCTCAGCTATCTCAGTCTTTGTACTCGGGCTCTAAGTCTTACTCTATCTGGCGTTACTCTGGATCGGTAACTCTCCTTTCATGGAATTCTGCATACAGAACCTATTCATCACCTTATCCAAGTAGGTACTCTGACTAAGTCTAATTAGTCTCTTACTCTTGTCTCTCAAAATCCTTATCCCTACGATATAGGCTGATGGGTTTTAGCCATAAGAACTTTCCTATGTGCGCATGCAAAACCCTAATGCTTGGATCTAGGCTTTCTAATTAAACATGATTTGAATCCAAGACTTCTAATGACTAATTAGTTATAAGAACAATACAAAATCAGATCTAGAAGCATACCTTTAGATCTCTTGTTTGATCTTGTTGTCTTGCAGCTCTAGAGTCACAATTGTCATTCCTCTAATGGCTTACAAACACCAAATAGCAAGGAGGATGATTTGGGAGAGAGGAGGTAGGAGGAAATCGGCCAGGGGTTCTCTACTCTTAATGAATTTTTTCGATTTCCCTAAGCCATGGGGTCTATTTATACTTGTAGACTCCTTAAGGGTTACAACTTAAACCCTAGTTGGATAATCTTCTCTTAAAGCAATCCATATCCTTACCATAGATAGCCTTGGATGATTTTGAGCTATCCTTAGCTCTAGAATTCGTCCAACCCCTATCCTATAAGGATTTACAGTCTAAAGTTTAACTATCAAACAATTGACAGTTTATACCCTCTTATTTAATTAATCTCTTTAAGTCACCAAATTAATTCTAATTAATCTATGACTTATATTAATCAAATAACAATATTATTATTCTTTATATTATTCTCATAATATATTAATAATATTTATTCTCTCTTAATAAATCATCTTGTCAAGTTGCTATGGTGAAGGCAACCCAAAAGGACCATGCACAACCGGGTCAAATACTTGCCTAATATAGTTGCAGCCTTAGACACTATTCCAACAGTCTCCCACTTGGATAAGTCTAGTAACTATATGCACAAGTACAATTCAATTTGCAATCGTAGCTCTCAAAGACGCTGTCAAACTCTGATCTAATCAATCTTGTCCTTTAGTTAAGGGATCGTACAGTCCTCTGTTAGATATCATGCCGACAATTCTATGGAATAATTAGTCAAGCATTTAGGTTTCTCAATCTCCGATTTGTTCGACATAGAACTTAATCGAACACATCAATTCAGTTCTGACCGGGCCTGGCACATAAGTCAAATCAAATCATCGAGTGGCCGAGATATCGTTTTTACCCTCTTGGAATAAAAGTTACAGATAAACTTCAACTTATATGCATTTACTTATTCATTAACCAACTATACACAACAATGCGTTTTATAACACCGAGTTACTGATGCGTTTTCGCATTATCAATGTACAATCAATTAACAAATAACAAACCATATATCTAGGTTTTAAGACTATATGATATTATCGTCTTGCGATCACCATTTTATATCATATTCCATAAGGTGATTCTAGCAAGCGCGGGTTTGTTCCAATGCTCAAAACTAATTCATATGCACTCATGAACGTTGCAGCAACCCTTTGCTATGTCTAACACCATTTAGACAATCTACATACCAATTCATGACAATCTTCATTCATATCTACTTCCAACATATGAACGATTGTGGACAATTTGAATAATTTGATTATTCTTAATAAATTCAATTATTCTGGAAGTCAAAACAAGCAAAGTGAAACAATAGTTAAACAATTAACATAAGATAGTAACATTACTCATAAATAAAACTCCTTTATTTAATCATCAAATGTTAATTACATTTATCTATTACACGTTTCTAATACTATCTAATCTATGCTAATATCATCCTTCAGCCCAATACTCCTAGCATGCTGCAAGTGCTTAACCCTACTCAGTCCCTTCGTAAGCGGATCTGCTGGGTTATCTTCTGATGATATCCTCTTCACTACGAGTTGTCCTTCTTCTACACGATGTCTGATAAAATGATATTTTCTGTCGATATGTCGTGATCTACCATGATCCCTCGGTTCCTTGGTCAAGGCAACCGCTCCTTCATTATCACAGAAAATCTCCATGGGCTCCTTTATGGCAGGTACGACTCCAAGATCACTGATGAAGTTCTTCATCCATATTGCCTCCTTTGACGCTTTGCTCGCTTCAATGTACTCTGATTCGCACATTGAATCAGCTACGGTTTCCTGCTTGGAACTTTTCCATGTCACTGCTCCTCCATTCAGGGTAAAAAACCAGCCCGACTGCGAACAGTAGTTGTCCCTGTTGGTCTGAAAGCTGGCGTCACTATACCCTCGCACCTTCAAGTCATCACTCCCTCCAAGGACTAAGAACCATTCCTTCGTCCTCCGAAGGTACTTAAGGATATTCTTCACCGCAATCCAATGGGCTCTGCCAGGATTCCCTTGATATCTGCTAACCATGCTTAAAGCAAAGGCTACATCAGGGCGAGTACAAGTCATAGTGTACATGATTGAGCCAACTGCGGAAGCGTATGGTACTCGGCTCATTTCTGCTATTTCAGCTTCGGTACTCGGAGTTTGAGTCTTACTCAACTTGGCATTACTTTGTATCGGTAAGTCTCCCTTCTTTGAGTTTTCCATACTAAAACGTTTTAGTACCTTCTCTAAGTAAGTGTTCTGACTAAGTCCTATTAGTCTCATACTTCTTTCTCTTACTATCCTTATTCCCAAAATGTAAGAAGCCTCTCCGAGGTCCTTCATAGCGAAGCACTTCCCGAGCCAGGACTTAACTTCCTGCAGATTCGGGATGTCGTTTCCTATGAGTAATATGTCATCGACATATAGAACGAGGAAGTTAACTATACTCCCACTGGCTTTGACATATACACATGATTCATCTTCGCTCCGTACAAATCCAAACTCTTTGACTTTCTCATCGAAGCAAAGATTCCATCTGCGAGACGCTTGCTTAAGTCCATAAATGGACTTCTCAAGCTTACACACTCTATTCGGATGCTTCGGATCCACAAACCCCTCTGGCTGAGCCATGTAAACATCCTCAGCCAACTTTCCGTTAAGGAAAGCGGTCTTGACATCCATTTGCCAAATCTCATAATCATGAAATACGGCAATCGCTAGCATCACTCTAATAGATTTTATCTTCGCAACTGGTGAGAAGGTCTCATCATAGTCAACTCCGGGAGTTTGAGTAAAGCCCTTCGCAACCAATCGCGCTTTATATGTGTGTACGTTTCCATCCACGTCGGTCTTCTTCTTGAAGATCCATTTGCACGCAACGGTCTTACGTCTGGGCACATTATCAACCAAATTCCAAACTTGGTTATCATACATGGATTGGATCTCACTATCCATTGCCTCTTTCCATTTTGCAGACTCCGGGCCTGCCATGGCTTCCTTATAGCTATTAGGTTCATCAAGATTTATTAGTGTACCATCACTAATATACGTGTCCCCTTCGGTAGTAATATGAAAACCATAAAACTGGGGTTGAACTCTAACTCTATCGGAACGTCTAAGAGGTAAGGATTCGTCAATCGGTTCAACCGGAGTTTCCTCCTCGGGTTGAGTGCCAGCGGTAGAGGTTCCTTCATCTATCGACTCTTGAATCTCTTCAAGCTCAATTTGCCTCCCACTGTCTCCTTGGCCTATGATTTCTCGCTCTCGGAAAACTCCCATCCTCGTAACAAAGACAACATTGTCCTTCGGTATATAGAAGAGATATCCAAAGGATTTCTGCGGGTAGCCGATGAAAATACATCGCTCACTCCGAGGTTCGGGTATCTCGTCTTACGAAAGCCTCACAACCCCAAACCTTGATATGTGCCAACGAGGGAGCTTTCCTTGTCCACATCTCGTGAGGTGTTTTGGTAACCTTTTTAGTAGGGACTCGGTTAACGATATGGGCGGCAGTCTCTAAGGCATACCCCCAAAAAGAGATAGGTAGTGAAGCACGACTCATCATAGAGCGAACCATATCCAATAAGGTTCGATTACGCCTTTCTGCCACACCATTCAATTGCGGTGTCCTAGGAGGCGTCAATTGTGAAACTATTCCACACTCCTTGAGATAATCGTGGAATTCAAGACTTAAGTACTCTCCTCCTCGATCGGATCGAAGCATCTTGATTTTCCTGCCCAATTGATTCTCCACTTCATTCTTGAACTCTTTGAACTTTTCAAAGGTTTCTGACTTTTGCTTGATTAAATAGATATACCCATATCTACTATAATCATCGATAAAATTTACGTAGAAGCGGTTCGCATCCTTCGTGGTTGATCTAAACGGTCCACATACATCGGTATGTATTAGGTCCAATAGACCCTCACCCCTTTCACACGTACTCATGAAGGGTGATTTAGTCATCTTTCTAAGCAAACAAGATTCACATGTGTCATCTTCCCTAAGGTCGAATGACTCCAACACTCCATCCTTTTGGAGTTGGGCTATGCGTTTCTTGTTGACATGTCCAAGACGACAATGCCACAAGGATGCTCTATCCATACTATTGGAAGAATCTATGTTCAAAACATCATTTCCTAAGTTATCAACAATCATAACAGTTTCATAAATTCCATTACATGGTATAGCTTCAAAATAAAAGACACCATTTAGATAAGCCAAAATAGAACCATTCTCATTATTAAAAGAAAATCTAAAACCTTGTCTAAACAAACCATGAAATGAAATGATGTTTCTAGCCATTTCTGGTGAATAGCAACAATTGTTCAAATCTAAACATAAATTATTCCTAAGCACTAAAGAATACACTCCAATCTTGGTCACAGGCGACGATCTTCTGTTCCCTATGATTAGATTGATCCTTCCTTGCTCCACATCCCTACTTCTTCTTAGTCCCTGCACATTAGAACAAATGTGATAACCACAACCGGTATCAAGAACCCAAGAAATAGCATGATTAATATCGTTATATTTAATTGTGTATATACCTGCGAAAGAAGGCTTGATCTTTCCCTCCTTGATGGCTTGCAAGTATTCTGGGCAGATTCTCTTCCAATGTCCTATCTTATGGCAGTGGTGGCACTCTGCCTCCTTTGGGTTAGGGTAGGGCTTAGCAAGATCAACTTTGGTCCCACTAGAAGAGGCACCATCTCGGGCTTTAACCTTGTGATAGTTCTTAGACGAAGCCTTCCTCTTCTTTCCCTTTCCTTGACCAATAGCCAAGACAGGAGCAGCAGGTGGATTGGGAGTTGGTGCAGCAGACTTGTCTATGAAGTTGCTCTCAGCGACCCTCAAGAGACCTTGGAGTTTGCTTAGGGTGACCTCCTCTTTGTTCATGTGGTAGGTCATCCTAAATTGATTATAGCTCGGAGGCAAAGAGTAAAGCACCATGTCGATCGCCAAGTCTTCCCCAAAGTCAACATTCAACTTGCGAAGGCGGTCGACATACGTTTGCATCTTTTGCAGGTGCACGGTAAGAGATTCGCCATGACCCATCTTAGCGGAAATCATGTTAAGTGAAAATCTCATAACGCTCTTGTATCGCGTTCTGGTGGTATCTCTCCAATAAGTCTTGATGCATTTCGTACGGGTACATGTCCTCATAGGACTTTTGGAATTCGGAGTTCATGGTGGCTATCATGATGCAATGTACCTTCGTTGCATCGCGCTCATGAGTTTCAAAAGCGGTCATTTCAGCCGGAGTAGCGATTTCAGGCTTGATTTTCTCGAGCTTCTCATCGAGGACATACTCCTTATCCTCATAGCGAGCAATGGTGCGAATGTATCTTATCCATTCGCTAAAGTTCGTTCCATCGAAAGTGACCTTTTGGCAAAGGCTCATCAATGTGAAAGAACTAGCAGCAACGTTGTTTGCGTTCGACATCTACAAATAGAAAGGACAAAGATAGATTAGAATATGAATCCCTAATTATCACCCAATAAGAAAAATTAGGGCTAGGATCCAACAACAATATTTACATTGTTAGAAAAAGGATGTCGTAATCCAACATGCAAATAATATGAAGGTAAGTGAATGACGATTCACTAAATCTCCACAACAAAAACATAACTTTAAGTCCTAAATGTATTGAGAATTCCTAGGTTCGGATGAGATTCATTGAAACTATTCAATGGCATGTTTAAATCTCGATATGCCCCTCTTGTTTGTGACTGGGATACCGAGGATCACAAAGCGGGTGTGAATTACCATGCAAATTCACACGGTGCCTTCATTGTAACGATCACCTATTCGATGTGCCGGTAAACCACACACGCTCCATCGAACTATGATAAACAATGAATCACCCTTTGCCACCTTTGCTTAGAACCAATTAGTGTGCCGGTAAACCACACACGCTCCACTAACTTCTTAGCAAGGGTGCAAAGTGTAATTTCATGGGATTGCATCAATTCGCTTTTCCTAAAGTAACTAAGATTGGGAAATTTTTAAAAAAAATGTGTAGTTACTTTGTATTTCATATTATACTTTTAATGAGAGGATGAGGTTGCCCTATCCTACCCGTTCGGCTAACGACCCTCCACCGATCAAGCAAGCGGTGGGTGTGAGTGTACACCCATTAAGTGCCATTTTATAGGCCGCAACCTTATACCCACCTTATAGATCGACTTCGTGAATGAGGCCTACTAACGGTAAGACTAGCATTTTAGTTATACATATATATATATATATATATATATATATATATATATATATATATATTATTCTTGTAATATTATATTAGTATAGGGTTGTATTTTAAATCTTTTAAAAATCTAGGGTTTGAAATTTAAATAGTCTAAATTAAACTTTTAATCACAAAACATAAATTTCAAACTTGAGGACAAGTTTTAAACATTTAAAAAATGGAGGATCAAATAACAAATAATTTTAATTAACAATTAATTTCCTAATTATCTATATTTGATTTATTCAAGATTTCATGCAAGATAATTACCAAATTAATCAAAATAATTAATTAATTATCATATAAGGAAATTAAATATTTTATTATTTGATAAATATCTTTAATTAGATCAAGATTATATTCATATATATCAAAAAATCGGATTAGGGTTGATCTAATATAATTAAGGTAAGTTTCCATAAGATAATCATGAAGAAATCCCGAATCTGGCCATTCCTGACGCTTGGACTCGCCGAGTGCACCAAGGGACTCGCCGAGTCAGGCCAACTCGCCGAGTCCACTACGGAACTCGCCGAGTCCATGACTAAGAAACACAAAATCGAATTTTGCAGTTAAGTTTCAAACAAACAAGCAACAATTTAATAGAAACCAAGCTAGGCTCTGATACCACTGATGGGTTTTAGCCATAAGAACTTTCCTATGTGCGCATGCAAAACCCTAATGCTTGGATCTAGGCTTTCTAATTAAACATGCTTTGAATGCAAGACTTCTAATGACTAATTAGGTATAAGAACAATACAAAATTAGATCTAGAAGCATACCTTTAGATCTCTTGTTTGATCTTGTTGTCTTGGAGCTCTAGAGTCACAATTGTCACTCCTCTAATGGCTTACAAACACCAAATAGCAAGGAGGATGATTTGGGAGAGAGAAGGTAGGAGGAAATCGGCCAGGGGTTCTCTATTCTTAATGAATTTTTTCGATTTCCCTAAGCCATGGGGTCTATTTATACTTGTAGACTCCTTAAGGGTTACAACTTAAACCCTAGTTGGATAATCTTCTCTTAAAGCAATCCATATCCTTACCATAGATAGCCTTGGATGATTTTGAGCTATCCTTAGCTCTAGAATTCGTCCAACCCCTATCCTATAAGGATTTACAGTCTAAAGTTTAACTATCAAACAATTGACAGTTTATACCCTCTTATTTAATTAATCTCTTTAAGTCACCAAATTAATTCTAATTAATCTATGACTTATATTAATCAAATAACAATATTATTATTCTTTATATTATTCTCATAATATATTAATAATATTTATTCTCTCTTAATAAATCATCTTGTCAAGTTGCTATGGTGAAGGCAACCCAAAAGGACCATGCACAACCGGGTCAAATACTTGCCTAATATAGTTGCAGCCTTAGACACTATTCCAACATAGGCAACTTCACCAATGTCCTTCATAGCAAAACACTTCCCAAGCTAGGACTTCACTTCCTGCAGAGTTGGGTTGTCATTTCCAATGAGTAGTATATCATCCACATACAATACCAAAAAGCTAACTATACTCCCACTAGCCTTGACATATACATAGGACTCATCTTCGCTCCTAGAAAAACCAAACTCTTTGACTTTCTCATCAAAACAAAGATTCCATCTGTGAGGTGCTTGTTTCAATCCATAAATGGATTTATCAAGCTTACACACTCTATTAGGGTACTCTGTACTGACAAAACCCTCTAGCTGACTCATGTAAACATCCTCAACCAACCTTCCATTAAGGAAAATAGTTTTGACATCCATTTGCCGTATTTCATAATCATGAAATGCAGCAATGGCTAACATAACCCTATTAGACTTAATGTTTGCTACTGGTGAAAAGGACTCATCATAATCAACTCTCGGAGTTTGAGAAAAGCCCTTTGCAACCATTAGTGCCTTATAAGTGTGTACATTACCATCCATGTCGGTCTTCTTCTTGAAGATCCATTTGCACCCGACTGTCTTACGACTTGGTACATTGTCAACCAAGTTCCACTTGATTGTCATACATGGACTGTATCTCGCTTTCCATAGCCTCTTTCCATTTAACAGCCTTAGGGCCTACCATGGCTTCCGTGTAGCTGTTAGGTTCATCCAGACTTACCAGTGTACTGTCATTGATAATTGTATCACCTTCTTTAGTAATATGGAAACCATAGTAATGCTCATGTGCATTCCTAACTCTTGTGGAATGCCTCAGAGGTACAGACTAGTCAGTCGGATCAACATAAGTTTCCTCCTCAGGTTGATTGCTAGGGTTTGAGGTTCCTTCACCACTTGACTCTTGAATTTCTTCAAGGTCAACTTGCCTCCCACTGTTTCTTTGGATTATGAACTCTCTCTTGTGAAAGACCCATCTCCTTGCTACAAAGACCACATTATCACTGGGTCTATAGAAGAGGTAACCAAAGGATTTATGTGGGTAGCCGATGAAAATACACCTCTCACTTCGAGCTTGTCGTGAGTCTCGCGCCTAACGAAAGCCTCGCAACCCCAAATCTTGATGTGATCTAGATTGGGAACTTTTCCAATCCACATCTCGTCAAGTGTTTTGGCAACCTTTTTTTGTAGGGACTAGATTAAGGATATGGGTGGCAGTCTCTAAGGCATACCCCCAAATGAGATTGGTAGCGAAGCTCGACTCATCACGGAACGAACCATGTTCAACAAGGTCCGATTACGCCTCTCAGCCTCACCATTCAACTTCGGTGTCCTAGGAGGTGTCAATTGTGAGACAATCCCACATTCCTTAATATAGTCAAGGAACTCTGTACTAAGATACTCACCACCTCGATCGAATCGAAGCATCTTAATGTTCCTGTCCAACTGATTCTCCACTTCCTGTTTAAACACTTTGAACTTTTCAAAGGTCTCTAACTTATGCTTGATTAAGTAGACATATCCATATCTACTACAATCATCAATAAAAGTCACATAGAAGCTGTTAGCATCCCTTGTGGCGGTTCTGAAGGGTCCACACACATCTGTGTGTACAAGATCCAACAAACCTTCACCCCTAGCACAAGTACTAGTGAATGGTGTCTTTGTCATTTTTCTAAGTAAACAAGATTCACAATTATCATCCGACTTTAGGTCAAATGACTCCAAGACTCCATCCTTTTGGAGTTGGCCTATGCGTTTCTTACTCACATGTCCAAGATGACAATGCCATAATGACGCTTTATCCAAACTAGTGGAAGAATCAATGCACAACACATTATTTCCTAGGTTATCTACAACCGACACAGTTTCATATACACCATCACAAGGTAATGCTTTAAAATAAAGAACATTATTAAAGAAAGCATTAATACCACCACATTCATTATCAAAGGAAAAGGTAAAACCTTTTTTGTACCAACCATGAATGGAAATAATATTTCACGCCATTTTAGACGAGTAACAACATTTCTTCAAATCTATTGTTAACCCACTACTTAGCAACAAAGAATAAACTCCAATCTTGGTGACAGGTGAAGCTTTCTTATTCCCCATGATTAAGTTTATCTTCCCATGCTCCACATTCTCACTTCTTCTTAGTCCCTACAAATCAGAACATGTGTGAATACCACAACCTGTATCAAGGACCCAAGAATTAGAATAGGGTGAGTTATTAGATAATATAGTGTAAATACCTGCATGGTTGGGTTTCACTTTCCCATCCTTAACATCTTGCAAATACTTTGGGCTGTTTCGCTTCCAGTGCGACTTTTCATGGCAATTGAAGCATTCAACCTCTTTAGGGTTGTCAGAAGGAGTGACAAAACCTCTTTTGGTTCCACTCGAAGAGGAGCCATCAAGGGACTTTCCCTTGGTACCCTTCGAAGGGCTCTTCCTCTTCTTCCCTTTACCTTGCCCGATTGCCAAGACAGGGGCCGCGGTAGTAGTAGGAGTGGTAACAACCGATTTACCTCTAAGGAGTGCAAAATGATGTCAATTTCCAACTCCTTAGGGAAGTTCTCATTCAATATCATCAAACGGTCCACATACCTTTGCATTTTCTGCATATGGCCCGTGATGGGTTCACCATCCTTCATCTAGGTTGTTATCATGGAGGAAATGATGTCGTACCTCTCTTGACGAGCACTTTGATGGTAGCGGTCCATCAAGTCCTGGTGCATCTCAAAAGGGTAATAGTACTCACAAGACTTTTGGAGCTTGGCAGTCATCGTTTCCAACATGACACAAGCCAGTTTGGTGGCATCTCTCTCATGAGTCCGATATTCAGTGATCTCCTCAGGAGTAGTAAATGACACATCAAGTTCCTTAAGCTCCTTGTCGAGGACATTTTCCTTGTCCTCGTAATAAGTGACCATCCTGATGTTCCGGATCCAATCGATAAAGTTAGAACCATCAAAGATGACTCTCCTAGAAAGGTTCAAGAGAGAGAAGGAGTCGGTAGGGTTTGAGCCAAAAGCAGCATTGTTGGAAGACATCTAAAAAGAAAGAAGGAAAAGTGTAGATTAAATATAAAGATAGTCCTTAATAAGACAAGCAAATGTAATATTAAGGCTAGGACCCAACACAAGATTTTATAACTTAGAAGAGGGATGTCGTAATCTAAGCTATAAAATATTTGAAGGTAGGTTATTGACGATTCACCAATTTCCACCATGAAAAAGGAAATAAATTATTAGGTTTTAATTGGTTTTGAAACTCTTAGATTCTTTTGAGATTCATTGATCTTTTCAATGGCATGTTTCAATCTCGAATGTGCCCTTCAAGTTTTGTGACTGGGATGCTGAGGATCACAGAACAAGGTGTGAATTAAGCATGCAAATTACTTGGTTCTCTTAATGTTTATCACCTAATCGATGTGTCGGTTAACCACACTCGCTCCACCGATCTATGATAAACCTTAAGCCACCCTTTTCCTACCTTGTTAAGTCCAAGTTAGTGTGCCGGTTAACCACACACGCTCCACTAACGACTTAAGCAAAGTGCAAAGTATAATTGCATGGGTTAGCACCATATTCACATTTTCCTAAAGTGACTAAGATTAGGAATTTATAAAAACATTTAGTTACTTTATAACCATCATACTTTTAATGAGGATTGAAGTCATTGTCCTACCCGTTCAGCTAACGACCCTCCACCAGTCAAGGAAGTGGTGGGTGAGAGTGGACACCCATTAAGCTGTCATTTTCTAGGGATTGGAACTTAAGTTTTCTAAGGTGACTTTACATGTTCCAAAACTTGAGGGCAAGTTTTGTAACTATTCAAAACTTTAAACTTCATAACTTATGAGTTAATGGTTCATAAAAGGAAGACTCTTCATTTTATGTAACTTATGTGTTCATTAATGGACTTTAAAATGAGTAACTATTGCTAATCCATAACTTGAGGACAAATTATGGATTCCATTAAAACACATAATGATCAAGAATTAACTAACAAAAAATTTTCAAATAATTCCTATGATCTAACAAAACTCATAAGCATATAAACATTTATATCAACAATTTCAAGAATCATATAAACACATATAAAACTTGAAATTTTCATAATAACCATTGTAAATGGATTAGCATAATCATTACCTCATCAAAAACAGGTTTTATAAGTCCAAAACAGTTTAGGGTAATGATTTTAGTCCGTTTCCAGCAACAAAACTCGAAAAACTGCACTCTTGGCATTCTACTCGACGGGTGCATGAACCTACTCGACGAGTAGGATGAATTTATGCATGGACTCGTCGATTCCCCCGGTGCACTCGTTGAGTTCACTCAGCAGAATGCATAATTTTCGACTTTTTTCAACAATTTGCATCAAGTACCTGTTGGATATAGTGTCTAAGTCCATAACTATATTTGGTATGTACTTGACCCGACCCGACATGGTCCATTTGGGTTGCACTTCACCCGAACAATTTATGGATAATCTTTTGAGAATAGTACAAGTTATGATTTATTAATATATTATAAGTTCTAATATATTAATATAAGATCATATTATTTAATTAGTATTGATCTATAATTAATCTAGGATTAATTTAGAGATCAAAGATATTACTAATTAAATATGGGCTTCTATACTTATATAGTGTGGGCTAAGGCTTATTTGGAATGGGCTAGGCTTGCATGGAAAAGTCCATGGATACTCCATGGAGCTTTAACCCATGGATTTCATGGAAATGAAGAGACATGGGTATTAGGGTTTACATGAATGTAACCCTAATCCACCACACTATATAAAGGAGGCTTTGGTTCTTGAAATCATACTAGTTGACACTTGTTGAGGTGAGGGCCGATTTCAAGATAGTAGTGACTATTCTCTCAAAGTTCCAAGTTTGTGGTGATTTGTGATTTCCATTTGAGGAATCCACACTATTGGTGCTAGGCTCTAAAACTCCAAGGAATCAACTACAACTACAAGGTAAGTGTTTCTACTAGCTTTATTTGATTCAAGTTCCCCATGCCATGCTAGTTAGGATATGAACCTTGGAAAAATAATTATTTGCATGTATCTTAGACAAACATAGATCCAAGGTTTATTAGGGTTGCATGTACACTTAGGAAGTGTTAGAATGCTCAAAACCCATCAGTGGTATCAGAACCTAGGCTTGTTTGTTTGATACTTGATGCAAAATAGTTGAAAAAGTCGAAAAACTTGCTGTCTGCCTGATGAACTCGCCGAGTCCATGGGGGGACTCGCCGAGTTCATGTGAATCTTCAACCTACTCGCCGAGTAGGTTCATGCACTCGGCGAGTAGGAGCCACAGAGTGCAGATTTTCGACTTTAGTTGCTTGAAATGGACTAGGAACATTACCCTAAACTGTTTTGGTACTTGAAAACTTGTTTTAGATGGTGTAATGTTCCTGCTAATCCATTTACAACAACAAGATATCAAAATTACAAAGTTTTTAGTGTAGTTTTGATTCATGAAAGTGTTCATGTTCATGTTCTTGATCTTATGATGTTTAGATGATCATAGGAATTATTTGTAACCTATGTGGTAGTTTAATTCTTGATCATAATGTGTTTTAATGGAGTCCATAACTTGTCCTCAAGTTATGGAAAACCAAAAGTCACTTGAATTGAAAACCATTAAAAGAACACAAGAGTTAGGAAAAATGAAGAGTCTTCATTATATTACTCTAATAAACTCATAAGTTACAACAAAATGAAAAGTTTTGAAAGTTTACAAAACTTGCCCTCAAGTTTTGGAACAAGTAAAGTCATGCTAAAAAAAACTTTAGTTCCAACCCTTAGAATTTTAAAAGCTAAAATTCAACCCTTATACTTATATATTATGATTTAATAATTATGTATATATGTATAAGAACAAAGTCGTCTTACCGCTAGTACGCCTCATTCACGAAGCCAGTCTATAAGGTGGGTATAAGGTTGTTGCCTATAAAATGGCAACTTAATGGGTGTCCACTCTCACTCACCGCTTGCTTGACCGGTGGAGGGTCGTTAGCCGAACAGGTAAGACAAGGACTTATAAATTCTCATTAAAAGTATGATGAATATGATAAAGTAACTAAATGTTTTATTAAATTCCCAATCTTAGTTACTTTAGGAAAAATGTGAATAAGGTGCTAATCCATGAAATTACACTTTACACTTTGTCTAAGTCGTTAGTGGAGCGTGTGTGGTTAACCGGCACACTAACTTGGACTTAACAAGGTAGGTAAAGGGTGACTTAATATTTATCATAGTATCGATGGAGCGTGTGTGGTTAACCGGCACATCGATTGAGGGGTAATTTATTAAGGGTACCAAGTAATTTGCATGGTTACTTCACACCTCGTTTTGTGATCCTCGGCATCCCAGTCACAAAACTTGGAGGGCACACTCGAGATTGAAACATGCCTTTGAAAAGTTCATTGAATCTCAAAAGAATCTAGGAATTTCTAAGTACCAAATCAAAAACTTAATATTTACTATTTCGTTTTTGGTGGAAATTGGTGAATAGTCATTCACATACCTTTCAAATATGTTATTACTTAGACTACGACATACCTCTTCTAAGTTATAATATATTGTGATTGGATCCTAGCCTTTATACTACATTTGGGTGTTTTATTAAGGACTATCTCTATATCTAAACTAAAACCTTCTTTCTTCATTTTCAGATGTCTGCAAACACTACTGCTTCTGGCTCTAATCCCAATGGCTCCTTTACCCTTATGAACTTATGTGGGAAAGTCACTTTTGATGGATCCAACTTTAATGAATGGATCAGAAACATCAGAATGATTACTCGCTATGAGGACAAGGAATATGTCCTCGATAAGGAGCTTAAGGATATTGATGAGTCAGTTTCTACTCCTCAAGAGATCGCTGAGTTTAGGGCACATGAAAGAGATGCCACCAAAGTGGCATGCATCATGATGGCCACAATGACCGCGGATCTCCAAAAATCCTATGAAGATTTCTACCCTTATGAGATGCACCAAGACTTGATGGAAAGATACCATCAAAGTGCTCGACAAGAGAGGTATGAAATCATCTCCTCCATGATAACAACTCGCATGAAGGATGGTGAACCCATCACGGCCCACATGCAGAAAATGCAAAGATTTGTGGACCGTTTGTTGAAGCTTAATGTGAACTTCCCCGAGGAGCTTGCAATAGATATCATTTTGCACTCCTTACCTTCATGTTATGATCAATTCCGCATGACATACCACATGAACAAGGAAGAAGTCACACTCAGCAAACTTCAAGGACTCTTAAAGACCGCGGAAAGTGGTCTTAAGGGTAAGGCGGTTGTTACTACTCCTACTTCTACAAACTCCGCCCCTGTCTTGGCAATCGGGAAAGGACGAGGGAAGAAGAGAAAGAGTTCTTCAAAGGGTACCAAGGTTAGGACCCTTGATGGCTCTTCTTCAAGTGGAACCAAGAAAGGTTTCATCACTCCTTTTGACCCAAAAGAGGCTGAATGCTTCTATTGCCATGAAAAGGCACATTGGAAGCGGAACTGCCTAAAGTACCAGCAAGATGTAAAGGATGGGAAAGTTAAACCCAACCATGCAGGTATTTACACTATCATTTCTAATAACTCACCCCATTCTAAATCTTGGGTCCTTGATACCGGTTGTGGTATTCATATTTATTGTGACTTGCAGGGACTAAGAAGAAGTGAGAATGTGGAGCAAGGAAGAATAAACTTAATCATGGGGAATAGGAAAGTTACACCTGTCACCAAGATTGGAGTTTATACTTTGTCGCTAAGTAGTGGGTTTAGTTTAGATTTGAATAAATGTTGTTATTCGCCAGAAATGGCAAGAAATATTATTTCCTTTCATGCATTGTATAAACAAGGTTTTACCTTTTCATTTAATAATGAAGTTGGTTCTATTGATGCTTTCTTTAATAATGTTCTTTATTTTAAAGCATTACCTTGTGATGGCATGTATGAAACAGTATCTGTGGTTGATAACTTAGGAAATAATGTGATGTGTATTGATTCTATTAATAATAATAACTTGGATAAAGCATCATTATGGCATTGTCGACTTGGACATATAAGCAAGAAGCGCATAGGCCAACTCCAAAAGGGTGGAGTCTTGGAATCATTTGACCTAAAGTCAAATGATAGTTGCGAATCGTGCTTACTTGGAAAAATGAAAAAGTCACCCTTCACAGGTTCTTGTGAGAGGGGTGAAGGTTTGTTGGACCTAGTACACACGGATGTGTGTGGACCATTCAAACATGCCACAAGGGATGCTAATCGTTATTATTTGACTTTTACTGATGATTACAGTAGATATGGATACGTCTATTTAATCAAGCATAAGTCAGAGACTTTCGAAAAGTTTAAGGAATTTAAACAGGAAGTCAAGAATCAATTGGGTAGGAACATTAAGATGCTTCGATCCGATCGTGGTGGTGAGTATCTTAGTTCAGAGTTCCTTGACTATCTAAGGGAATGTGGGATAGTCTCACAATTGACACCACCCAAGACACCACAGTTGAATGGTGTAGCTGAGAGGCGTAATCGAACCTTGTTGGATATGGTTCGTTCCATGATGAGTCGAGCTTCGCTACCAATCTCATTTTGGGGGTATGCCTTAGAGACTGCCGCCCATATCCTTAATCTAGTCCCTACAAAGAAAGTTGCCAAAACTCCTCACGAGATGTGGACTGGTAAAGTACCCAAACTATACCACATCAAGATTTGGGGTTGCGAAGCTTTTGTGAGGCGCGAGTCTCATGATAAGCTAGAACCCCGAAGCGAGAGGTGTATTTTCATCGGCTACCCACAAAGATCCTTTGGTTACATCTTTTACAAACCTAGTGATAATGTGGTCTTTGTAGCAAGAAGAGGAGTCTTTCGTGAGAGAGAATTTATAAGCCAAGGAGACAGTGGGAGGCAAATTGACCTTGAAGAACTTCAAGAGTCAAGTGGTGAAGGAACTTCAAACCCTAGCCCTCAACTTGAGGAGGAAACTCCTATTGAGCCAATTGACGATTCTGTACCTCTGAGACGTTCCACGAGAGTTAGGAATGCACCTGAGCACTACTATGGTTTTCATATTACTGCGGAAGGTGAGACACTTATTAGTGATGAGACACTAGTAGGTATGGATGAACCTAATAGTTACGCGGAAGCCATGGCAGGCCCCGAGTCTGCGAAATGGAAAGAGGCTATGGATAGCGAGATACAATCCACGTATGACAATCAAGTTTGAAACTTGGTTGAGAATGTACCAGGTCGTAAGACTGTAGGTTGCAAATGGGTCTTCAAGAAGAAGACCGACATGGATGGTAAAGTACACACTTATAAGGCTAGACTGGTTGCAAAGGGCTTCTCTCAAATTCCTGGAGTGGACTATGATGAGACCTTTTCTCCAGTAGCCAAGATTAAGTCTATTCGGGTTCTGTTAGCCATAGCCGCATTTCATGACTATGAAATATGGCAAATGGATGTCAAAACCGCTTTCCTTAATGGAAAGTTGTCTGAAGATGTTTACATGAGTCAGCCAGAGGGTTTTGTCAGCAACGAGTACCCTAATAGAGTGTGTAAGCTTGAGAAATCCATTTATGGATTGAAGCAAGCACCTCGCAGATGGAATCTTTGCTTTGATGAAAAGGTCAGGGAATTTGGCTTTTCTAGGAGTGAAGATGAATCTTGTGTTTATGTCAAGGCTAGTGGGAGTATAGTCAGCTTCTTGGTATTGTATGTGGATGACATACTACTCATAGGAAATGACATCCCAACTTTGCAGGAAGTTAAGTCCTGGCTTAAGAAGTGTTTCTCTATGAAGGACCTAGGAGAAGTTGCCTATATTCTAGGGATAAGGATCTTGAGAGACCAGAGTAAAAGACTAATTGGACATAATCAAAGTACCTACTTGGACAAAGTGTTGAAAAGATTCAACATGCATAACTCCAAGAAAGGTGAGTTACCCATTTAGAGTAACGCCAGATTAAGTAAGACACTAAGACCTAGTACTGAGGCTGAGATAGCAGAAATGAGTCGACTTCCTTATGCTTCAGCTGTAGGATCGATCATGTATGCTATGACGTGTACTCGACCTGATGTAGCCTTTGCTTTGAGCATGCTTAGCAGGGATCAGGGGAACCCTGGCAAGGAACATTGGACTGCGGTAAAGAATATCCTCAAGTACCTACGAAGGACTAAGGACTGGGTCCTTACCTTCGGTGGGAGTGATGACTTGAGAGTTGTAGGGTATAGTGATGCTAGCTTCCAGACTGATAGGGATAATTTCCCCTCTCAGTCAGGGTGGGTCTTTACCTTAAACGGAGGAGCAATCACTTGGAAGAGTTCCAAGCAGGAGACAGTGGCTGATTCCACTTGTGAATCAGAGTATATAGCAGCAAGCAAGGCAGCAAAGGAGGCTATATGGCTAAAGAACTTCATCGGAGACCTTGGAGTTGTACCAGCTATAAAAGAGCCAATGGAGATTTTCTGTGACAGCAATAGTGCGGTTGCCTTAGCCAAGGAACCAAGAGATCATGGGAGATCTAAACACATTGACAGAAAATATCACTTCATCAGACATCGAATAGAAGAAGGAGTTCTCGTGGCTAAGAGGGTATCATCGGATGAGAACCCAGTAGATCCCCTCACGAAGGGACTGAGTAGGGTTAAGCATCTCCAGCATGCTCGAAGCATAGGGCTGAAGGATGATATGAGTTTTAGTAGTTAGGTAAATTATGAAATTTGTAAAGTGTAATTGACAATAGATGATGAATAAAAAGTGTTTTATTTATGAGTAAAGTGTTGCTATCTCTTGTCAATTGTTTACTATATTTCTTTTGCATGTTTTGACTTCCAAAATAATTATGTTTGGTAGATCATATTATTCAAACCTCCACAGTCGGTCATATGTCGGAAGTAGGTATGAATCAAGGCTGTCATGATTGGTTGCAGAGGTTTAAGGAGTTGGACATGGCTACAACAATCATGAGTGCTCATAAGTTCTGAGCATTGGACTCAACCCATGCTCACTAGTTGATTATGCATTGATTGTACGAAAACGCATTGGTAACTCGATGTTATAAAACATGCCTTTGTGTATAATTCAATGAGTGGTAGAACAAACATATGAGTCGAAGTTTATCTGTTCCTTCTTGGATTAGAAGCTGATATCTGGGCCCCTCAATGATTGTGTTTTGACCTATGTACTGGGCCCGGTCAGAACTAAGTTGATGTGTTCAATTAAATTCTTTGTCAAACAAATCGGAAATTGGGAAACAAACTGCTGGACAATAAGCAAGACATTGTTCCATGTATTTGTCCGGCTGATATCTAGAACAGAGGATTATATGATCACTTATCTAAATGGCGCATTCTAGTTCAACAGAGTTTAAAGAGCTACGATTGCTGATCGGTTCCTGAAGTCATACTTGCAACTATAGTTATTAGACTTATCCAAGTGGGAGACTGTTGGATATAGTGTCTAAGTCCATAACTATATTTGGTATGTACTTGACCCGACCCGACATGGTCCATTTGGGTTGCACTTCACCCGAACAATTTATGGATAATCTTTTGAGAATAGTACAAGTTATGATTTATTAATATATTATAAGTTCTAATATATTAATATAAGATCATATTATTTAATTAGTATTGATCTATAATTAATCTAGGATTAATTTAGAGATCAAAGATATTACTAATTAAATATGGGCTTCTATATTTATATAGTGTGGGCTAAGGCTTATTTGGAATGGGCTAGGCTTGCATGGAAAAGTCCATGGATACTCCATGGAGCTTTAACCCATGGATCTCATGGAAATGAAGAGACATGGGTATTAGGGTTTACATGAATGTAACCCTAATCCACCACACTATATAAAGGAGGCTTTGGTTCTTGAAATCATACTAGTTGACACTTGTTGAGGTGAGGGCCGATTTCAAGATAGTAGTGACTATTCTCTCAAAGTTCCAAGTTTGTGGTGATTTGTGATTTCCATTTGAGGCATCCACACTATTGGTGCTAGGCTCTAAAACTCCAAGGAATCAACTACAACTACAAGGTAAGTGTTTCTACTAGCTTTATTTGATTCAAGTTCCCCATGCCATGCTAGTTAGGATATGAACCTTGGAAAAATAATTATTTGCATGTATCTTAGACAAACATAGATCCAAGGTTTATTAGGGTTGCATGTACACTTAGAATGTGTTAGAATGCTCAAAACCCATTAGTACCAAGAAAACAAGCCTAGGCTCTGATACCACTGAAGGGTTTTGAGCATTCTAACACTCCTAAGGTGTACATTCAACCCTAGAAACCTTGGATCTATGTTTTACTAAGATACATGTAAATTTGATTTTCCAAGGTTATTAACCTAACTAGCATGGCATGGGGAACTTTGAAACATAAAAACTAGTAGGAGAACATACCTTTCTTGTTGCTTGGATTCCTTGAGAACCTTGTGAGCCTAGCACCTCAAGTGGGATGCCTCAAATGTTTCACACAATACCACAAATCTTGGAATAACTTTGAGAGAAGTCCACACACACTCAAAATCGGATAGCCCTCTTGCTCTCTTCTTAGTGGTCGATTTTGCAAGCCATGGAGGTTCTTATATAGTGTGTCACATGTATGGTTACTCCATGTAAACCCTAATGTGTATGGCTTTTCATATTCCTTGATCCATGGGTTCATAACCTCCATGGACTATCCATGGAGCACCTTATGGGTTTTATCCCAACTCAATAAACCATGGATCCTTAGCCCACTATATGAGAATGAATGATTTACACAATCAACTCTATATATTTAATTAGTCTCCTTTTGATCACCAAATAAATTCTAAATTAATTTTTGATCAATACTAATTAAATAATATTATTAATATATTAGAACTTATAATATATTAATAAACCATAAGTGTCCTTTCTCTCATTTAGTCTATCCGAGTGTTGTAATGCCATGCAAGCCAAATGGACCAAGCCAACCGGGTCAAGTACATTCCAAAAATAGCTATGAACTTAGACACCTAACCCAACAATATCAACTTTTAACTACCTAATTTTCAAAAGAAAATTTTAATTTTTAGATAGTCAAAAACGTTTTCAATAAACCATAAAATCTCAAATACATTTGTTTTCAAATTCATAACAATAAAAATATTATTCCAATCATCAGAGTGTCCCATAAAAATGCATGAGAGAGAGAGTGAATGCCGCGTCATCAAGCCATGCCGTTTCCCTTAGGCTCAGATGTACATGAAACAAATCCACATAATCACATAATCGTATTAGCTATAAAAACTACATAAACCACATAATCCATGCATACAAACATATAAGGATGTTGTGGGCTCCTCCCAAGGTCTTACTCCAGGATGTCATGGGATCCCCCACATGATCTTACACCTAAGTTCCATGGGCTCCTCCTATGGTCTTTAGCTGGAAAGCCATGGGCTCCTCCACATGGTCTTACATCCAAGTGTCATGGGCTCCTCCCATGGTCTTTAGCTGGAAATCCATGGGCTCCTCTACATGGTCTTACATCCAAGTGCCATGGGCTTCTCCCATGGTCTTTACTTGAAAAGCCATGGGCTCCCCCACATGGTCTTACATCCAAGTGTCATTGGCTCCCCCCATGGTCTTCCCTGCAAGTATCACATATACAACTAGCATAACACTTAGCATATCTATTATCTAACCATAATACCACATATCTCTACAACAACGATTGTACCACATATCACAAAATGGGTCGGGCTTGGTGCCTTCGACCCATTGGTATGGTGAGGAGACTCACCTCTCAAGAATGTTGAACTGACAAGATAAGGTCGGATAAGTCCCAACGCACAGCTCTAACTCAACTACTTATAATCATCATGTGACTAATTTGTCAAAATCCTAAAATACCCTAAATACCCTCAAAGCCAACCCTGGTCAGAGTCCAAATCAATAGTCAAGGTCAACAGTACATGTTGACCCCAACTCATTGAGTGCATCCAACAACTCGCCGAGTTACCTGACTAACTCGTCGAGTTCCTTAATGTCCAGAAGACCGAAAGCTCATGCAGACCGAAAAGTGTAATCCTTCACCGAAATCACTCAAAATCTTCGAAAATGGGTAAACCCTACCCGACTTGTCAAGTTGGCTAAGCAACTCGTCGAGTCCCTTCAATCCTTACTGGGTTCGGTCCTTTCCAATTGGTTCCAAGGCTCCAAAATATAGATTCAACCCCTTATAGTGTAGTTTCCATGTATAGTTGCGAACTTTACGTGCATGCAAGGCCTTACAAGGTTAAAACGCTAAAACTAAGGTTCATGCACCAAAAGTGATCATATTCTTCGATAAGATGAGATCTAAGCAAAAAGAGATCAAGGTAGAAACTTTTTACCTCAAGATGGTCTCTAATACAGAGTAGAGGTTGGATCTACTACTTCTCTCTTTGCTCCTTCTTCTTTAAGCTTCAAAATCCTTCACAACCACACCAAAATCACTTTTAAAAGATCTCTCTCTCTCTCTCTCTCTCTCTCTCTCTCTCTCACTCCAGAAGGTGCAAGGCTCGAACTAGGGTTTCTTTTGAGATGTAATAACGATAAAGAGTCTACAAATGAGCCATAATTTCTTTAAATAGGGTACAAATCCCTGAAAATTAGGGTTTCTCTCTATAGTGTCTACTCCTCAAGTTGTGGCCTTCAAACTTGTCAAGTAGATTCGAAGTCCCGAGTCCTCATAAATGATCTCTACTTGACGAGTTGGAGCTCCCCAACTCATCAAGTCCTAGCACAAAACCCTAAAACTTAGAAAATTAAATGATACTTGGAACAAGTGTTACAAATACGGTTTTGGTTCCTTCTTAGTTTCTTTATCTTGATTTCCTTTCATAGTATATAATTTTTGTATATATAGAGACCTTAACGTCTCTATCAATTGCAAGAAATATATTCCAGAAATACAAGAGTTTTCATGGTATCAGAGCTAGGTCCCTAGATTACTGTTTTTTTGTTGTACCCTATGAGTACAACTCAAATCTGCGGTTGCTCTAAAGTTTTGTACCATGATAGTACAACTCACATTTTCTGTGAGGGATAATGTCGGTTTAGAGAAGGAATCTTGCCTCACTACCACCACCAATGCCTTCAAAAGGCCACAATTAAGATTTCCTAAAAATATGATATCATTCTGAACACCTCATGCTCTCCACGCGCTACCTCCAGCTTTCGCCAACCGACCATGCATCGGAACGTGAGAGCACGTGAAACCTATTTTCGATGTCAGGTTTTTTTGGTCACCGTCGCTTTCTGATTTCGTTTAAGACTATTGTCTATATTTCACATTTTAAGCTGTTTTTGGAAGGGGTGAGCACGGTGCGGTTCAGTGTAGTTATTGGTCAAAACCTCACCACTAACTGCATATGCGGTTAATCCATTTTCAAAACCGCTTGGTGCGGTTATTTTTGTAGTGTGGTTAGATGGTTATTTTTGCGGTGCGGTTTTGCTTTTTTGTGTTTCGGTTATTAACCGCATGGATTTGGTGTGGTTATTTTGTGTGGTTTTTAACCGCGGTTTAGAGTTCAAACGGTTTTAAGAGTTCAAATATATTACTTGTAATAATAATAATAATAATAAAAGAATAAGGTATATAAGACAATTAACTTAAATCACAAACAACTAATATCTTAAAAACATGAAATTACTAGTGATTAACAATAAATATCTTAAAATTGTGAAATTTCACCATTTTCCAATGTAAAAAAAAAAAAAAGCCAACACTTTTGTATTCTACAATTTTATTCTTCTTTCATCCGTGTAACTTGTATTATTTTTAATATTTAATATATTAATAATTAATAAAAAAATTGTATGTAATATATGCGGTGCGGTGCGGGGTTTTTTTTTTTTTTTTTTTTTTTTGCGGTTTTTGAAAATTACTAACTGCACCGCACCGCAAATTTGCGGTTTTTCAAAAATAGAAAATCTCGCCGTCGGTTTTTATTGCGATTGCGTTTTATATGGTCTTTACAGTTAATTTTAGTTGCGGAGTGGTTTTTGCTCACCCCTAGTTTTTGGTTTCAATTGCACTACTCATCAGACGTTTTCACTGTTCCGGATGTATTATTCATCGAGCACGGTTCATCCATAGCTTTCACTATCGGTTATGGTTCGTTCTTCCTTTAAGATTCAGAGCTTTAGCCTGTTAGGTTATTATTTTTTTTAGTACTATGTTATACTATTTTTGTAATGCCTGACTCCCGGTACGTATTTTAAATTTAAATAATTGCATATTTTACATTGGGACTCGGCGAGTTGGAGGCCCAACTCATCAAGTAGACTAGACTTTGGACGCGGGTTTTAAGTAACCTACTCGACGATTCGGGAGCCTGACTCGACGAGTAGGTCTGTCTGGATCAAACCCTAATATTTAGGGTTTGCATCCTATTTAAATGTCTTATCTTGTCCCAACCCAGCCTTCATCGCTTCTCTCAGTCCAGAAAAGCCTAACTCGAAACCGTAAAGCACTTGGAGTGTTCTGGAGCCATTTTTGTGTGTTTTTGGTTATTTTAAGCTTGAAGAAGGAATTAGAAGCTTGGGGGCTCCAGAAGAAACAAGTATATCTAGAGGTTTTGCCTCATTTCCAGTTCTTTCAAGGTAAAAAGCTTCAACCTTGACCATCTATCTCTTAGATCTCTAGTTGGGGTTCAATTCTACCTTTTCTAAGCTTTAGTAGAGCTATATTCGGGATTTTGTGGTTCTAAGGGGTATGACTTCAGATCTGGAACCATTGAGGGTTCCCATGGCATAAAGATGCCAACTTTATTGCCATAAGAGCCCCATGCATCTTGTATACTTCATTTTAGGGCCATTTGAGCCGAATACCCCATGCATGAATGTCAAGTTTGTGACTTTACGTGTTTTATGGGCCCTAGGAGCTAGATCTATGTTTTGGACATATTAAAATCGACTGAAATCATCTATATGGACATGGACATTAGGGGACTCGGCGAGTCGTCCATGGGACTCGACGATTCGGGGTAAGGTTCCCCAACCTTTTCTGTTTTTGATCGGACTGTTGAGTCTAGAAGAGGACTCAACAAGATGGATGTGAGTATGGACTTGAAGATTATAAAACTCATCAAGTTCAAGAACAGAACTCGGCAAGTACAAGACAAGTCCCAACTGCATGAAGATGAACTCAACGAGATCAGAAGGAGCTCGGCGAGTCCAGGACTAAATGTGTCTTCTTGCATGAAGAAGGACTCGACGAGTTCAAGGATGAACTCGACGAGTCAATTGTAGAAGGTCTCGACTTTGTATTAAGGAGAACTCGGCGAGTGCGTGCAATAGTCGGCGAGTAGGATTGAGCTTTTAGTATTTTGAGGGTTTAGGGACTCGGCGAGTTTTTGGTTCAACTCGGCAAGTTGAGTCAACCATACGTTGACTTTGACCAAGGGGTTGACTTTAACTTTGGTTGTGACCTGAGTAACCCTTATAAGGGTTAATGGTATGTAAAGGTAAATTAAGGAAGGTTGTTATGTGCAAGAGTTGAGAGGAGTTGATCCCGAAATCGAGGACAGTTCAGACTGCACGACAGTGGGGTGAGTTACCTTCCAGTAGAAGTGGGTCTAAGGCACCAAGGCCGACTCACTAGTAAGTGATTGTAGTAGAGATGATTGTCTTTGTGATAATTGTCTAGTATGTTGCTATATAATATGCTTTATGTTCTAGGATGCTATGATTTATGGGTTAGTAGTGGTAGGGGTGTTATAATCCTTAGTTATTGGTTGAAAGATACCGAACGGGTAGATAATACATGTGCATGCCTAGCAGTATGATCATGATATGTTCTTATGTGGTAGTGTTAGGGGGTGAAATAGTCCCTGGTTACCGGTTGAAAGATACCGAAGGGGAGGATAGCTCCCGGTTACCGGTTGAAAGATACCGAAGGGGAGTTTAGCTCTCGGTTACCGGTTGAAAGATACCGAAGGGGAGGTTAGCTCCTGGTTACCGTTTGAAAGATACCGAAAGGGAGGTTAGTTCTCGGTTACCATTTGAAAGATACCGAAGAGGAGCCCAACTCTCAGCTATGCCAGACCGATACCGGTTGAAAGATACCAAGGAATATGCATTAGGTGGTATGTGGTATGATGAGGGAACTCACTAAGATTTGTCCTTACGGTTTTCAGTTTTGGATTCAGGTACCTGTTCATCGAAGGAGAATGAGTCGGCACGGTAGCAGCGCATTACACACACACGATTTCCGCATTTTGAGATACATGGGATTGTACTCTGACATTATTACTATTGATGATATGATTTTTGAGACATGTGATTATGGTTTTTATGGATTAGTATAATATCGATGATGTTTTTCATTAAACAGTTTTATAAGTAACTTAATTAAAAACGAAATTTTTAGTCTTGAAAATTGGGATGTTACAATTTTTTAGTTTCCTTTCATTGGTTTGTGACTGAATTTGATACTACAATTTTGGACATTATTTTTGGAGATTTTATTAATATGGTTTCCAGTGAGAGCAGCTCAACATAAAATTGGTGGGATTCTGATTATTTACCAGCTCTGGTATTGACTACATATGGCTAATTTGAAGTTATATATGTCGACTATTATGGCTAATTTGAAGTTATATATGTCGACGATTAAGTTTGTTGAGACAGAAAATTCCATTTTTCTTATCATCTTCTTCGAGATAGGTTATTGATTCTGGTGTTTCAAATCACATGATAGGTAATCATAATGTCCTCTCTAACTTTCATACTCATGTAGCTATATCTCATGTTACCAGTGATGATGGGTCTACTATAACATCCCAAAAATCACAAGAAAAATTCTATTTTTCAATTTAAGTAAAATCATTGTTTCGATCAAAACCCAAGTCATAAAAACCAAGTATCAACTACAAATATCTCAAAACCAGAGTATCATAAAATCTTCAGAACATATCACTGAAGGATATGTACGGTCACACATTTGCCTTGCCCTGAGCATCAGAAGTACCTGAAACATAACACTTAAAATTTAATCCAAATCTTAGTGAGTTTCCCCAAAATATCACACACGAAACATAAACAACATGTATATTGTGTCCACAACCTATGTCTAGAAAACCCTTAAAGGGTCCTCAACATAATTTTGGATTGCCCCCGAGCCCACAACATGAGTCTGGAATGTCCTTCCCGACCCTCAACCCATGTCTAGAAAGCTCCTAAGCCCTTAGCATGAGTCTAGAATACCCCTACATGGTCCTCAGCCCATGTCTAGAATGCTCCAGGTATCTTCGCATTCAGCACAAAGTAGAACCGCCTCAACCCAAACTGTTATAATATTTTGACATATGCACATAAACAAATATCCTGAAAATAACAAATAATCAAGAAGATCTAATATATCACTACAACTTAGCAACATCCTAACCACGATACATAACCTAGTGGGTTGGACTTGGTGCCTTCGACCCATGAGTATAGTGAGGAAGACATACCCCATAATCTAAAAGATATCAGAAATAAATGATACTCCAAATGCCAACTCTATAGGTCACTTATACAACAAACTGTGACCTAATCTCAAACTATTTCTCAAATTACCCTAAATGCCCCTAATTCAAACTTGGTCAAATTCCTGATGAAAGTCAAGGTCAAAAAGTAAAAGTAGGCCAACACAGACTGAGTATGCTCGTCGTACTCGGTCACTACACTCAGTGTGGTTGATCCCTTCTTGATTACGGGGTTACGTTTAGCGTACCACCAGTACGCCCATTGTACTCATCCAATTTCATTTTCATTCATTAAGTGCTTATTCCATTAAGACACCATGTTTCCAACTTTATGGTTTTCCATGACTAGTAGTGGTCCAAAAATCAAAACCCTAACTTAAAACATAAACTCTAGCACAAAAACTCTAGCATGGAGGGAAGAAAGGGACCGAGACCACATTTTTATGATTCTTAACACTAAAAAAACGTCTGAAAGGAGAGGTTTTATGGTTTAGAGTAAGCCAAACTCATGAACACCAAGATTTTGGGACCAAAATGCATAAAAACTTAAGAACTAGCAAGATCCAAGGAAATCATTCATGAACTTCCAAGCTTTATACCTTCAAGGGATGCTTGTGGGTGAGATGCTTTTGGATCTAGGTTGCCTTGAGCTTCCTAGATGGTTCCACTTCATTATTCTTCTTTCAGTAGCACAAAAATACACTCTCAAGCTTAATAAGGCTCACACAATGGGTTAGGGTTTGCAAGGAACGATTTGGGAGGATGGAGGCTGAAAGCGGAAAGGATTTTGAGGAATAAGGATTTTTAAATAGTGCTCAAAACCTATAAATTAGGGTTTGCTCACCTGTCATGTACGTATTAGTATGCTCAGTGTACTCACACACACAAACCACTTTAATAAACTATGACAAGCGTATGCCCCATGTACACTTGGCATAAGAACCACATTTTCAACATAGCTATTCTTGTGGGTCAAAAAGAATACACATGATATCTGGGTGTTACATCTACCCGTCAAGTTCTAGGATCCAAAACTGTTGATCTCGCCCCATCTATTTCGTTGTCTTTTGTTGTAACGACCCAAAAATCTAGAGTAAAAATTTCATTTTTGAATACAGTCAAAACATAGATAACTTATAAATCCATACATTCCAAACCATGATTAATTAAAACATTTATCAGAGTTCATCCCAAAATCACATAATGCGGAAAACATAGGTGTGTGCGTTGCGATCAAGCTGAGCCCTTCCTTTCCAAAATAATGATACCTAAAACCATAAACAAAACTGTAAGCACGAAACATAGTGACTTACCAGAGCATACCCCATATAATCCACATAACCGCATAAACTATATCAATCACATAGGCGATCACAATCATATAAGGGAGCCATGGAAACCCTCCAAGGTCTTATACACATAATCACATAAATCATTTCAACTACACAAGCCATGCATATAAACATATAAGGAAGCCTTAGAAACCTTCCAAGGTCATAAATGGGTGCCACTGGAATCCCCACATGGTCTTATCCCACTGCCATGGGAACCCCCACATGGTCTCAAGCACCTCTCTTGGGAACCCCCACGCGGTCTTAACTACTGCTCGGGGTCTTCCATACAAACGTTAGACCATCATAACACATAATCAATTAATAGTACACATATGCAAACTCTATAAGCCATACAAACAAACATATAAAGGTGCCACAGAAACCCTCCATGGTCTTACACCAGATGCCATGGAACCCCCACATGGTCTTAGCTCACTGCCATGGGAACCCCCACATGGTATTAGCCTGGAATGCCATGGGAACCCCCACATAGCCTTATATCAAACTGCCTCGGAACCCCCCCCCCCCCCCTGCGGAGGTCTTCCATGCAAGTATCACAAAGACAACTAGCATACCAAAATACCACACAATCAACTAGCATACAATATATAACTAATTGCCTTGGGAACCCCTACATGGTCTTCACATAAATACATAATGTATCAATAGTACATTTACAAAAATCATCTCAACAAAACAAATGGATCGGCCTTGGTGCCTTAGACCTATTGGTACGGTGAGGAGACTCACCTGGCATTGCTGAAGTCCTGCGGATAACTGACACACTAATTTGGGATTATTAAGGGTGGCAAAGGGTAACTCGATGTTTATCATAGGTCAATGGAGCGTGTGTGGCTAACCGGCACATTGATTAGGTGGTAAATGACATCGAGATTACCAAGTACATTAGCATGGTTATTCAAACCTTGTTTGTGATCCTTGGTATTTCAGTCACAAACTTGAAGGGCATATCGAGATTTAAACATGCCTTTGAAAAGTTCAACAAATCTCAAAAGAATTTAGGAATTTAAATTCATTTAAAACTTAATTGTCTTTTTCGTTTTTCATGGTGGAAATTGGTAAATCGTCATTTACCTACCTTCAAATTATTAGCAATTATATTACGACATCCCTCTTCTGAATTGTAAATAATTTTGTTGGGTCCTAGCCCCAATTTCTCATTTGCATGTTTAACTGGGGATTCTTATCTAATCTAAACTTTGTCTCTTTTCTTTTTCGGATGTCTACTCAAAACAACAACGCGTCTGGCTCAACCCCTTCTGGCTCATTCTCACTCATGAACTTGTGTGGAAGGGTGATATTTGACGGATCAAATTTTAATGATTGGACCTGCAACATCCGCATTGGTCACCCGCTATGAGGACAAAGAGTATGTTCTCGACAAGGAGCTGAAGGAGATTGACACCAACACTGCTACTCCCGAGGAAATTCTTGCGTGCGAAACTCATGAGCGAGATGTTACGAAGGTTCATTGCATTATGCTCGAAACAATGACTGCTGAACTCCAAAAGTCCTACGAGGACTAATAACCATTCGAGATGCATAAGGATTTGATGGAAATATACCATCGAAGTTCTAGGCAAGATAGGTACGAGATCATCACTTCGATGATCACTACCAAAATGAAGGATGGAGAGTCCATCACGGCCCACTTGCAAAAAATGCAGAGCTATGTCGACCGCTTGTTGAAGTTGAATGTCAACTTCGATGAGGAGCTGGCCATTGATATCATTCTACACTCCTTGCCTCCCTGTTATGATCAGTTTCGTATGACTTATCAAGGAGGAGGTCACTCTAAGCAAGCTTCAAGGCCTGCTAAGGACTGTTGAGATTAGTCTAAAAGGCAAATCTATTGCATCAACTCCTACTACCGATGCCCCTATCTTGGCTATTAGGCAAGGAAAAGGAAATAAGAGAAAGGCTCCTTATAAGAGCCACAAGGGAAAGTCTCACGATGGTACCTCTTCAAGTGGAACCAAATTTTGTCGTGCTACTCCTTCTTCTAACCCGAAGTATTTGCAAGATATCAAGGATGGGAAGATAAAGCCCACCTTCGCAGGTATTTATACTATTTAATCTAATAACTCATCACATGCTATGTCTTGGGTCCTCGATACAGGATGTGGTTTTCACATTTGTTCTTATTTGCAGGTTCAAAGAAAAAGTAGGGATGTGGAGCATGGGAAGATAAACTTGATCATGGGGAATAGGAAAGTTTTGCTTGTCACCAAGATTGGAGTTTACTCCTTAGTGCTTAGTAATCGGTTAGGTTTAGATTTGAATAATTGTTGCTACTCGTCAGAAATGACACGAAACATTATTTCTTTTCATGGTTTGTATAAATAAGGTTTTAGATTTCCGTTTAATAATGAAAATGGTTCTATTAATGCTTTCTTTAATGGTACTTTCTATTTTGAAGCATTTCCTTATAATGGAATATATGAAACTGTGATGATTGTAGACAACTTAGGAAATGATGTGTTGCATATCGATTCTTCCAATGGTTTGGACAAAGCATGCTTGTGGCATTGTCGTCTTGGACATGTCAACAAGAAGCGCATATCCTAACTCCAAAAGGATTGAGTGTTGGAGTCATTCGACCTTAAGGACGATGACACGTGCGAGTCTTGTTTGATTGGAAAGATGACCAAGTCACCCTTCACTGGTACTTGTGAAAGGGGTGAGGGTTTATTGGATCTCATACATACCGATGTATATGGACCATTTAGATCTACCACACGGGATGCAAACCGCTTCTATGTGACTTTTACCGATGATTATAGCAGATATGGGTATATCTACTTAATCAAGCACTAGTCAGAAACCTTTGGAAATTTCAAAGAGTTTAAGGAAGAAGTGTAGAATCAACTGGGCAGGAAAATTAAGATGCTCCGATCCAATCAAGGAGGTGAGTACCTTAGTATTGAATTCTACGAATACCTCAAGCAGTGGGCAATTGTTTCGCATTTGATGCCACCTAGGACACCGTAGTTGAGTGGTGTGGCTGATAGGTGCAATCGAACCTTGTTGGACATGGTTTATTCCATGATGAGTTGAACTTCATTACCTATCTCATTTTGGGGGTATGCCTTAGAGACTGTCACCCATATCCTTAATTTAGCCCCAACTAAGAAGGTTGCCAAAACACCTCACAAGATGTGGATAGGGAAGGTTCCCTCATTGGCACATATTAATGTTTAGGGTTGCGAGGCTTTCGTAAGACGATAGACTCACGACAAGCTCGAACCTCGTAGTGAGCAGTGTATTTTCATCAGCTATCCGCAGAAGTCCTTTGGATATCTCTTCTATAGACCGAGTGACAATGTTGTCTTCGTTGCGAGGGGAGGGTTTTTCCGAGAGCGAGAACTCATATGCCAAGACGACAGTGGGAGACAAATTGATCTTAAAGAGCTTCAAGAATCAAGCAATGAAGGAACCTCTAACACTGGCACTCAACCCGAGGAGGAAACTCCTGTTGAACCAATTGACGAGTCCTTCCCTTTTAGACGTTCCAGTAGAGTTAGTCTGCCACACGTATTATATGGTTTCCATGGGTGATACGTTTATTAGTGACAATACACTAGTAAATTTGGATGAACCTAACAACTACAAGGAAGCCATGGCAGGCCCGAAGTCTGCAAAATAGAAAGAGGGTATACACAATGAGATTCAGTCCATGTATGGCAATCAAGTTTGGAACTTAGTTGACAATGTGCCAGGTCGTAAGATGGTCGGGTGCAAATGGATCTTCTAGAAGAAGACCGACATGGATGGGAAAGTACACACGTATAAGGAACAATTGGTTGCGAAGGGCTTTACTCAAACTCCTAGAGTTGACTATGATGAGACCTTCTCACCAGTAGCGAAGATTAAATCTATATGGGTTATGCTAGCCATAGCTACATTTCATGACTATGAAATATGGCAAATGGATGTCAAAATCGCTTTGCTCAATGGAAAGTTGGCTAAAGATGTTTACATGAGTCAGCCAGAGGATTTTGTCAATGGAGAGCACCCTAATAGAGTGTGTAAGCTTGAGAAATCCATCTACGGATTAAAACAATCGTCTTGCAGATGGAATCTTTGTTTCGATGAGAAAGTCAAAGAGTTTGGTTTTTCTAGAAGCGAGGATGAGTCCTGCGTATATGTCAAAGCCATTGGGAGTATAGTTAGCTTTCTCGTATTATATGTAGATGACATACTGCTCATAGGAAATGACGTCCCAACCCTGCAGGAGGTTAAGTCCAGGCTTGGGAAGTGCTTCACTATGAAGGACCTCAGAGAAGCTGCTTATACTTTTGGGATAAGGATATTAAGAAATATGAGAATGAGACTAAAAGTACTTAGTCAAAGTACTTACTTGGATAAAGTGTAAAAACATTTTAGTATGGAGAATTCCAAGAAAGGGGAGTTACTAATCCAAAGCAATACCAAGTTGAGTAAGACTCAAAGCCCGAGAACCGAAGCCGAAATAGCATAGATGAGCCGAGTACCTTATGCTTCCTCGGTTGGCTCAATCATGTATGCTATGCCGTCTACTCGCCCTGATGTGGCCTTCACTTTGAGCATGATCAGCAGATATCAAGGGAACCCTGGTAGAGCACATTGGACCGCGGTAAAGAATATTCTTAAGTACCTACAAAGGACTAAGGAATGGTTCCTTATCCTCGGTAGGAGTGATGACTTGAGAGTGAGAAGGTATAGTGACACCAGTTTTCAGACCGACCGGGATAATTTCCGCTTACAGTCGGGCTGGGTCTTTACCATGAATAGAGGAGCAGTGACTTGGAAAAGTTCCAAGCAGGATGTCGTAGGTGATTTAACGTGCAAATCATAGTACATAGCAGTGAGCAAAGCGTCAAAGGAGACAATATGGCTAAAGAACCTCATCGGAGACCTTGGATCTGTACCGGCCACAAAGGAGCCTATGGAAATTGTCTGCGATAATGAAGGTGCGGTTGCGTTGACCAAGGAACCGGGGGATCATGGAAGATCCAGGCATATCGACAGAAAATATCATTTCATTAGACATCGGGTAGAAGAGGGACTCCTCGTAGTTAAGAGGGTATCGTCAGAGGAGAACCCATCAGATCCCCTTACAAAGGCACTGAGTAGGGTTAAGCACTTGCAGCACACTAGGAGCATTGGGCTGAAGGACAATATTAGTTTTAGTGATTATATAGATTTTAGAAACTTGTAATATATAAATTGTAATTAACATTTGAGTATTAAATAAAGTAGTTTTATTTATAAGTAAAGTTACTGTCTTGTGCTAATTATTTACTATTGTTTCACTTTGCATGTTTTGACTTCCTAAATAATAAGATTATTTGAACTATGCACAGTCGATCATACGTTGGAAGTAAGTGTGAATCAAGACTGTCATGAATTGCATTGTAGATTGTCTAAGCGTTTAGACATAGCAAACATTTGCTACAACGTTCATGAGAGCTTATGAAATACGATTTGAGTATTGGATTAAACCCGCGCTCACATGAATCACTTCATGGAATTTAATCACGAGTGATTGTGAGACAATAATATCATATAGTCTTTAAACCTAGATATATTAGTTGTTGTTTACGAGTTGATTGTGCAATGATAATGTGTAAACGCATCACTAACTTACTGTTATAAAACGTATTGTCGTGTACGATTTGATGAGTAAATAGTACAAGCATATAAGTCGAAGTTTATTTGTTCCTTTTATCCTACAAGGTTAAAAGCAATATTTTGGGCCCCTCGATGATTTTTTTTCACTTATGTGTTGGGCCTGGTCAGGACTGGATTGATGTGTTCAATTAAGATCTATGTCAGACAAATTAGAGATTGATAAACAAACTGTTGGACAATAAGTATGACTATGTTCCATGTGATTGTCCACATGATATCTTGAGAACGGAGGACTATACGATCCCTTATCTAAAGGACGTGTAGAGTTTGACAGCGGCTTTTGAGAGCTATGATTTCTAATCGGATTTTGAAGTTGTACTTGCATTTATAGTTATTAGACTTATCCAAGTAGGAGACTGTTAGATTATCTATCTAAGCCCATAACTATATTTGGTATGTACTTGACCCGGTTGTAGCATCGTCCTTTTGGGTTGCCTTCACCAAAGCAACTTGAGTGGAAGAATAATGGAGAAAGAGAAAAAAAGTGATTTATTAATATATTATATGAATAATATATTAAAAGAGAAATCATGTTATTTAATTAACATTGGTCAAGAATTAATTTAGAATTAATTTTATGGTCAAAAGAGGTTAATTGAATTAAGGGAACTGCTATTATAATTATGTGATAATTGCAATAATGGGCTGAAGACCTCTTGGAGCCCATAAGGATTTCGTCCAAGGCTAGGGTTCTGGAAGTTTCCTATGGGCTGCTTAGGGTTTTAGCAACCAGATTAGGTATTTGACTGAAACCCTAATCCCTCACTTATATAAAGACCCCCTTGGCATCACATTTTCGGCTACCACAACCCTAGAAGGATTCCTAGAGACGAAAATAGCCTTTTCCCTCTCTCTCTCTCTCTCTCTAATATTCTCCAATTGCTTTGGTGTTTGTGATCTATTAGAGGCATTGCATTTGAGGTGCAAGGTTCTCAAAAGCTCAAGGTTATCAAGCTACAATCAAAGGTAATATTCTAACTTGTTTATTAGATGTAGTTTTCGATTTTTGTATGCTATTTATAGGGTTTACAAGCTTTGGATGATTATTGCATGTTCAATTAGAAAAACCTAGACACAAAGCTTTAGGGTTTGCATGTGCACCATAGGATTGATATTTTGCTCATAATCCAGCACATTTATGGCCCACTTATGGCCTAATTTTCCAAATTAGGCCCAAGCCTTTCCAACGGGCCTTATCCTAAATCCCAATAATTTCCTTAGTCCATAAATATGTTCCTATTTGGCTCATGAAGGCCCACGGCATCTTAGTCCAATAAATGGCCCAAGAAGAACCTAAACCCAATTAAGGTTTTTCATATAAAATGACAATTAGGTTTAAGTGTTCCTACTTAACCCATTAATGACTTAATCCCTTAATTCCACCACTCCACTAGTCCAAACATACAATGTGGTCGGGTGTAATTCAAAATTCCAAATCCAATGGTCCAAACGCGGGTTCCGACTAATCCGAAATACAAATTTCCAAAATTAGGGTTTTCTAAACCATAATTAGGTTTTCAACCCAATCATGTGCCCGATAGCCCATCGGTTAAGTATTTAGGTCAACTTGTGTTACATAACTTGGGCACCACCCTGGGTAGTGGTGGTCAACGGCGGTCCGTGTGGCATCCACCACCTCGTGGGGTGGTGGTGGTTGTGTTTTTAGGCCAAGACAATACTAAAAGTATTCCAAATAATAGTCCAAATGCACCCAAATACACACCGCCACTGGAGATGGTGGCTAACGGTGGCAGAATGGCGACAGTGGGTGGCAGCCACCACCTCACGGTGGTGGTGGAGATCCATCCTTGGTTTCTAGCTGAGCAAACCTACGCAAAAACTCACAAATACAATCTGAACACGTAAACACATCCAACTCAGCCACTTTGGGTGGCAGACGACGACCGGAAGCATGGGAACAGCGACCTAAGTCCACCGACGACCACAACCGACTTTCACAATGTCGTATTCACAGCAAAGAATGAAAGAGAGAGGAGGTGGGTGGCGTTTCGACTTACCGGCAACCTCCTTTTCGTTCACGCCCAGCACACCGACGAATCACAACTTCAATACCCGGTCTCGGTGTTTCAATCGGCTGTCCATGGCATCTCCTGCAGCAGGGTTAGTGGTGGTGCTCATTACCAAAGCGGTGCGCGGACGGTGGAGTTTAACTGGGCTGGCAGCGGTGGCCTGCTCTCATGGTAACAGCTAAAGTAGTGTCTAGGGTTAGGGTTTGCATTGCCCACCAAAAAGGGAGGAAGGAGTGTACCGGGTTTAAATCCCACTCCATTCCAACTTTTGCTTAATATAATCCTTTGGTCCCTCCTTCCCAATTTCCTTTCAAAGCATCTCCACAATTTACAACTTAGCCCTCACGATTCCAAAATCCTTCCAATATAAGTACTAATAATTACCCAGTAACCCCTTAGCCTCCAAAATCCTTCCAATATAAGTAGCAAACACCCCTTGATTTATGAAAATATTTACAAAATAAATCCCGAAATTTACACTTTAACCCCCGAAAGTCTAAAATATATCATTTGGCTATTCGAAACGAACACTCTGCTAAATATTATTGATTTGGCTATAAATTAATAATAAAAATTACATCTCAGGGCTTTTGAGTTTATTATTTATTTGATTATATTTAAATGAAATGTTACAACTCTCCCCCACTTCAATTAGATTTCGTCCTCGAAATCATTCCTTACCACTCCTGACACGCCAAATAACTTGAGCAACACGACTACAACTACAAGCATACCCAGCCTTTCCAAGGCAACTAAGGCAAACCCCGCATTGTTCTAAAACCCAAAGATAAAACGAATTCCTTGCAACATGATCCTGTTTACTCAATCTGAAACCTGAAGTCTCGAGATGGTCTGTCTCCCTGACAGACCACCCACACCGAATCATTGTCGAGTTCACTACACTTATCTCCCTACTGGCTATTCTACTCATGATATTATTTAGTCCAACTGTAACCAACTCTGTATATGACCTGAATGACAAGCAACTCTACACATGGACCAAAAATCACTAATGTCACTCCAACTAATCTTGTTGCCACATAGTTGCTTTCCTGAAAAACAAACGAGACATCCCCGGTCCTAACTTGTTTGCCAACTGTCCGGAACACCGGACACCTACCCGATTGTTGAGGCAGGAACACACGCACAACAATCCTACATGACCTCTAAAGGATACTTGTCTGGCAATAACTGTCCTATCTATACTGCTACTCTGGCCCCTTCAACCCTTTGTTCGATCCAATCATGATAAGCTGACAACCTGTCGCCACTGAATCCAACGCAAAAAGGTGAATGTTACCAGAATAACTGTAGTCTTACATCATACCCGGTCCCCTTCGACCTACCGTGTCCTGATTCCAATTATGTTGTGACCTACTCACAACCTTGCAAACTGGCCCATGCCCACCTAGGCCTAATTCATTCGAACGAATCCGTGAATGCCACAGCTACCCTACAGTCTTTCTGCACTTCCCGCACTACCTGACCGTTTGTGAATGCTACGGCTCCCACATAGTCTTACAACACTCTCCACACTATCTGACTACTAGTGAATGCTACAGCTCCCCCGTAGTCTTATAACACTTTCACCCTACTGACCATGAGTGAATGCTACGGCTCCCCCGTAGTCTTACAACACTTTTATCCGAACTGACCATTAGTGAATGCTACGGCTCCCCCGTAGTCTTACAACACTTTCACCAAAACTGACCATTAGTGAATGTTACGGCACCCACGTAGTCTTACAACACTTTCACCCCAACTGACCATTAGTGAATGCTATGGCTCCCCCATACTCTTAAAACACTTTCACCCAAACTGACCATTAGTGAATGCTACAACTCCCCTGTACTCTTACAACACTTTCACTCAACATAACCGCAGCCCAATGCCTTACCCCTAATCTATCAATTCAAAACGCATATAGAGTCGAGCGCGCACTCGACCAAACACCCAAACTGAACTCAATTCATGACTGGAGCCCCAACCTGCTTTCCCCAATTCTGCTATCAAGCCCCAAGAAGACGCGATTCACATGATGGGGAGTTTTACCAAACTCCAAACTCACACAACCCTCAAACCAAATAGCCACTTGGGCCGCCATTTTCCTCGATGGGGATGAGAACCTCATCCTGGTCTCATACCTGCCCTTGTCCCGAATACCTGGGCAATTCTCCCGCACTTAGATTCGACTAAGTCTTCGCAATACATGAGGTTTGAAGGATTCCCAATCCTATTTACTCTTTAATACCTAAACTGTTAACAACCTGTTGCTTACCCATGCTGGTGTTCTATTACTGGCCCAAACCCCCCAAAAGACCACACAACTCCTAAAGATCAAATGAACACTTCCTGAATCCTAGCGAAACTAATAATCTCAAACGCCTTGAAATGATGCCACACTTATATCTTGAAGTCCAAATAACCAATGCCCAAGCCAAATCCTCCACAGTAGACTACTTCCCCTGGTTCTTCCAAAATCAGACTTAAGCATAATGGCTGAATCACTAATCCTAACCGTAGACCTTCCGCATCACGTCTCTGAACCAATCTCGACCATAGACCCAGATAATATTGAAAGCACCAAACCAGCAAAGAGTGAAACGACCTTTCACTAACCACCCCATAACTCATAGTATGCAAATGACATATAACAATGTTTTAAGGTATAACCCAAACACAAGCATGGAAACAAACCCAAAGATACACTTACCAAAACCCTTGAAACAACAAAAAAAAACACCCTCGGGTAGTTTCCCGCAAGTGCTACACTGAATCCGGCTCTACTGGCCTCTCAAAAGCTGATCCAAACTCTTGGATCTCTTCCCGAGATCCTCCACTAAATTCACATGACCTGAACCTCTCTGCTTGAGGTACTCAAGATCGATCTTCCGCCCTTGGGCTCTGGGACCCATATCATTCAGGGTCTCGCACCCTGACACACTCACCAGCTCAATCGTCGACGGCTGAACTGCAATAGCTGGTGCAACCTCTGCTCTAAACTAGCTACAAACGACCCCCGAACATATTCTCCAATCCCGAAAGTGCAATAAATCACACAATCAATCCTTGCCGCCTGATACAAGAGATCCAAGGCGAACTCAAAATCCTGGCAGTCCTTCCACTAACTGGCTCACCACCTGAGCCGGGACCAAGCACTGGTCCTTCCCATACGTGCTCATCCTCATTTTGCAAAGCAGTTATTCCCACGATCAAAACATAACCACAAATTCTCCTTCCCATAGGCTTCTTAGATTCTCCAAGACTCCCACCGATTCGAGTATGGATCATGTGCTTTCAGTAGTATGGGCCCATACTACCTTCCACACCTATCCATACTTTCCATAAAAATCCTCTCGAATCCTATAAGTCACCTAACCTATTGGTGCACCAAATATCCGCTAAACAGCAACTGAATACGCCCCAAAGCAACTTTTAGGCTCCCCCTAGGTTCCTAACCTCACCGAACCACCCCACTAACTCATTGGAGCATATCCTAGGCTTTCCTAGGTTCCCAACCTCACCCTGCCATTATCTGTTGAAGAACTCCTCATGATTCCAGCCATCTACCTCCTGAATATCATCATATTCACTTAGTAGCTGACTCCCATCATTCAAGAGTTCCACAAAGCACAAAGCAAGCAGCATTCATGCAGTAGCACTCCGATCCAAATAACTATCATAGAACATCCAGCCCACATACCACAACTCGTGCTATCCACATTCATCCATCCTCATTGTCGGCTACCTTACACATGCAAATTATACACATAACACAATTTTATAGACTGTCGAATAATAGACTCTACCCTAGGACCAGAACCATACAAGTAACAAGAAATAAGGCCAAATCAGTCATTCTAAGGCTATAAGATCCTAACCGTATACAATTTTCAAAACATACACTTAGCAGTTACCAATAACAATAATCATTCTGATTCTAGCATGGTATCCGGTATCTCCAAGGCTACAAGCATCACATATCAGGCCAATCTGTCGCTGACTACGCAACACTAGCATGCATTCTACCAGCTCATACAACATATAAAGGTATCTCTGCTAGCCCTAACTAGCATACGATTCTCAGATTCATAAATCAAGTCATAACGGGTATCATATATGGGTATTCTGGGGAAACTTACTTGAGCTTGGATGATTGCATGCACCACACCCTTTCTTTTCTTAGAAAACTCTTTCCTTGAAAACATTTTTTTTGAAAACTTTATGGATCCTCAGTTTGAGTTCAGCCACACGCGAAAATATGTTTGAATCCCTCAAACCAAGGCTCTGATACCAACTTGTAACGACCCAGAAATCGAGGGTAAAAATTTCGTTTTTTAATACAGTCAAAACACAGATATCTTATAAATCCATACATTCCAAAACATGATTAATTAAAAAAATTAACGGAGTTCATCCCAAAATCACATAATGTGGAAAACACGGGTGTGTACGCTGCGATCAAGCTGAGCCTTTACTTTCCAAAACAATGATACCCGAAACCATAGACAAAACTGTAAGCTTGAAGCTTAGTGAGTTCCCCAGATCATACCCCACATACTCCACATAACCGCATAAACCATATCAATCACATTGGCCATAACAATCATATAAGGGAGCCAGGGAAACCCTCCAAGGTCTTATACACATAATCACATAAATCATATCAACTATACAAGCCATGCATATAAACATATAAGGAAGCTTTGGAAACTTTACAAGGTCTTATTGTGGATGCCACTGGAACCCCCACATGGTCTTAGCCCACTGTCATGGGAACCCCCCACATGGTCTCAACCACCTACCATGAGAACCCCCACATGGTCATAACTACTGCCATGGAACACCCCCCCCCCCCCCAGGGTCTTCCATACAAATGTCATACCAACATAACACATAATCAATTAACAACACACATATGCAAACTCTATAAGCCATACATACAAACATATAAAGGTGTCATGCAAACCCTCCATGGTCTTACACCGGATGCCATGGGAACCCTCACATGGTCTTAGCTCACTGCCATGGGAACCCCCACATGGTCTTAGCCTGGAATGTCATGGGAACCCCCACATGGCCTTATATCCAACTACCTCGGACCCCCCCCCCCCCCCCCTGCGGAGGTCTTCCATGCAAGTATCACAAAGACAACTAGCATACCAAATACAACACAATCAACTAGCATACCACATATAACTAATTGACATGGGAACCCCTACATGGTCTTCACATAAATACATAATGTATCGATAGTATATTCACAATAATCATCTCAACTAAATAAATGGGTTGGCCTTGGTGCCTTAGACCCATTGGTATGGTGAGGAAACTCACCTGGCACTGCTGAAGTCCCGCGGATAAAACTCTAGCTACTAGTTGAGAGATTCTCGAACTATCAATCATGAAAACAACACTTAATTAATAATTGGGTTCCAATACATAACCATAGATCTACACTTGGGGTAAATGCACCATTTTACCCCTAACATAGCTTGGTTCAAAAACCAAGGCCCAAACTCACACTCTGAAGGCCCAAAAGCCCAATAATCAACCAAGGCCCAACATATGGCCCAATTTTTCAAATTGGGCCCAAACCTCTACATGGACTTATTTAAAGGCCCAACCATTAATTCTAGTCCAATAATTAGCATTCTGATGGCCCAATATCTTCAAATCATCAAGGCCCAATTATGGCCTAATTTTCCAAATTGGGCCTAGGCCTTTTCAAGGGGCCTTATCCTAAAGCCCAATAATTTCCTTAGTCCATAAATATGTTCCCAATTGGCCCATGAAGGCCCACAACAACTTAGTCCAATAAATGGCCCAACAAGAACCCAAACCTAATTAGGTTTTTTCACATAAAATGACGATTAAGGTTAAGTGTTCCTACTTAACCCATTAAGGACTAAATCCATTAAGTCCATCACTCCACTAGTGCAAACATACAATATGGTCGGGTGTAATTCAAAATTCCAAATCCAACGGTCCAAACGCGAGTCCTGACTAATCCAAAATATACGTTTCAAAATTTAGGGTTTTCTAAACACTAATTATGGTTTTCAACCCAATCATGTGCCCGATAGCCCACCGGTTAAGTTTTTAGGTCAATTTGTGTTACATAATGAGGGTACCACCCCGGGTAGTGGTGGTCAACAGTGGTCCCTGGCGAAAGCCACCACCTTGTGGTGGTGGTGGTGGTTGTGTTCTTAGGCCAAGACAATACTAAAAGTACTCTAACTAATAGTCCAAATGCACCCAAATGGACACCACCACCGAAGATGGTGGCTAACAGTGGCAGAATGGTGACAGTGGGTGGCAGCCAACACCTCACGGTGGTTGTGGGGGGTCTTCCTTGGTTTCCGGCCGAGAAAACCCATGCATAAACTCACAAATAAAATTTGAACATGTAAACACATCCAACTCAGCCACCTTAGGTGGCAGACGACGACCGGAAGCGTGGGAACGACGACGTAAGGCCACCGACAACCACAACCGACGTTCACAACATCGTATTCACAACAAAGAACAAAAGAGAGAGGAGGTGGGTGGCGTTTCGACTTACCGGCATCTTCCCTTTCACTCACGCCCATCACACAGACGAATCAAAGCTTCAATACTCCGCCTCGGTGGTTCAATTGGTTGTCCATGGCGTTTCCAGCAGCAGGTTTGGTGGTGGTGCTCACCGGCGAAGCGACACGCGGACGGTAGAGTTTGACTGGACTGGCAGCAGCGGCCTGCTCTCATGGTGGCAGCTGAAGTAGTGTCTAGGGTTAGGGTTTGCATTGTCCACCAAAACGGGAGTAAGGAGTGTATCGAGTTTAAGTCCCGCTCCATTCCAACTTTTGCTTAATATACTCCTTTGGTCCCTCCTTCCCAATTTCCTTTCAAAGCAACTCCATAATTTACCATTTAGCCCCCAGGATTCCAAAATCCTTCTATTATAAGTCCCAATAATTACCCAATAGCCACTTAGCTTCCAAAATCTATTCAATATAAGTCCAAAAGTTATTAAACACCAATTGATTTCTGAAATCGTTACAAAATAAATCCCAAAATTTAGACTTCAACCCCCGAAAGTCTAAAATATATCATTTGGCTCCCTGAAACCAACACTCCACTAAATATTATTAATTTGACTATAAAATAATAATAATAATTACATCTCGGGGCTTTTGAGTTTATTATTTATTTAATTAATTTTAAACAGAAATTTACATTTGTGTTAAGCCTACCAAAATTTTCGTTTAATTTGCTCTCGGTTAATAAAATTACTCGTGGTTTGAATTGTAGTGTCAAGTTCTTTCTAGATTATTATGTCTTTAAAAGTATTTCAACGAAGCAAATAATTGGTAAAGGACGAAAAGCTGGTGGGCTTTATATATTTGAACCTGAGTTACCAAAATCGCTAGTGGGGTTGAAATTGTTATCTCCTTTCGAATTAAATTGTTGTTTAGGTCACCCATCTCTTGAAAATTTAATGAAATTATATCCCCAATTTAGTAATCTTCATCAGTGGATTGCGAATCGTGTCATTTTTCTAAACATGAGCATATTCATTTGATCCCTAAAGCTAATAAACGAGCTTTATCCCCATTTGGATTAGTTCACTTTGATGTATGGGGTCCTTGTCCTACTACTTCTATAACCATGCTCAAGTACTTTGTGACTTTTGTGGATGACTATTCTCGTGTTACATGGTTATATTTGGTGTATATGTGAAAACTTTTCGTAGTGATAATGCAAAAGAATATACATATGAGACATTCCAATAAAACATGCTTCAATAAGGTATTCTTCATGAATCTTCTTCTGTTGACACTCCTGCCCAAAATGGAATTGTTGAATGAAAAAATCGCCACCTTCTTGAAGTAGCTCGAGTACTATTATTTAAGATGAATGTTCCAAAACCAATTGGGGTTGACGCAGACTCTACTACTTGTTTTCTCATCAACCATATGCCATCTGTAGTTCATGGTGGCGAGATTCCATTTTTAGTTATGTTTCTGAATAAACATTTGTTCCCTATCGAGCCTAAGTCATTTTGTTGTAGTTGTTTTGTGTAGGATTCTCGACCTCGGATTAACAAATTAGATCCTAAATCTCACAAGTGTGTTTTCCTTGGATATTCTCACCTTCAAAAAGGTTATAGGTTTTTTTTCTCCTACACTCGGTCCTTACCTTGTTTCACGTGATGTCATTTTTATGGAGAAAGTTTCATTCTTCTCGATGACGACCTCCCATGATCGAATGATGATGATTTGTTGGTATATACTATAAATGTTCCTAACTCGACTACAGAGTTTCCTACAACAACTAATGTTGAGAGTCATCAGAGCCTGCAAGACTACTAGTGATTCATGTATATAGTAGATAATGACGACCTACATCAGTGCCCGATTTGGTACCACCTGCAACCGCTGGATCAACTGATGATACTTCTATTACAACAAACGATGTGGTTCCACCTTCCCATATAGAACTCTCGATTCTTGATCTTCCTATAGCTTTTTGGAAAGATCAACGTTCATATACTTACCCTATTGCGTCATATGTCTCTTATGATAAGCTCTCTATTTTCCCGTTCATTGGTTGCAACATTAGACTCTGTATCGATCTTGAAAGACTGTTGGTGTAGCTTTAGCACACCTTGGATGGCATGCTACTATGATTGATGAAATGAGTGCCCTTGAAGACAATGAAACTTGGAGTTAGTCGAGTTACCTGTTGATAAAACGACGATTGGTGTTTACTGTGAAGGGTAATCCAGATATACACTGGCTCGTTTAAAGGGTGGATTAGTTGCGAAAGGTTATGCTCATACTTATGGAGTAGATTACACCGAGACCTTTTCTCTTATAGCCAAATTATCCTATGTATGTCTCTTTATTTATCTAGCTGCTACTTATGATTGGGCACTTCATCAACTTTATGTCAAAAATACATTTCTTCATGGTGATTTACACGAGGAAGTTTACATGGAGCAACCACCTGGGTTTGTTGCTCAAGGAGAGTACGGTAAAGTTTGCAAACTAAGAAAATCTTTATATGGCTTAAAACTATCTCTCGGTGCTTGGTTTGGATGATTTAGTATCGTAGTTACTAAATTTGGATTACAAAGAAGCTAATATGATCCTGCGGTTTTCTTTGCTTCATCTACCTCTGGTTGCATTTTATTGGTTGTATATATTGATGATATAGTGATTACTGGGAGTGAGGAGACTAGGATTAAAAATTTGAAAGTGTTTCTTGGATCCGAGTTTCAAACTAATCACCTAGGCCCTTTGAAGTATTTTTTAGGGATTGAGGTCTCCCGTTCTCAAAGAGGAATTCGTTTGTCTCAACAAATATTGTTTAGACGTACTAAATGAATCAAGATTGATTGATGTAAGACCGTGCAATTCTCCTATGATACCTAATGTGAAATTGAAAGCAGATGATGAGACCCAATTGAAAATCTTGAAAAATATAGAAGAATTGTTGGGAAGTTAAATTATCTTACGATTACTCGATCAGACATCGCTTTTCCGGTAAGTGTTATGAGTCAGTTTATGTCATCACCAAGAGTCGCACATTAGGACGATGTCATCAGGTATTTGGATGATGGCCTTGTACCTATAGGCCCTCTGAGGTGTAGACTATGAGCCTTGTTTGTATGCATTTTATGTGTAATGTTGATATATGGTATTTTAGGGAACACACTAAGCTTTATGCTTATAGTTATGTGTAAATGTTTTTTTAGGTTGTACTTCTGGCAATGGGAAGCCTCCAGCTTGACGGTGACATATTCCAAGTTTTAGAGGTTATGATTATTTTGATTACGAATTTGCCAAACTGCAAAGACTTTAATAATTCGACCACGGGATAGATTTTTAAGCTATCAAGTTGGCCAATTACTTAGAAGAGCTTTAGCCAAAGACTAACAACTACCTCAACAATAATGGTTGAATATGTTGTGGCGTACAACACAATGGGTCGTGGAGTATTGTTGAGAAATCTTATCAAATGGCTAAAGGTGCTGAATTTCATCTCAAGGTCGTTAAAGATTTATTGAGAGAAACGAGTCGATGGACAAAAACGAGTCGAAAATATTTTTGGTCAAAAATTTAAGAAAATAGCTGCACGTAGGAAATTTGTCAGAACTTCTGATTGAATATTTCTATAGGAAGAGAATCTTTAACTTTTGTTGAAATTTGTCGTATGAAGTTTCCAAGGACATATTATGGATGAAATTGTTTTTGTCGGATATTGCCAGAATTACCAGTTTTCTACCGGTTTTCTATATATTTTCGACTGGAATTTCTTAATTTTTCTAGTAGTTATATAATCCCGTTGAACATAAAACCAACTATAACAATTATGCACTGAAAATGTACAAAATGTGTTAACCACCCAAAAAAAAAAGATAAAGTCGAAATGAACGCAAATTAAATAGAACCAGTGTCAATACTTGCCAAACACTGCCAAATACCAGCAGATCGGTATAACGAGGTTCATCCAATATTTAATCAGGTTTACCAATCACAAGCAAATTGTGATATGCTTTCTATCGCCAAACACCAACGGATGGCCAGAAACTACTTTGAATTTTATTTATTTATTTTTTTTTGTTGAAAAAAAAAATGGACCTAAACAACCCAAAACAAAGTTGTCTTATGTATGGATGGAAATACATATTAAAAAAATAGTTATTATAAATTTTAAATTTTGTATAATGTGCCTATGACAATTACATATATATTAGTATGTACGAAATTTCATGTTTCTGTATTTAAAAAACCAAATGTTAAAATCAATACAGAAATATTTGTGTTTAAATTATGAAAACCAAAAGTCAAGAAATAAGGAAAGGCATGAGGGATTATCTATAAACATATAATTGAAGTATACAATACCTTTCAAAACGTTGTAAATCATAGAAACATGAAAGGATGTCAACAAAATTCCAATTGTGTGTCAATATATCAAATATCAACGATTTGAAAAATATTTCATAACGTTATTAGAATATAATTTTTAAATCATGCCACAAAACTGGTACTCTTTTATAACTAATGCAATAAATCCTACAAAGACATTATTTTTAGGGAAAATAACGTAAACAATTTTTTTTAAAAAGAAATGTTCATATAAAATAGAGTGTTCTTTACGTATTTTTCACTACTATAAATATTAGTCACCACCTTCTTCTAAAACAAGAAGAAATCATGTCATCGACTATGCATTTTTCCCTATTGTTCTTCATTTGTTGTTGTCCTTGCTTTTCCCTACCAGGGCTTTCCCTACCAAAAGGGCCCTCCCTCCCCTCCCTACCAAAAGTTGTTCCCCTACCAAAAGGATCATCCCCATCAAAAGGGCCCTCCCCACCAAAAGGGCCTTCGGATCCTAATTCCCTCTACAAATCCTTTCTCGAATGCCTTCCAACATCATCCCCTCAACCTGACAAAACATTCTCTTCAGTCGTTTACAGCTCCGCCGCTAACTCCTCCGCCTATACCAAAGTTCTAATGGACCACGTCAAAAACTTTCGTTACAATGCCACCTCCACACCTAAGCCTGCCATCATCATCACTCCAAATAAAGAAACTCATGTACAAGCTGCCGTCATCTGCGCCAAGAAACTCAATATCCAGATTAGGATTCGTAGCGGAGGACATGATTATGAAGGAGTCTCCTACACCTCGTCTGAAAAAACACAGTTCATGATAATTGATATGTTTAATCTTCGTGCAGTTGATGTTAATGTCGCCAAGGAAACTGCGGTGGTCCAAGCCGGAGCTCAATTGGGTGATCTGTATTATCGGATTTGGGAAAAGAGTAAGGTGCATGGGTTCCCGGCCGGAGCATGTCCGACAGTCGGTGTTGGTGGACATATAAGCGGCGGTGGTTATGGCACCATGATTCGAAAATACGGGTTGACTGTTGATCATGTGATTGATGCCAAGATCGTCGATGTTAAAGGTCGGCTTTTGGATCGGAAAGGAATGGGTGAGGATCTTTTTTGGGCCATACGCGGCGGGGGTGGTTCCAGTTTTGGTGTCATATTGTCCTTCACCGTGAAACTAGTTCCGGTGCCGAAGGTTACTACTGTTTTCAAGGTAACGAAAAAGGTGGAAGAAAAGGCAGTAGACATCCTTTTTAAATGGCAGTCGGTTATGTCTACAATCGACCCAGATTTGTTTATTAGAGTTTTACTACAGCCGACGAAGGAGAAAAACAAGAGCACTGCCCAGGCTACATTTATGGCCCTTTTCTTGGGTGATTCCACCAGGTTGTTGGGTTTAATGGGTAAAAGCTTCCCGGAACTAGGATTAAAGAAACAAGATTGCTTCGAAGTAAGTTGGATTCAATCCACTCTTTTTTGGTCAAACTTCGATTACAACAAGACAAAGTTAGATATCCTCATCGATCGGCACACTGATGTTGTTAAGTTTTTGAAACGAAAGTCTGATTACGTACAAACCGCTATACCAACGACAGGATTAACGTCCATATTCAACAAGTTGGGTGAACTTGGTAAAATTGGTCTGGTTTTCAACCCGTACGGTGGGAAAATGAATGAAATTCCGGCAAACGCAACTCCATTTCCTCACCGTGCCGGAAACCTATTCAAGGTGCAGTATTCATTGAGTTGGATTAACGGTAATCCGAAAGAAACCGAAGACAACATGAATCAGTCTAGGGTTATGTATGATTTCATGACTAATTATGTAGCGAAGAATCCAAGAAGCGCGTTTGTGAATTACAGAGATTTAGATATTGGTGTGAATAAAGGTGATGGGCTTACCTCTGCCAAGGTTTATGGGGAGAAATATTTCAAGAATAATTTTGATAGATTGGTGAAGGTGAAGACAGCTGTCGACCCTGAAAATTTCTTCAGGAATGAACAGAGTATCCCTATTCAACCTGGAAAGAAGGGAAAACACAACGATGTGTCCATGATTGACGATTATATATATAACGGGAAGGACCAAAGTATCCCAATTCTTCCAAGAAAGCACACTGATGTGTCCATGACTGACGATTATAAATATAACAGGAATAAACTGTTGCCGGAAAAGCACACCGATGTGTCCAAGACTGACGATTATATATACAATGGGAATGAACAGAGTATCCCTACTTTTCCTGGAAAGCACACCGATGTGTCCAAGACTGACGACTATATATACAACGGGAATGAACAGAGTACCCCTACTTTTCTTGGAAAACACACCCATGTGTCCAAGACTGGCGACTATATATACAACGGCAATATACAGAGTGTCCCTACTTTGCCAGAAAAGCACACCGATGTGTCCAAGACTGATGACTATATATACAACGGGAAGAAACAGAGTATCCCTACTTTGCCTGGAAAGCACACCGACATGTCCAAGACTGACGACTATATATACAACGGGAATGAACAGAGTACCCCTACTTTTCTTGGAAAACACACCCATGTGTCCAAGACTGGCGACTATATATACAACGGCAATATACAGAGTGTCCCTACTTTGCCAGAAAAGCACACCGATGTGTCCAAGACTGATGACTATATATACAACGGGAAGAAACAGAGTATCCCTACTTTGCCTGGAAAGCACACCGACGTGTCCAAGACTGACGACTATATATACAACGGGAATGAACAGAGTACCCCTACTTTTCTTGGAAAACAAACCCATGTGTCCAAGACTGGCGACTATATATACAACGGCAATATACAGAGTGTCCCTACTTTGCCAGAAAAGCACACCGATGTGTCCAAGACTGATGACTATATATACAACGGGAAGAAACAGAGTATCCCTACTTTGCCTGGAAAGCACACCGACGTGTCCAAGACTGACGACTATATATACAACGGGAATGAACAGAGTACCCCTACTTTTCTTGGAAAACACACCCATGTGTCCAAGACTGGCGACTATATATACAACGGCAATATACAGAGTGTCCCTACTTTGCCAGAAAAGCACACTGATGTGTCCAAGACTAATGACTATATATACAACGGGAAGAAACAGAGTATCCCTACTTTGCCTGGAAAGCACACCGATGTGTCAATGACTAAAGATTATATATACAACATAAATGAACATAGAAAATAAGAAGTAAAACGAAACTAAGAAATAACGACCGTATCAATGGTAGGGGACTACTTTTGATGATCACCTCCAACATAAAAAATAAGAAGTAAATTAGATAAGTAAAACCTTTCTTGTCTATACGTCAATGTACATCTATATAGAATAAATTCGTCAATATGAAATGTTAGTCGGTAATAGATTATAAGTAGGAGTGTGTGTTAGTGTATAATATTTGTATTAGTTAGTTTTCAAAGGCCCATATGTTTAGGCCATTTTCTCATGTAATCTGTATATAAACACTATAATGAATACAATACGATTATGGGAAAATATACCAACAATATGGTATCAGCGAACCCTTAATATTATTTGATCCGAACCCTAAACACCCGACTTCTTTCACGTCAATCTTCTTTCTTCTCTTCACCTTGATCGTTTGTTCTCTTTGATCTTGTGACAACCCGAACCTTTTTCTAGTTTCCGTTAATTAATTTCCGTTAATAAAATTTTATTTTATTAGGTTCCGTCAACTTCCTTCGGTTTGGAAAATCATTTAACTATATATTTTAAGTTCTATATTCGAGTCGGAACCAAAACCACGCGAAATTTCGGGAATTCCTACGAACAAGACCGAGTTCACGGCCTGAATTGAGTTCACGGTCGTACACACGCGTACGGTCGTACACTCGTGTACGGCCGGCGTTGGGTGGACCCCACCACCGACCAACGACAACCCCCATAAATATGAGACCCAACCCCCTCATTTACACTTTTCTGACCGGACACTCTCTCCTTTTCTCTCTAGACTATCGACCGTACACCCCTAAAAACACACTTATCCTTCTGGAAAACATCGAGAATCACCATTGGGGTTCATATCGGAGCATCTAGAGCACGTTTCTCGTCGAAATCAGCATCTTTGTTCTTGAGTGTACGGTCGTACACCTTCAAGTTCATTGACCGCACACCAGTCTACGGCCGTACACCTTCAAAGGCTGCACACCAGTTCACGGCTGTACACCCTGTTCATGGCCGTACACCTTGTTCACGGCCGTAAACCCCGTTCACGGCCGTACACACTTCCTAAGCGGCGATTTAGACTAAAAACCCACTTTACTCAATTCGATAAAGTCCCGGCAACATTCCTTAACCGAACTCAAGTGTTTTTCTACACTTTATCTAGCGAAATCACTAATTTAAATACATAAATGTATTTAATTGTTATTAGGATTTCGTTAAGTGCCACACGCTACAACTCGAGGGTCTTCATTTCAATTCGTTGATTCGACGTTTGCACGCTACTAACAGTGAGTTCATACCCGTACGCTTTTACAATTTTTAATGTTTCCAGGGGGGAATACAAGCCAAACACAAATGATTTTAACAAGTTTTAAACTTATTAATACAGTCAAACGATTTTCACGCTTTATAAAATATTTAGATATTTTATCCCTTTGTACTATGTTGAGCATAAGGGACACTTTTATTTTGGAAACACAATTTCATAGTTTTAAGAACAGTTTACAAACCAAGTACATAGCATTTCAAGTAAACTATAATGGGTATAGTTTGGGGAATTCAATACACAGCTTTTACCAATTCAAATTACATACATGGGTAAACATATAAACTATGACATATTTAGTTTATGATATACATTACTACAAGAGTACAACATTTAATAATTATTTAAGTATAATTATTACTATATACAGTATACAACGGATCCAAATATAAGAGAACACTACAGAATTACATGTAAACTAGATTATACATAATTGTGAGACTCTACTTCAAAACTGTACCCTTAAGGGTACTAAATTAAATTCTATCATAGTATAACCAGAGTCTCCTGGAGGGAGAGCGTGAGATTTGTGAATAGATCTATTCGGGACTGACAATCCCACACCTGAACTGCTAGCTACAGTTAGGCAGGCATGCCTGAGGTGACAAATGTCATGTAACCGACACCTAAAGAACGTCGTAAAGGTCACTAGGTCATATCAAACATGGTTATACGACTCATAATAGTATAAACTAATCATTTGTTTATAGGATTTCATTCTTCATTAGTTTTATTTTAAATAATGAAACTAGTTTTACATACTGACACTAGCCATGGTTTCATACAAAACATACCATACAAAGGTTTTTGTACAAGAATACACACATACTACGGTTGATAGTAACTAGACATATAAACTAACTTTTTCTACACTACAACAGAATACAGTAACAAACATTCATAGTTAATCTTATAACTCCTTAGTTTAGGCAACAGGGTTACGTATGGAGCATATTCGATAGACTGTGGAATGTGTGGTTTCCGCCTCGTTTCCTGTTCCTTATTTGGTTGTGGACTTAGGGCAGATTCACATAGTCAACTGTCTGTTCAATATTGGTTTATACGTGGCTAGCATGAACTAAGTAGTTATAGATGGAACTGATATTATCTCACTCTTACTAAAGAAAATATTGGATTTTCTTGGAACCATGTGAACATTTTTACAAAGTCATCAACAGGTTTTCATTACAAAAACATCGCTTATGAATTCACCAGCTTTATGCTGATACTCTTTCAAAAACTGCTTGTATTCTCAGGAAATCAGTAGACAGGTACCTCCTGGAGTTTTGAGAAGACGGGGCGTATAGAGTCACGTCTTTCTATTTTGATTATACTTTTGATGTATAAAAACAAGAATCAAACTGATGTAAACCCTTTTCATATATGTATTCAATGTAATGGTTGTGTTTACTATGATTGTTATGATACCATTGTTGTGATACTACACATGACGTCATCCACCCCCGAACGTTTCCGTCATTCCGGTTTGGGGTTGTGACAGATCTCCCCCTCTACTTCTCTTCACGACCACCAATATCACAGACAAACCTACTTCTACAATAAGCATAAAACATGTGGTTCCTTTCATTCTCGATTTAGATTAGATGAACTACGGTATTTGGCATGAAATGTTTGAGATTCACTGCATTGGTAATGGGGTGGACGATCATCTCAAGCCTCCTCAATGCCTACACTCAAAACAGACAAGGAAAAAGACAAGGGTACTGCCGAATCAAAGGTTGCTAAAGCAACTTGGTTACAGAAATATTCTATTGTCAAGGCTTGGATCTATGGCATGCTTTCTACATCTCTTCTCAACATGATTTTCAAAAAACAATCCACCACTTATGATATGTGGACAACCCTAGAAAAAGTCTTCCGTGATAACAAAGCCTCCAATGTTACCCAGATCGATTGTGACCTCCGAAACAATTCCCTTGGTAATTCCTCTATCTCCGATTATTGCAATAAAATCAAGTCTCTTGTTGATCGTCTTGAACACATGGATTCTCCGATGCATGAAGCGAATTTAGTTACCTACATGATCAATGGACTGCCACAAAAATATAGGTATATTGCTATTAACATCAGTAACAGAGACACAACTTTATCGTTTTCGGATGCATGATCGGTTTTAATAAGTGAAATGGATCAAATTCTTCAAGATGAGCAATGTGATGCAGCCATCACACATACTGATCACTCGTCTTCTCCGAATGCTCTCACGGTTTGATGTCCAACCAATAATGGCACTTATAGCAACAATAGCGGAGGACGCGAGGGTTACTGTGGGGGACAAGGTAGATGTTGTGGTGGACGGGGAGGTAATTTTGGTGGCAGATCTCAGTATGGCGTTGACACTAATTATTTTGGAGGAGGGCAACAACATGCGCAAGGTGTTGGAAGTAATTGGGTTCTCGGATGGTTTCAATCACCACATGGTGGGCCGCTTCAGCAAGGCTTACTACCAAGCCCAAGTGGAAAACAATTAATTGGGTTGACACAACACATGAAAGAAGAATTTACGTCATATGACAGAAGAATTTACGTCACTAATTAAATTTACATGTGGATACATCGTCTCCTGTCCCTAAAAATTATTTACATGCTTCTAAAGATCCAAACTAGCTAAATGCAATGACAGAAGAATTTACGTCACTTATCAATAACAAAACTTGGGTTCTTGTTCCAAGACCACGTTATGCAAATGTTATTAACTATATTTGGTTGTTTAAAAAGAAACATAATGCAGATGGTTCTCTATCACACTATAAAGCTCTTCTTGTGGCTAATGGTCGCAGTCAGTGACCCGATATTGATTATGATGAGACTTTTAGTCCAGTGGTAAAACCCGCAACTATTCTCATTGTTCTTAGTATTGTGGTAACTAATAATTGGCCTATTCGACAGCTTGATGTGAAGAATGCCTTTCCTCATGGTCATTTGCAGGAGACAGTGTACATACATCAACCATCGGGTTTTAGGGACCCTTCACGACCAGATCATGTGTGTCTACTTCAAAGATCTCTTTATGGTCTCAAATAGGCTCCTCGTGCTTGGTTTTAGCGTTTCACCATGTTTATCTCACGCATTGGTTTTACTCACAACAGATGCGCTTCATCTTTGTTTATTTGCAGGCAAGGGACTAATGTGACATATTTGTTATTATATGTGGATGATATGATTCTTACAAGTTGTACCCCACAGTTTTTGAATCACATTATTTCCTTATTGGGTGTTGAGTTTTCTATGTCAGATCTAGTGGGTCTTCATTATTTCCTAGGTACTCTACGACACGGTCAGCCTCGGGATTATTTATATCTCAACGTAAATATGTTGTTAAGATTCTTGAGCGTGTGTCCACGACCAATTGTAAACCTTCTTCTACTCCTGCTAAGTTTGATGGTTCTAGTCCTCCTGTTGTATCCTACTCTATATCACAGTTTAGCCGGTGCGTTACTATATCTCACTTTCACACGAACTGACATTACTTATGTTGTGCAACATATTTGTTTATACACGCATGATCCATGTGAGCCTCACTTTACTGCACTTAAGCACATTTCGCGATATGTTTGAGGTACTACTGCACATGGTCTTAAGTTATACACAGTACCTAGTCGTTCTCTTATTGCCTACTCTGATGCTGATTAGGCCGGCTGTCATGTCACTCGTTGTTCCACCTCTAGTTATTACGTATTCTTGGGTTCCAATCTATTTTCCTGGTCCTCCAAATACCAGAAGATACCGCGGTCTAATGCAAAAGCCGGATATAGGGGGTGTCGCTAATACTGTGGCTGAAATATGTTGGATTCATAATTTACTTATTGAGCTACACTATGTCCCTGCCAAAGCTACTATAGTGTATTGTGATAATATGAGTAGTGTTTATATGTCATCCATTCCAGTTCATCATCAGCACACAAATCATATAGAGATTGATCTACATTTTGTTTGTGACGACAAAGTTGCCATTGGTCAAGTTCGGGTTCTTCATGTTCCGTCTTCCTCTCAATATGCGGATATTTTTACTAAGAGTCTTTCGTCACCTATTTTCCTTGATTTTCGGTCCAGTTTGAACGTTCATGATTTCATCCCCATTCAATATGTGGGGGGCTGTTAGTGTATAATTTTTTTATTTGTTAGTTTTCAAAGGCCCATATGTTTCAGCCATTTTCTCATGTAATCTGTATATAAACACTATAATGAATACAATAAGATTATGGGGAAATATACCAACAATAGTGTGTGCCTAAAATTATGTTAGAGGCAATAAAGTTGCATATAAAAGGTGTAAGGCTAGCAATGTATGTATTGTTAAAATACACAAACATTGAGTGCATATACTTCACGCAAAGAATGAGGCGAAAAAGTTGCAATATCGGTTGCCAATAAGAAAAGTAGAAGAGTAAAACTCTTAATGCTACTCAACTACCTTAATCCTACGTCCCACTCACTAGTAATTAAGTTCATGTCCTGCATAAGCACTAACCCTTCACTTCTAACCTCACATTATCTTCATATTTCCTTCACAAACATCATATCATTCTTGTATCATCAACAATTATTGACTCCACATGTCATACCGGAGTCATTCGTTATCTCCTATAGACATTATTGGATCACCACATGCTTTATTTCTTTAATTTCTCAATTTCAACATCACGCCCATCAATTTCCTAAAAGTAGTTCTTGATATCTTAACGAATAGAGTTCTACCACTCCATTGTGATATCCTTATTTCTATAATCATGAGTCCCTAACCACAATTTTATATGGTAAAACGACGTATTTTCATGAGGTTTAGTAACTAATCTTAGGTGGGGCTATAATGTATAATCATTTTTCCCTATATATATATATATATATATATATATATATATATATATATATATATATATATATATATTGGCATTCCAATCTAGGGTATTCCATCTCCATGATGATTGGACCCTATGATTGACTAGGCCTGGGGTATTCCAACCCGATGGTTGATTGGACTCAACATGCTTGTTATGGTATATGGTGAGACTGGATTGCTTTGTGCATCACTTAACAGGTCAGAGGTATTCCAACCTGATGGTTGATTGGACCAAACATGCTTATGATACGAGGGTATTCCATCCCGAGGATGACTGGACCCATCGTAGACATGCCTGGTATACTAGCCTGAGGCTGATTAGGCCAGACATGAGTGTTTGTGCATGTTATTTGTTTATGTGGTGGTATTTTTGGGGGAACTCACTAAGGTTCGTGCTTACATTTCAAGTATATTGTTTCAGATGTTTCAGATGATTGTGGCAAAGCAAAGGCGTGATTGTACACATCCTTGGTTTTACGATTGATTGGATCTTGGGAGACTCTAATTTTTAATACTGTTTTGGAAACAATGGTTTTGTAAACACTTCTTTTAGTAAATGGGTTGCTTTGAAAAGTTTAAAACTATTGTGATTTTTATGGATGTTACATTCTGCTTTTATATGCTTTATTGAGTTGTTCAATCCTCTCTGAGCATTGAAGATGATACATCATTTTAAGCTTGGGGAGGGGTTAGAGTGAAAATTTTGCATTTTTGTTACAAATTTAAAATTTTCAGTTTTTCAATCAAATTTTCAATTTTTCTTTTTACATTTTATTTTTTGCATTGCATTTTCATAATAAATATTCAAAAACTCGAATAATATTTTATTTTTATGTTTTTTCGGCATTTATAAAAAACCCCAAAAAGATTTTATTTCTAGTTATTTTAGTTTTTATTTTCTGCATTTCAAAAAATTTAAAAAATATAAAAAAAATCAAAAAATATAAAAAGTTACATTAGATGAGGATATTATTTACATTCGATAGCTCTGTAAAAATAAAGTGTGATAGGAACCGAAAATAACTGTCTCATTACAAAATTCTTTTCAAATCAAAAAGTGCTTTAAATGTTTACAAAATATGAACCAATATAAAAGTGGGATAACTTTTACAATGGAAGTGTGGGATCGAAACTGAATAGTCTTTTAGAAATAATTTTCGTAAAAGCCGTATAAAGAACCTAGATTGAATAAGCTTTTTTCTTGCGTTAAAGTACCAAACCCTATAGTTTATGCGCCTTTGAGGTTGGGAGGGAACTCCTGTTATATCCACACAATTAATTATCATTTTTAGAAGTATTGAAGATATGGTGGGCCACAAAGTACAATTTATGCCCAATCAATGTACTTGTTAGAAATGGTACATCAAACAACTTGAAGACGTCTGAACTTCACAGTCAAATCCAAGTCAAGTTCAAGTTGAAATCAAGAACCAAGCAAAGTTAAATTTGAAGAGATGATCAAGACAAAGAAGATGTGTGGTATAATGTGTTAGGTCCCTCAATAGTGGAATCATAAGGGTAAGCTTGGATTTTTTTGTCCATAATGGAGTTTACCACGTTTACTAGACGAGTTCGGAAAAAAGGAGGGGTCAGTTAAGTTAAGTTTTTATAAATGAATTTTCGTGAAATTATTTTTAAAAATACAATGTTTTCACAAATTTAATTCGACATAAAAATTATTTACTCAAGGTTGGTTTGATTCACTAAATATGAGTTCTGAAACTACAATAAAAGTATTGAGACTGTCATCTAGGTGATGATTTCATTGGAGCTTCCTCGGTGTGAAATCTAATCATTTGAAAAAAAAAAGTGTGAAGTGTTTTTTTTAGTTTCAAGTTATTTAGTTTTTATTCTAAGTTCCTTTTGTGTTATCTACGTCTTTCCATGTCAGTTATCATGTTTAATCTTTTTATTATTTGAGGGGAAGTGAGGTTCATGCTTGGGGAGATTTGATATATGCCATTTTATGCTTCTTTTAGGGTAGTTATTATTAGCATTTAGTATCATATTTTACACATTTGCATGTCTTTAGTTTAAAAATTGTTCAGCTCATGTTTATCGTCATAATTTTCGTACTTCTAGCGTTTTTATGTTGTTTAAATATAATTTGAGTGGAGCGGTACATTGTGAGCAACCTGGATGCATATTTGGAGCTTAAACGGAGTAGGACCTGAAGAACGTAGTTGAGGAATGCTTAAACTGAAGAATTATGATCGAATCGTGCCAAAAATCCAAAAATGTGATCGCATTTTTGGACTTCTGCGATCGCTTAAAGTAGTCGAAGTTTTGCAAGGTTGAAAAATACACTTCGAAGGGAAATTAGAAAAATGCGATCACATTTTCCCCGTTCTGCTACCGCATTTCCTTTTTGAAGTCCCTAAATGGTCAAAAATAGCATCATACTTCATTTACCGGTAATTCTGGAACTTTTGGAAAAAAAAAAATGCGATCGCATTTTTATATATAAATGCGATCGTGGAAATGCTTTTCTTGCTCCGAAAGCTTCTGACTTGCATATAAATACAATCCCTCTGATCAGCTTGAGCACCTGACAATTCCATATGACAAAAAACCCATCTAAAGATTATTTATGATATTTTTCATCTTTTTCTAAAGATCCAAAGGCTATGAACCATCTCCTACATATAATTTAGCAAGATTAATCAGTTAGTTTATCTCTTAACTAGTTTTTATCGGATTTTAGCCATGTCTGGCTAAAACACTAGTTTTTAGTTCTATAACAAACTAGTACTTTTCGTGTAACTAGGTATCATATTTAGATTTCATTATATGCTTCTATTTAGTTGTTTCAGTTTTGAGCTTAACGAATGTTTGATTTTAATTCTCGTTAGTCTGATCACCTAACTAGGGTTTAATCATTCCAGGTAATCAGTTAATAGAATCCGTAATTGTTCTTGTAACATCTAATAAGTAACAAGTATCAGATTGATTCCGTGTTGGGATTTAACTCTGATATAAACTAAAATTTCATACCTTTACGCTTCCGAGCTTGTAAGAAGTATTGGGTATTGCTGAGAATTTTACACAGATCTTAATGCAACTTTTTCTGATCTTAATAAAGAGCTTGTTTAATTAGATAGCAAACAAATTAGGGTTAACTGAAGAGTTTATTTTGTTTAATTTAACTAGGTAAAAGAGATTATGCTAGAGTTTGTTAGTTTTCTCAGTACCATTTTAGATAGAATGCATTTTGAATAACCAAATCTGAGCTGATTACATGATTACGAAAGTCGCAACATAACTGAATTTGTTTTTATCATAGATTTCTTTTAGTTAATTTCACTACACCTTTTAGTTTTAGTTTAAATCAAAAACCCAATTTTAATTATTTTCTATTAAATGACTAGTATGTGCCTTACATAAAGAGGCATTGATCATTAAGTTGTGTCCCTTAGGATTCGACCATGCTTTCCTATACTACCCAATAATGCACCCAGTTGTGATAAATTTTATTTGCTTAAATCGTGCACGAAAGAAGTTTAACACCCTTTCTTATAAGTTCTTAACATATAAACATTTTCAATAGTGTGTTTGTTGTATGAACTTACAACTACTAGGTGTAGTATGGACACGTAGCAAAAAATCCCAAATAGAAGAATATGATTCGGAGCAAAACATACAAGATGCGGACATACGTCTTGAAATTGCATTTCATCTTGCTTTATCTAACATGTTTGTTTCAGATCAATATCAAATCAGAAAGAAAATGTGTGGGCTCTGATTCCAAACCTTAGAGACAAACTATGGCTCCATCCAGGGCCGACCGAAGCCGAGGGCGAGCTGGGCCATGACCCAAGGCATCAAATCTTAATGGAGCAATAGTTTTCCAAAGTCTGTTATAAGTATTTTGTTATTTGGGTGACATTTGATCCATTAACATGATTAGTCCACAACAAAAGGGCAGTAGGCAGGAACCGCTTAATCAAGAACTAATTAGGCGCCAATGAAAATTTGATTTCACGCTTTGACTTCTCGATCTAAGTAATGCCTAATAATTAAATATAAAGAAGATGATGGATGATTCAAATTAAAAACCTTCATCTAGTCTAAAGAAAACTCACAATTTTCTGCTCTTAATCACACTCAATTTCTCTTCCTAAATTCATTCTTTCTGAATTGTTTCTTCTAATCTCTGATTACATACTCCAAAAATTTAAGAGCTCTGTGAAATTGTAAGAGTGAAACAGTCCTACACCAGTCTAATCGGTCATGTTAAGTGAAGTTTCAAAAGGGTTATTGAATGAAAAAGTCTTTCTAATCGATCTCACTAATCCTAGTATGTTTTTCCTAGTGATTGACCCATGTAATTTCTTGCTTAAATTGAAAAACTCAAGTTGCAAAACTCTGATAATGATAAAAAATTTCTTAAATTTCAGTGAAGTTGTCAATTCTGATTTTGGAAATATGATGTGATTCTGATTTCTATATAATCTTATATGTATGTTGTTAGAATTCTGATTTTGAATTTCGGATACATGAATTCTAATTTTGAAATTTTGATATGTGATTTCTGATTGGAAAATCTGATATGTTTGCGATTTCTGAAGAATATGGTATTGTATTTTATGAATATCTGATTTATATGAAAATCTGATAGTTTGTTTTAATTTTTGAATAATCTGATGTGAAAAAAATGATAAGTTATTTTAATTTCCGAAAATATGATGTATCAGATTTCTGAAAATCTGATGTTAACTTAATTTAAGAAAATTTGAAATGTTAATTATTATACCAATTTATGTTTTTGTTCATATTGTGGTTATGGAAAGCTAATTTCAGGTTGTATCGGATATGTGAATTCTGATATGTGATTTTTTATTGGAAAATCTGATATGTTTTTAAATTTCTGAATAATAGGATATGGCATTTTCTGAATAATCTAATGTATATGAGAATCTGTGGTTATTTTAATTGTTGAGTAATTTGATGTATCAGATTTCTGAAAAATATGATGTATTTGAAAAGCTGATAGGTTATTTTATTTTTGAAAAAATGATTTATCAAATTTTTGAAAACTTGATGTTAATTTAATTTTTATAAAAATCTAAAATTTAATTCAAATACCAATTTATGTTTTTGTTCTCGTTGTGATTATAGATATCTAACTTTAGGCTCTATTCTTATGGAGTTTTGCGAAGGAATTTGACATGTTGCCTAATGTAGTGGTAGCATTTAAGATTTCATTGACTGGTTACAAATATTTTGTGGAAATTAATCTTAAATATAAAAAATAATAATAATAAGAGATTTTTTTTGTTTCAAAAATTGCACGAAAACATTGTTTTAGATGAACTTTTATATGTTTTTGTTTGTATATCCTTGTTTTAGTTTGACAATAAAATTTATTTCACTTGTGATATATAATTTTTTTTTATATATAAGGACATTAATTTAGTACCTCGCCCTGATCATTGAAAATCATTAAACCGCCCTGGTTCCATCAAAAAAGTGTGTTAGAATTTTCCTATGGTGAAATCTATATACTTGTGTATCTACTAATCAAACTGATTTTAATGTCAATATTCGTATATCCCTCATGGGATAATGACCAAGAAAGGTAACGTACTTTGGTCTTTGTCCACATTTAGGTAACCATGTTTTTTTGGTTCACATTTGACCATTGAACTTGTTTGACCTGTTCAAAATAGGGTAATATGACCGGTAATTAGCGGTAACATTACCTTATTATGAACAGGTCAAACAAGTTTATTGGTCAAATGTGTACGAAAAAAACTTTGTTACCTAAATATGGACAAAAACCAAAGTTCCTTACCTATTTTGGTAATATTGGTATCTTTATGTTAGGTGCAAGTAGTCATAAGATCCATTGAAGTGAAATAAAATTGGGTTGTGCGGTCTAGTGTATGAGGAGACGGTTAAGTCTTGGGTCAACCCAGTTTAGGCCCAACTAGCTAGGGGTTAGGTTGTATACGCTTAAGGGGTTAGGTTGTATGTGTTTTAAAGACCGGGCAACACAGCTTAGCCTATGACTAGTTGGGTCTAACTGGGTTAGACCAAGCCTAACCTAATTGTTCATTGACTGTCGGAGCCTGATCCTAGGGCACACAGTCCCTAAGACGTTTCTTGTCCAGTATTACCAAAACGGGTAAGAAACTTTGGTTGTTGTCCGTATTTAGGTAACCAAGTTTTTTTCGTACGCATTTGACCCATAAACTTGTTTAACTTGCTCATAATAGGGTAATATTACCGTAATTACCGGTCATATTACCCTATTTTGAACAGGTCAAACAAGTTCAATGGTCAAATGTGAACGAAAAAAACATAGTTATTTAAATGTGGACAAAGACAAAAGTTCGTTACCTTTCTAGGTTATTAACCCACCCTATCCCCATAGGAAGCATGGGTATCCTATTTTAGAATTAACCCCTGTAAGGCAACACAGTCTTTTTATGGTAGACAAAGTAGAATGGAATAAAAAAAGAGATAATGACTTAAAAGGGTAACATATTATTGGTTTTGTACACATTTAGTCCCTGACTTTTTTTGTCCACATTTTACCCTGGAACTTGTTGTTGTTTATAGATTAAGTCCTTATTACCGGTTGATGCCATATTTGATGACATGGCTGCCTATGTGGACACTCATTAAAAGTAAACACTCCTACGTGGATCATCTATGAGTTCCATTGATTATAATACGATGCCTAGCCCTAACCTGAATTAAAAAACATTTCGAACCCATACCCAAAATCGAAGAAGAAGATGTCGACTCCCAGTTCATCTGGATCCATCGCAAAGAAAGAGGAGCTTTGTGATTTTCGACTCCCAGTTCGAATATGCACATCCAAGACTAAAGACAACCCTAACAAAAAGTTCAAAGTTTGCCCCAATTCTCTGGTATGTCGATCGTGATTTCCCTCTATACTTTTAATTTTCCTTCTAATAAATAAAGATTTTGAGCTTCTTACCATCTTTATATTTGATTTCGAAGAAACCAGGTAAGAAGTGTAAGTATTGGGAATGGATTGATGAACCTGTGACTGGGAATCTGGATTTAGAACAGGAACTTGAAGCAGTTAAAGAGGATGTTGCATGTTTGAAGAAAGAAGTTCAAGAGCTGAAAAATAAAGCACATAGTTATAGGGTAGAAATCAGTTGTAATATTATCTGAAAACAGTTGAATAGAGTTTGGTATAATGTATTGAATTGTGGTAGTTTGAATGTAGGGATTGAATGGTTTATATGTAATGTATTGAATGGTTTCTATTGAATGTATTGAATGGAATTTACATGGTACACATTTGATTGTAATTTACATTGAATTTGGCTGCAATTTCAACAACCAAAAGACAAGGACAATGATAATTGAAGTTGTCTGCAATTTCAACAACCAAAAGACAAGGACATTGATAGAAACAAATATGATTCCTAGTAAACAATTTACATATGATTCCCATTATAACCTTCTTAATAAACTAATGCATTAATGCGAATAAAGATTGAAAAAGACAAAACACAATTGACATAGGATACCATATCCGATTCCATTACTTAAAGGCCATCAAAAGTTGACAGGTTACAAGCAAGGGTAGTATTGTCAATTAAATCAAAAGTTGGCCCAATTAATAAAAGAAATTCACCATACATAGTGTACTATTACATACTTCCAAAGCAAAAGAAAACAAGTAACCCTAATCACTCTAAAGTAACTGGGTTGTCCTCAGTCACTCCTTTGCCATCCTTTCGAAAAACCTGCTTCCTTATTTGTATCTTGTTGATTCTCTCCGAAGGCTTCCTTGCTGTCACACCCCCGAACCAGACAATGGAAACGTCTGAGGGCTATTGTGACTTAAATTGAATACCATCACAATGAATATACATGAATCATAACATAGTTCATCTGTGTCTCTAGTATGTTGTTTCCATGTTACTTATTTAGAAGTTTTCAAGAGGGACTCGGCGAGTCTATAGCCTGACTCGTTGAGTAGAGACGGGATTTCGAGCACGTGTAAGTTGGCGACTCGGCGAGTCCATATTCGGGACTCGGCGAGTCTGCCTGCCAAGAAGAAACCCTAAATCCCCGGGTTGCTCACTATTTAAGCAATGTTATGTGCCCCAAACTCGCCTCCTTCACCCTCAGAGAGCTGTGAGAAACCCTAATCCATCCCTTGATTGATTAAAGTGTTTTTGTGTGGAATCTTGAAGGTTTGAAGAAGAAATAGAAGGAAGAACCAAAGAGAAGAGGTGTAGAGCAAAGATCCAAGGTCAAAATCAGAGTTCATTAAGGTATTTCTCGGAATCCTCCTTGTTTTATGCTTAAAACCTCCATTAGATCATTTCTAGGGCTAGTTTGATGTATTTTCCAACCTTATAGTTGTATGGATGCCTTAATAGGTCGAGATGTCCCTAAATCTGTTCATTTAGGAGTTGTAGAGCCCGGATCTATTGCCTTTTTGAAGTTGTTTTGCATAAGAACCCTAGATCTAGCCATTATCATGCTTTTTGGGCCTTATAATCTTCTTGGATGCTTTTGGACACGTAAAGATAGAATCTTTACGTGTTAATCGAACTAAGGAAGCCCAGATCTATAAGTTTTAGACGCTGGATTCAAGCAGAATCGAGTTTAGAGTAGCTGCATGGATGTGACTCGGCGAGTCGGAAGAACGACTCGGCGAGTCAAGTCGCGAGTCCCGATTTTCCCCCCTTTTGAGTAATGGCGAGTGGGAACCTGTGAGTAGTAGAGTGGACTCAGTGAGTTGGAGGGCAGACTCAGTGATGGAGGGACTCGACGAGTTGTTCATACAACTCGGCGAGTCCAAGACAATCTTCTTAGCTCAAGAACAACTTGTCGAGTTGTTCATATGACTCGGCGAGTCGAATGCAGATTGTCTGAGTTCTTGAATTGAGAGGGTACTCGTCGAGTCGATTCCATACTCGACGAGTAGCCACGAGTAGGGTTGAGAAGTGAGACTAGAGACTCGGCGAGTTGGCGGCCCAACTTGGCGAGTCAGGTCAACTGTAGGTTAACTTTGACCGGGAGAGTTGACTTTGACCAAGGGTAAAAGAGTCATTTTACCCCAGTGCAGTGATTAGCATTTGATTGAGTGTGTTTATGGATTTGTAACCGGGGAGATACCGGAGCTGCAGCAGTTAGCTTCCAGAGCCATACACACAGCAGCCATTTCACGAGGTGAGTTTCCTTCCAGTAGGAACGGGTCTAAGGCCACAATGCCGGCCCGTTCAGTTAGCAGTAGTCTCTGGACTTCGGTCCAATGCAGTAGTTAGTATGTCTGACGCCTCCGTGGCTCAGACAGGATTTATGTGTTTATGCTAGTTGATATGTTATGCTATGCTGTGTTCAGTTAGTCCGGACTTCGGTCCGATGCAGGGGACGGGGTCCCAGTCAGTTTCGGACTTCGGTCCGATGTAGGGGACGGGGTCCCAGTCAGTTTCGGACTTCGGTCCGATGTAGGGGACGGGGTCCCAATCAGTTTTCAGACTTCGGTCTGATGCAGGGGACGGGGTCCCAGATAGTTAGTCCAGACTTCGGTCTGATGCAGGGGACGGGGTCCCAGTCAGTGGGCAAGGCCTAATATGTGCTTTATATGTATTGTATGGTATGTGGTAGTTTGGGGGAGCTCACTAAGATTCGTGCTTACAGTTTCAGTTTTGGTTTCAGGTACTTCCGCAAGCAAAGGGAAGAGCTCGGGATGATGGCATCGCACACACCACAACTTCAGTTTTGTCCTGGGAGTTAATTCAGTTTCTTGATATGTTTGGATACAGTTGTGATACAATTTTTCTCACAATATTTTATTATGGTTTTTGAAACACGCAACATATGGTTTTATTATGTGATACTCAGTTTCGTGGTTTTTGTTATAATAAAAATCGAAATTTTTGGGTGGTATTTTTGGGTCGTTTCAAGTTGGTATTAGAGCCTTGGTTTGAGGGATTCGGATACACCTCCGGGTGTATCTGAACTCAAACTAAGGGAAAGAGAAAAAGATTTTCAAAAAGGAAAAATGTTTTCAAATGAAATTTTGAAAAGCACTTAGAAAGAAAAGAATTTTTAAACAAGATAAGGGTGTGGTGCATGCGATCAGCCGAGCTCAAGTAAGTACTCCCAAATTACCCATACAAGTTTTATTATTATGATTAATTGTTCTAGTTTCAGTAGAACAGCATGCTAGTATAGGACTAAGGATCTAGGAGGATGCCTTATGTGCCTGCTATATGTGTTTCAGCTTTATGATAATTGCATGCTAGTATTGAGTAGACAGCAGTAGGATATCCTGTTTAGGTTATGCCTGGTAGCGCGAGCTTAGCATTGTATGCTAGTACAATTTCTCGTTATGAGAGTAGATTTGCTTGAGTAGTTTTCGGTGTCCGAATGCTGCTTGCTTCGTGCTTTGTAGAACTCTTGGTGATGAGAGTTAGCCGTTAGATGAATACGCCACGTCACATGTGATCAGGGTTGAATAATCTCAAAGTATTGGATTTGGCCCTATTGTGCAGCTCTTGTTTGAGTCTAACCGTTGTGGGGACGAGCCTTTTACTCGAAGGATTATCCGAGCCTCATCACATGTGATGGTATTCAGGTGATGGCTAATTAGCATTACAAGGAGGCCTTCAGCAGCTGAGGACTGGTTTGAGTGGAGTCGGAGATTTCCCTAGGGCAAGCCTAGGATGAGAGTAGCAGAGATCAGTAGTAGTAGAAGTGACTTGGTGGAGTCAAGGCAGTTCTTGAGGAAAGTACGGATAGATGTGGAAGGTAGTATGGGCCCGTACTACTGAAAGCAGAGGATCCGTACTCGAATCAAGGAAGGCCGAGACAAGACCCGGAAGCTAGTAGTAGTATCAATGATCCCTTGAGATATTTCAGTTTTCTGATGTTGCTATGATGTGTTTCAGAATGGTGGTTTTGCGTTCGAGGCCAGCAGTCGGTAGTGGAGGTGCCGGGGAGGGATCAGGATCAGACTCGGGGGACGAGCGCATGGATGAGCAGACCAGAGAGTTTCTTTCTTCATAGATTACTCGTATCATTTTAGAGCAGACTCCTGTGATCTTCGGTTCGATCAAAGAGGGTATCCTAGAGCTGATGGATGAGAGGTTGGGCACCTTCCGTGTCGAGGTGGCGGCCATGATGGGGTCGCGCACACTTATGTTCAGGGAGTTCAGGGCATCTGGAGCTCCAGACTATCATGGGGCGCAGGACCCCATAGCGAGTACTAGATGGTTGGCGGATGTGGCCAACGCGTTCCGCACGAGCAGGTGTCCCGAGGGGGACAAGGTTAGATTGGCGTCCTGTATTCTGAAGGACATGGCACGGGATTGGTGGGAGGAGGTCGGGCATACCATTGGCGATGATGCAGCGTTGGATGCCATGGCCTGGGCTGATTTCTCTACCAGGTTCAGTGCGGAGTTTGCACCGGTTATTGATGTGCAGCAGTTAGCCACAGAGTTTCAGGACCTCACCCAGACTACAGAGACCGTGGCAGAGATCACCGCCAAGTTCAGCGAGAGGGCTCTTCTTGTTCCTCAGTATGCGGCCGATGAGGAGATGAAGAAGGCCCGTTATCATGAGATGTTGCGGAGCGATATCCGCCAGTTTGTGAGCCGGTCCAGCTGTAAAACGCTGGATGACATGATTGCTAGGGGTCGAGAGAGGGAGATTGATCTCGAGATGGAGAAGAAGAGGAAACCAGAGGCGGTTTCGGGTTCAGGAGGTTCGGGCAAAAAGCCCAAGGTTTCAGATCACAGATCCAGGATTCAGCTGAGCCACGGTCGATGTGGCAAGTGTGGGAGGATGCACGATGGAGTGTGCAAGGCAGGGAGTCCCGGCTGCTTCAAGTGCGGTCAGACTGGGCCTTTGAGCAGGGATTGTATGACCCCTGCTACTGCCATTGCAGCATCAGATCTGATTTGCTTTCAGTGCAATCAGAGGGGACATAAAAAAGTTCCAGTGCCCGAGTTTAGCCGCAGTAGGGAAGGTGGCTGCACCTGCCCCTGCTACTTTGAGGATTACAGATGGCCGACAGGGCCGAGCCGAGGCGCCAGTGGCGAAGAGTAGGGCTTTTCAGATGACAGCAGAGGAGGCGCGAGCGACTCCTGATGTGGTGACGGGTATGTATCTTCCCTTCATCTCTATATTATTATTGATTGATTATTGCTTATGATTATATGTTTTATATAGGGTCGTTCTCTGTGAATAGCATTTCTGCTATGGTATTATTCGATTCGGGGGCTACCCGATCATTTGTATCACTTGCGCTTAGCAAGAGATTTAGTAGAGCTCCAGGGGAGCTGGATTGTCCACTAGAGGTTGAGATAGCAGATGACAGGACCATGAGGGTCGCCAGAGTACATAGAGGGTGTTCTCTTCAGTTGTTCGACGAGCAGTTTTCGGTGGAACTGGTTCCTATTCCCCTGCGAGGGAATAAGGTTATAGTAGGCATGGATTGGCTGAGTCCCAATGGGGCGGTGATTGATTGTGAGCAGCAGCTAGTGAGGGTTCGCACTCCCAGTGGGGGAGATTTAGTAATTTAGGGCGAGAGGCCACAGCGAGGACCAACCTTTTGTTCCGCCGCGAGAGCGAGACGCTATTTTCAGCAGGGTTGCGCAGGTTATGTAGCTTATGTCTTGGATGCCCGGGAGAAGGGCAAGGCGACAGTTGATGATGTTCCGATAGTGCGAGACTTCCCGGATGTATTTCCTGAGGATTTACCGGGAATACCTCCTGAGAGGCAGGTTGAGTTTAGGATCGACCTGATTCCTGGTGCGGCTCCGATAGCCAAGGCACCGTACCGTCTAGCTCCCCCTGAGATGCGGGAGTTGTCTACGCAGTTGCAGGAGCTGCTAGACAAGGGTTTCATTCGGCCGAGCAATTCGCCTTGGGGAGCGCCGATCCTGTTTGTGAGGAAGAAGGATGGGTCGCACCGTATGTGTATAGATTACCGGGAGTTGAATAAGGTAACGGTGAAGAACCGTTACCCACTTCCGAGGATAGATGATTTGTTTGACCAGCTTCAGGGAGCGTCTTGGTTCTCCAAGATCGATCTACGCTCCGGGTATCATCAGATGCGGGTTAGGGATGAGGATGTGCAGAAGATTGCTTTCAAGACCAGGTATGGTCATTATGAGTTTGTGGTGATGCCATTTGGGCTCACCAATGCTCCAGCCGCGTTCATGGACCTCATGAATCGCGTGTGCAAGCCGATGCTGGATCGGTCAGTGATAGTATTCATAGATGATATCTTGGTGTATTCCAAGACGCAAGAGCAGCACGAGGAGCACCTGAGGGAGGTGTTGGAAGTTTTGAGGAGGGAGAGACTTTTCGCAAAGTTCTCCAAGTGCGAGTTCTGGTTGCGCGAGGTGCAGTTCCTTGGTCACCTCGTCAACCAGAAGGGTATTTTGGTGGATCCGGCCAAGATAGAGGCCGTGATGCAGTGGGAGGTCCTGAAGTCTCCATCCGAGATTCGGAGCTTCCTAGGGTTGGCAGGGTATTACCGGAGGTTCATTCAGGATTTCTCCAAGATAGCAGTGCCGCTCACCCAACTGACCAAGAAGTCGGTGGTATTTCGTTGGGGGCCTGAGCAGCAGGCAGCATTCGAGACCCTCAGACAGAGATTGTGCGAGGCTCCGATCGTTATCTTGCCAGAGGAAGTAGAAGACTTCGTAGTCTACTGTGATGCCTCAATCACAGGTATGGGAGCAGTGTTGATGCAGCGAGGCCATGTGATAGCTTATGCCTCGAGGCAGTTGAAGCCTCACGAGGCTAACTATCCTACCCATGATTTAGAGCTGGGGGCGGTTGTGTTTGACCTCAAGATTTGGAGACATTATCTTTATGGGGTCCGTTGTACTATCTACACGGATCACAAGAGTTTGAGGTACCTTATGGATCAACCGAGTCTGAACATGAGGCAGAGGAGGTGGATGGATGTGCTGAAGGATTATGATTGTGAGATCCTTTACCATCCAGGGAAGGCCAACGTGGTGGCCGACGCCCTAAGCCGCAAAGTGTCGGCAGCCCCTATCAGAGATTTGTGTTTGTGGATGACAGTGATTACTCCGTTGTTGGAACGAATCAGGGAGGCTCAGGTTGAGGGCCTCAAGGAGGAGAGGCAAAAGTGTGAGAGGATAGTGGGCTGAGTAGCTTCGTTTGATTATGACAGTCGGGGATTGTTGACGCTTCATGGGAGAGTGTGGGTACCGTACTGGGGTGGAGTACGGCATGTGTTGATGGACAAGGCTCATAAGTCTCGATTTTCTATCCACCCAGGGGCGACGAAGATGTATAGAGATCTTCGCCCCGATTACTGGTGGCCCTGCATGAAGCGGGATGTCGCTTGGTATGTTGAGAGATGCCTGACCTACAGGAAGGTCAAGACGGAGCACCAGAGGCCTCACGGCAAGATGCAGCCGTTAGACATTCCCGTGTGGAAATGGGAGGACATCACTATGGATTTTATCACCAAGCTTCCCAGGACCGCACGAGGGGTAGATTCGATATGGGTAGTAGTGGATCGGTTGACGAAGAGTGCTCATTTTATCCCGATCCAGGAGAGTATATCGGCAGAAAAGTTAGCCGATATCTATGTGCGTGAGATCGTGGCACGTCATGGAGTGTCGGTATCGGTGGTGTCAGACCGAGATGTCCGTTTTACATCCAGATTCTGGAAGCGGTTTCACGACGAGATGGGTACTCGTCTTCATTTCAGCACCGCTTTCCACCCTCAGACGGACGGGCAGAGCGAGAGGACGATTCAGACTCCCGAGGACATGCTCAGGGCATGTGTTCTAGACTTCGGTGGCAGTTGGGATACGTATCTTCCATTAGCGGAATTTTCGTATAACAACAGTTATCATGCGAGCATTGATCGACCTCCCTTTGAGATGCTTTATGGGAGGAAGTGTAGGACCCCAATTTGTTAGGGCGAGGTCAGTCAGCGGGTCGTTGGGAGCATAGAGGTGGTGCTAAAGACGACGGAGTTGATTCAGCAGGTCCGTAGTAGACTGCAGACTGCCCAAAGTCGGCAGAAGAGCTACGCCGACAGGAGGCGTTCGGACTTAGAGTTCCGGGTAGGCGATATGGTCCTTCTGAAGGTCTCACCTTGGAAGGGTGTCATCAGGTTTCGGAAGAGGGGCAAGCTGGGCCCCAGGTTCATTGGTCCTTTCAGGGTTTTGACCCGAGTGGGTCGGGTTGCTTATCGGTTGGATCTTCCAGTCGAGCTTAGCCAGATCCACAACACTTTCCATGTGTCTCAGTTGAGGAAGTGTTTGGTGGATGAGTCAGCAGTTTTTCCCCTAGAGGATATTCAGGTTGATAGCAGCCTGAATTATATTGAGAGGCCGGTCGCGATTCTGGACCGGAAGACAAAGACCTTGAGGAACAAGGTAATTCAGCTAGTGAAGGTGCAGTGGCAGCACCGGAAGGGGTCTAAGTGGACGTGGGAGGCTGAGGATGAGATGAGAGAGCATTACCCAGAGTTATTTGCAGATTCAGCCGTAGCAGACTTCGAGGACCAAGTCGGAGCCAAGTGGAGGAGAATTGTAACGACCCGTCTCTGGTATGTTGTTTCCACGTTACTTATTTAGAAGTTTTCAAGAGGGACTTGGCGAGTCTATAGCCTGACTCGTCGAGTAGAGACGGGATTTCGAGCACGTGTAAGTTGGCAACTCGATGAGTCCATATTCGGGACTCGGCGAGTCTGCCTGCCAGGAAGAAACCCTAAATCCCCGGGTTGCTCACCATTTAAGCAATGTTATGTGCCCCAAACTCGCCTCCTTCACCCTCAGAGAGCTGTGAGAAACCCTAATCCATCCCTTGATTGATTAAAGTGTTTTTGTGTGGAATCTTGAAGGTTTGAAGAAGAAGAAGAAGGAAGAACCAAAGAGAAGAGGTGTAGAGCAAAGATCCAAGGTCAAAATTAGAGTTCATTGAGGTATTTCTCGGAATCCTCCTGTTTTATGCTTACAACCTCCATTAGATCATTTCTAGGGCTAGTTTGATGTATTTTCCAACCTTATAGTTGTATGGATGCCTTAATAGGTCGAGATATCCCTAGATCTGTTCATTTAAGAGTTGTAGAGCCCGGATCTATTGCCTTTTTGAAGTTGCTTTGCATAAGAACCCTAGATCTAGCCTTTATCATGCTTTTTGGGCCTTATAATCTTCTTGGATGCTTTTGGACACGTAAAGATAGAATCTTTACGTGTTAATCGAACTAAGGAAGCCCAGATCTATAAGTTTTAGACGTTGGATTCAAGCAGAATCGAGTTTAGAATAGTTGCATGGATGTGACTCGGCGAGTCGGAAGAACGACTCGGCGAGTCAAGTCGCGAGTCCCGATTTTTCCCCCCTTTTGAGTGATGGCGAGTGGGAACCTGTGAGTAGTAGAATGGACTCAATGAGTTGGAGGGCAAACTCAGTGATGGAGGGACTCGACGAGTTGTTCATACAACTCGGCGAGTCCAAGACAATCTTCTTAGCTCAAGAACAACTTGTCGAGTTGTTCATATGACTCGGCGAGTCGGATGCAGATTGTCTGAGTTCTTGAATCGAGAGGGTACTCGTCGAGTCGATTCCATACTCGACGAGTAGCCACAAGTAGGGTTGAGAAGTGAGACTAGAGACTCGGCGAGTTGGCGGCCCAACTCGGCGAGTCAGGTCAACTGTAGGTTGACTTTGACCGGGAGAGTTGACTTTGACCAAGGGTAAAAGAGTCATTTTACCCCAGTGCAGTGATTAGCATTTAATTGAGTGTGTTTATGGATTTGTAGCCGGGGAGATACCGGAGCTGCAGCAGTTAGCTTCCAGAGCCATACACACAGCAGCCAGTTCACGAGGTGAGTTTCCTTCCAGTAGGAACGGGTCTAAGGCCACAATGCCGGCCCGTTCAGTTAGCAATAGTCTCTGGACTTCGGTCCAATGCAGTAGTTAGTATGTTTGACGCCTCCGTGGCTCAGACAGGATTTATGTGTTTATGCTAGTTGATATGTTATGCTATGCTGTGTTCAGTTAGTCCGGACATCGATCCGATGCAGGGGACGGGGTGCCAGTCAGTTTCGGACTTCGATCCGATGTAGGGGACGGGGTCCCAATCAGTTTCGGACTTCGGTCCGATGTAGGGGACGGGGTCCCAGTTAATTTTCGGACTTCGGTCTGATGCAGGGGACGGGGTCCCAGGTAGTTAGTCCAGACTTCGGTCCAATGCAGGGGACGGGGTCCCAGTCAGTGGGCAAGGCCCAGTATGTGCTTTATATGTATTGTATGGTATGTGGTAGTTTGGGGGAGCTCACTAAGATTCGTGCTTACAGTTTCAGTTTTGGTTTCAGGTACTTCCGCAAGCAAAGGGAAGAGCTCGGGATGATGGCATCGCACACACCACAGCTTCAGTTTTGTCCTGGGAGTTGATTCAGTTTCTTGATATGTTTGGATACAATTGTGATACAGTTTTTCTCACAGTATTTTATTATGGTTTTTGAAACACGCAACATATGGTTTTATTATGTGATACTCAGTTTCGTGGTTTTTGTTATAACAAAAATCGAAATTTTTGGGTGGTATTTTTGGGTTGTTTCATCATCACCATGCATTGAAATATTACAACTGATATTGTTTACATCCAATACATTGCTTTAGACATTTCAAATTCATAACATAAACTGTTTGATAGATAATCTAAGCAAAACACAATGACATTACTTGGTACTTATTCTTCGGCTTACCTGTTACCTGAGAATACAAGTTATTTTGAAAAACATCAACATATGAAATGTTGGTGAGTTCATAAGTAATGTTGTGTTAAAATGATTTGGTGTAATTTGTAAAACCCAGAAAATCCGATATTTTCTGAAAAGATCATTGTTTATAAAAAGTGTGAAGATCCGGGAATATGTGCTTGGTGATTTTAAAAACATGTATAATTATTGAGCCTTTGTATAAATCACGCAAGTGAAAATGTTGAACTTCCCAGGAAAACTCGATGATTTCCCAATACATAAAATACAATGACTTGTCTATTGTTATACTGATACGTCAAATGATTTTGATTACCCGGGTGACGTTGGATTAATTAGGGTTTGGGAGTTGTTATAATCACGCATTAAAGAAAATGTCTAGTTTATAACTACAGATTACGAACGATCCTTAAAGGCGTCGGCCGTTACTACTCACTTAATCCACCCACCATGATTACTCTTGTTTATCGTCCTGAATCTGTTTACTTTGATTTCTCAGAAGCCCAGCAACCGAGGAGATAGGAGAGTACGAAGTCCCTATATTTCCATGAGTTATTCAAGGCTATCGGGAATGCGAAAGACACTTGGCCCAGCTCGCATTTGACTTCTCCACCTCACTAGCAGTACTAATGGGCCACTAGGGCCCAATAGCACATTAGAGCTATGGAAAGTCCTTTTACATGGAATTGGGTCATAGAAGGCCCAATAACACGTACGCATATTCCCTTTAGGCCCAAAGATCATGTTAATGGGCTAGCAAGGCCCAACAAGCATGATTTGAAACTTCCAAGCCCAAAGTTTGTAAGTTAGCTCATCATAGTTATCACGCGTTTATTGAAATGCTTTGGTTTTACGATTTTGTTTTGTTATTGATTTGAGACCGAATCAATTCATTTTGTAACGATATTTGTTGTTGAGAGTGTATTTGTTTTCCGTTTCGTCGGTAGTAGTGGATCTTGTATTTTGTATTAATGAATTAATTTGTTTGAAAGTGGAATTTGACCCTTTTCACTACCATTCTTTTATATAAATAACACTTTCAGTCCTCTTTATATAAAAGAATTTCATTTTTAGTCCTTAAAACCTTTTTCTTGACACTTTTGTATTATTTATTTGATGAAACATGATTTTAACCCAAAATTTACTTTGTTGACAGCTTCAGCCCCTCTAGAATAGTGATTCTCGGTTAGGGACCCATTTTTCACGACTTTTACAGTTTTTGCCCAAAATCTAAAAAGTTTACATTTTTGGTCCTTTTTGTTAGTGAAAAGCATTTTTGACCCTTATTAACATTTTGTTATGGTAATTACCCCCTGTTTTATAGAAAGTTACATTCCCAGCCCCTCAACTTATCATTTTTGCATTTTTGAGGCTTATTGGGCCGAGAAGCCCATAAATAGCCCATTAGGCCAAAAATTTACATTTTAAGTCCCTTGAAATTTTTAATGTTCAGAAAAATATTTATAGAAACTTTTTTGACCCTTTTAACCTTCAAGAAACCGTGACTTGTTGATTTGTACCCCAAGTTTATATTTTTGACAATTTAAGCTTAAAAAATGGGTTTTATGTTAAAACATGTTCATCATGACCTTATAAGCTATTATTCTTGACTTGTTTAGTGTAAGATAACTTAGATTATGTTTTTTTCCTTTCTCATGTCATAGATCACGGGTTTACACCCTTTTGGTAACATATTCATCACAAAACACATGAAATCACACACATACATGCATCAAATCACACATAGCATACATATACACATAGATCTACACATTTTCTTGTATTCTCCCCCATAAAACTCATAAAAACCAAAAAGAAATGGGTATGAAACTCACCTTTGCTTGTTGTTTTCGATTTTGTTGCTATTTTCGGCCCTAGCAAGTTTCTTGGATGGATCTCGAACTTAGAGGGTTCTAAGATGAAAGATAATGAATTCATATGAGTTAAGAAGAGATTTTTGATAGAACAAAGAGTCTAGAGTGTGGATCCAAGCATCAACTTACCTAAGATGATGATTTTTGTGAAGAATCCTCCTTGCAAAGCCCTTGAATCTCGAAAGTATGGAGTGGAGTGGAAAGAGTTTTATTGAGAGGATTTTTGAGTAAAGTGTGGGTGTGTGTGTTTGGATTCGACCGAGAGCAAGAAAGAGAGAGAGGAAGAGAGACTTTAATGAGATGGTTGCATGGGAATATGAGTTATAAGCATGGAAGTCCTATGGGTAAAAGTGAGGTGGCATCCAAGAGTCAACTCCTCTTCTTGGGTTGGACTTGGGCCGAGAATGGGGAGGGAAAAAAAGAATATTTGGGCCTTGAATGCTTAAGTCTATTTTATGGTTAAGTTGAGTGATTTTTGGCCCAAATAAATATAAATATGATTTTTATGACCTATTAGGGCTAAATTAGGTTAGTTATGGCCCAATAAGCTCCATTTAGGTATTTTATTTCATTCTAGGCCCAATATGGCCCAAAATTTTAAAATAAATAGAAGTGGGTCCAATTAGAGCCCATTTAAGAGTTCTAAGCCCAAGATAGTCAAGTTGGAAGCTTATTGGCCCATTGGGCCCAATAAGGAAATCCTAGTCCAGAATGGACTTAAACTAGGATTTTCTAGGGTTTCCAGTTCTTTGTTGACTATTTGCAGTGCTTGTATGAAGTGTTTGATTGAAATTCTGTTGTTATTGAATAAGCATCCTATATGCTTTCACATTGTTGGTTCACATTTGTTATCATTGTTAAATGTTTACAAGGCATCGAATTTCCTGGTTGTGACATCATCCCTCCGTTAAAGGGAATTTCGTCCCGAAATTCTTTTGAAAGCTAGATTTGAGAATGCTAGAATAGATGAGGGTACTTCTGCTTCATTTGATCTTCGCGTTCCCACGTGAATTCGGGACCACGCTTCGCGTTCCACCGTACCTTCACAATCGGAATGCGGCTTGGCTTGGTACGCTTCACCTCCCTGTCCATGATTTCGACTGGTTCTGCGACGAACAGGAGATTCTCGTTGATTTCAATTTCATCAAAGGGAATGACGAGAGTTTCATCGGATAGACACTTCTTTAGATTGGAAACATGGAACACGGGGTGTATGTTGTTGAGCTCAACGGGTAGCTGCCGTCTGTATGCTACTGGACCAATTCGGGAAAGAATCTCGAAAGGTCCAATGTATCGTGCATTCAATTTTCCCTGTTTTCCAAAACGAATAACTCCTTTCCAAGGAGAAACTTTTAACAGTACTTGATCCCCGACCTGAAACTCTAAGGGCTTTCGCCGTTTATCGGCGTAGCTCTTTTGCTGTTCGCGTGATGCTTGTAGTCGAGTTCTGATTTGAACTATCTTTTCCGTGGTTTCACGTATCATCTCCGGTCCCGTTAATGTCTTGTCTGATGCTAGTTCCCTCGCTAGCTGGGTGTCGCCCACCTCAGCCCAACACAACGGTGATCTATACTTACGTCCATATAGTGCCTCGAAAGGAGCAACTTTGATGCTCGAATGGTAACTGTTGTTGTATGAGAATTCAACTAAGGGTAAGTGGGTATCCCAGGACTTCCCAAAGTCTAGCACACATGCACGAAGCATGTCTTCAAGCGTCTGAATGGTTCGTTCGCTTTGACCATCCATTTGTGGGTGATAAGCAGTGCTCATGTCGAGATGGGTTCCCAGTGCTTTCTGAAGTGATTGCCAAAAACGTGAAGTGAACCTACTATCTCTGTCTGAGATGATAGACACTAGCACTCCGTGAAGTCTCACGATTTCTCGAATGTATATTCTTTTCAATCTGTCCATCTTGTAGGATTCTATTATTGGCAGGAAATGAGCGGATTTCGTCAGTTTGCCAACTATTACCCATATAGTGTCCAATCCATCTGACGTCTTGGGCAGCTTGGTCACAAAATCCATAGTAATCCTTTCCCATTTCCACTTGGGAATTACTGGTTGCTGTAATGACCCCGAGGGCTTCTGGTATTCCACCTTTACTTTGGCGCAAGTAAGGTATTTGCTAACATAGGTGGCAATCTCTGCCTTCATGTTAGGCCACCAATAATGTTGTTTAATATCCAAGTACATTTTGTCCGAACCCGGATGGATGGAGTATCGCGTCTTGTGAGCTTCATTCATGACTACCTCCCTAAATCCTCCAAGTTTAGGGACCCAAATACGGTTCATGAAATAATATACTCCGCCCTCTTTCATCTCAAAATTCTTCTCCATTCCGCGTAAAGCTTCGCTTGTTTTGTTCTCCGCCTTCATGGCATCTGACTGGGCTACCCTGATTTGAGTGGTTAGGTGAGATTGGATGGTTATTTAGAGAGTTTTCACACAACGATTGGAGTAATCTTTCCGGCTCAAGGCATCAGCTACCACATTAGCCTTGCCTGGGTGGTACTTGATTTCACACTCATAATCGTTTAATAGTTCAACCCGTCTTTGTTGCCTCATATTTAGCTCTTTTTGATTCAAGATGTGCTGGAGACTCTTGTTGTCTGTGAAGATGGTGCACTTCGTACCATAAAGGTAGTGCTTCCAAATCTTCAGGGCGAAGACCACTGCTCCCAATTCCAGATCGTGGGTTGTATAATTCACTTCGTGTGTCTTTAGTTGCCAGGACGTGTAAGTTATCACCTTTCCACGCTGCATGAGAACGCAACCTTAACCCTGATTTGACGCGTCACAGTAGACTATGAAATCTTCCGTTCCCTCTGGTAGTGATAGTACTGGGGCACTGCAGAGTGCTTGCTTTAGAGTTCGGAATGCAGCTTCTTGTCTGTCCGTCCATTTGAATGGTACACCCTTTTGTGTAAGCGAGGTAAGTGGCTTGGTGATCTTAGAGAAGTTTTGAATGAACCTCTTGTAGTAACCTGCTAGACCTAAGAATTGGCGAATTTTTGTGGGCATTGTCGGGACTGCCCATCCTTCGATGGTTTGGACGTTAGAAGGATCCACATGTATCCCTTCCCGACTAACAACATGACCCAAAAAGTTCTCGCTACGGAGCCAGAACTCACTCTTGGAGAGTTTTGCGTATAATTTCTCAGTTCGCAGGGTTTCCAGGATTTCTCAGATATGTTGGCCATGCTCTTCTTCACTTCGAGAATAAACTAGAATGTCGTCAATGAAAACAATAACAAAGTTGTCGAGGAATGGTCGGCAGATTCGATTCATTAGGTCCATGAATGCGGCAGGGGCATTCGTTAGACCGAAGGGCATTACGACAAATTCGCAGGGCATTCGTTAGAACGGAAAGATGTTGAGTGTTTGTGGTTTTTGTGAGGTTGTGATCCTATAAACTAGGTGTGTGGCACAAACATAAGTAATTTCACAATTTAGCACACAATCATAGATATGTAACACATAACATATTAAAACATCACAGTAAACATATAAGATTTCTCATTACTATTATCCGCACTTTGATACATGAAAATTTTGCTCGAAAGAGCATACATAAGCGGTACAAGTTCGGCAGCATAACGGCTCTATCAGTAGTGTAATCACTTAAACATAGAGTCGGGATACATAGCATAGATCATAGTACTAGTACTAAGGACTGATACAGCTAACCCTAGTCGTGGTGGGATGTGCCAGGGGGTGGTGCTGAGGAAGTGGATGCTCCCTGAAGACGAGCCACCTTACCTACCTCATGTGGAACTCTCGGAGGACGTATCACGTCTCCTGCTCCGCACGCTCAACCCTAGTCCACATCTGGCGTACCTGATCGGAGGTACTCTGAGCTAGGTTGCCTGTGTTCCGTAATCGTCTCACCATGATTGGAAGGGCACGATCGGCCGGTCCTCCGTCCCTCAAGTCAAAGAACTCGAGTGACATGCCGAACAGGGGTCGTTGTACCTGCTGTCTGCTCCATCTCCAAAGATCAATACCACAGGGGGGTGTAGGACCAGTGGGACCCACCCGGTAAGCAGGTACTCTAATCGGATAAGGGGGGTTGATGACTTCGGACTCTGCATCTGATAACGTCAAATCGTTCTTTTGCAGATGCTTCTGTGCCTGGACGCACGAGATGAGACGAAGGTTCGTGCTGGGTTTGTCTCCGTAAATAACTAGGGTTTCATGATTTGGAAGGTGAAGCCGAACGGCTTTCTCGCGACACATAATTTCAGCATGGTGGGGGCTTAACCAGTCCATGCCAACAATCAAATCAAAACTCCTAATGGAAACAGGCATTAAGTTTATTTTAAAGACGTGTTGATTTAGGGTTAGGGTACATCCGATATAGATCTCCCCAATAGATTCTATTTTCCCATTGGCCATTTCCACCGTAAAGGTTTCATTGAGCTTCTGGGGTTGTTGTTTTAACAAATGCTTAAACTTATTGCTCACAAAACTTCTTTCTGCTCCGGTATCAAATAGGATGCATGCATAAGTATGGTTTCGGAGAAACGTACCGGTAACAACAGTGGGATCCTGAACCGCTTCTACCTGACCCATGGTCAGCACCCTTCTTGTTCCTCCATTTCCGGGATTGTTGCTGTTGGGGCAGTTTCGACGGAAATTCCCAGTCCTTCCACATCCATAACAGGTGTGGCTAGGTCCTGCATTGTTGTCGCCATTGTTGGTGTTGTTGTTGTTGCGGTTATTGTTGTTGTTGTTTCCCTATTGTTGGTTCTGAGGAGGTAGTGTTGGATTACTGTCTAAGTCCATAACTATTTTGGTATGTACTTGACCCGATTATGAGCATGGTCCTTTTGGGTTGCCTTCACCATAGCAATATGTAGGATGATTTAAGGAGATAAAGGTTTAAATATGATTTATTAATATATTATGAGAATAATATATTAAAAGAGAAATCATATTGTTTAATTAATATTAGTCAATAATTAATTGATAATTAATTTTGTGGCTAAAAGAGATTAATTAAATTCAGGGGACTGGACTGCAATTATTGGATAACTGAGTTATCGGGCTAAGGAATACTAAAGGAATAAGGGGTGAACGAAATTATGATGGAAGCCCATCATATTTTCGTCCATAGCCTTATCCAGAAGGTTCCATGGGCTGCTTAGAGTTTAAACTGTCCATTAGGGTTTTGACTGAAACCCTAGCAGCCCACACAATTATATAAAGGACCCCTTAGGCCCCAAAAACGGGTGGAACTGATTCTCTAGGGTTTCTAGTCGTTTTTGGGCAGCCTCTCTTCTTCTCCTCTTCATCCAAGTTGCATATGGTGTTTGTGACTCCATTAGAGTTGCAACACTTGAGGCACTAAGCTTTTGAAGCCAATCCAAGCAAGGAATTGATTGTTATTGCTATATAACAATCAAAGGTAATTCTCTAAACCCTATTTCAGTTTATAATATGTTAGATCTAAGTTTATTAGTCTTGGATTCAAAGCATGTACAATAGAGAAATCTAGATCCAAGCATTAGGGTTTGTATGAGCACATAAGATTGTTTCTTATGCATAAAACCCATCAGTGGTATCAGAGCCTTGATTGGTTTCTGTTGTATGTGATGCTATGTTGAATTGTTTACTGAAAAACGAGTTTTTTGCCTGTGCCCGACTCAACTCGGCGAGTCAGTATCTGGACTCGGCGAGTTGGCCCTACTCGGCGAGTCAGTGCGTCAGGCAGAGGGTATTTCGGGATTTAGCTGCTGTTTTGACTTGATTTTGATGCTTAAATTGTTTTATGAAGTTAAAATCCGAATTTTATTTTAATTATATGTGTATCCTTGCCAAAACAATAGATAATTTCAAATCTTTTAAATCTTGGTTGTTTATGTGATAAATATGGATTATTTAAAGTTACTTGGTAATTATCTAATGACTAAAATAAGATTAGGTCAAATATAAATAATTATGTAATTAATTGTTTAATTTGAATTATTTGTTGTTTGATCCCTAATGTTTTGAAATGTTTCAAAACTTGCCCTCAAGTTTTGGAATTTAAAAGTTAATTAAAAGTTTAATTTTGAAATGTTAAATTCTAAAACCTTAATAATTTGAAAAGTTCAAATCACACCCTTATGGTTTTATTAATTAATTAAAGTGTATAATTAAAAGAGATTTAATAAACCCATAAAGTTTTGGTTTACATTTAATTAAATTAAAAGTATAATTTACTAAATTGAACCACCTAGTATTTTAAAAGTGTAAAATACACCCTATACTATATATAACATTAAAAGTCTAATATTATATATGTATGAGTAAACATTCAGTCTTACCGTTAGTAGGCCTCATTCACGAAGCTGGTATATAAGGGGTGTTTAAGGAAATTGCCTATAAAATGGCGATTGAATGGGTATCCACTCTTACCCACTGCACTCTTGACTAGTGGAGGGTCGTTAGCCGAACGGTTAGGATAGGACAGAAACCTTCCATTATAAGTATAATGAAGTACAAAGTAACTAAATGCTTTTTCAGATTCCCAAATCATAGTTACTTTAGACAAAATGTGAAATTGTATGCTAACCCATGGAATTACACTTCGTACCCTTGTCAAACGTTAGTGGAGCGTGTGTGGTTAACCGGCACACTAATTTGGGGATGACATTGGTGGCGAAGGGTGGCACGATGCTTATCATAGATCAATGGAGCGTGTGAGGCTAACCGGCACATTGATTAGGTGATAGTAGCATTGGGCGCACCATGTGATTCGTATGGTTATTCACACCTTGTTTGTGATCCTCAGCATCCCAGTCACAAATAGTAGGGCATAATCGAGATTAAACATGCCATTGAAAAGTTCAATGAATCTCAAAAGATCTAGGAGTTTCAATTCATTTAAAACTTAATCTTCATTTTTCGTTTTTCATGGTGGAAATTGGTAAATCTTCATTTACCTACCTTCAAATATTCTGCAACTAGATTACGGCATCCCTCTTCTAGGTTGTAGAGTATTGTGTTGGATCCTAGCTTGATGTTTCATTTGGGTGTTGCATCGAGAATTCTAATCAACTTAACTTGAATTTTCTCCCGTTTTGTAGATGTCTGCATCTTACAATGGTCTTCCCAAATCCTTTGGAACAAGCTTTCCAAATGAAGATGACGTTCTGAGATACGATCAAGGAAATGAGAGTCATGCTTCACTTCCTCCACCTCCTCCAATTGTTCTCCCTGACCCACAAGTTCAAAGGCTTGAAAAGTTCAAGCTCACTCAAGCCCTTTTGGCAAGTAAACACGAAGATGGGAAACCTGTGTGTGCACACGTATTAGATATGAAGTCACACATTGATAGGTTAAGCATGTTGGGTGTCGAGATTTCAAGCGAGTTGGCTGTTAACTGGGTTCTTCAGTCACTTCCTGAATCATATAGTGAGTTCGTTAGAGAGTATTATATGATGGACCACGACGTAACCCTAATTGATCTCACCTATTTGCTTATAGCTGCTGAATCAACAATGATTTGGCGTGCTGGTCAAGCAAATTTGTCTAGTGAATCAAACTCCCAAACTTCAATGGACACTGGCAACATTGGAAGTCCAGAAAGAACTAAGTCTGTGATTGTCCGATGTGCTGTGCCAAAGGAGTCCATTTGCTTTTATTGCCAAGAGAAGGGGCATTGGAGACGAAGCTGCCCTAACTACCTGAGAGATCTAAGAAATGGGAGAGTCAAGACGTATGGCTCTACTTCAGGTAAAATCCATTATCTAACTCTTTTGAGTTCCTATACTAGATTCTCAATACATGATGTGATAAGATTACATTTTGATGTTTTGTAGGATCGAAGAAAAGAGAGGAAGCTTGAGAAAAGAAGTGAGCTGAATCTAATCATGAAGAAATGGATTTCGATCGCATTACTTGAAGAATGGATTCTTGAGCTACTACTTGGAGTTAGAATAGATTGTTAAAAAATATGTAATAACATATTTTTTTCAATTGAATTGCATTGTAAGGACAAATTTTTTCCGCAATAAAATGAATTTTGATTTTGTCTTATTTATTTATCCTTACAATGAAATATATGAAAAATTGATGTTAGTGTACTTCTATTATTAGCAAAATGGATTTGATTCTTAATTATGTTATTTGTGGAAATGTCGAAAGTGTACCAAATAGGGAGAGTTTCTCATCGCCCAAGTTTCAATTGGACAGAAACTTGGAATCATGCAATGTGTATTGTATGATGAATGAAAAACTTTCACATTTGGGAAACTTAGACTAATTCTTTGGCAAAGTGTCAATTGAAGGACTAGGAGATCAAGTATAGTAGGTTGTGCGTTGATCAAGTCCACCACAATAGTGACAAAGATATTCTTCATGATTTACTAAAGATTAGTAAATATGATTATACTTATAAGATTAAGTGTAATTCTGAGTTGATTGAAAGAGTTTCAATGAATAGTAGAGCAAATAAAGAAGAATCAAGTAGGCAGAAAGATAAAAGTTTCTCTATTCTAAGAAGAAGGGAGAGTACCTTTTATTGTGTTTTATGATAAGTAAATGATTAAGAACCATGTCTCAATTGATCCTCTAAGTGAGTCTTAGTGCAATTGCATGTCTAAGAAGAGGAATCGAGAATTGTAGAAATGGTTAAATCAAGAAGTCAATCATACATCTTTCCAATATCAAGTCTTAGAGTCAAGATTGTGACATTGAGTGAAAAGTCTAAAGTAGGTTTATAACACTCATCAAATGTGGAATTTAGAAAAGTTTTCTTATTCTTGCACATTTGAAATTGGTAAGTTGTGTTGTCTTGGATAAGACAAAGACCAACTAGGACCAATTATGTGAAGTGTTTTGTCTTGATAAGAACCACACTAACTCTTGAGTATTTGCTTTGTCAAGAAATGTTTCTTGACAAGAGAATCTTATATGTCAAGGAGTTAGTGGGAGTCTAAATGGTCTTGAAAGGTTTCAAGAATAAATCAAGAATAAACCTTATCGATCATCACTAGCACACGAATTGAGGTTTACAACCTATCGTGCTGACATTATTTTGTTTCTGTGCCATTCCAATTGAATTAATTGTGTATGTGAGTTATATGAGTTCTCATTTGAATGCATACTAAAGCCTTAGTCGATGGAAAGTACATTGATATGTAAGGACAAGTTACTAAACTACTTGGAAGACATGGTGGGCACTCGTGTTACCATAAGGCAAGAAATCAAGATTAAGAAAGTTCAGTCCATATGAGTTTGGATTTGTCGCAAGTTTTGGTTTTGGCAAATTCACATGGATAGGAACTCATACACCATAAAATCTAAGTGTCATAAGATTCCCTCCTTCATGAAAAAGACTGTGAGGAAATGCTTTCACTAAGAGAGATCTTGAGAAGATAGCAATTGTGAAAATTGTATTCTCAAATTCGATTATGGTTACGGCATCCCTTTCCATAGTACGAATTGTGAGATTTGGCAATTAGTTTGAACATTTGGAACTTAGTAACATAAGTTCTAAATTGTTTAAGCACACATATGAGCTATCTAAGGCAAAGGTGTATAAGTTTAAGAAGCTTAGATAAAGGCTTATCGAAGCATCTGGTATTAGAAATATGAATTTTAGAAATTCAATAGGCATTGTTTTCTGGAAGTTCATTTGTTTTCTAAATACATGTCAAAGCTAGTGGGAGCATAAGTGTTATGCTTATATGGTAATCATGATAGTGGGAGCATAAGTGTTATGCTTGTATGATTATTATGGCGAGTATTGCAAGTTAGCAATATTAATTATAGAAAAACAAAGATTCAATTTGCAAAATTGCATGGGTTGAAAAGTTGTTTTGCTATAATTAAGGGAGAGAATATTATACTTCGTTTCAATATCTAAAACTTAGATTAACAAATTTTAATATTTTCAGTCAAAGGGTACATTGTGTGTTCTTAAAATTCGATTATGATTACGACATCCCTCTTCATAGTTCGAATTGTGAGAACATGACACATAAAATTTTATGGCAAAAGATTGGTAAAGTATCATATCTTTATGTAAGACATTATGCATACGCTTCGGGTATAGGATCAATTGCAAATGCTATAAGATTTTACCATTCTAAAATTTTCCAAATGCCTAGCGCATTAAGAGGGAAAAAGGATTAGAATTGGTTTTGACTAAAATAATTAAACAACTACCAAAGGACGATCCAAAGTCCACTGAGGATTGGTCGCTTGTGAGTAGTTGGAAGTATGGTATTGGATGGACCATATCGACATTATTATGAATAGATCAGATTCTATTAAGAATGAGTTGTCATATGGCAAATGTGAAAATGTTTCATATTGGGAGTTGGATATTGAGATTCTGTGTCTAGATGCAAGAAGGATGTTCAAAGGAATGTACTTTGAATGTGAGACTTCACGTCTATGGAATTGTCTTGTAACAATTTCTAAGAAAGTACTTTGTAATTTCATTAGCCAAGTCTTGGTGACTTTTGTGCTATGACTTTACGAAAGGATCGTTGCGGAAAATGTTAGAATCTAGCATATTCTAGTAGTGGCAAGAACCTTGTATTCTTACACTAACAATGGGGATTGAGGAATTGTGAAATGAGAATCATTGGAAAAGTTTTTCAATTGTTCTATTTCACAAAGTATAGACCATAGGAAAAAAAGTGTGCATGCTTAAAGTATGGGACAATTGTTGTTGTAATTCAAGTAATGAGTTGATTATCCGAAACATTAAATGATAAATAATGAGTGATCAATATGGTGGATAAATATAAGTGTTTTATTTACTCTCACAGGTTTGGGGCCATATAGGATTAAGTATTATTATTATGTTTCAGTTTGCATGTTTTGACTTCCAGAATAACTAGGTTATTCAAACATCCACAGTCGGTCATACGTTGGAAGTAAGTATGAAGGAAGACTGTCATGAATATGTCTGTAGATTGTCTGAAGTGTTTAGATATGGCACAAGTTTGCTGCAGAGTTCATGAGTGCTTTGATAAGATTAGAGTATTGGATTAAACCCACGCTTACTTGGATCACTTCATGTTTTTATCACGAGTGATTAGTGAGACAATAATATTGTATATTTTTGAAACCGAGACATGTGAGTTGTTATTTGTTGGTTGGTTACACATTGATAATAAGTAAACGCACCAGTAACTTGGTGTTATAAAACTTATTGTTGTGTGTGATTCAATCAGTGAATGCGAGCGAGCATATGAGTCGAAGTTTATCCATTCCTTTTACCCAAAGTGGGACAAAAGCGATATCTATGGGCCTCTCGATGATTTAGTGATGACACCTAAGTGCTTGGCCAAGCCGGGACTAAGTTGATGTGTTCAATTGTAGTCTGTTATCAGTCGTCATAAATCAGAAGTCGGGAAACAGTATAGAGAGAATGATTGAAATTCATGTCTTATGTCTATACGATATCTTGAGAATGGATGAATATATAATCCCTTATCTAGAGGACATGCTATCTGATAAGATCAGAGTTGACAACGACTTTTGAAAGCTACGATTGCTGATCAGGTTCTGAAGTCATACGAAAAATAGTTATTAGACTTATCCAAGTGGGAGACTGTTGGATTAGTGTCTAAGTCCATAACTATTTTGGTATGTACTTGACCTGATTATGAGCATGGTCCTTTTGGGTTGCCTTCACCATAACAATATGTAGGATGATTTAAGGAGAGAAAGGTTTAAATATGATTTATTAATATATTATGATAATAATATATTAAAAGAGAAATCATATTGTTTAATTAATATTAGTCAAGAATTAATTGATAATTAATTTTGTGGCTAAAAGAGATTAATTAAATTCAGGGGACTGGACTGCAATTATTGGATAATTGAATTATTGGGATAAGGAATACTAAAGGAATAAGGGGGTGAACGAAATTATGATGGAAGCCCATCAGATTTTCGTCCATAGCCTTATCCAGAAGGTTCCATGGGCTGCTTAGAGTTTAAGCTGTCCATTAGGGTTTTGACTGAAACCCTAGCAGCCCACACAAGTATATAAAGGACCCCTTAGGCCCCAAAAACGGGTGGAACTGATTCTCTAGGGTTTCTAGTCGTTTTTGGGCAGCCTCTCTTCTTCTCCTCTTCATCCAAGTTGCATATGGTGTTTGTGACTCCATTAGAGGTGCAACACTTGAGGCACTAAGCTTTTGAAGCCAATCCAAGCAAGGAATTGATTGTTATTGCTATATAACAATCAAAGGTAATTCTCTAAACCCTATTTCAGTTTATAATATGTTAGATCTAAATTTATTAGTCTTGGATTCAAAGCATGTACAATAGAGAAATCTAGATCCAAGCATTAGGGTTTGTATGAGCACATAGGATTGTTTCTTATGCATAAAACCCATCAGGTAGGTTCTGCAATACTTTGCCGTGTGACCCTTCCGATTGCAACTGGTGCACTGCATCTCTCTGCATTCTCCATTATGATGGAGACCGCACTTGTTGCACTTAGGAAGATTACCGGAATAAGAACTAGGAGAACTTGGAGCAGCTGAGGCTGGAGCATGTGGTGTGGGTGGAACTTGAGTGGTTGCAGCGTTAACTGCCACTGTTTGCTGCTTCTTGGATGATTCGGAGCCTTGACGTCCCTTGATCTTGTTGTTCTTCCCCTTTTTGTTGTCGTTTTCCTTCTTACCTTCAGCCTCCACTGGCTTCTCACCCTTCTTATTGTTGTGGTCATACAGCTTCTTGGCTAATCTCTTGGCACTGTCGAAAGTTTCGGGATTTGCAGCTATCACGTTTCCTTGGATCGGGGAGGGTAGTCCCCAGATGAATCGTTCGATCTTCTTTCCTTCTGAGATGATCATGCCAGGGGATAGCAGAGACAGTTCGCTAAACCTTGATATGTATGCATCTATATCAGCTTTCCGGACGGGGAGATTCCACAGCTCTTGTTCCATTTTCTGAATTTCGCCACGAGGGCAGTATTCGGCCATCATCATTTCTTTCATCTCTGTCCATGGCATGGAATTGGCTACGGGGAGTGTCATGGCTTCCACGTGTCCATTCTACCAAGTGAGCACTTGGTCAATGAAAGTGCATGCAGCAAACTTCACCTTTATCTCCTCAGGGCAATCACATATCTCGAACACCGATTCCACCTTCTCGATCCATCGTTTCAGGGTGATCATTCCTCAAGTGCCGTTAAAGGTCCGTGGTTTGGCGTTGGTGAAGTCTTTGTAGGAGCATGTCTTGGTAGGTCCTTGATTCATTCCGTTGTTTGAACTTCCAGCCCCTTGTCCGTTGACTCCTCCATTGTTCCCTTGGTGAATTTGTGACATCGCTGCGGTGACCACAACAGATACGGCTGCTTGGAATGCAGCTGAGTCGACTTCGGGTGGGGTTGGCCCAGGGTTTCTGCGGGTGGGTCGTTGAGGCATCTTTCTGTCATGGAACAGAAAGATGTTGAGTGTCTGTGGTTTTTGTGAGGTTGTGATCCTATAAACTAGGTGTGTGGCACAAAATTAAGTAATTTTATAATTTAGCACACAATCATAGATATGTAACACATAGCAGATTAAAACATCACAGTAAACATATAAGATTTCTCATTACTATTATCCGCACTTTGATACATGAAAATTTTTCTCGAAAGAGCATACATAAGCGGTACAAGTTCGGAAACTTAACGGCTCTATGAGTAGTGTAATCACTTAAACATAGAGTCGGGATACATAGCATATATCATAGTACTAGTGCTAAGGACTGATACGGCTAACCCTAGTCGCGGTGGGATGTGCCAGGGGGTGGTGCTGAGGAAGTGGATGCTCCCTGAAGACGAGCCACCTGTCGTTCTACATCCTGGAGTCGGGACTCCTACCTTACCTGCCTCATGTGGAACTCTCGGAGAACGTCTCGCGTCTCCTGCTCCACACGCTCAACCCTAGTCCACATCTGGCGTACCTGATCGGCGGTACTCTGAGCTAGGTTGCCTGTGTTCCGTAATCGTCTCACCATGACTGGAAGGGCACGATCGGCCGGTCCTCCATCCCTCAGGTCAAAGAACTCGCGTGACATGCAGAACGGGGGTCGCTGTCCCTACTGTCTGCTCCACCTCCACAGATGAATACCCCAGGGGGTGTAGGACCAGTGGGACCAACCCGGTAAGCAGGCACTCTAATCGGATAAGGGGGGTTGATGACTTCGGACTCTGCGTCCGAATCACCCTCTTCGTTATCGCTGGGTTCCTCCTCGAGACTTCCTTCGGCTTCCTCCTCTTCTTGGTCCACCATTGGCTCGGCAGGTCTGCCTTCGGCTTCCGCCTCAGGTTCCCCTTCGGATTCCTCCTCAGGTACCTCCTCGGATTCTTCCAACCATCCATTATTCCCCTGGTTAGGGAAATAAGGATCTCCGGGGTGATGGAAACCAGCCATGCTGTCTGCGAGAGTGTGTAAATATGTTAACATTATTCCTAAGACGCTATAATTATTGTATAGATTGAGCAGATGTTCTCTTCTTGGTGATAAAAGGGTATGCTTTTAGGTTCCCTAGCCATCACGATTTCCTCGGGACATGTGATAGTTGTACCTTGGAGGAAATGTAGTTGATCAGGCTACATCCACTCCTTGATTACGACTTTGAAAAGTCCTGGCTTAACCGAGATGCTAGCATTATCTTGTTTGGTTCGGTATTATGTTCTTTATCCTAATTCACACAAGCAAAGATGTTTTATCGTTATGTTTTACTTGTTTTGTTCAAAGTTGTGTTAGTCCCTCTTTTTGGTTTATAGTTGCATATCAATGTGTGGTTAGATATGCTAGTTCACTATAAACAGAGCTCCGATACCAACCTGTCACACCCCCGAACCAGACGGCGGAAACGTCCGAGGGATCTTGTGACTTAAATTGAATACAATCACAATGAATATACATGAATCATAACATAACTCATCACCATGCATTGAAATATTACAACTGATATTGTTTACATCCAGTACATTGTTTTAGACATTTCAATTTCATAACATAAACTGTCTGATAGATAATCTAAGCAAAACACCATGACATTACTTGGTACTTATTCTTCGGCTTACCTGTTACCTGAGAATACAAGTTATTTTGAAAAACGTCAACATATGAAATGTTGGTGAGTTCATAAGTAATGTTGTGGTAAAATGATTTGGTGTAGTTTGTAAAACCCAGAAAATCCGATATTTTCTGAAAAGATCATTGTTTATAAAAAGTGTGAAGATCCGTGAATATATGCTTGTTGATTTTCAAAACATGTATAATTGTTGAACCTTTGTATAAATCATGCAAGTGAAAATGTTGAACTTCCCAGGAAAACCCAATGTTTTCCCAATACATAAAATACAATGACTTGTCTATTGTTATACCGATACGTCGAATGATTTTGATTACCCGGGTGGCGTTGGATTAATTAGGGTTTGTGAGTTGTTATAATCAGGCATTAAAGAAAATGACTAGTTTATAACTACAGATTACGGGAATGCGAAAGACACTTGGACCAACTCGCATTTGACTTCTCGACCTCACTAGCAGTACTAATGGGCCACTAGGGCCCAATAGCACATTGGAGCTATGGAAAGTCCTTTTACATGGAATTGGGTCATAGAAGGCCCAATAACACGTAAGCATATTCCCTTTAGGCCCAAAGATCATGTTAATGGGCTAGCAAGGCCCAACAAGCATGATTTGAAACTTCCAAGCCCAAAGTTTGTAAGTTAGCTCATCATAGTTATCGCGTGTTTATTGAAATGCTTTGGTTTTACGATTTTGTTTTGTTATTGATTCGAGACCGAATCAATTCGTTTTGTAACGATATTTGTTGTTGAGAGTGTATTTGTTTTCCGTTTCGTCGGTAGTAGTGGATCTTGTATTTTGTATTAATGAATTAATTTGTTTGAAAGTGGAATTTGACCCTTTTTACTACCATTCTTTTATATAAATAACACTTTTAGTCCTTTTTATATAAAAGAATTTCATTTTTAGTCCTTAAAACCCTTTTCTTGACACTTTTGTATTATTTATTTGATGAAAACACGATTTTAACCCAAAACTTACTTTGTTGACAGCTTCAGCCCCTCCAGAATAGTGATTCTCGGTTAGGGACCCATTTTTCACGACTTTTACAGTTTTTGCCCAAAATCTAAAAAGTTTACATTTTTGGTCCTTTTTGTTAGTGAAAAGCATTTTTGACCCTTATTAACATTTTGTTATGGTAATTACCCCCTGTTTTATAGAAAGTTACATTTCCAGCCCCTCAACTTATCATTTTCGCATTTTTGAGGCTTATTGGGCCGAGAAGCCCATAAATAGCCCATTAGGCCAAAAATTTACATTTTAAGTCCCTTGAAATTTTTAATGTTCAGAAAAATATTTATAGAAACTTTTTTGACCCTTTTAACCTTCAAGAAACCGTGACTTGTTGATTTGTACCCCAAGTTTATATTTTTGACAATTTAAGCTTAAAAAATGGGTTTTATGTTAAAACATGCTCATCATGACCTTATAAGCTATTATTCTTGACTTGTTTAGTGTAAGATAGCTTAGATTATGTTTTTTTACTTTCTCATGTCATAGATCTCGGGTTTACACCCTTTTGGTAACATATTCATCACAAAACACATGAAATCACACACATACATGCATCAAATCACACATAGCATACATATACACATAGATCTACACATTTTCTTGTATTCTCCCCCATAAAAATCATAAAAACCAAAAAGAAAGGGGTATGAAACTCACCTTTGCTTGTTGTTTTCGATTTTGTTGCTATTTTCGGCCCTAGCAAGTTTCTTGGATGGATCTCGAACTTAGAGGGTTCTAAGATGAAAGATAATGAATTCATATGAGTTAAGAAGAGATTTTTGATAGAACAAAGAGTCTAGAGTGTGGATCCAAGCATCAACTTATCTAAGATGATGATTTTTGTGAAGAATCCTCCTTGCAAAGCCCTTGAATCTCGAAAGTATGGAGAGGAGTGGAAAGAGTTTTATTGAGAGGATTTTTGAGTAAAGTGTGGGTGTGTGTGTTTGGATTCGACCGAGAGCAAGAAAGAGAGAGAGGAAGAGAGACTTTGATGAGATGGTTGCATGGGAATATGAGTTATAAGCATGGAAGTCCTATGGGTAAAAGTGAGGTGGCATCCAAGAGTCAACTCCTCTTCTTGGGTTGGACTTGGGCCGAGAATGGGGAGGGAAGAAAAGAATATTTGGGCCTTGAATGCTTAAGTCTATTTTATGGTTAAGTTGAGTGATTTTTGGCCCAAATAAATATAAATATGATTTTTATGACCTATTAGGGCTAAATTAGGTTAGTTATGGCCCAATAAGGTCCATTTAGGTATTTTATTTCATTATAGGCCCAATATGGCCCAAAACTTTAAAATAAATGGAAGAGGGTCCAATTAGAGCCCATTTAAGAGTTCTAAGCCCAAGATAGTCAAGTTGGAAGCTTATTGGCCCATTGGGCCCAATAAGGAAATCATAGTCCAGAATGGACTTAAACTGGGATTTTCTAGGGTTTCCAATTCTTTGTTGACTATTTGCAGTGCTTGTATGAAGTGTTTGATTGAATTTCTGTTGTTATTGAATAGGCATCCTACATGATTTCACATTGTTGGTTCACATTTGTTATCATTGTTAAATGTTTACAAGGCATCGAATTTCCTGGTTGTGACACTTGCTCTAATACCAAGGCTCTTAGGCACTCTAACACCAAGATTCACCCTCAATTTCACATAATGCAAATCTTTTTGCATTCCTACATTGTCCAACACTAACATTTATGTTGAATAACTTAGATACCATATCTTTCATCTTCCTCAGACTCATTTTAGGGGACTCTAAAATATCAGTGACAAACTGTTTCCCTATCCACTTGTAGGTAACAATTGACCTAAGTTTGAATTCCCTTAAGCAACTATGGTATTCTCTGAGGGACTTTATTTGAAATGTTTGCTCATCTTTCATCCAGGAAGCCCACAGTCTAAAAGGGCATTGTGGTCTTTTTCCTTTACAAGACTTTACAAGCAACATATCCTTGTCATTCTTCTCATAATACAAGTCATATCTATGTGCAACTGCATAGTTACTGAGAGATTACTTAAGTTCAGCAGGAGAAGAGAATCTCATACCTAGTTCAGGCTTCATCTTCCTCCATTCCTGAGTAGCATCATGCCTAGGGTAGACAGTTGGAAGTTCATTGCCTTCTTCATCTTCATCTGTAACAACTACTAGACATAATATGTTCAAAAACTTATCATTATAGGTTCTTTTGAAGATTCTTTTGCTTGATGTAACCGATTCATCCTCTTCATGTTCACAGTTCTCATCATCTGCCAAAACAGAGTCGACATCTTCTTCTGAATACACAAGTTCTTCATCGTATGGTTCTTCTTTCTGAATCCACTCAAATATAGGTTCATTATCATGGTCAATATACACATCTACATGTCTGTTAGCATTTGCAACCTTAAGAAACTCAGAGTAGTCACATTCATTTTGTAGTGTTTGGAGCCCCTCACTTAATCTCACTTCAGGTATACAGTAATACACATGCTTGCACTGAAAATCGATAAGCTTCTCAACATATTTGATGAAATCGGAGAAAACAAACTGTTTGTATCTTCATTCAGTCGTAGTACTTCTGGAGCAAAATACACTAATGGATTAGGCACAAAAGTACCATTATAGTGTAAATCGACTTTTGGAAAAGCTTGATTTTCCTCCATTGAATCAGAATGGTGTTATCAGAGAAGTGAAGGGTGAGTAAATTAGGCATTGAGCAAGAATGGATTGTGAGAATAAAGTCACTAGAACCCTAACTGATCTTCGTTTGTAAATGAGGTTTTTTCATAAATGAGGGTGAAAGAGGATAATTGCCACGTAACTAAATTCATTTTTCTTAAAATCCTGTAAAACACAAAATGACCAATAATACGTTACCCTTTTAAGTCATTATCCCATAAAAAAAATATATATAATATTATGCTAGACATGAATATATTAGTATATATTATACTGAATAAAAAAACAAAACGGAGTCCTGAAGGTTTGGCCAATGTAATTTTGCCATTTCAATGGAGAGCTAATCAATCGGTATACAAAATCATGTCTGCTTCCACCTGCTCATCTAACACCATAGTTGATCAACCATCAGTGTTCCTAATCTGCGCCGGTAGCCTCACATGCACCTTCTTCCGCCGGTGACTCTATATCCCTCAATCTCTATCTCTTCAATGTTTAAGTTTTTCACTACGCTTTTCATTCTCTGGAGTTTCGACTCGTCATCATTGTTATCGTCCGCTTTGCCCAATTCCCCGACGCTAGGATCACGTTCGATACTACGTGCTATTAAACGAGGCGCTGATCGACCTAGTTTGGTGGTTGATTTGAACAGCACCAATTTCGATGCAGTTCTCAAGGAAACTCCTGCTGCTTACGCCATTATTGAATTCTTCGCTCACTGGTGAATTTTCCTACTATTAATTTCTAGGGTTTATGAAATTGCACATTACTAAGGTTGAGAAATTGCACGCCTAGTCATGTTAGCTTGAGATTTGGTTTTCCTCTTAGTGTGGAGTTGTGTTTCATTTTCAATTTTGTTTTAATATTCGGAATGACTACTGATGAAAGAATCCAGATAAAATCATATATTGTACGAATCAGAATATGTTGCAATTTGTAAATGCGTACAATGAGATACAATTTCATCATTGATATCAAAACTTGTTCATCTGCATGCAGAATTAATCTCAATTTGGTTACACTTTCATCCATTTTTCTCAAAACGACTACCTGTTTTCACTCATAAGGATGCCTCCTTCTATTGGGGAAAACTATGGAGTCATTTGTTTGCGTGAAAGAGACTTACATAAACATGAATTAGAACAACAATTATTGATTACTGCTTCTTTCCATTGTAGGTGCCCAGCTTGCAGGAACTACAAGGTATTTCCATCTTAATTTTGTAAATCAATCTCATCTCAAAGTACTCAACAAACTTGTTATATTTCTTATCATGTAAGCTTTAAATTTTCAGCCCCAATATGAAAAAGTTGCAAGGCTTTTCAATGGAGCAAATGCAATTCATCCTGGGATTATCTTGATGACAAGATTAGACTGTGCCCATAAGGTATCAATATCATTACTTAGAATTTTCATTCTCCCCTTTAAAACTAAAAAATTATCAATTATATATGTCAATTTTCATCTTTAAACATGTTTGGCAACACAGGCAAATACTAAACTTTGTAGAGCATTCTCTGTACACTATTTCCCAATGCTCTTATGGGGCCCACCTGCTAAACTCATTGCTGGTCGTTATAATGGTAAAAAAGTAAAAAGTGAAATAAAATTGGTTGAAGATTGGGAATCATCTAAACTCCTTCTCAATTGGATTAATACACAATTGAAAAGGTAGAATGTTTTAGAATTTACGTATATGTCTGTATATCTGCTTTCTGCTTTATTGTGTTTATCTGTTTTGTTTTCTACTTTATGCGTGTGTTATAACAATATGTTTTTCTTTTATTTTTAGTTCATATGAGTTAGAAGATGAGAAATTTGAACATGATGAGCTTCTTCAATCAAATGTCTCAGACTCCGGACAGGTTTTATACATTATGAAGTGCTTTTTCAAATACTTAAATTCCAGTTTTAATATTTAAAAAAGAAAATTCTTTTATATTAAAAAGGTTATATAAGTTATTAACTTATTCAAAATGTCTTTTAGGTAGCTCGTGCAATATATGATGTTGAAGAATCCACAACCATTGCCTTTGACATTATTTTGGAACAAAAGGTTATTTTGGACAAATTGCAGATAATATCAATGTACTTTTCCACTCTCAATTTTTAATTTTCTTTTTTCTATATTGGTTTTTTTTTTATAGATGATTAAATCGGATACTCGTGCTATCTTTATAAAGTTTTTGCAACTTATGGTGGCTCATCACCCTTCTAGAAGGTTCATATTCATATTCGCATTTTCTTTATTCTTTTTCTTCAAAGTTTCTATTTTTTATAATCTTTAAATGTATATATATATATATATATATATATATATATATATATATATATATATATATATATATATATATATATATATATATATATATATATATATATATATAATTCAGGTGTAGAAAGGGAAGTGCTAACATACTTGTGAACTTTGACGATTTATACCCTTCAAATATATCATCAATAAACAAAGATGAAATGGATAATATCATTGGACTTGATGCTCTAAGCACCTTTCAAATTTGTGGAAAACAAGTTCCACGTGGATATTGGGTAAAAAATATCTTATATATTCTTTAAAGAGAAAATTACAGAAAAACAATTAATTAACTTATTGTTTATGATTTGGAAATGTAGATGTTTTGTCGTGGTAGCAAGAAGGATACTAGAGGCTTCAGGTATACCATTTAAAACACTGTTATTCAACTTCTTCACAAAAGGGTATTTAAGTAATTTGTCACTTTACAGTTGTGGGTTATGGGTTCTATTACATTCACTTTCTGTAAGAGTAGATGATGAAGAGAGCCAGATTGCCTTCAAAGCCACCTGTGATTTTATCCACAAGTTTTTCATCTGTGAAGAATGTAGTCAACATTTTTATAAAATGTGCTCAAGGTTTATTCTCCATTTCCCATTTCCAAATTCCAAATCTTTTAGAGTAAATTACATTTTTAGTCCCTGAGTATATACAATTATTTAAATTTGGTCCCAAAAAGTTTTCTCTTGCAATTTTTGTCCTTATTTGAGATTCATGTAACGTTTTTGGACCTTGTTCATGTAAAATTACAGTGTTTGTCCCTTATTATAAAGCCAAATTCCATAAAAATCACTGTACTTTAGGTTTTTTTTTTTTTTTTTTTTTTTTTTTAATATTTAATTTTTTGTTTCAAAATAGTCACCACCTAAAAATTATAAATTCTATAAAAGTACAATAATTTGGAATTTGTTCACTTTAACTACTCCACGAAAATTCTTTTAGTATTATTCCAATTGTTATTTGCAATTCATTATAAAAACAACTTTAACTCAGTGATTAACTTTGTTTTTTTTTTAATGGTTAAACCAAAATGAATCAAAATACAGTATTTTTTTTTATTGAATTTGGCCTTATTATTTGTAACTGATTTTTTTTCCCCAAAAGTTACAAAAACCTTGGATCAGGGACTAAAAATGTTACAAAAACTTCAAACGAGGAGCAAAATTGCAAGAAAAATCTTTTAAGGACCAAGATTGCAAAATCAGCTATACTCAGGGACCAAAGTTGTAATTTATGAATCCTTACAAAAAAAAACACTCCAATTTGCAGTGTTTCTCCTCCATTAAACACAACCCGCGAATTTGTCCTCTGGTTATGGACAGTCCACAACAAAGTCAACGAAAGACTAATGAAAACCGAATCCCTTCTCGGAACCGGTGACCCCAAATTTCCCAAAATACCCTTCCCTCCAACCCAACTTTGCCCCTCATGTTACTCCAAAAACCAAACCAATGAAAACAATTCTTCCATAAACTGGGACCACAATGAAGTGTTCAAATTCTTACTTGACTACTATGGGAACATGCTTGTGTCTAGTTACAAAGACAAGGACACTGACATCATCAGCCACGTCAGCATCACAAGCCAGGTGGACTCAGATGATTTGGTATCGGGAACCGCAATTGTGGTGCCAGTTGGCGCTGCCATGGCCATTGCGGTTGCCAGCTGTCTGTTTGGTGCGTTGGCGTATGTGTGGCGGTCGCAACAGAAGAACAGGAAGTATTTCCACAAACCCGAGTTTTTAAAGAATGTTTAAATTAGTAGTAGGATTGATGAGGGGTATTTTGGGGAATTGAAGAGGGGAGAGAGATTCGTGCAAATACATGTGAAAAATGGGGAGTTTGAATAGGAAATGAGATGAAAGATCGTTTTGGCTAGCCTAATTGAACATTTTTTTTATATATATACGCATAACATTGTATGTACATAATTTTTTTTTTTTTTTTTTTTTTTTTTTTTTTTTTTTTTTTTTTTTACATATATACGCATAAAAGTCGCCAAAAAAAAATGCATTAATTTATCACATAATTTGCGTATAGCATATAGAGATCCTTAGGAACATACATGATGACAAACATGCAAGAAATCTAATTGATATCCTTGATAATTTTGTTTTTCACAAAAAATATGGAATCTCATATCGATATCATATTGCCTAATCGTGTGTTGCATAGAAGATGAAATCATATGTCGAATTCCGTTATATCCTAATCAAAAAACTGTTTGGAGATATATCCATCGACGGGACTAGTTAGTGATACAATATTAATTACATGGCTCTATTTGGGTTGTAGACTTGGATCAAGTAGAAAAACAAGAATAACTAACTAGAATAATTTATTTGTTATTTGTTGGTTATTAAATGAAGTAATTATAGATTAATTATGAGGATTTTTATCCAATAAAAGCTAAAGTGTTGTATTAATGTAATGTAACTATAATGGAGCAAATCCGGGAGTCTAAGAAAGGATAATTAGGGTTTCCACTCCTTATATAAGGGTGGCAAGACCAAAGGAGCATCGAATGGAACCCTAATTTCGTCCTCCCTCCCCTCCTTTCCTCTCACCACTTTGACATTGTGTAACGTCTTTGTAACACCCTATTTTTCGTTAGTTATTTTAATAAAAGAATACAAGTCTAAATATAATTAAATAAAAGGTGTTATATAATTTTTTAAGTGACTATATAATAATTAAAAATGTATTAGTAATTACGATTTATGTATAAGAGGGTTGTGTAATTTATTTTCAGCAAATGGATTGAAAGTGACAAGTTAGGAAACCTAAAATGTGAAGGTTTTGTCAAGAGGGGGTTGTTTTGTTAATATGGAAAAGATAGGGGTCAAAAATGGAAATTCCGAAATTTAAGCATGGTTTTGACGAGAATTATTAGGGGCTGATTTCATGTTCCTTAGCAAGATTTAATTAGTCAAATTAAACCCATGAGAACACATACCGAGCCTCATTAGGTGTGTGTTTGTGTGAGGGTGTGCGACGTGTTTAGGGTCAAGAACAAAAGAAAGTAGGAAAAAGAAGGGGTTCGGCTGCTTGATTAGAGAGAAGGGAGGAGTTGCATTAGAAGGCTTGTGCAAGAGGAAGAGATGTGGTTTAGGTGGTGAAAGCTCCAATACGTTAAAGGTAAGAATATTCGTTTTTTCTTTTCTTCTCCTTTCATTCGAAATCACCACCACCACCTTGGCGGTGGCAGCCACAGTCGACCACCTATACCATCGTGCCAGTAGGTGGTGGTGTTCCATGTTTGGTGGAGGTTTAGGGGGAGTTCGGGGCTATTGTGGTGTGAAAAACCCTAACCCTAGTTAATGGTTTTTACTATCTTAACATTGTATTTTGTATAGGCTTTATCAAGCAATGTACTTTGGAGTGTGTGATTGGAATTTTTATTGGATTTTCGACTCAATGGGTTTTCACTACTGCTAATGACTTGTTTCCAAAAAATAAGCCACTTTTGATTAGGTCTTAATGGGATAAGAAGCTAATTAACCCTAAAATAGTCAAAGCTGGAAATATTGGAAATTTACTAATCTGTCATTGTCTTGTAAAAATGGTAGAAAAATCACGGGGCATCATTTTGTGGATAGAACAGTACCTGAAGTTTTGTATATGAGTCTACTACGTTTCATTAGTTTTGACCGAAAGTCAGAAATTCCTCTAACGAGGGTGAAAACGACCATTTACCCAGACTGGTCCGAAATGAGCTGGTATACGTGGCAATTTTGTAAAAATTTCCATAAATTGTAGAAAAATCTTGTGAAGGCATGTGATTAGTCCCTAAAAAGGTAGGGACCTGAACTATCTACATGTAGTGCAGTTTTGCAAAATATAAAGTTTAAGGTGGGAAAACACGTCCCGAACATACCTTAATTTTTATGTAGAAATCTAAAATTTTACCCCATTTGCCTATTTGCATAATTAGGGTAAATAAATAGCTAAACTTAACTTAAATTGTTATTATTAGGAAATGTGAAGGATGATCTGGTGTGACTGAGTACTAGATTGTTTTGGAGGTTTTTTTTGCTTTTGGAGGTGAGTTTCTTACTACACCGTGTTGTATTATATTTTCTTTATGTTAGCTTGTGTGTGCTATGTGTTGTTTATACGAGTAGTATTAGACGGGGTCGAATCTAGTGGTTTCCCTTATGTATTGAGGATTATGCATGGTAGGACTCGACGGATCTAAGTGGGGATCGGGCATAGACAATGTGTCCCAAAGGCTCGATGAACTGAGCAACGAGATCAAGCTTGGACAATATGTCCCAATAGGTTCGGGTACGGGGGATCGGGTTTAGCCAATGTGTCCCAAGGGCTCAACGTAGAAAGCAAAGGGGATTGGGCCTGGTTAGTGTGTCATAGTAGGAGTATGTATGTTTTTTGATTTGTTCTTTGACATGAATACATGGTTATGTGTTGATACCATTTGTATTAGTGTATAAGGTCAAGGAGTATATGATATGATACTGTGTATGTGTGGAATTCACTAAGCTTTGTGTTTACCCCTTTTCCATCAAAAACACTGTTTCAGGTACACAAGATGGCTTGGCGTGATCGCGCACACTAGCTCAAAGGCAGGATAATGGATTTTTGATATTGGAGTAAATGTGTTTTTAGAAGTTTTAGAGTTATACCAGATAATGGTTTTGGTATTTGAATCGATCTTAGGTTTTGGATTTAAATTTATTTTGAATAAAAATGTTAAATGAAGGATTTATGTTATTTAAAAAATTCATATTTATTGTAAATTTTGGGATGTTACAAGTTTGTATCAGAGCACAACTTGAGAGAATCAGGCTCAATTCAGTGAGTTCTCAACTCAAATTCGCGGCCAAAGGGTTATTTTTAAAAACAATTTTTTTGAAACTAAACGAAATGGTTTGGAAAAGTTGATCGCAAGCGTAGTGTGTACAGTCAGCTGGTACCAAAGGTAAAAAGGAAAGTGTTCATATCTTATTTATTTTCTTTGGATATGATATTGTTATATGTATACTAAGCAGTGTGATTGTTTTCCACATGCTATTTTGGATGCCTGTTATGTGTACTATTTAGATTTTGTGCTAGTATTGATAGGTTGTTAAATAAATGCTTTAGGTTGTATGCAATAGGAACTAAATAGACTTAGAATGCCTGATTTAGCATGGTGCGCAACTCTCGTTTGAGTCCAACCGTTCTGGTGTAGAATCTCTTATTCAAATGACAATCTGGTTTCACATTGTATACAATTATGCATTCACGAGACGACACTCATGAGCATTGGACTCAAGATATGGTGCTTCCATTTGTAAGAATGTGCATGAGACTAAAGGGAAGAAAAAATATAAAATGAGAGAGTTGGATCTAATCATGGACCACGAAAAATATGGTACCATACATGGGATTAGGAAGCAACTTACTTTCTCTATTGTCTTATCTAGGGTTTTATGTTAAAGTTAATGATGTAAACATTATTTCATGAACGTATATTAAATGGGATGGTGGAATTGTGTAAGAACCCAAAAATTAGAAATATGTGATTTTGGGTGAATAGTCAACCAAAAGAGCAATTTGGTCATTTGGAGGAATTCATAAATTGAGACGATGTAATGTCATGAATTGAGTCAAGATAAGTCGAAGTGAATTTTATAAGATGAGATAAATGGGTTCAAGATAAAAAAATGCAATAGATTGTGCATTTAGGCCATACAAGGTAAAATGGGAATTTTATACCTTTTTAGACCATGTTTGCAACTTAATATATTAAGACCCATAAGTAGTTAGTCTGAAGTGACGTAATGGAGTTGTAGAAATCATCCCTACCTTCGTATTGATAGAAGATTTGTAGAAAATGGAGATAACTTGAAGAAGATATGCATCTTTGAAGATGCATTAGAAAATGGGAAAATACGTCTTTTGAGCTTTTTGCATGGCTTAATGGATTAAGTTCCATTTGAATTAATGCAAAATTAATTATACATAATTGTAGGGCTTATTAATACATTCGTGTGTATATAAAGATCACTAAAACCGGGTTTGCAACGAAGAAGTTATGAATTTTTGAAGTTGGAATGGAAAATGGAAAAAGCTGGAATTTGTGAAATGTAGTCACTACAATGTGGTAAGAAGGTTTCCATAGTGTGGTGACACTGCCAAAACAAATATTTAATCTATTAAACCTCATTCTCGAGCCATAAAAACTCCCTAATTCGAAGGAGAACCGAAGAATGACGATTTTGATGCCAAAAGAATGTCAATATGAGCTAGAAATGGAGGATTGCAAGGATGTTCCCTCTAAATGGTGAAATTGTTGGTAATGATTTCCCCTTATAATGGAGCTTTGAACTTTAATGGTGAAATTGTTAGTTTTGACTAGATTGCTTGAGTTAAGCAACCTATAACTCAATTTGTGTGTTATTAAGAGTGTTTAGAATCTTTGAACAAGATTTGGATGTGACTTCCATGGTGAAACCCATATATAGATAGTTAGGGTTTCAAACCCTAACTGGTGAGAGGGATGAATTGATGCAATAAAGTTTAGATTGTAATGAATTAGGTAGTATGTAATGTTTAATTCATGGAATATAATAGATTTAGAGGTATAAAGAGATACGAGAATTATGATCAATTGAGAGTTCATTGTGATACATAGAGTGATTAAGCTCTTAATGGGTTTAGAAAAGTTCTAAGGAGCTTGATATGTTGTATGAATAATGAAAGATCTATAACATCTGAATTTTCAAGTATTATTATATAAAAGTCCGTTTGTGAATTCAATTTAAATTTGTGGATTTAATCTTACCACGATGTGGTGTTTAGAGCACCACGACATGGTAATTTCTCCTCAACATGACATGGTGATATAATGATGAAAACGTGGCGTCGCTCTCCGCACAAAACCCTTAGTTTCGGGCCTTTGGCCCTGTATACAAGATATGAGAGCTAGGGTTTCGTCCACCCTCATCCCCTATTGCTCTCAAAGAATCCCCAAGCAAAATCATAGCCTCTTGTGATCTTTTGGTGCTTTTGTGGCCTTTGAAGGAAAAAGTGAGGTTTTCAAGTGCAAGGATTCAACAAGCAAGCTTATCTCCACCTCCTTGTGCATATTCTAGATTTTTATAAGTCCCCAAGTTCTTATCTTTTGACTCATCCTTTCTAGATCTAGGATTGAAGCATGTTTCTTCATGATTGTGTTGATTTGAATATATGGTTTCAATAAAGTTGGAAAATTTGTTGATCCTTGAGGTCCTATGGATGATATGATGATATATGATTTAGATATGAACTTCTATATAGTTTTGGTTTTCATGCATGGGGTTTTGACCCCATTTCTCCCATATTGACCTGGTTGAAGTATGACATGCATTGTACATGCATGTCCTTAAAGATAGAATTTTTATGATCCCTAAGGATGCTAAGACACTTTTTGGAAAGTATGTATGTTTGGCTTAACGGATTAAGAGCTTAGGAAAGAGATGGACCTGCCAGTGTCCCTACGGTGTGGCAAGGGTCATGCCACGACATGGTGGGCAAACCCATCACAATTCTGATGAAGCTAGAGCATGACACAGTATCGGGTTTCATCTGTGACTGTTTTTGTCATGTGGTAGCCATAACACGGTCAGTAGCTGGCCACGGCGTGGTGGCTGACCGTTGACTTTTTGGTTAGATTGTTAGTTTTTTTAGTAGACTAAGGCTTGGACTTTTGTGATTTATTAGGTGGTGTGTATTACCACTTTACCGACTTTTTGAGCTGTAATATAGTCTACTCTGATTAGCGAGGTGAGTCTTCTCACTATACCGTGTAGAATGCTAGATTGTTTTCGTGGCTCTTGCATGTGTGTTGGGCGGAGCTTGTTATGTTTATTGGGCAAGGCCTTCTATATATGCTAGGCGTGGCTTGTTATGTATGTTTAGCGGGGCCCGTTTTGTATGTTGGGTGGGGCCCGTTATGCATGTTGGATGGGGCCCATTATGAATGATGGGCGGGGCCCGTATTGGTATGTGGTATTTTGGGCAACTCACTAAGCTTTGTGCTTAGGGTTTAAAGTTTTATTGTTTCAGATAATTCTAGTAGAAAGGGAAAGGAGTCGGCTTGATTGTATTCCATCCTTCAATGGTATTCCACACTTTATCATTTTGGGATTACTCTGATGTTTTTATAAAGAAATAAAATCATGTTTTGTTTTCTTTTAGTTATGGTGTTATGGAATGGTTTTTTTGTTTTTTAAAAATGAAAACATTTTCTTGGTATTTTTTGGGATATTACAAGTTGGTATCAGAGCCTTGGTTTAAGGGATCTATGCTAGCACGGGGTGCATCCGGACTCAAACTAAGGATTTATAAATCTTTTTACATGAAAATATATTTCCAAAAAGAATTTTAAAAAGAGAAAAGGGTGCGATGCATGAAATTAACCGTGGATTAAGTAAGTGAGAATACCCATACATGAATATTGAGTATGCTATTATATGAATTGCATGTTAGAAGTTGGCTAGGAATTTGCTCAGGTTGCATGCTAGGATGCCTGCTTAGGAGAGATGCTTTTATTCCTGTTATATGTTTAGGTGCTTAGGGTCCATGTTGATATTGAAACATTATTTGATGACTGCATTAAGGTGGTACATAGTTAAGACTAAATATTCATAGAATGTTTGATTGAACATTATTGTGTGCTCTTGTTTGATGAAGGACTTAGGGAAGAGACATCTATTTGAACTTTTATTTTATTTTAAATATGTACGACCTGCATTCATTAGGCAATTTTTTGGCTCGTATGGGAAGTGAAATCCAATGAGAACTTAGGATTTGGTTAGTAAGGAGTGGTTACACTGTCGTATGTGTATGGATTGGTGTGTGGATATATGGAAGTGACTTAGGAGATTTGGGATGATTCTTGAGGAAAATACGGATATGTGTGGAAGGTAGTAGGAGCCCGTACTACTGAAAGCACATGATCCGTACTCAAATCATGAAAAGTATTAGATATTCTAAGAAGCTCGTAGTGTGAGAGATTTCGTGTATACATTTTGACCCTTATGTTATGTTGTTTAGAATGGTGATGACTCATCATGGAGAAGGTACTGGTTCAGGTTCTAGTTGAGGCTTTCATGCTAAACCTAGAGATGTTGAGTTAAACAACATGATTGTTGTGAAGGTTTCGAGAGTCCTTCTGGAGGACATGCCTTATCTATTTGGCACGATCAAGTAGGGGTTGATTGAGATGATGGATGAGCGTTTGGGGATTGTCTGGGTAAAGCTGGCAGCTAGCCAATTTGGGGCACACAATCTCACTTTCCTAGATTTTCATTCTTGTGGGGCTTCTGAGTTCTTTGGGATGAAGGAACCTGTTTCCAGCATGTGTTGGATTGTGGATCTAGAGTGTGTTTTTCAGACTAGCTTCTTCCTTGATTGTTTGAAGACTATATTTCATACTTGTTTTATGAGAGATGGAGCTCGAGACTGGTAGGAGGAGGTGACCCATGCTCTGGGAGCAATGGACCTTGAGGCGATCAACTGGAAAAATTTTGTTACCAGATTCAAGGATGATTTTGTTCCTGCTATTGAGGTTCTGTATTTGGGTAGAGAGTTCTAGTATCTCCAAGAAACAACAGACACTATGGAAAATATCACTTCCAGATTCAGAGAAAAGGCTTTGTTGGTTCCACAATATGATAGGGATGAGGAGATGAAGAAAATGAGGTATCAAGACATGTTGAAGGAAAACATTAGGATGTTTGTCATCATATCTAGTTGTTAGTCCTTGAAAGAGATGATTGACAGAGTCCTTGAGTTGGAGCTACAGAAGAAGCAGAAGGCATCTCAAGTTCAGACTGTAATGGTTTTAACAAAGCAATCTAAGACTTCTAATTTGCCACCTAGAACCCAGTCGAGATAGAGCCGTTGTGGCAAGTATGGGAGATCACATAAGGGGCCTTCTCGTGCGAGGGGAGGTGGTTTTTTCAAGTGCAGCTATACGAAACACATTAAAAAAGACTTCAAGAAGGGGGCACTAATTTGTTTCCACTACAACTAGGTGGGCTACAAAAATGCTGATTGTTCAATCTTATATGGGGGAGCAGTGAGGGTACCCGCTCCTTCCACCCTGAGGATTACTGATGGCCGTTAGGTCAAGGAAGAGGATCTTATGTTAAAGAGCCGAGCGTTTCAGTTGATGGCTAGGGAGGCCAAATCAACGGCATATGTGGTTACTGGTATGTCTTCTATTTATTTCTTTTGTTTTGTAGTTATGCTTATGTTTTTTATGGTGTGATTAGGGACATTCCTAATTAATGTTGTGCATTCTCTTGTTCTTTTCGATTCGGGTTCCACTTAATCGTTCGTGTGATCTTAACAAGAAGTTTGAGGTAGCTCCTGCGTTAGACTATCCTTTGGAGGTAGAGATCACTGATGAACATAAGGTGAGTGCTTCGAGGGTTTAAAGGGGATGTGTTCTTGGGATGTTCCATGAGAGGTATCTAATTGACCTGATTCCTATTTATTTGTGAGAGCCAATGATCATTGTGTATGGATTGGTTGGGTCAGAACGGAGCTTTGATTGACTGTGAGCATCAGTTGGTTCGAGTTCGAACCCCAAGTGGGGGAGAACTAAGTATTCATGGTGAGGGTGCACAGTGTGGACCGACCATTTGTTCAGCTACAAGAGTTAGGAGATACTTACAACATGGATGTTCGGGGTTCTTGGCTTACATCGTGGATAGTCGAGTATAAGGGAAGAAGTCCATCGAGGACGTGCCTATTTTTCGGGAGTTAAAATGTGTTTCCCGAGGATTTGTCGGGAGTGCCTCCTGAGAGGCTGGTGGAGTTGATGATTGACCTAGTCCCAGGTTTGACTCCACACAACCTCAAGAGCTATTAGACAAGGGGTTTATCAGACCGAGTTGTTCACCTTGGGGAGCACCGATCATTTTTGTGAAGAAGGATGGATCGCATCAGTTGTGTATCGATTATAGGGATTTGAAGAAGTTAACGATGAAAAACCGTTATCCACTTTCGAGGATTGACGATTTATTTGATCACCTCTAGGGCGCATCTTGGTTTTCCAAGATGGATTTGAGATCGAGATATTGTGACATCCCCAATTTCATGGCCAGAAAAGACCTATTTGTTTATGCTTTGTTTTTAAAATCAGAGTAATCTTTTAAAGAAATTGTTGCGGGATTTGTCCCCAAAATAAAATAAATATGATAAGAATTTATCAAAGCTTTTCTTAAAGAAAAGTATTTTCATTATATAACAAAATCTCGGGATGTCATGTTCCGATACAGACACATAAGCATAAACAGAACTTGCATTTATTTACACTAATGATTTACATCTCCTTTATTCTCTCAGTGAAATATGTCTTCGTATTGATACCTGTGATACAAAGAAAACTGAGTGGGTCAGGCTTGGGAGCCTGGTGAGCATATAGGGTTTTTAACACACAAACATACATTTATTATATTCAATTATCAACAATCAACCCAAATACCCATCCCCATTATCTTCTTTATTTATTACGGTTTTACCCTAAGAATCGATTATACTTTCTTCATTCATTCCTAAGGGCTTACCTAAGGAACTGGCACACAGTCCATTTGCTACCACGGTTTATACAACAGGCACTACGTCGCATATTCACCAGGGTTCATACAATTGGCACTACGTCTCATAGTCACCAGGGTTTACACAATAGGCACTACGTCTCATAGTCACCTGGGTTTACACAAAAGGCACGAAGTCACATCGTCACCAAGGTTTATCAAATAGGCATGAAGTCGCATCGTCACCAAGGCTTACTCAATAGGCACGAAGTCGCATCGTCACCAACTATTCCATCTACCCATGTTCTACCCAACATTTTGCAGATATAAATACAAACACAAATTAAATCATTTAACACCCGTATAAAAACATCAATTCCAAATCCATCTCAAATAGATAATTAATATATAACACATAGCACGTATTTTATAAAATACTTCATATTTATGTGTCAGATGAAAGTGAATTTACACTCACTTGATCAGAAGATGATCGGGCAGCACTACGGCTTGCAGAAGTAGTGTTTCTCCGTAGATCTGGAAGATCTTCACAAAAACCGGCTGCTCGCGGGCAGCGCTTCGGCTCGGGAATAACGCTCTTCGGGATCCTCGGGGCTTCGGATCTTGCTTCGGGACTCAGAAATATTACCGGGGCTTCGGGGTATAAACGGCACACAAAACGAGGCAAAAACTAGAGAGAAGAAAGAGTTTGAACAAGAGAAAATGGCTGATTTCGAGTTCTATTTATAGGCTGAGGGTCTGGGATTACGTGGGGCGTAATCTCAAATTACGCAAGGCGTACTCAGTACGCGGGGTGTACTCGAGTTACACAGGGCGTACTTTGACGTCATTGCGTGCGTCGACTGGTGGCACTCGAGTATTGGTCAGACAAGTTGCATTCGACCGAGTACGCTGGGCGTACTCAAATTACGCTGGGCGTAATTTGACTTGTCGAACTTCTAAATTGCATAACTTTCGCATACGAGCTCCGTTTTCGACGTTCTTTATATCCACGCGTAGGTGAGACTACGTTCTACAACTTTCGTTTAGTCTCCGTTGGCTAATTTTGAATTTATTTTTATTATATTATTTTTTAGTAGGCCGAGACTGGAAAACTCCGTTATAAATTCATAGCTTCTTCATCCGACGTCCGTTTTCGCCTATATTTTTATCGTTTCACTACAATTGACGAGATCTTCGATTCTCATTTAGATTGTTTCGGCTAAAAACCGCTCGATCTCAAATCGAGTATTCGGGCTGCATACTGCTAAGCTGAAACTTAAAAAAATCATAACTTCCTCATACGAAGTCAGATTTGGACGTTCTTTTTATCAACGCTCATGGTTTAACGAACTCTACAACTTTTGTTTAGATCACTAAGGCTAAATATCGCTCTAACATAAATTCACTTTTTACGTCGCGTTGTGTCGTGCTGGTTTTGTCGCGAAACTTCGACAGGTCATAACTTCTTCGTTATAACTCGGATTTCGGCGTTCTTTATATGCACAAAAACCTTGTAACATATACTATAACTTAGTTAAGATTATTCATTCTAAATAATCTTCTATCAGAAACTCATTTCTGACGCTTATCGTCTTTAAATTGACTAGCCCTGATCTACGGGAGTTACAATTATCTCCCCCTTAGGATGATTACGTCCCGGAATCATCAATGAAATAGGGCTTGTATAATGATTCCATATGTCATCCTTCCATCCTAAGTAATCACCGTGATGCTCAATCTTGCACCTGCTCTTCGTACTATGTTGGGCTTTCAATGTAACCTTCGAGTTACAAAATAGGTCCTTATTGAGGACTCCTTCTTCTCAGGATAAATACTTTCCTTTATCTATTGTAACAGACCGATGGGTCATGCTCTACTGATCTCTCATCGCACGATGTGACGCTTAGACTTGGTCTTTTTAAAGTTAAATTCCAGAATGGAATATACCTTCCTTCATATTCTAATGTGATATAATAACATTTTAGCATGTAGCATTTCTGCCTACAAACTTCTTTTAACAATGAGCACGACACTATCAATCGCATTAACTTCAACCTTCTGACTTAAGTCAGATGTTACATCTAACTTGGTCCTCTAGACCACGTAACATACTCCTCGTAGTCGAACTCAAATTTAAACATGACCATTAGGGTCAGAACAAGAACCATCTTACTAGTCATTACCGAAACAATGGTAATGACATACCAGAATAAAATGGAATCAATCACTAGCTTCTTGGTAACCTTGTGACTTTCCCTGATCCAAGTGTGAGTCCTGTGCTTCCGGTAGTATATGCATCTACTACCTTTCACACTTACTCATACTCGTCCCAAGTATTGTCTCTCAGTCGAACCAAGTCACTATACAAAAATACACAATCATTTAACACATCAGGTATTAAAACCATAAATATCACATAAATATCAAAACCAGGGTTTACATTATAACTTGAAATGATTACACAAAAGTTCAAGTTTGTAACGCCCGTGTTTCTAGGCTTGCCATTTTTAGCAATGTAATAGTCTAGGTTAGCCATTGTAACCCCAATTTGAAATAATAAAATGTATTATTTGTGAATTTGTGAATTATGTGAGTTATGTGTTTATTTGCTTAATTATGTGATGTAATTAAATTAAGAATAAAATAAGCATCAAAATTAAAGTATTAGATATGCCCGATATCTTTGCATAAAGATGTAGTGGTTGAAACAAGGATTCCGGAGATTTAAGGAATGCCAAAATCCGAGTTATAACAAAGAAGTTATGACCTGTCGAAGTTTCGCGACAGAACCGGCACGACGCCGAGTGACGTAAAATATGAATTTAAGTTAGAGCGATATTTAGCCTTAGCGGTCTAAACGAAAGTCGTAGATTTCGTTAAACCGAGAGTGTGCATAAAAAGAACGCCCAAATCTGACTTCGTATGAGGAAGTTATGATTTTTCTAAGTTTCGACTTGGCAGTATGCAACCCGAATACTTGATTTGAAATCGAGCGGTTTTTAGGCGAAACAATCTAAATGAGAATCGAAGATCTCGTTGTTAGTAGCGAAGCGATGAAAGAATAGGCGAGAACGGACGTCGGACGAAGAAGTTATGATTTTATAACGAAGTTTTCCTGTCCGAGCCTTCTAAAAATAATGAATAAAAATAAAAATCAAAATTAGCCAACGGAGTCTAAACGAAAGTTGTAGAGCGTAGTCTCACCTTCACGTGGATATAAAGAACGTCGAAAACGGAGTTCGTATGAAGGAGATATGAATTTTTGAAGTTTAATAAATATTTAATATTTATTTTTATCTCCGATATTATCCGAAGAAGGATGAGGCGGTCTATCCGAAGTACGCAACGCGTACTGCTGTACGCCCCGCGTATAGCGTAGGGCACTCGAGTTCTACGGAGTAGTGAGTCGTATGCAATGACGTAGATGGACCGATGACGTAAGCGCTGACGACCACCGAGGCGTACGCCCCGCGTACGTGCGAGGGTTCAGCACCTATAAAAGGAGATCCGAAGCAGCCGAGTTTCCTTTGCAAATTTCAGCATTCTCTCTAGTCCTTTGCCTCGTTTTGCGTGCTGATTGTACCCCGAAGCCCCGATATTATTCCCGATCCCCGAAGCGATATCCGAAGCCCCGAGAATCCCGAAGAGCGTTATTCCCGAGCCGAAGCCCTGCCCGCGAGGAGCCGGTTTTTGTGAAGATCTTCCAGATCTACGGAGAGAAGCTACTTCTATAAGCCGTAGTGCAGTCGGATCATCTTCTGATCAAGTGAGTGTGTAGTTATTTTCTCTCCAACGCAATATTATGAAGTATTTAATATAAAATACGTGCTACGTGTATATATTTTGTGGTTATATGTGTGAATGTATATTCTCTATGAAATACGTGTTATGTGTGTATGCCTCATCTGTTATGTGGAATATGTATTGATTAAAGCATGCTATACAGGTTTTTAAACAATGTATAAAAATGTATATTTTTATCTACTAATATGTTGGGTAGAACATGGGTAGATAATTGGTGTGAAATAAACAGATGAGAGGCCTCGGTGTTATTGGTGTTATTCTAGTCATTCAGCAGAGTATGGATGACGACCACAGACTATTCTAGACTGTCCTGTGGAACACTAGCAGGCTCATTACCTGTAGGTGTTGTGAACGACGTGTTCACCGGTGTACTCTATCCCCCACATGGTTGCCTTTAGGGCACTTATTGTTGAGGAAGCCCCTCTGCAGTAATGTCCGTCCCGATGAAAATCCTGAAATAAGTTCCTTATAATAGACGTTATTTTTAGGAACGTAAGGTGAGGATAACGGGAATGGGTAATCGGGTTTATTGTTGATTGATGAAATTAAATATAATTATTGTGGGTTTGAAAACCCTATATGCTCACCAGGCTCCCAAGCCTGACCCACACAGTTTAATTGTATTACAGGAAGTGGCGCAAGAGCTTAAGATGGGCGAATCATCAAGTTATTTTTTTTACAAGTCTGCATATGTATTTATTTGCTGAATGACTTGTAATGTAATCGTTTATGCTTTGTGATCTGTATCGGAACATGACATCCCGACTTTTGATTATGAAATGAAATCATATTTCTATATGAAATGTTTTGATAAATATCTATCTTATCATGTTTTGTTTTTGGGAACAAATTCCGCATCTCTTTTAAAAATCAAATGGATTTACTCTGAAAATGTTTTAAAAAGCATAAATGAAATCGGTCTTTTCTGGCCGAGATTTTGGGGATGTAACAGTTGGTATCAGAGCATTAGTTTAAGCGAACTAGGAATTTGTAGGATTTCTAGACTTAAACTTAGTATTCTAAGTGGAGATTGTGAGATATGTGTCTAATAAATTTTAGACACGAGCACTAGTTTATTTTAGGAAGGTTGCCTAAAATGCTTTTATGTGCTAAATGTTATATGTTGCCATATATGATATTGTTTGTTCGGATCTACGGTTTGTTGCCAACCGGATCTGAGGTTTATGTGTTTAGGATTCTAAGCGTATGTATACGATATTAGAACTAGCATGTAATCGTTTGGAGTAATAAGGTGAAATTATTCGGTGTGTAGATCAAAAATAGTGAGAACAAGAAGCGGAGTTGGAAATGCTGATGAAAACAGGAATCAACCGCCTGTAATTCAACAAGTACCTGTCGTAGCTGATGCACCTGAGCCGATAACAATGGCTGGTGTACAAATGATGATTCAAATGATGTTGGATCGTCAGATGGAAGAAACAAGACGCCTGCTTAGGCAGAATCGTGAAGAACCGTCAATTCAAGCGGAAGAGCCCGGAGAGAATGGAGGGCAGTCTGAAGGAGAAAACTTTAGTGGAATCCTTGGTCAAGACGAACAACCAGTGGTTAGTCGCAATAACCAGTATGGAGGAAATGATGGTCGTGGGTGCAAGTATAAGGATTTCATGGCATCCAAACCACCATGTCTATCCAGAAGCCCGACGCCGGTGCAAGTTATGGATTGGGTCTCCGAAATGGAGACTATGTTTGAAAGTTGCGAATGCAGCAACATGCAGAAGACCGCTCTTGCGATCCCTCTGCTAAAATCTGGCGTGTTGAGCTGGTGGAAGCTGTTAGCTGACTCTATGCCCAAGGGAGAAGCAAGCAAAATGTCTTGGGAAGACTTTGTGGAACAACTAAAAATGCAATACTGCTCCGAGCAGGACCTTCTGGAAATCAGTAATGAATTTCAGAATTTGAAGAAAGGGAAATTGAGCGTTACTGAATACGCTGCAAGCTTCACAGAAAAGATGAAGTTTATCCCATATTTGGTGCCTACAGAACTCTCTAAGGTCAACAAGTTTGCCCTTGGACTACCAGCGGACTATGGTCCAATGGTTAAGCAAGCAACCACATTGAAAGCCGCCATCTGGGCTGCTAGAAATGTTGAGACCCAGATCAGGGAAAAAGGTCTGGAAAGGTCAGAGGTTGGTGAGAAAAGGAAAATCGATGGATTTTCAGGGTCCAGCAAGAAAAGTAAATTCTCGAAGTCTAGTTCGAGGGGAAGTGGAGGAAAGGTAGAAGAGAAATGGTGTGACAAGTGCAAGAAGAAGCATTATGGGAAGTGTGGCGGGGAAACCACATGCTTCAAATGTGGAAAGCTAGGGCATTATGCCAACGACTGCACCTTCACCAAAAATGTTTGTTATGGTTGTGGTGAAGAGGGGCACATCTCAAGGGATTGTCCGAAAAAGAAGGAAGCAGCAAGACCCAACATTCCGCCAAAGCCAAAGGCGAGAGCATTCCAGATGACACTGGAAGCTGCTAAGATGAAGCTGATGTCGCTTCAGGTACCTTTCTCGTTAACAGATTACCTGCCCAAATTTTATTTGATTCTGGAGCCAACTACTCCTTTATATCGCATGAATTTGGTAGAAAACTAGCTTTGCCTGTTGATAGACTAGATAATTCTTTATTAGTCGAAGTTGCTAATGGAAACTTTGTACCTGTTAGCTATCGTATGAAAAACATCTTAATTGACTTGAATGGGAATAAGTTCCACGAGGAATTATTGCCTATCGAACTTAACGGTTTCGACATCGTTTTGGGAATGGATTGGCTTAGCGCCAATGATGCTGAAATTTTATGCAAGAAGAAAATAGTGAAAGTGAATCCACCTGGGAAGGAATCATTTATGGTGTACGGAGATAAACGCAGAGTAAACTCTGGAATCATTTCTCTAATGAAAGCCAGAAAATGTTTGACCAAGGGGTGTACATCATACTTAGCATTTGTGATCGATGCTAAGAAGGAAAAGAAGGTGATGCAAAATATTCCTGTTGTGTGTGATTATCCGGAAGTATTTCCCGAAGATCTTCCTGGATTACCGCCCGATCGACAAGTAGAATTTCGTATCGACTTGTTGCCTGGAACAACGCCAATTGCAAAAGCACCTTATCGATTAGCACCGACGGAGATGAAGGAGCTAATGATGCAACTTCAGGAGTTATTGGACAAAGGTTTCATTAGACCTAGTTCATCACCCTGGGGAGCTCCGGTGTTATTCGTAAAGAAGAAAGATGGAAGCATGAAGATGTGCATTGATTACCGAGAGCTGAATAAGGCAACAATAAAGAATAGATATCCGTTGCCAAGGATTGATGATCTATTCGATCAACTACAAGGTTCAAGTTATTTTTCAAATATCGACCTGAGGTCAGGATATCATCAGCTAAAGGTAAGAGAGCAGGATATAGAGAAGACTGCATTCAGAACGCGATATGGACACTACGAGTTTTTGGTTATGTCGTTTGGACTGACCAATGCTCCAGCAGCATTCATGGATTTGATGAACAGAGTTTGTAATCCGTTCCTTGATAAATCTGTGATAGTGTTCATAGATGACATTCTGATTTATTCGAAAAGCCGAGAGGAGCATGGCAGACACTTGCGAGAAGTTTTGGAAGTCTTGAAGAAGGAGAAGTTGTATGCGAAGTTCTCCAAATGTGATTTTTGGATTCGTGAAGTCCAATTTTTGGGTCATGTGGTCAACCAAGAAGGGATAATGGTTGATCCAGCGAAGATCGAAGCTGTGATGAAGTGGGAACAACCGAAAAGTCCCACGGAGATCCGAAGCTTTTTAGGATTAGCCAGATATTACCAAAGGTTTATCCAAGGCTTTTCTTCGATCGCTAGTCCATTAACAGCTTTGACCCACAAAGGAGCTACTTATGCTTGGAGTGATAAGCATAAAGAAGCATTCAAGAAGCTAAAGAAGAAACTATGCGAGGCACCGATACTTTCTCTACCTGATGGAGTTGAAGACTTCGCTGTTTATAGCGACGCGTCTGGAGTTGGATTGGGTTGTGTTTTAACCCAAAGGGATAAGGTGATCGCATATGCGTCTCGACAGCTGAAAGAGCATGAAAAGAACTACCCGACTCATGATTTGGAGTTGGCAGCGGTAGTTTTCGCTCTGAAAATATGGAGGCATTACCTCTATGGCACAAAGTGCAAACTTTTCACTGATCATAAGAGTCTCCAATATCTTTTTGGTCAGAAAGAATTAAATATGAGGCAACGACGCTGACTGGAATTACTTAAAGACTACGACTGTGAGATACTTTACCACCCCGGTAAGGCCAATGTTGTTGCTGATGCTCTCAGTCGGAAAGTCAATCTTGAAAGGAGAAGGCCAAGAGCGTTGAGAATTGAAGTTGTCTCGACTATTTTGGAAAGTATAAAGAAAGCTCAAAGCGAAGCTTCTGAGAAAAATGACCGAAAGGAGGAACGTTTGGGCAAAACGTTGGTGTTCGGTGTAAACAGTCATGGACTGAAGGTGTTCCAAGATCGGATTTGGATACCTAAGACAGGAGGAGTCAGAGATCTTCTAATGGAAGAAGCTCACAAAACCATGTACTCGATTCATCCCGGTAGCACAAAAATGTATAGGGACCTGAAACCCTATTATTGGTGGCCGACGATGAAGCTCGACATTGCGAAGTATGTGGCCGAGTGTGTGACCTGTGCAAGAGTCAAGGCACAACATCAGAAACCATACGGGAGTTTAGAACCATTACCTGTGCCTATGGGTAAGTGGGAAGACATTGCCATAGATTTTGTCACTAAACTACCCAGAACAAAAAGTGGTTATTACATGATTTGGGTGGTCGTTGATCGATTCACTAAGAGTACGCATTTCATAGCAGCCAACGAGAAATGGTCTATGGAAAAGCTTGCGAATTCTTACGTGAAGGAAATTGTGAGGCTTCACGGTGTTCCGTTAACGATTGTGTCGGATCGTAATAGTCGTTTCAGCTCACGATTTTGGAAAAGTCTACAAGAGGAATTGGGTACCAAGTTGTGTCTAAGTACAGCTTACCATCCGCAGACTGATGGTCAGAGCGAACGCACGATACAAACACTTGAAGATATGCTGAGAGCGTGTACCTTGGAATTCCTAGGTAATTGGGATGAACATTTGCCTTTGGTAGAATTTTCCTATAATAATAGTTTTCACTCGAGCATAAAGATGGCACCTTATCAAGCATTGTATGGACAGAAGTGTCGTACGCCGTCTTGTTGGCTTGAGGCTGGGGAAAAGCAGTTTATGGGGCCGGAGATAGTCCATCAAACTGCAGAAAAGTTGAAAATAATTAGGGAAAGAATGTTAGCAGCTCAGGACCGTCAAAAGAGCTATGCTGACAAAAAGCGAAGACCGATGACTTTTGAAGTTGGAGATTCAGTTTTGCTTAAAGTCTCGCCATGGAAGGGACTTATAAGATTTGGTAAAAGGGGAAAGTTAAGTCCAAGGTTTATTGGACCGTTTAAAGTTCTTCAGAGGATTGGGAACCAAGCTTACAAACTCGAACTACCAGAAGAACTGAATGGAATTCATAACACTTTTCATGTGTGCTACTTAAGGAAGTTCACGGGAGAAGTTCCCGACATCATTCCACTTTCGGAGTTGAGGATCGATGAGAAAAAAAGGTTGATTGAGGAACCGGAGGCAATCGTTGACCGAAAGACTAAGAAGTTGTGATGTAAGATGGTTGAGTTAGTGCTTGTCCGATGGAAACACACGAATGGGCCGAATCTCACCTGGGAAACGGAGAGTAACATGATGAGTCGCTATCCGCATTTGTTTGCTGGTGTGTGATTCCGGGGACGGAATCATTCTAAGGTGGAGAGAATTGTAACGCCCGTGTTTCTAGGCTTGCCATTTTTAGCAATGTAATAGTCTAGGTTAGCCATTGTAACCCCAATTTGAAATAATAAAATGTATTATTTGTGAATTTGTGAATTATGTGAGTTATGTGTTTATTTGCTTAATTATGTGATGTAATTAAATTAAGAATAAAATAAGCATCAAAATTAAAGTATTAGATATGCCCGATATCTTTGCATAAAGATGTAGTGGTTGAAACAAGGATTCCGGAGATTTAAGGAATGCCAAAATCCGAGTTATAACAAAGAAGTTATGACCTGTCGAAGTTTCGCGACAGAACCGGCACGACGCCGAGTGACGTAAAATATGAATTTAAGTTAGAGCGATATTTAGCCTTAGCGGTCTAAACGAAAGTCGTAGATTTCGTTAAACCGAGAGTGTGCATAAAAAGAACGCCCAAATCTGACTTCGTATGAGGAAGTTATGATTTTTCTAAGTTTCGACTTGGCAGTATGCAACCCGAATACTTGATTTGAAATCGAGCGGTTTTTAGGCGAAACAATCTAAATGAGAATCGAAGATCTCGTTGTTAGTAGCGAAGCGATGAAAGAATAGGCGAGAACGGACGTCGGACGAAGAAGTTATGATTTTATAACGAAGTTTTCCTGTCCGAGCCTTCTAAAAATAATGAATAAAAATAAAAATCAAAATTAGCCAACGGAGTCTAAACGAAAGTTGTAGAGCGTAGTCTCACCTTCACGTGGATATAAAGAACGTCGAAAACGGAGTTCGTATGAAGGAGATATGAATTTTTGAAGTTTAATAAATATTTAATATTTATTTTTATCTCCGATATTATCCGAAGAAGGATGAGGCGGTCTATCCGAAGTACGCAACGCGTACTGCTGTACGCCCCGCGTATAGCGTAGGGCACTCGAGTTCTACGGAGTAGTGAGTCGTATGCAATGACGTAGATGGACCGATGACGTAAGCGCTGACGACCACCGAGGCGTACGCCCCGCGTACGTGCGAGGGTTCAGCACCTATAAAAGGAGATCCGAAGCAGCCGAGTTTCCTTTGCAAATTTCAGCATTCTCTCTAGTCCTTTGCCTCGTTTTGCGTGCTGATTGTACCCCGAAGCCCCGATATTATTCCCGATCCCCGAAGCGATATCCGAAGCCCCGAGAATCCCGAAGAGCGTTATTCCCGAGCCGAAGCCCTGCCCGCGAGGAGCCGGTTTTTGTGAAGATCTTCCAGATCTACGGAGAGAAGCTACTTCTATAAGCCGTAGTGCAGTCGGATCATCTTCTGATCAAGTGAGTGTGTAGTTATTTTCTCTCCAACGCAATATTATGAAGTATTTAATATAAAATACGTGCTACGTGTATATATTTTGTGGTTATATGTGTGAATGTATATTCTCTATGAAATACGTGTTATGTGTGTATGCCTCATCTGTTATGTGGAATATGTATTGATTAAAGCATGCTATACAGGTTTTTAAACAATGTATAAAAATGTATATTTTTATCTACTAATATGTTGGGTAGAACATGGGTAGATAATTGGTGTGAAATAAACAGATGAGAGGCCTCGGTGTTATTGGTGTTATTCTAGTCATTCAGCAGAGTATGGATGACGACCACAGACTATTCTAGACTGTCCTGTGGAACACTAGCAGGCTCATTACCTGTAGGTGTTGTGAACGACGTGTTCACCGGTGTACTCTATCCCCCACATGGTTGCCTTTAGGGCACTTATTGTTGAGGAAGCCCCTTTGCAGTAATGTCCGTCCCGATGAAAATCCTGAAATAAGTTCCTTATAATAGACGTTATTTTTAGGAACGTAAGGTGAGGATAACGGGAATGGGTAATCGGGTTTATTGTTGATTGATGAAATTAAATATAATTATTGTGGGTTTGAAAACCCTATATGCTCACCAGGCTCCCAAGCCTGACCCACTCAGTTTAATTGTATTACAGGAAGTGGCGCAAGAGCTTAAGATGGGCGAATCATCAAGTCATTTTTGTTTACAAGTCTGCATATGTATTTATTTGTTGAATGACTTGTAATGTAATCGTTTATGCTTTGTGATCTGTATCGGAACATGACATCCCGACTTTTGATTATGAAATGAAATCATATTTCTATATGAAATGTTTTGATAAATATCTATCTTATCATGTTTTGTTTTTGGGAACAAATTCCGCATCTCTTTTAAAAATCAAATGGATTTACTCTGAAAATGTTTTAAAAAGCATAAATGAAATCGGTCTTTTCTGGCCGAGATTTTGGGGATGTCACAAAGTTCACCCTATACTATGCCTTTAATTGGCTACATCATAAGTTGATCCTTGGATATAAATTCCTCATCCTTGATTCGCTTCGTCGAGGATCATGTGGAATGCCCTTGGCTGTAGCGGTGCGTTTTTCTTTGGGCAGTCTCTAGAAATATGCCCTTCCTCGTTACATCCGTAGCACACCTTTTTGTTGGATGCGCACTTGTTGGCGTAATGCCCCGTCTTCCCACATTTGTAGCAAGTCATATCCTCGCTACACTTCCCGAAGTGTTTCTTTTTACACTTCTCGCACCACTTAGCTTCATCTCTTCCTCCAGATTTCGAGAATTTGGTTTCTTTGTTGATTATTGAAGATCCTTCATGTTTCCTCTTCTCTCCAACTTCAGCTCTCTCCAGACCCTTTTCTTTTATTTGGGTTTCAACATTTTTGGCTGCCCAGATGGCGGCTTTCAAAGTGGTTGCTTGCTTGACTATCGGACCAAAGTCCGCAGGTAATCCATTGGCAAACTTTTTGACCTTGGAAAGTTCAGTTGGAAGTAGGTATGGAATAAGCTTCATTTTTTCCGTAAAGCTTGTGGCGTATTCAGTGATGCTCAATTTTCCCTTCTTCAGATTCTGGAACTCATTGTTGATTTCCAGGAGATCCTGCTCAGAGCAGTATTGCATTTTCAATTGTACCACAAACTCTTCCCAAGACATCTTGCTAGCTTCCCCCTTGGGCATCGAACCGGCCAGTAACTTCCACCAGCTCAGTACTCTAGATTTTAATAGAGGAATTGCAAGAGCGGTCTTCTGTCTGTTACTACACTCGCAACTTTCCAACATTGTCTCCATCTCGGAGATCCAGTCCATGACTTGCACCGGCATCGGGCTCCCAGATAGACACGGTGGTTTGGATGCCATGAAATCCTTGTATTTACATCCTCTTCCATCATTTCCTCCATCACTATTGTTTTGTCTAACAATTGGTGGGTTGGCTTGACCAATGGTACCACTGAAGTTTCCACCTTCCGATGGCCCTCCATTCACTTCGGGCTCTTCAACTTGGATTGAAAGTTCTTCACGATTTTGTTGAAGCAGACGTCTAGTTTCTTCCATCTGACGATCCAACATCGTCTGAATCATCAATTGTACACCAGCCATTGTTATCGGCTCAGGTGCTGCTGCTACGACAGGTATTTGCTCAATCACGGGTGGTTGATTCCTGTTTTCATCAGCATTTCCAACTCCACTTCTTGTTCTCACCATTTTTGATCTACACACCGAATAAGGTGAAATTAGATCCTCATTCACGATAGATATTCAAATCGTCCTTATCACTCCGAAACGTTTATATGCTAGTTCTAATATCGTAGCCATACGCTTAGAATCCTAAACACATAAGGTTTCCAGATCCGGTCGGCAACAGACCATAGATCCGAACAAATAATAGCATCAATATAGTTATCACACAAAACATTTTGCACATAAAAGCATTTTAGGCATCATTCCTAAAATAAACTAGTGCTTGTGTCAATTTTTAGGTGTACTACCTAACATATTTTAGACACACTCCTCACAATCATTACGTAGCATTCTAAGTTTAAGTCTAGAAATTCCCTACAAATTCCTAGTTCACTTAAACTAATGCTCTAATACCAACTGTGACATCCCCAATTTCATGGCCAGAAAAAACCGATTTGTTTATTCTTTGTTTTTAAAATCAGAGTAATCGTTTAAAGAAAATTGTTGCGGAATTTGTCCCCAAAATAAAATAAATATGATAAGAATTTATCAAAGCTTTTCTTAAAGAAAAGTATTTTCATTATATAACAAAATCTCGGGATGTCATGTTCCGATACAGACACATAAGCATAAACAGAACTTACATTTATTTACACTAATGATTTACATCTACTTTATTCTCTCAGTGAAATATGTCTTCGTATTGATACCTGTGATACAAAGAAAACTGAGTGGGTCAGGCTTGGGAGCCTGATGAGTATATAGGGTTTTCAACCCACAATAATACATTTATTATATTCAATTATCAACAATCAACCCAAATACCCATCCCCATTATCTTCTTTATTTATTAAGGTTTTACCCTAAGAATCGATTATACTTTCTTCATTCATTCCTAAGGGTTTACCTAAGGAACTGACACACAGTCCATTTGCTACCACGGTTTATACAATAGGCACTACGTCGCATAGTCACCAAGGTTCATACAATTGGCACTACGTCTCATAGTCACCAGGGTTTACACAATAGGCACTACGTCTCATAGTCACCTGGGTTTACACAAAAGGCACGAAGTCACATCGTCACCAAGGTTTATCAAATAGGCACGAAGTCGCATCGTCACCAAGGCTTACTCAATAGGCACGAAGTCGCATCGTCACCAACTATTCCATCTACCCATGTTCTACCCAACATTTTTGCAGATATAAATACAAACACAAATTAAATCATTTAACACCCGTATAAAAACATCAATTCCAAATCCATCTCAAATAGATAATTAATATATAACACATAGCACGTATTTTATAAAATACTTCATATTTATGTGTAAGATGAAAGTGACTATACACTCACTTGATCAGAAGATGATCGGGCAGCACTACGGCTTGCAGAAGTAGTGTTTCTCCGCAGATCTGGAAGATCTTCACAAAAACCGGCTCCTCGCGAGCAGCGCTTCGGCTCGGGAATAACGCTCTTCGGGATCCTCGGGGCTTCGGATCTTGCTTCGGGGCTCGGAATATTACCGGGGCTTCGGGGTATAAACGGCATGCAAAACGAGGCAAAAACTAGAGAGAAGAAAGAGTTTGAACAAGAGAAAATGGCTGATTTCGAGTTCTATTTATAGGCTGAGGGTCTGGGATTACGCGGGGCGTAATCTCAAATTACGCAGGGCGTACTCAGTACGCGGGGCGTACTCGAGTTACGTAGGGCGTACTTTGACGTCATTGCGTGCGTCGACTGATGACACTCGAGTATTGGTCAGACAAGTTGCATCCGACTGAGTACGCTGGGCGTACTCAAATTACGCTGGGCGTAATTTGACTCGTCGAACTTCTAAATTACGTAACTTTCGCATACGAGCTCCGTTTTCGACGTTCTTTATATCCACGCGTAGGTGAGACTACGTTCTACAACTTTCGTTTAGATGCCGTTGACTAATTTTGACTTTATTTTTATTATATTATTTTTTAGTAGGCCGGGACTGGAAAACTTCGTTATAAATTCATAGCTTCTTCATCTGACGTCCGTTTTCGCCTATATTTTTATCGTTTCACTACCATTGACGAGATCTTCGATTCTCATTTAGATTGTTTCGGCTAAAAACCGCTCGATCTCAAATCGAGTATTCGGGCTGCATACTGCTAAGCTGAAACTTAGAAAAATCATAATTTCATCATACGAAGTCAGGTTTGGACGTTCTTTTTATGCACGCTCACGGTTTAATGAACTCTACAACTTTCGTTTAGATCACTAAGGCTAAATATCGCTCTAACATAAATTCACTTTTTACATCGCGCTGTGTCGTGCTGGTTCTGTCGCGAGACTTCGACAGGTCATAACTTCTTCGTTATAACTCGGATTTCGGCGTTCTTTATATGCACGAAAACCTTGTAACATATACTATAACTTAGTTAAGATTATTCATTCTAAAGAATCTTCTATCAGAAACTCATTTTTGACGCTTATCGTCTTTAAATTGACTAGCCCTGATCTACGGGCGTTACAGATATCATCTGATGAGGGTTAGGGAGGAGGATATACAGAAGAATGCCTTCATGAACTGCTTTTGGGACTATGAGTTTGTGGTCATGCCATTCGGGCTCACCAATATAACGACAAATTCATGGATCTTATGAACTTAGGATGCAGAAAAATGTTGGATTAGCATGTGATTGTGTTTATTGATGATATCTTGATCTATTACAAGACCAGGGAGTAGCATGATGAGCATTTGTGAGAGGTTCCTAAGACTTTGAGGAGGGAGAGACTTTACGCCAAATGCTCTAAATGTTATTTCTAATTGTGTGAGGTGAAATTATTGGGCTTCCTTGTCAACCAAAATGGTATTTTGGTTGAACCGGCCAATATTTATGTGGTGATGCATTGGGAGGTTCTGAGGTCGCTATTAGAGATACAGAGTTCCTGTAACACCTACAAATTTGGGCTAGTCAATTAAGATATAATAAGCGTTAAAAATGAATTTTTGATAGAAAATTATTTAGGATAAATAATCTTAACCAAATTTATATCATATGTGACAAGGATTTCGTACATATAAAAAACGCTGAAATCCGACTTCGTATGAAAAAGTTATGCTAATTCGAAGTTTCATGGTTAAATCGGCACGACTCTACGTATCGTAAAAAATGATTTTTTGATAAATTACATTTTAGCCTAAGAGATCTAAATGGAATTCATAGCAATCATTAAACCGAGAGTGTGCATATAAATATCGTCCAAATCGGACTTCGTAAGAGGAAATTATGATTTTTTTGAAGTTTCAATGCATCAATACGGGCACATAAATCGAAATTCTAATCGGTTGATTGTTAGCCAAAACGATCTAAAGGAGAATTCAAGATCTCGTGAATGTGAACCCGTCGATAAAAATACAGTCGAGAATGGAGTTTGTATGAAGAAGTTATGAATTTCGCATAGACTCTAACAGTCTAAATCGGTCTAAATATGAATTTTTGTTAGAACAAGAATTAGAGCCATGGTATGCATGCATAATTTTTTGGATGAATAGAAATGGACGGTCAAGATTAGGCAACTATAATGGGATGTCTGGATAATCGTTTGGATGACCAGAGCATTATTTTAAGCGAACAAGGAATTTAGAGGATTTCTAACCTTAAACTTAGAGTGATAAGCGATGATCGTGAGATGTGCGTCTATTATATTTTAGGTAGTACACTTGAATTGACACAAACACTAGCTTACCTTAGGATATGATGTCTAATCTTCTCTTATGTGCTAAATGGTTAGTATTATAATATATCTTAGGTTGCCTATCAAAAATGCTATTATTATATTTAAGCTTTGTTGCCGATCTAGAATTAAAAAATTCTATGTGTTCAGGTTTCTAAACATTTAATTATTAAAACTAACATATAACTTTTTGGAGTAATAAGGAGGATTACATGTTTAAACCTTCCCTATCTATATTCTCTTCTTGGTACACTAAACACCTGCTTCGGTGTATAGAACGATATGACAATCACGAGGAGCAGCATAGTCGTTAATAATGAGGGAGGTCCAATACCTCAGAACGTAAGAGCAGGAGTTGCCAGACCACCATTCAAGATGCCCAAGAGATGATACAAGATCTGATCGATCAGAAACGACATGAGTTTAGGGATCTCCTGGCTCAAAATCTAGCTAATGTTAGAGGAGGTGACCAGTAGCAGGGGAACAAGTCAATAATGGACTGATTCCTTCTCATGCAACAATGGTACAAGAAGGAAACAATGACTCAGAAAGTTATCAAGGAACAAAAGAACCATAGGTCCGAAGGGATGATGAACCCAAAGGCCACTTCAAGTATAAAAATTTTATGACTTGCAAGCCATCATCTTTTAATGAAAAAGAGGATCCACTGGGAGTAATGGACTTTCGTCACATGCGGTTGCACTGGAAAAATTCAAACCACCTATGTTGGAAGAGAATTCAAGGGTGAAACAATCTGTTGGTGGAATATGTTATGGAAGAAAAAGTGGATGGTAAAACGAATGTAGAGAATTACGAGAATGAGGTGGCGGATATCGGAGAAAGTGACCTGAACCCGTATGACTCTGTCAATAATCTGGTGAAGACATGTGTTCAAAGCCCAGCCCAAATTGAAAATATTGACGGAGAAGGAAAAATCAAAGTCAAATTCAAATGGTGATAGGAAGGAAAGATTGAAGCAGGAACCTAGAGTAACGAGAAGTCAAACTTACCTAAAAAGAAATTTAAGTGGGAATGAGAAGGGGAAGGAGGGGGATTCTAGTTTCTCTGAAAGTGCATCGATGAGCACTGGTATCTCTCAAAGACCAGAGGAGATTGATGGTAAATGCGGATTCTTGATAGGCAAAGGAAAAGGGAAGAAACATAGGAAATCCATCAGCAAGGGAGAGGTAAAGGTAAATTATGAATATTATCTCTATTAACTGTAATGGGTCAGGCAAAGGGGAGTTTAAAGTTCCATGGATTAATAGCCTCATCAAGAAACATAATGCCTCTGTGATTGGGATCCAGGAAACAAAAAGAAAGAGCGTCTCGAATATTCTGGTTAGGAATATTTGGGGTAGCCACGATTATGATTTCGATATGTTTAGTAGTGTTGGTCAAGGAGGATGATTAATTTCAATTTGGAACAAAATTTTGTTGGTGAAAGATAACGTCTTATGTCAGGATGATTGCATTGTTATCCAAGGTACTTGGGTTGAAAATGGTTTAAGGTTTGCTTGGTTAATGTTTATGCAAGTCAAAATCCCTCAAGGAGAGCTAATCTATGGAATTTTATTAGTAATATTATCATTAATTGGAAAGGCCTGGTTGTGATCTTTGGGAACTTTAATGATGTGAGATTCTGCCATGAAAGAAAGGGGTCCAAGATGGATGAAAGGGAGACCAAACTTTCAATGATTTTATCAGAGGGAACAACTTGATTGATGTCAAGATTGGTGGAACGAATTTTACGTGGATCAAAGGTGGAGGGGCAAAACTGTCAAAACTGGATAGATTTTTAATTTTGGCAAATTTTGCTGATATTTGGCCCAATGAAGAGTGTATGGAGGATTCGAGGTTACACTCTGATCATAAACCGATCATTCTAAAGCATGATTAGAAAGTATGTGAAACCTCCGTTCAAGCTTTTTAATTCGTGGCTAAAAGATGATGAACTCGTTGAGATCATTAGAAACGGATGGAATAGATTTTTTGGTGGAGGGACAACATAAAAAAAATTTCATTATAATGCAAAAACTCAAATCAATAAAAGAAAAGATAAAAAATTGGGTGAAAGAGAAAAAATAAAAAATCGAGGAGGCTAAGGTGAATTGGATAATGAGAATGGATGCAATTGATAAAGCCTGTAAAGAAGGGACCATAACGGAAGAGGCCATCAAAGAAAGATTGGACATTGCAGTGAAACTGAGGAATAAGGAAAAGAAAGATAATGAAGATAACATCCAACGAAACAAAAATAAATGGTGTTTATAAGGAGATGAGAACCCAACCTTGTTTCATAGAAGTATAAATAAAAAAAGAAACACACTGGTAGTATTAAAGGTATTGAAATCGAGGGAATATGGGAAACATAGCCTTTCAAAGTGAAAACACATTTTCAAAATCACTTTGAGGAATTATTTAAAAAAGATTTGGAGTGAAATTGGTCCCATAACTTGGGTGAAACGTCCAAGATCTCCTACTTGGACAACATTGAGATTGAGAAACCCTTTGATGAAGATGAATTGATAAGGGCTATATGGAGTTGTGGACTTAATAAATCCCTGGATCCAGATGGGTTCACAATCAAAAATTTTAAAAAGTTCTGGGATATTGTTAAGGTCGAGATGCTTGAGGCTTATAACGAATTTGCGTTAAGCCCCAAGCTTCCAAAAGGAGTGAATGTTGTTTTTATCACTCTAATACCTAAAGTAAAAAAACCCAAGATCCGTGAAAGATTATAGACCGATAAGCCTTGTTTCAAGTGTATATAAAATCCTTGCTAAGATGGTCAATCATTTAAAAATGGTTCTTCCCTCTATCATTGATATCTCCCAATCTTCCTTTATTAAGAAAGGAAAAATCTTGGATGGGCCTCTTATTATTAACGAGGCCATGGAGTGGGCTAGAAGAAAAAAGTAGGAGGTGTTGATTTTTAAATTCGATATTGTGAAGGCTTATGATTCGGTCTTGTGGGATTATCTTGATTCTAAGTTTGAGCAAAAAGGATTTGGTAGTAGATGGTGTAATTGGATACATGGATGTTTACAATTAGGTACTTCATCAGTTTTGGTCAACGGATGTCCCACAAAGGAGTATCGATTGTATCGTGGTCTTAGACAAGGTGATCTAATATCGCCATTCCTTTTTACACTAATTATGGAAGGGTTGAACGATGCTATAAAAAAGTGGTGGAGAATGGGACGTATAAAGGTGTGGCTGTGGGAGAAAACAATATAAACCTGACACATCTTTTCTTTCCGGACAACTCGATCTTTTTTGGGGATTGGACAATTGAAAACGTTCTAAATCTGGTTAGAATCCTTTATTGTTTTCAAAAAATGGTTGGTCTCTATGTAAATCTGGACAAAAGTTTTGTGGTTAGGATAGGTAAAGATCAAAGCCATTTGGAAGCCATCGCTTTGGTTATAGGTTGTAAATCAGATAAGCTCCCCATGACTTTCCTTGGACTGTCGATTCGAGTTAACATTGGCCAAAAAAAAAACCATGGAGGCCTTTAATTGACAGATTTAAGAAAAAGTTGAATAAATGGAAGATCAAAACCATGTCAATTGGGGGTAGACATATGATTGTGAATAATGTTTTGGGCAGTCTTGGAACATATTTTATGTCGATCTATAAGGCCCCTAATGGAATTCTGAAAAAACTCGAAAGCATTCTAAGAGACTTCTTCTTGGGGGGGGGGGGGGTGATGATAAAAACCGCAAAATTCCTTGGACTAAATGGGAAAATGTGTTGTATGTTAAAGAAATGGGTGGCATGGGAATTAGATCTTTAGCTGATTTGAATGTTGCTTTACTTGCTAAATGGTGTTGGAGATACAAGACATAACAGGGAGCTTTATGAGTTCAAATTATTGATAACATCCATGGTAAATCGATTTGGACCAATGTCTCAAAAATATAAAAGGTGGTCATACTTGGATACGTATTGTCAAGCAATGGATTTCACTCCAAGAGTATAACCAGGATCCCAGATCATTGATTAAAAAGGAATTCGGGAATGGAAGGGAAACGTCATTTTGGTTGGATTGGTGGATTAGAGATAAGCCCCTAAAAGAGGTATATCCTCATTGTTCAACCTGGAGGGTACTAAGGTGGCCACTGTGCATGACAGAATTGGTGATTATGGTGGGATCTTAAGCTGGCTAGGAATCATCAGGGATAGGCGAAGAAAAGAGGCGCTTGTTTCTCTCTTGGACAAAATTGCCCCTGTCGAGTTATCAAATAAACATGATTGTTGTAAATACCCTATGGGCCCCAAGGGAAGATTCACAGTTTCTTGGATGAGAAAAGAACTTGACAAGTCGAGTCAAAGCAATGTTGGTACCATAGTTACCAGAAACACGGTACGGGGAACGAGGTACGGTACGGTACGGGGTTCGCGATATTTACCGTATTTGGGGGGGGGGGGGGGGGGGGTAGGCTCATTTTGTTACGAACCGGTACAGTGTAATGTATAGTCCGGTAAAGTGTGTCTTGTTCTAAGACATTTCATAAAATATATGTAATTATGTATTCTGTTACTTAACAATTTAACACTTCAAAGTTATAACATGAAATACTTCATAACAAAAGTACCAAGTATCACGAACAAAAGAAATACCACAATTACTTCATCATAATACTTAATAACAAAAATATTAAAATATCATAAAGGCATAAACTAATTTATCCGCTTTCTTTTTCCTCTTTCATTCTCCACGCCTTCATCATCAAGGTTCTCCCGCACCATTTCTTCTAAACGAGCACTTGAACATTCAATGTGATCACTTTCCGGATTGATGTCCCATTTTTTGTTGGGTCCGACTTTGTAAGATTCTAAAAACAGAGACAAAAGTCTAATATTAGAGTGAATATACACAAGTTTATCCGCTCTTGGGCCATTTAAATGATTCCTTTTAATGCTATGTATATGAGAGTATGTACTCCAATTCTTCTCAGCTGAAGAGCTACTAATTGGCTGCAAGAGGATTCGTTTTTCCACGTCCACTGAATCCGGAGTCTCCGCTCCATATGTTTCCCACCAATCAATCGCATCCATAGTCACCGCATCAGCTTGTGTCCCGGCCAATGAATAAATTCCTTTCTTCATGTGAAAGGTTCAAAATTGCTCTCTCAACTATTTCTCTTCTTCTTCACTCTCCGAAATTTTTTCAAATGCTTTCAAAACACCAACAATTACTTCTCTGTCTTTGTTGGGAGGATTTCTTTTCATGCCTCCTGGTGCCAAATTTGCAAGATAATGCTTGTCATAATATTTAGGATTTAAAGCAAATCCTAAACAATGGAGGGGGATAGTCATCTTGTCCCACCTTCAGAGCACAATTTCTTCAACTTTATTGTAATACATTAAGAATTTATTGTCCCTCATAGTTATAGCCTCTTTGATTTCACCCATCATATTGTCCATTCGTTCATATATATTTGCCATTTTCGGACCTTCACCATCACAAAACTTTACCATGTAAAAGATAGGTTTTGTGACAGCCAAAATGTGAACAATATCATCCCAAAAATGTTCATCTTTAATTGTATCTTCCACTTTATTAGCAAGTCCATGAGTGTGCTCATCTTCCTTGTTGACCCATTCCCGCCACGAGTTAACGACAATAGTAGTAGCAAGTGCTTCCCTACACTCAGTTAGTCTTTTCAACAATATGTAATGCGATGCAAATCGTGTTTGTGCAACCTTCAACAATTGCAATTTCGAGTTGTCTCTAAAGAAAGCTAAGGCGTGTGTGTGGTTTAAAAAAAACGTGACAATACTCTTTCCTCTGTTATATGTATCGGTCAGCTAGTCAAATTGCTTCGCCATGTCTTTAAAAATCAAATTTAAAGAATGTACACAACAAGGGGACCATAAAATATGTTTATATACCTTCTGTATTTCCCATCCAGCCGCCTTGCAATTCGCCGCGTTATCGGTTACAACTTGAATAACACTACTTGGACCAATCTCCTTAATAGCTTGTCGAAGAAACTTAGCAATCTCCACCCCGGCCCGTCTTCTCAATCCCCGAAAAGGCCTCCGCGTACATAAAAGTTGCACCACGTGAATTTTGTGCAATAACATTTATAAGCGGTTCATTTTTTACATTAGACCAACCATTTGAGATAACAGATACTCCTTGCGTTAACATGACTTTGACAATATCAATTTCTTTGCCCACATCTCTCACACATTGATCATGCAACGAAGTTCTAGCTTTTTCATATTGTTGGGTCAAAATATGGTTTATACTTTGCTTTTCTGAGCAATTGTGTCTTTCTGTAATATTTTATGAGTTTACGGTCAGGTTTACGGCCAGGTGGGTGTTTACTGCCCATGTTTCTCATGTATATATATACTAGGTGTAAAACCCGTGGAATCCACGGGTTAACAAAATAAAAAGTATTGAAAATTCAAAAGTGCAATGATTAATCATCGATTTGGAATCATAGATTTATTTACAGAGTTAGATGTTTTGCAGTAAGTTTATAATGATTAATTTTAATTAATTTGTAAAATAATTTGAAGATACGAGTGTCTAAATTAATGATAAAACGATAACGTTGAACAATGAAATGTACAACTGAATAAATAAGTTGCTATTATGGGTATAAAGTAAAATGCATTGTCTATATTAGTAGCAAGAAATAGAAGATGCTGTTATTTTTTAAGAAAGATATAGTGATGTGCGGCGGTTATTTTGGTGATTAGTTTTCTTTCTGTTGACTATTTCGGGATAAAAATAGAAATGTGTTACTTTGGGTTACAAATAAAAGAAAGTACTTTGTTTTTAAAAAATTATATACCTAAAAAATGACACAAACATATGTGCCGTAAACATATATTTAACACAGGAGACACACTAATGAATTTCATGTCATGAATATATGTATAGTTATAATACATACACATAATGTAAATTAACTTTTAGTCATTACGACAACATAATTTCAAAGTAGCTTGCCATTTCGAGTAAATTTTAATGTATGTTGTTGTAACCTGGAACAAATCAAAAGTAGGTTGCTATTATCATTTACAAATTTAATCGAACCAAATAAAATGCAACTGCAACACAATATATTTTCATCAACAAACAGCCAAACATACCACATAAACAACTACATGTAGTTTGTAAATCAATTTAATTATAATAATCATAATAAACTAAAACATACCATATTTATGGTCGATCAAGTGTAGAACATTTGATTTCAGAATCAAAAACACTTTAATTCATCAAAACCCAACAAAATATAAAAGCTAAATAACAATTTTCCCCAAATAAACATGATATTTGTAAGAAAAAAAAAAAGCAGAGTGTGAAAACATGAAAAATCAAAAAAATGAGATTTTAGAAACGCCAATAAAATATAACCTGTTAAGGGTTCAATTGATTATGTCCATGTATCAAACATCTTGAATCATATATCACTCCACTTTGATTATTTTCCAAATTGACCTTCTCCTTCGACTTTCTAATTATGCCCCTGTCCCCAAGTTAGACACCATAGTCCCCCAGATGATTTCCAATTATACCCTTGTTCCTAATTTAAACTTCAATTTTCCATTTATACCCCTTCCTCTAAAACATCGTCAACCATCTTCAACTTTCCAATTATGCACCTATCAAACCTTATAAACAGTAACCATTTTAACTACTGTAACTTACTTCAAATGAACAATTATGTTCTTAGTTATATCACAAGTTATAAAAACTACGTCAAGTATACAACATTGCCCTTTCCATCCTACATCAAATGGACAATTATATCACAAAAACCCCATAAATATACTAAAAACAATAAAATTTCATGAGTTCGCTAAGGTCTACATCTTTACCATTGGCATCCTATATCAGTATATTGCTAATTGGTCATCATTGGGAATCTGTCTGTCTCTTTTGTAAAACTATTCAATAAGTTCAAATTGCAACCATGGGATGTCTGTACAGACCCGATGTTGAAATAAGCACATATGTAAAGACTAAAGAGATCCATAGTTGGTGGTGGTTATTACATATATCCACTCTCATATAAAATGATACACGGACATAATAGAAATGATAAATACACCTGATAGAGAAATATTTAGTCAATATAAGGTGAGGGTTGGGAAAAAGATAAAGTCGTTTTGTTCTTTGTTCTTGCTTAGATGTGTTCCAAAACCCAAATCCCATATCAGCTTCCTGACAGCCAAAAAAATGAATATTAGAACTGACATCCACATAAAAAAGATACATATTAAGAGGCATTTACTATACTCCACTTACATGGTAATCTTTGGTAAACATAGAAGGAAGATTTAACTCTCACAGATGGTGCTTAAGCTCAAAACACTATCTTGTACTAAGTTTAGAAATCAATTAAGGATAAAATGGAGATGTTAAACAATAAAACAGTCAATTTGAACCATTCCTGATTCTATCCAGTAACACAAACACATTGCTGGTAAAAAAACATAATAATTTGCAAAAGGAGCAGATTAGTACCGGATTTTGAAGTTGACACAAACACAATGAGTTGGAGCTGGAGAAATGACCAACAATTAAGAAAACATCGATCATATGGTACTGATAAGAATTATCTCTATGTGAAATATAATGTGAAGATTTAAACAAATTTTTTCCTTAGGATTTATCGCAATACACACTCAAGAAATGATAATAAAAGCAAAAATTGAAAATACAAACCTTGGAATTTTCAGTTACTCCACCAATTGAAAAATAGTCAAAGCACCTTATTGGGGAGGAAAAGAAGCATATATTATAAAAACCCTAATTTTTCGATAAACCCTCACTAAAATCGTGATGAAAAGTAAACTCGATAATACATAAGAATAAGATGAGTCTTTCTTGAAATCATCAAATGTGTGAAGCCAATGATATTTCTCGTTCATCTAACAAAAACACATCCAACCTAAATCATCTACAAAACAATGATAACATAGTACTGGAAAATAAAATTAATTTGAAGCAATTAATTTACCTACTTCTCTTCAAGCTTGCTGGGACCAAAAATTTGAAGCCTCTTATTCCCTTTTTCTCTCGATAATCCATATCTGGTGCATTTCAAACAAAAAATACGATCCAGACAGTCTGATCACACAACCAACTAAAGATGATTTGCATGATGTTTTCGCATATAAATCCTAAATCAAACATATACATATTGATATTTGAAAAGCAATTGGCTGACCTGACTATGTTGAGGTAATCCTTTTCCCCACCCCTACCGATCTCCTTCTCCTTCTGCTGCTTGATGCCTCTCTACCCCTTTGTTTTACCATAGACACCCACGTAGAGATTTCAATCGCTCTCTATTTTCTCTTCATTCCAATATGGTTTAAAACACCTAAAATATATGAAGTCATGAAGACGATCTACAGAGTCGAATCAAAGTTTGAATTCCTGATTTTTTGTTGATGTGATAAATTATTGATCATTTCATGCATCTTTCGTATCAAACCGAAATTAATCAAAAGAAAATTTCAAATTTCTCCACAAAATCAGGAAAGTAGATTATGGAATTACCTTATTTCATTATGCTGAAAAGTAGGAACAGATTATATCCTCGATTGCAAGGGCAAAGCTGGAAAAACACATTGATGTTTAGAGCGGGAAAATTCGACGGAAGAGTGTTTAGAAATTGCCACGTGGCAAAAAAAGTACTTATTTATTAGATTAGGGGATATATATATATATATATATATATATATATATATATATATATATATATATATATATATATAGGGGTGAGGGGTGTGAGGAATAGATTGATGAACACTAGAGGAGCTTAAGTGTGTGCATTTGAAGGTGTTCTAGAGATAGAGATAGATAGATAGATAGAGAGAGAGAGAGAGAGAGAAAAGAGCATGTGTGTTAGTATGTGTGAATCTTGTATCCGTATTTTCATTCATATCAATACATACAAGATTCATCATCGTCTTCTTCTCCTTCTCTTCTTATTGTGATCTGGCATCATCTGTTTGATTGAGATTCCGCACCATCAAACGGATCTGATTGATACACATACATTTTTGGGGACTTACAAGTGGTATCAGAGCGTGGATTGTATCAGTCAATTTTGTCAGATCTGGAGCCGATTTGATTTTATTTTGGAAAGATTCTTGGTTTTTTGATAGATCTCTGAAAATTAGGGGGGGTTTGTTCTTCGCGTTTTTCGTAAAAACGAGTTTTTGATCAAGTTTTGGAGCAAAAATTGTGAAAAACATCGTTTTTTTCGCGATCTGAAGCTGTGTTTACGGTCTTTGAAGGGTTTACGGTCCAGAGGTTATGGCCGTAAATGTGTTTACGGTCGCCGGAGTTTGCGACCTCGGCTCGGAATTCGGCTCGGTGAACAGCTAGGGTAGCCGGCTCAGCAGCAGCAATCTTCACCTTGCACAGCAGGTTCGCACCTCAGCCTCGTCCTCGGTCTCGCATCTCGTTCAGCAAGCTTCGCAGCAATCCTCGTAGCACAGCAGCTTCGCATTAAAAATTAGGTAAAGGATTGGGGGTGCGGGGGATCGAACCTGTGACCTCTGGTTGAGCAACCCAGCACCTTACCAACTCTTCTAGGCTGCCTCTTGTTCCTTAACTCCCGTTTTGTATTCTTAAAGACTCCCATTCGGTTCCAAACTTTCGCAAATTTAACACTTTTAACCCTAAAAATCAATTTTCTTTATTTTAAAATTCCATTTTCAACCCAAAAATTTAGTTTTTAATTTTTGACTTTATTTTTTAACTTTTGACCTTAAAATTTTGACTTTGAATTTCAATTTTGACCTTTGACTTTAAACTTTGACTTTCTCGTTTAACTTTTAAATTTTCAAATTTAGCTTTTCGGTTTGACTTGTCAAGTTTGACTTTTTAAATTTGACTTTTAAGGTTGACTTTTGAGGTTTATAGTCAAAGGGCTTTTTTTGGGTTTGACTTTTAACTTCTAGTTGTGCTTTTAATGGTTTTTGAGGTTTATAAGGGAATTGAAGACATGAAAGAGAGTCGTCAGGAGATGTTAAGACAAAATTTCAACATGTTCGATTATATCCCTGGGGAAACCCTGGAAGCTCAGTTGCAACGATTTACCACACTCACTACTGAGATGAATATAGCTAGGATCTTCTTGTCCAAATCTGAGATAAACAAAAAGCTATTGAATTCACTTCCGAAATCGTGGGATATGAACGTGGCGGTCATCAAGAAGACAAAAGATCTCAATCGTCTTAGTCTTGTTGATATAATTGAAGAACTTGACGCTTTGAATTGTCGAAAAACAATGAGTTCCACAAACCTTCCGGTCAATGAAGTTTCATGTTCTCAATCATGTGAAGTTTCATGTTCTCAATCATGTGAAACTACGATTAAACTTCTTCGTAAACATAATAATTTATTAAAAAGAGAAGTTGAGGACCTGAGATATGAAGGATATCAACTCAGGAAAGGACAAAAACCCCTGAAGGCCCAGTTAGAAACAAAAATAAAGGATTTTAAGAGAATTTAGACATAATATAGTGAAAAATGTGAAATTTATGACTATATTAAGAGACAACTTGATGCTGTAACCGAAGAACTTGACTTTTTGAAAATTAAGTGTGGAAAAACAGATGTTAGTTTCAAAAATCATACTGCATCAAGTAAGACAATCGAGTCCTTATTTGAAACCCAATTAAAATTTAAAGATAATCAAAACAAGGGTCTAGGGTATGACAATGTTCCTCCACCTTTCAATCATAACTACACATCCATCCCTACGACACAGGAAGAAATTGACAGGGAGGCACATCTTCAATATGGCAAACCAACTGGATTTGTGTCAGGAGGTATTCAGGTTGAAAATACTAATGTTTTTGCTTCATGTGCAGGTAAAGTAGCAGAAGATGAGAACAAGGAGAAAACCATTGAACAAACCAACATCTCCTTGAACTCTGAATCTGTTCCTTCGAACTCAGCTGTTTCTGATCACCCTGCTGTTGAGAAATACAGGTCACCAATTCCAGCGAAACAGAGTGCCTCCTGCAATTGTGCTTGTGGGAACAATAAGAGACAAGGCAAGAAACAACTTCACAGTGAAGAAAAAGACATGTTTTCACTGTGGAACGCCTGGACACATTGCCAGAAATTGTCCAAATTGAGCATACGTTCCCTACTATGCACAAGGCTGGCAGAACGCGCCAAGAGGGACATACTTCAAAAGAAACTCCTCAAGGTCACGTTCAGACCATGATGACTGGAACACGCAGAAGGCCAAGAATCCGATTCCCAAGGGCAAGAAGGGAATGTCGGCCAAGAAGCCCAATCCAAGAGATGCTACAGCGAAACAAAGACCGGTTAGGTCAAAGTCATCTTAACGGCCGACATCAAGATCAAAAGCAAGTACTAAGCCACCCATCGGATCGAAAAAGAAATGGGTCAAACCCAACTACAAATGGGTTCCAAAGGCTCACTCTCCCAAATCTTCTAACGATTCTAATATTTCTTCATCTTCTGTTTGTGATAAACAGGATATGTCATGGGAGAGAGTACCGTGCAAGGATGAAAATGGTCAACCCAGTTTCAAAATGGATTGGGTTCCAAAGACTAACTAATCCCGCTCTGTGTGGGAGTAGCTATGGAGGCATATCATCAGACTTTGGTTTGTTGGTAGTGGCTATTCCAGGCACATGATAGGAGGCATCTCTCAACTGTACAACACTCGGAATTTTGTTTGAGAGTATGCGTCCTTTGCGGGAAGGGAAGAAAGGAAGGGATCACACACGGGGTTAGTGTTTAATCACATGAAGAATTTTTGGATCTGTTCTGAGATTACGCGTGTTGTTCTCAGACCTTCTGGATGCAAATTCAATCGGTGAATTACGGTTTGCATTTTCTTCTCTATACTCCGGAGTTTTTCTTAAGCTGATTCGCTTTAAAGACTAATTTTTGTTTTAGGATAGTTTAAATTTGCGCATTTACTTTCGTTTCTCTCCTATGCACAAATTTAGGGGGAGAAATAAAAACAAAACAAAAACTAGAAAATTAAAAAAAATCCAAAAACATTAGAAAATCAAAAAATCAAAAAAAATGTTGGTTATGGAATGTGCTTGAGGGAGATGTTTTGGGAAGTGATATTATCAAGTGATAACAGGCAATCTGAGTCTGCGTAACGTACCCAAAGTTGAAGGGTCTATGCTCTGGGTTTGATGCGTCGGTAGGCACAAAAGATTCTAAATGCACATGACTAGGAAGAGTTGAACTTAGGAAATTTATAGACTTGACAAATCTTGACCTAGTTAGATCCGTTTAGCCTGACAATACGAAGCTTGGATAGATTGAGCAGGGAGATATATATGGGAATCTATTGGTCACATTAAAGAACCTGTACTTGGAACCGTGGATTAACTTTTCCTCGATGTGCGGATTCTGTCCTTAATTCCGGTATTGATGGGGTGACTGGTGATTTCCGATAAATTAGGTCTGTAGAAGGTTATATTCTTTCTTTCTATCTGTTAGTCATATGTTACCTCCTCTGCGTGATCGAAGGATCCGACCTGGACTGTAACATATGCAACTCTATTTCTCTACATCTTCTATCTATGCAATTCTTTGTATCTGTTAGCCATATACTGTCTCCTTTGCATGACTCACAATCCGACCTGGTACATAGTATATGCACCATTCTTTTTCTCAATCCCTCTAAAACTTCAGTTAGCCATATGTTCCACCCTCTACGTGATTGGAAGAGATCCGACCTAGGTGCATAGCATATGCATTCTAAATCTATCTTCTCTCTTAATGATTGGCTGCTCACCCGATGTAAAGAGTACTCTAGAAGTCCTTGATTACTGGAGCATATCAGGAAGCGGGAACCATGTTCTAGTACAATTAAAAATTGAACACTCAATGATTGTCTATAGATCTCGCTGCTCAATTTAGGTGGACAACAATATCCCTGGTCGTCGTCAGTTGAATGATCCTTAAGAAATAGTTTCTAGGAACTTAGGATCACTTTGTCTTATAACTAATAGTATGTCCTAATTTTGTCACAATTTTTCATGTTTAAGTGGACAACAATACCAGCGATCGACCAGACAAAGACATGAAGATAGAAGGTACCGACAAGCGGATAAAGGCTGTCTAAAACTTTGATCCCAAATCATTCTTAAAGTTAGATATCATTTTATTTTTGTTAAATTTGTTCATAGTTTTCTTCTAATTTAAATATTCGGGGAGAATTAAAAATTTTAAAAACCAAACAAAAATCAGAAAATAATAATAATAATAATAATAATAATAATAATAATAATAATAATAATAATAATAATAATAATGTGTGCTAAAATTTTCTTTTAGTTTTGTTTTGTCTTGAAAAGTGAATTCAAGTGTAGATGAGACTCACGGAGTTTGTGTCGGAAATTTCTGAGCCAAGGCTTCATCCGTGAGCGTCGAAGAATTCGCTTTCGAAGGAGCAATAAATGAAGATTATGCTTTTGACATTCAATTGTGACATCCCCAAAATCACGGCCAGAAAAGACCGATTTTGTTTATGCTTTATAAAAATCAGAGTACTTCATTTTATAAAAAGGTTGCGGAATTTGTTCCCAGAAAAACATGGTAAATACGTTATTAAAACATTTTCGAAGAAACGTATTTATTTCATTTTAAAATGTTTGGGATGTCATCGTTAATACCGAAACATAAGCATAAACAGAACTTACAATGATTTACACTAGTGATCTACATCTCTTTTAAATCTCTCAGTGTAATGTCACTTCACTTCGTCACCTGTGATATACATAAATTGAGTGGGTCAGGTTGGGAAACCTGGTGAGTACATAGGGTTTTCAACCCACAATAATATAATTATTATGTTCAATCAAACAATCAACCCAATTACCCATCCCCATTATCTTCTTTACTCTTTAAGGATTTAACCTAAGAGTCATCTATCCTGCATTCGTTTATTCCGAAGTCCCTTACTTCCAGGGTTATAGGATTGGCACTAAATCCATAGCTGCCAATGTTCGTACATAAAGCACTAATTCCATAGCTGCTATAGTCTATTCATCGGGTACTAAATCCATAGCTACCAGTCTTTATCTAATAGGTACTAAGTCCATAGCTACCAATGTTCAACAGGTACTAAGTCCATAGCTACCAATTCCTACAGGTACTAAATCCTTAGCTACCAGCATCTAACTAATAGGTACTAATTCCATAGCTACCAATTCCCAACAGGTACTAAATCCATAGCTACCAACGTCTAAAAGGTACTAAGTCCATAGCTACCGGTGTTTGTCCCATAGGCACTAAGTCTATAGCTGCCAATGTATACTCACGTCATCTTCTATCTCTCATCATTCATCTACCCATCTCATACCCAACATTTTCGTATATATAAAATACGTATACAGTTTAAGTCCTTTAAAACATGTATAAAACGTTCAACTAGCATAGACAGCAAGTATTCAGATAATGTGCACACATAGCACGTAGTTTATATAAAATACTTCATATCTATGTGTAAGATGAAAGAGACTATGCACTCACCTGAAAGGTGGTGAGTCGGCACTTGGACAGCACTTCGTTACTCTTAAAACAATTATCCCTTGACGAAACCTAGTATCATTACCACTAGAGTTTAGTCTAACGCTTGACGAGACTAATTTAATAGTCTAACTATTATTACTATTATATAAGCGTTAAATAACACTCAATATAACTCATAATAATAGCCCAAATAATTATTTTAAGGTCCTAACAATGTTACTATAATTAAATAAAATCTATATTAAATATACTATAGGCGTAGCTCACTTACAGCGGGTTTTTATTAAAAACCGGGCTTCGCTGGGGCAGCGTTTCCGAGCCGAAAGCTTTTCTTCTCGGAGCCGTCGAGCACTCCGGGGCTTTCTTCTCGTGATAGGGAGGTTCCCTAGACTTGGGAGGGGTTTAGGGAGGTTAGAGAGAAGTTAGAGAGAGAAAGAAAGGCTTATGGTGTGAAGAAAATATGAGGAGTTCACCCTTGTATTTATAGGAAGTGTATAGTAAAATAGTCTCCAAGCTTCGTCCGTAACTTTTGCATATGAGCTCCGTTTTTGTCTGTCTTTTTACTGTTGAGTTCCTATTAATGAGATCTTCAACTTTCATTTAGACCTCGTTAGCTAATTCTCATTCTATCTCGGATTTACAAAACTGTATCGAATTCGCTGCGCTCGAAAAGTAGAGACTAAGCTTCGTCCATAACTTTCGCATACGAGTTCTGTTTTTGTCTGTCTTTTTACCGTTGAGTTCCTATTAATGAGATCTTCAACTCTCATTTAGACATCGTTGGCTAATTCTCATTCTATCTCGGATTTACAAAACTGTATCGAATTTGTCGCGCTCGAAAAGTAGGGACTAAGCTTCGTCCATATCTTTCGCATACGAGCTCTATTATCGACGTTCTTTATATCCACGCGTTGGTATTTACGAGTACTACAACTTTCATTTAGATCCCGTTGGCTAAAAATCGACCGATCTAAAATTCAGATTTCGGGTTGTGCACTGCTATGCTAAATCTTAGAAAAATCATAACTTCCTCATACAAAGTCAGATTTGGGCGTTCTTTTTATCGATGTTCTTAGTTTAACATATTCTACGACTTTCGTTTAGATCGCTAAGGCTAAATCTCGCTCTATCATAAATTCACTATTTACGCTTCCCGGTATCGTGCCGGTTCCGTCGCGAAACTTCAACGGGTCATAACTTCTTCGTTATAACTCGGATTTCAGCGTTCTTTATATGTACGAAAACCTTGTAACAGACTCTATAACTTGGTTAAGATTATTTATTCTAAATAATCTTTTGTCGAAAATTCGTTTTCGACCCCTATTGCCTCTAATTTGACTAGCCCGGATTTGCTGGCGTTACAATCCTTCAACCCCAGAAGAAAGGTCAAGCTGACTTGAAGATTATGTGACAGATTGCACTGAAGCCTCCTCAATTAGTCTGCTTCTATCTTGAACCTGTTGAAGTGATCCAGAAAAATTTGTTCTCTCTGATGTTCTCTCTGAAGATTCTCAAGCTGAAAGCGCTATCTTTCAAGAATCAGTACATCAAGCCTCCTCGCCCGACGTGCGTTCAAAGCCAAATTCTGAAGAAAAGCCCAACCGCTCAATATAAAGTCATTCATTGAAGATTCATCAAGTTCATCTTGAAGCTGTGAAGAATTTGAAGATTGATGTTGAAGCCAAGTTCCTAATGAAGATTAACAAGAAAAGCCAGCTACTTTTTAGGGGGAGCTTGTTGGGTCATTTAAGAAAAGAAAAGAAAGCTATAAACCAAGGGGGAGATTGTTGGGTCAAAAATATGGTTTATACTTTGCTTTTTTGGGCAATTGTGTTTTTCTGTAATATTTTATGAGTTTACGGTGAGGTTTACGGCTAGGTGGGTGTTTACGATCGTAAACCCTGTTTACGGCCCGACTGTAAACCCATTTACGGCCCATGTTTCTCATGTATATATAGGGGTGAGGGGTGTGAGGAATCGATTGATGAACACTAGAGGAGCTTAAGTGTGTGCATTTGAAGGTATTCTAGAGAGAGAGAAAAGAGAGTGTGTGTTAGTGTGTGTGAATCTTGTATCCGGATCTTCATTCATATCAATACATACAAGATTCATCATCATCTTCTTCTCCTTCTCTTCTTATTGTGATCTGGCATCATCCGTTTGATTGGGATTCCGCACCATCAAACGGATCTGATTGATAAACATGCATTTTTGGGGACTTACACATGTGAAGGTGGCTTGTAACCTTCCAGTGCTTTCTTAGTCAATGATTGGAGAAATCGAACAACCTCTGTGAAACGCGGTTTATCTCCCGCCCAAATCGCCATTCAGTCGATGCATAAAATCCGATCGGCAGCAACAAATCGACTTCACGTGCGCTCTATTTTGACTTCAGGGACACTTGATTTTGACTCTGGGTACGATCGATTTAGACTCCAGGAACGTTAATTGGTTCGATTGGGATCGCTATTAGGTTCGATTTGGATCGCGATTCGACTGTATCAATTTTGAGGTACGTTCATATATCACATACCAGACCGATTTCTAATCGATTGGGTACAGGGCGTTTCGGTAAGTGGTACGCCACTACTTCGACGTTTCTGGTAACTATGGTTGGTACTAATAGATGGCTTAAATAGATACCAAAAAGAGTTAATAACTTAGCATGGCATTTACTCAAGAATAGGATTGCGGTGAAGGAGAACTTGGTTAAGATGGGTCTTAATGGTGGTGATAGCACCTGTGATTTATGTCACACCCATGACGAAACTACCCTTCATGCTTTTTGGAGCTATAAGGGTGAGAAGGAAGTGTGGGCAAAAGTTCAACAGTCCTAGGACATTTCTTTGAAGGAGCCGACTTCCTTGGAGGAGTTGATCGAGGAGAAATCGTCCAAAGGTCAAAACAAAGTGGAGAAAAAAAATCTTGTTTGTGGTGGGGATTGCGTGTTTAAATAGTATATGGCATCATAGAAATGAGGTGTGTTTCCAAAACATAAAATGGAGCTTGATGGAGGTCTTTCTCAAAATTCAGAGGGAGGCAATTTTATGGATTGAGAGTAGAATTTTGAATATAGAGATAGATAATCAATTGTGGCTTCTATCGCCTAGATTAGCTTATAAATCTCTATAATTGTTGTTGTTTTTGGGCATCCCAGCTCCTTGGTGGGAGCTCCTGTTAATGAATGTTGCCTTTTAGTGTGTGTGTGTGTGTATGTGTGTGTATATATATATATATATATATATATATATATATATATATATATATATATATATATACTAGTTGTTTACCCGAGCTAAGCGATGGGTACGGATAATTATTTCAGCAATTATTTCTATTTAGGAACCTGTATGAGCGGGCATCCAAATTTGACACAAAGGTAATGAAAATATAAGCCGTTAATACTAAAATATAATTTGTTTTTAGAAGATGGTAACTTGAAAAACTAACATCACATAGATTATTTTAGGTTTAAAACAGAAATATAATGTTGTCTCAATTAAAAATAGTTAATTAGTTGTATGAAAATAAATTTTGTTTTTTTATTTGAGGATGCACATGTTAATTTGTGATCAAAATTCATTTTGAATTTTAAGTATGAGTTAACTATGTCAACCTAAAACAACATATATTTATTTTTGTACCCAAAACATCTTATGATGTCTCCTTTTATAATTTAGAAGATAGGCCTAAGGTCGTATGGTTCAAATAAGTTATTATCATAGTTACGCCAGATTTTAATATTCGTATGCTCTTATTTTGCCAAAAAAATAAACAACACTAAACTTTAATCTACATTTATATATTTGATATAATGAACTAAAATCTATTATTAATCAAGAAATGATAAAACAATACATGGTTATTTTAGGTGCATCAATCGTTATCTAAATATAAGAATTGTTTTGTTTTATCCCGCACCATAACCAAAATATAAATTGTAAGTTTTGCATTTTTCCGTTAAATGACGTTAACAAAAATGATATTTTAATAATCATTTTTCAATTTATCTTATTAAATATCAGTTAATTAAAAAAAACTATATTATTTCATTTTATTAATTTTATTATGAGTTTTATTGATTTGTATAATGTGTTTTTGTGTAATGTCGAAACTATATTTTTTTAGAATGTTTTTGTGTAATGTCCAAATGGACATTTTTAGTTATTAATAGTTATAACCTTGTTTCAAATTTCCTACATTTGTGTTTTTCATAAACGTCTCGTATTTTAAAGTATTTTCCTACTAAAAATTAGGGATTTTGTAGTTTAACAAAAGAATAATTAAAATAATATTAAATGAAAAGCATTAAAAGATAGAGAAATGTTCAAAGCTATATTACACAGATAAATGAAAATTTCTTGAAAACATAAATTGATCACAAAGTTTCAAAGACTTCAGCAAAATTATAGATAGTTTTATCTTTAACGTTTAATTTACTAAATTACATCATATGTTAACATTTTTTATCAAGAAAACATCAAGTCAAAGTTACAAATTATCTTGCCACTAATTTGTATATCATATAAAACTATTGTTGTAACAAAAGCTCACAGGGTACAATCTATTCTATTGTGCAGTAACTTGGAAAAGCCTTTGAAGCTATACATCTTGTTAAACTATTAATATTTTATTATATGTTTTAAAATGATTGGGTTTTATCAGAACAAAAATTAAAATTAAAATGCCTTAGATAAGTTTCAAAATGTGATAACTCAATAAAAAATCAAGTTCAAAGTTTAAATAAAAAAAAAATAAACAAAAGTAGGATGCTACAATACACAACTAAATAAGAGTACATTGCTAATTCTGGAATTTTGCCCTTCAGAAAGTAGAATGCTACAAGAGGAAACTAAACTAAACTATGTATCTATAACTTATATTTAGTATTTAAGTGACTCGGTAAAAAATAGTTTATAGCTAGTCCAATAGATCCTTGTACGATCAGTATTAATAGTTAACACCTCCTAGCCCATCACCTGAACAAAAGAAAAATATGATGTCTTGTATATTATTAATCTATTAGGTACATGTATATTTTTTTACAGCAATAAAACAAGATAGTGAGAAACATAACAACATACAAACATTTAAATGGTGCCAGATATGAAAATCAACATGAGGCGCCATCATACTATAAGCCAGAGAGATATGGAACATACTGATTGCTTTCATCTATCTTGTAATTTGTATGTAAGATCTAGCTGGTATTGACACTTGACATGATTTTAATTAGAATATGCTTGTAAGATGAATTTTTTATGTTGTAGTTGTACCTTTTCAGTTGGATACAATGTTTTTGCAGCCCAAACATTTATCTCTAGTCCCTACAAACATGGTAGAGAATTTGTTAGCCATTGGCTTATGTTAAAACTGCTTCAAGGTTACATACTGTCATTTTCCAAATATGATATAATACATGATCGTTTGCATATATAGTGGTCAAGATTCAACTTACAAGTTATACCTCGCCATCAATGGTTTTCTATGACTTCACAATCTTTGGTTTGCCTGAAAGACCATTAATTAGAAATCCATGGATGGATATATTTGATGGAAATCCAAAATCCAATTGCTTAGCAACATGCGTACCTTTAAAGCTTTTCTCTAAGATACCACTTTCTTGAAGAATTGACTTAAGTGTGGTCTGCAATACAGAACTCCCTCAAAAGGGTTGTAGTTGTTTAAATGCAAAACATTAATCATTCTAGCATTAATAATTAGTTAGATCCAAATCTAATCAGAGCATAAATGCATATATTATCTTTGTTTGATTTAAAGATTTGAAACCTTGAGGTTGCCATTGCAACGGTAGCATTTAAAGCAAGCTTTATGGAAGATGTGATTATTAGTAGTGAGCTTGTTCACCAGGTTCACCTAGATAGTTAGGATGCACAATCATTTCCTCTAAGCTACATATTTATCATAATCTCCACAAAAAAACAACACATAACACTAACAACACACAAAAAAACATACAGAGCATGCATAATATAAGAAAAAACAGAGGATGCACACACTTCAGGTTAGAATGACTAATACGTTTAGAATAAAAGATTGAAATAACTTGTAGTAAATCAGTGACATTTAGATACATACTTCAGGTTAATGTGAGATGGATAGATGGGGGTAATTGTGAATAATTTAAAGTATTTACCTTGATTGGTATTGTGTAATGTGTATCAAGTCCAAATTCCTTTCACGTAATCACATTAAACACATATCAGAGATTAATTTTGATCCAAAACTGATGTATGATTAGCTAACGGTTCAAATTACCATAATATGCATGTGCTTTCCTGCGTTAATTATCATTTTTTCCAAAGAAAAGGAATAAAATGCAGAAAAAGATATTAAAAAAATTAAGGTTTGGTAACATACACATAGATCTTGAATGCACATATAAGGATCCAAAAGAATTAACCATAACAGGAGTGTTTAGTATTCGTGGTCATGGAACAAGGGAGCTTTGGTGAACGGTACCCTAATATCAAACCAAGAGAATGGGGAAGATATTAGCAGTGAATAGCGAGGATTGTGATTTTTAATCCAAAACATAAAATCGAGACCCTGTAATAACAAAAAATAAATAAAAATATTGATTATGTGAAAAGAGATATCAGGGATTGAAAATCGAACAATAAATCGAAAAGAATGGGTGGATAAGAGAGATATAGATGAAAAGAGGAGAACCGTGACTGGTGATGCGGTCGTTTGATCAGATTTAAGGTCCGACTGGTGCACTAATGTACTAAAATTGAGGAATAGTGGTTCAGTCTTGACAAATCCAGGGGGTCGATCATCTAGTTGAGAGGGGTGAACATTTGGGAGGCCGGTGACATACTTTTGGGTTGTAGCGACGACGTCATGAGGGTGGTGGTAATGTAGGCCTACTGAAGATTCTAGAGTGCATGTAGAGAGGCGGAAGAGATTTGGGAGAAACTATGGTATGTAGATGATATTATGGTTTTACGCGTTTAGACAGGGAGAATGTACATTTTCATTATGCTTAAGAGATTTGTACATAGTGTTATAATAGGTGTACCTCTTAATTTTCAAGAAATGGGCAATATATACAAAGATAGTACTTTTTAATCAAGTGTCATGTATGATAGCGATCCATGAGATGATCTTGATGTGGGCCAGTTCGGTACCAGTTCTCTGTCAAGTACCTATGAAACTTGGATACAACCCATTGCCTACCTTCATCCAGTGAAAGTCAACCAATCCAGTTCGTATTAGTCTTATTGTTGGGTTTTGACCACTATAACAATCCTATGGTGCACATGCAAACCTAGATTCTTTGGATCTAAGTTTTCTCTAATTATACATGCAATTTCAATTTTCTAAACCATACATCCTAACTAGCATACAATTGAGGATATATAACATAAAAACAAAGTTAGATGAATACCTCTCAATGTAGCTTGTAGTTTTTGGCCTTTGAAAGCTTTAGCACCTCAAGTGTGATGCCTCTAATGTGTCACAAACACCAAATGCAAGGGGAGTCTTATGAGAAGTGGCTAGGTAACTCAAAATTGGTTATGACTCATCTTAGAATGCATGGGGGCCGATTTTGGTGATTATGGGGTTGCTTTTATAGCGTGGCAAAGCCTAGGGTTTCATCCATGCAAACCCTAATTCACATGACCCTTCATATTTCTTAGGTTACATGGGTTAAACTTTTATGGACTATCATATAGGTTTAGCCCACCCTAATCAACTTTGGATCATAAGCCCAACTATAAGTATTACTGATTTACTTAATTAGTCCCCGTATATTTAATCGGTCTCTTTTGATCACTAAATTAATTCTTGATCAATACTAATTAAATAATATGATTTCTCAATTAATATATTATAGTTATAATATATTAATAAATCACAAATAACCTCTTCTCAGAAAGTCCATCCTTTCAAATTGCTCTGGTGAAGGCAACCCAAAAGGACCATGCTACTATCGGGTCAAGTACATACCAATTATAGTTATGAGATTAGACACCTAATCCGACACTTATTTCATAGTTGCTCCCACAATTATAATCGACTATGAACCTTTAGAATAATAAGATTATTCATGAATTAAACATGTTAGTATAGAACACAACAAGTATTGATGTTATGATCATATCCCAATATATGTTATTACAATGTTCCAATATCTAAATACTAAATCCAAATCAAAATCCCATTTCTAGAATAATAAAGTCTTACAGATGAAGTGTTACCATTCATACTTCAGAGAAAGGACTTTATTAATGGGTTCGACAAAACTTAATTTGTATGAATTTTGTGAATATTTTCATATCCATATTTGACTTTACTCTAGGTATAGTTTAATATCTTGGAGTATATGATTGGTGTTCTTTCGTGACATAGATTCTCTCAGCTTGATTAAATATACTCTCGAAGTCACAAAGATTTCTATGTGGTCCTTGAATGGCAGAAATCAACATAGTTTTTCAATGAACTCATTCATCCAGTTATATTAGATTTCAAGTTCTAAAGTAGAGTATTCTTATTTTGTACTAGATTGTGTCATTTTGTTTTGCTTGGAACTCATTCCAACTAAACTTACTCTTCATCCCACAATGAAGTCATAATCCAATTATAATTCATAATTATATACATTTGTTTAGAATAAGAATCTTATGTAGCTCTTTACATGAAGATTTTGTTCTAAATCATATGTAACATTCTCTTAGTTCTTCCAAAGTACGCTTAGAATATTTATATAGTAATCCGGTGACTTAACCATGTATTCATTGGTATATTATGATATGCTCATAACATGATCATACACCAAGTCTTATGCATAATATGGCATAAATGATGGATTCATTTTTCAAACAAATCGAATATAAATCATTTCAACTAGTTCAAACCTATAAGCTAGGTCCTTTTGAGGCTGGCTCAAACTTAGTGCCATGTGACAGTGTAAAGGTTCCTTCAAAGGAATCTTCTATCTTGATCTCTTTCAATGTATTGTCAATATTTACAAAAAGGATACAAAACTTTTAACATTCGTTTTATCTATCTCTATAGATTTTACATTCAATGAATGTATCTTGTTCTTCCTAAGTCTTTCATTTTAGAAACACATTCCAAGTTAAGGTGAAAAAGACTGGCATGTTTAGAGTGTAATTTCTTATGATTAAGTATGTCACATTCATACAAGATTAGGAATGTCACTATGCTCCCACTAGTTCTTAGTAAAAACAAATGTTATATTTATTTTAATATAAAAGCACACCTTGTGGTTTCATATTAAAATGATGATTACAACATTGAGATGTTTGCTTTATATCCACATGTGGATCTCAAGCTTTATACATTTTGTTAGGATAGCATGCATTAAGAAAACCTCCAGGTTAATCTATATAGATATCTTATAGTATATGTCTATTGAGAAAAACGGTCTTTCTTGGAATCTATTTGCTATATTTCATATTAAGAATATGAATTTATAGTAAACAATATCCTTGTTGATCTAATGATATCTACTTGTGAAAAAGGTTTGATCATAGTCAATGTCATGAGTATGATATGAACCATAGTCAATGAGATGAGTATGAGAAAATCCTTTTATAAAAAGTCTTGCTTAAAATGTGTATGATCATCCATGTAATGTATTATTTCTAGAAGAATTACTTACTACTTCTAGCCTTGCTATAGAGAGGAAGTTCAATCAAGACTACACTTGATTATCATACATGGATTACATATCATGTTCATGACTCTAAATCATTAATCAGATTCAAGATCTGACATAACTTCTTGGTATTTGATAGATTTGCTAGAAAGCATCAGTAAAAGCTCATCAATGAGAGATTCCACACTTCTCAAGTCATAGATGATTTCTACCAATAGTGTGGACAATCTGTGTTTGTGAATAACTATTATTCAAGTTTAGCAATCCTTGTTAGAACTAGTGCCAACTATTACTACATCAGACTATGGTTCTTGACCTGCTTCAAGTTCCATATACCTCCTACTTGATTTGTCATTAGAAGATTTCTTTCTGCTAACTCAACTATCAGAGGAATAAAAGAACTTATTCTTGGTGGGTTTGCAAATAATAATCTAAGCCACAATTAGATCATTATAAAAATATATATCTAGTAGATTTTGGGTTTAAAATATTTAGTCCAACATAGGCTTTAAATCCATAAAACATTTAATAAGATAGGGACGGAGCCTTTCCATACAAAATATTATGAAGAAAATGTTATATCTACTAATTACTTAGTGTTTGTACTCAAGGTATAATTTATAGTGTTCTAGGTGTTATCCTAAGAAAATAAAAGGACGACTTTTCTACTAATTAGAAAGCAAATCATACCAAATAAGATATAATTCATCCTTTATTATCATGAAGGCCTAAGATAGTTCCTGCTAGTTTGTATCTCAACTTTATATTTGAAAACTTAAACCAAAATCTCACAATTATGCATTACCATGTAAAATATAATTGAAACTACTATAGTTGTTGATAAATTTGATTTGGTATCTTGTGCTAAATCTTGGACATTCATTAGAAAGGAAGTCATACATTAACAATATATAGTTCCTTAATAATTTATTTTCTCTACTACTTATTGAAAATATCATTAAGAATTTTCTGTAAATAAGATTCACATATGTCAAATAAACTACATTATTTTCCTTCAAATATCTCTTTTTGAAGTTGAAATCTGTGAATGTCATTTATATAATAAAGATAACAATGTCAAAGACGAGTTTGATTTAAAACAAGTTTAAGTCAAAAGTTATGTTTTTTGCGTATAGAACTTGTTATGTATAAAATATTGATATGTACATTATAATTCCTTTTAAGAGATCTAGCCTCATAAATTTTTTTAATCATTTCTGAATATGAAGGTGATCGTTAGGAAAAATGATTTAAGTAAATAGTCAATCATTTATAAATTAAATTGAGGCATATATTTAGGTAAGCTAAATTAAAACATACATTGTTCCAAAAGAAACATTGTTTTATATTACAAGTACATTATACTCCAAGCATAATAAACTAGAATCTAAGAGTGTAGTTCCAACTTGATTATGCTCAGCTGGTTACTCTTCTGTAAATATCTTCAAACCATTTACAAATATTAGATTAACATTTAAGTACCAAGTACTTGAGTGTTATATAAAAAGTATGAGTTTTCTCTAATAGATACCTGAAGTACTAGTCTCTTCCAGACTTTCTTTCCAGATAAGAGGAGCAGATCCTCTTCAAGTATCTAGTTTCTCCATAAAAGAAACAAGATCTATCTATATGGGCCTTATTGGATTTCTTGGGCTTAAAGGTGTCCAGTCTAGAAAACATGGGCCTCCTAGATCACACAAGGTGACTCTTTTGGGCCTTAAACTATTCCTAGTTTGATGTTAGAAACATCTTTAGCATCACAATGCATCATTTAATAGGTATCATGTTCATGCTTATTGCTCAAAGCAAATAGTTTAGGACTAGGACCTTTAAGTGTATACAATTTCATATCTCTCATGAGATTATCTCTTAAGACATGAACCCGTTCATTGAAGTTGTATCTACTTAATGTTATTATTTTATTAAATCATTAAAGAAAATGACAATTTCATGGTAATGAGAATGGATTATTTAACTACAAAATTTTAACAAAATTGATTTAGTATTTTCAATATTTAAACTCTGTAATAATTAATACCCTTTTAGTTTCCAAAATCATTAATTATCAAAGTCTAGGATCCAAGTTGCAACACAAATAAATGGTTAGGTATCCTTCATCCTATCCACTTGAATTCAATCCGGTAGATATCGATTACCAGTTATGTCTTACTACATAATTCCAAGATTTATGGGATCGCTAATAACAAATTTAATTAGACATGTTTGCTCTCATCTATGCCTCGAAACTCTCTTTCTTAGGTATCATTTCTCATAAAAGATTTCTGATCAAATCGCCCAATTTGAAAAACATGTGTAATCAGCCTATAAATTGGTTATAGAAATCACAAAGACACCCCGACTATCAAAAGATAACACTAAACGGTTATGTATCATTTATCTAACTAGTGCATACAAGAGATATGTGAGTGTTCTTAAAAAATGATTGCATACATTTGAGGTTTGTAAAAAGGTCTTTTATATGTTTTATAATTCTAGTTTTAAAAACATATGATATCATGGTTATTACATGTATATAATAAACCACGGTACCAATTTTCAAAATAAAAATCACTTTTAAAGGTTCTATATAAAAGCTAGTTTTTTTTAATAATTTAATGCGATTCAATTTTAATAACCGGTATTAATTTTTAGTGCACTTGAACCTTTTATAATTTTTTAATAAAACTTCATTTTATTACTTATATATTTGGAGTTTTTTATAAGTTATAAAAATCACCATTTTAAAACTTATATTTGAGTATTTCAAAATTTGACGTTATTAACGTTTTTATAAAACCGGATTTTATTTTAAACCAATAACTTGGTATATCTTATGTTCACATTATAAATTTTGAAAACCAAACTCCATATGATGTTTATTTTGTCCAAAATTATCTTAGCATGTGAAAAATTAATTTATCAACCACACATAATAATTTCATAAAATAAACAACACATGCATAAAATTATATGTGCACAAACATAACCAATTAATGACATTTTTTGTGAGTCAACACAAAAATATCAAGTCCATTCCAATAGGGACATTTTAAGGGACCAAAAAACATTCTTGTAATGTTGTTGTAGAAGCTCCCACTTGAGGAAACACTCATTGTTTGCAAAAGATTGGAAAAGCTTCTTGAAAGCAATATTTCAGCAACTGTCGCTAAAAGTCCAACAACCCTTAAGAAACAACATTAGTGACAGTTCTCAGAAACTGACACTAACTTTCAACGTGTTTCTTAATCATGAAAATTTCTCTTTGGTCTTCAAAAATGACTCCAAACTTCATTTCTTGTTACATTTTTGTAGAAATAAATTAATTTTAAAAACTACTCTTACTTTCAAAAAATAAACCAAGAAAACTAATCTATTAAATTTATTACATACCATATGAATAAATAAATAATTACAACCATTTTTATAAACAACCAACACAACACAACAAACACAATGGTCAATGGCTAGTTTATGCACATCATAGATATCAACATAAACATTAAACAACCTTTATTTTTCTAAAAAAAATGACAAAATATGAATGAAAACTTTTGTCACATAAAATAACAACCATAAAGTTGTCAAAGAAAATATGTATGAACTTGTTTTTATACAAAACCAAGTTATCAATATTCTCCAAAAACCAAGATTTTCAAAAATCAAAAAATCTAACCAAACTTACATGGTGGCTCTAATCCCAATTGTTGGGTTTTTATTCTAAATCTAGTTTCAAAAACATAAGATTGAGCAATGGAAGACTTTAAAATTAGAATAAACATAAATGAAGCTTATACCCACCAAGGATCTTCTTGCAAAGTTTGGAAAGAAACAAACAACAAATAGGAAGAACTATTTAACAACCTTTGTAGACTTTGAATCCTCAAGGGGAGGCTTGGAAGTTGACGGAGAATGTTGAACCTTTGAGACACTAACAAGAAGCCAACTTGATGTAGACACTAGTCTAAAACTCTTACCTCTTAAGCTTGAAGTTCATAACTAAAGTATAAACTTCAAGAGAGTACAAAAGCAAGTAATATGTTTATAAGATGATCAAAAGTGAGAAAGAAACCCATGCATCGTGCATGTTATGGTTTTGAGGGGAGAAGAGAAGCACCACCAAAGTAAAAGTCTTTCTCACATATATATAGCATGTACCATACTCATGCTTCTTATTACTTTTTATTAAATAAATCAAAAACCCATGCTTCTTAAGATAAGTCATACTCTTATTTAAATATTCAAAAAGTCATACTCTTATTTAAATAATCAAAGAGTCATTCTCTTATTTAAATATTCAAAAAGTCATACTCTTATTTAAATAATCAAAGAGTCATTCTCTCATTGAAATAATAAAAAAAATATACACTTCCTTTTTGACTCTTATATTATAAAATAATAAAAGGAAGAAGACAAAACTTTATATTTTATAAACCAAGTTTATAAAATATAACTTTAACTTTTTGGTAAAAGATAAAAGAATTTATCTAGTCGAATATGTTGTGCATGACTTATTAATTCATACCATATGAATTATATATAATGTTACTTGCTAATAAAAATTATTATTTCCTAGAAATAAATAATCTTCAATTTAATTATAAGAGTTTATTGATGATTTATTAAAACCAATTTCCAATAAATAATCAATTGTATCAGGTTGTTGTTAGTGTGACCCATTAATATCATATATATATATATATATATATATATATATATATATATATATATATATATATATATATATATGTAGGCTCAAATGTGGATTGATATCTATTGTGACGTGTGCACAGTGCTATTCTGTGAGAATGAAAAAGAAAATATGTTGTTTGGTAATGTGAATAACTTTAATCTTACATAACTATTGTCATTATCACAGATTCTCCCTAATTAAATCGTCTATAAGGTTATTATAGATTTTTTTATTATTCTCATTTTGTCAGAATGTTGTCAGAATGTTTATTGAGTCGTATTCTGTAAAAATGAAAATGAGTAAAAAACGATGCGTGAGAATAAAAATGAATAAGAATTAGTGAGAATGCATGAAAATGACGATAATTGTTAGAGGTTGAATGTATTCACATTAGCAAACAACCTATTCTCTTAATAATTCTCATAGAATACACATGTCTGCATTATAGTTGTTCATCCACATTATAACCTCTCTCTCTCTCTCTCTCTCTCTCTCTCTCTCTCTATATATATATATATATATATATATATATATATATATATATATATATATATATATATATATATATATATATATATATGCTACTTGTTGCTATATTAATATGGATAGTAGAAGATTAATTAGAAAATATTAGTCTCTAATCCAACTACTTATCACCGTGCACCTTCCATTATGCCAATCCCCTTTTGCGTATGAGGATTTAGATGTCATTTTCCATCACGTTATTTTCAAATAGTTTCAAGTACCCCATTTTATAAAAGAGACGTTTGAAAATATTATAATATGCTCTAAGAGAGTGGCTTAAATCTTGATTGAGCATGAGGATCAATCATAAGACAAAAGTTACTTCCAAAAGCAGCAAGTGCCAATGCGTTTGTATATCTTCATGTTTCATGCTAAGATTGCCATACAATAAGTATGAATGTCAGCAAGTGGGGTGAACGTGTGATTAGTATTTTAAAACACATAATGAAGGGAATCTTTGATCTTATGAATTAAAACTGCATGTTTTGATTGGGATTTTGATATTCTTGGAGGGCCACTAGGGTTTGTTAACTTTATAAATATGCAATATTGACTGGGCAGTCCTTTACTATTAGGTCGATGTTTTAAAGGGAAATTCTGTATGGCACCAAAAACATTTATAACCACAACATATGATTTGACTGCATTTTATATCATTTTCTCACTTCTAAATTCTAATCAATGTTTTAAGAAATAATGTTAAGAGTTAATTTCTTTTTTTATAGCTTTATTTGACATATATCTTATTTATTTAGAATTTTTTAATATATATATATATATATATATATATATATATATATATATATATATATATATATATATATATATATATATATATATATATATATATATATATAACATTTGATATTAATATAAATATATTTGTGTGATCGCTTTACTTTTATATATTAATATCAAACTAGACCAGTATACATGCTTTGCACGAATTCAAATTATATAATTAAAAGTTTAAAACTATATCTTGTTAAAAATTATTATTTCATCAAATATATGTTGAAATAATGTTTTTCTTTAATATTATATTCATATGTAAAATTTTAACTATTTAATTTTAACCATATAATAATTAAATATTAAAATCAAATCATTTAATTACATTTACTCATGGATTAATCGTAAGTAAAATTAAATATAATAATTAATTTCGTATTAGTTTTAATTCTTGTTATAGTGGTTTATAAATTATTTATTTGACTATTTTTTAAATTCTGATCGGTTATTTAAAATACTTAGGTAATGTAATTTAATATATAACTTTATATAATTGAAACTTATTATTAATTAATTTTGAAAATCATTTATTATTATCAAACGTTTATACAAGAGTAAAATTTAGGTATAAATTTTTTTTGGTATTTATCTCACATCAACTAACCAAGTTATATATTATTAAAAATTTGATAAATGATGGAATTTTATTAGTTTGAGAGGTTATGAGAATTTCAATGTAATATGTTGTATATATAGATTTGATAATATGTTACTTAATAACCAATTTGGTTTTTTTTTGGTTTTTTTTTTTTTTTTTTTTTTTGTTTTTTTTTTGGTTTTTTTTGGTTTTTTTTTTTTTTTTTTTTTTTTTTTTGTTTTTTAAATGTTTATGCTTTAAAGTGTAGAAAGAATAATGTTGGATGTTATTGTTCGTTTAAGTAGATTGGATTTAATTTACAAAAGTCTAATTTATATGGTATTGGTGTTACTGATGCACAAATGGAGGTTATGGTTGTGGGTACTGGGTGTATGGCTGCCTTGATCCGTTTTCATTACCTTGGTTTATCCGTTGGTGAGAAAATGATCAGAATTAATAAATAGGACATGGTGGTTTCAAAATTCAAGAAAAGACTTTCAAATTGGAAAGTTAATCTTCTTTCGGTGGGTGGTAGGTTAACTCTGATTTAATCTGTGCTTAATAGCTTGGGTATTTTCTGTATGTCCTTATTTAAAATGCCTGAGTCGGTGTTGGATGCTTTAGAGAATTTGAGGTGTCGTTTCTTTTGGGGAGGGAATGAATCAGAAAGAAAAATATCACAGGTTAAATGGTGACTAGTGTTAAACGATAAAGATAAAGTAGGGTTGGATATTGGTAGTTTAAAAGCTTTTAACATTGTTTTTCTCATAAGGTGAAGGTGACGTTTTTTTTAATGAACCTGATGATATTTGGGTGAAAGTGATCCAAAATATTCATGGAGTCCATGGTGGGATGGGTTCAAACTCTATTAACCCGAAAGGTGGTAGAGTGTGGGCTTCTATGGTTCGTTTATCTAATAAAGTGAATGATATGAAAGTTATTCCTTTTTCTTTCATTCGAAAACGTGTTGGTAATGGGGGTACCACAAAGTTTTGGAATGATGTTTGGTTAGGGGAAGATACGTTGGCAATGAGGTTTCCTAAATTTTATGCCTTGGATTTGAATAAGGATTGTTGTGTTACAGTTAAGTGGTGGGTGGGAGGTGGAATTTTCTTGGCATCGTCCTTTTCATGAAGGAGGAGGTACGACTTCTCAATTGGCGAATCTTATGGAATTATTAAATCAAGTGAATTTTAGGTATAGTCAAGATAAATGGGAGTAGATTATTAGCATTGATGGGAGTTTTGAAGTTAGCAACACCAGAAAACATATTGACTGTATTATTTTGCAGGAAGGCATTATCCATATTAGATGGTGTAGATTAGTTTCTATAAAGCTTAATGTGCTTCTTTGGTGAGTCCTTTGTGATAGGATTCTGACTAGAGAAAATTTGGTGAAAATTGACATTGATATTCATTCTATGTTATGCCCTATGTGCTCTCTTCAAAGTGAAGATTATAATCAAGTGTTTATGAAGTATGAAATAACTAATAAGATTTGGGGTAAAGTTTTTAAGTGGCTGGATCTTCCATTTTCGTTGTTTAATAATGTATTGGAGTTGCTTGTTTGGATTGATCTATCGAGAATAAAGAAGAAAAAGAAGAAAATGGTAGAGGTTATTTGTATCATGATTATTTGGGATGTTATGGCAATATCGGAACAGTGTCACGTTTCAAACGTTCAAGATGCAGAAGAGTCATATTTTTTAAAGTATCATTATACATTCTTTTAATTTGTTCTTTAATATGAGTAGTAGATGTAAAATTTCTTGGTTTCCACGGATGAAAAATCCTCTTATGTAAAACTCTTTGTTATTGATTTTTCTCACTAGCTTCTTGTTAGTGTTGTATTTTTATAAAATTTAGTTGTTAAAAAAATTAAATTGGAAATAATCTAACATACCTTATATTTTATCATATACGTTTTAGTCTTAAATTTACAAATAATATATGTCATCAACTGCTTGAAATTAATGTGTAACACCTCAAATTTCAAACAAAAAATTTCATCTTTAAATTACCCAAAATATTGTTCATAAACCATGTCATCGGAAAAAAACAAGTATCAAATACAAATTATCATCACAAAATATCAGAGTGCTGCAAAATGCCCAGTAACATATCTCTTAGCGAGTGGTTACAATCAAACATTCGCCTTCCTGAGATCCTCAGAAGTACTTGAAACACATATAATCAACAAATGTAAGCACGAATCTTAGTCCGTTCCCCAAAATACCACATACAACACAGCATAAATAAACAACTATGGGTTATCAGTAACCTTGGGGACTATCAACAGTCCCAGTGGGCAAACAGCATGCCCTGTGGATTACCAACAACCCTGGAGACTATTCGAAGTCTCAGTCACACATAAACAATATAACAAAATAATAACAACTAAACCCAGTTGGTCATCACAGACACAACTATGGGCAAACCCCTAATTTTAGGGTTTAGAAGTTGAACTAGTATGCCCCGTATACCATATGTACGCCCAGCGTACTAGCATGCATCCCGCGCTCCATGGCTTGATCATATACACTATGCGTACCTCACATACGCCCAACGTATGGGCTAAAATGCAAGGCTTTTGTCATAAAGGGCTAAATATGCAAAACTTTAATTAAACTAAGAACTAAAATGGAAAAACCTGAAAACCAAATGTTTCAATTCTCCCCTACTAGAATCAGACTTCGCCCTCGAAGTCAGCCTCGGGAAACAGACCAGGGTATTACTCGCGCATCTCAGACTCGGGATCCCAAGCCCATTCTGAGCCTTTCGGTATTGCCACTGAACTTTGACCAAGTCCTCTACCTTGTTCCTCAAGGTCTTCACTCTCTTATCCAGAATTGCTACTGGCTTATCGATGTAAGTCAGCTAATCATTGAGCTGAATGTTTGTAACAACGTAAAATCCCAATTAAATTTTTAATTTTTAAAACCACCAAATGTATATCATATCATAATTTAAAATCCGAAACAACAGTGTTTTCAAAACAAATTCCCAAGATCTCTCAAATGTGAACTCCATCGGTGTGAGTGTGTACGAGTCAAGCCGCCGCCTTCCCACGGTCCTCGCTGGTACCTGAGACATCAAACGCAACAACTGTAAGCATAATGCTTAGTGAGTTCCCCAAAATACCACATACCACAAATACGCCACTCGGGGCTAAAACCGACCCTCTGGTCAAGATGTCTCAGCGGGACCCTCCAGTCCCGCAGCTTGTCGGACCCTCTGGTCAAGTCATAGCTCATTGGGCCCTCTGGCCCGTTCTGAATCGTTGTACCCTCCGGTCCGGTCCATATAGTCATATAGCATACAAATAACACATAGCATACAATCTCATAAATAGCACATAAGACCCTCTGGCCAAACCAGAATACCACTCAAGGTAACGTATAGTGAGAAGACTCACCTTACGTGTCTTGGTAACTCGTAAATCTCTTAACCACTAGTGCTCGATCTCCCGAGCTATCGTCCTCCTACAACACAAGCGTATTTCTACTTAATACTACTTGACTCTGGCTGACTAATACCACGAAGTCAAACCAGTCAACACTGGTCAACGGTCAACCCGACTCGCCGAGTCTGGCGTGGACTCGCCGAGTTCCTACGGGAACCCGATCCTTCTGAATCTCTTCCGACTCACCGAGTCACTCACCCGACTCGGTTACTCAACCCCTGGTTCGTAATTGTTGAACAACCCGCACCAACTCGCCGAGTCTGGGGAATGGACTCGGCGAGTGCATTCCATGCACAACCCCAAACGACCTTCTAAGGTCAGATCCGCTTCACTAACTCATAGATCCAGTCTCCATAAGCTTATTGACCACGTAAAGTCCAAGTCTTGATGCTCATCAAGCATTGAATAGCTCATGAATGGTGTTTTAGCCTCAAATACATTGATCCCAAGCCAAAACCTCCATGGATGCATATAAAGCTTTGGTAATGAGGTGCTCTGGACCTTTATGGGTCCAGATCCAGGACCTTAACTCGCTAAGGGACCATGAGGACACTAGATCTAGCCACAAATGGGTTCAAAAGCCCTAAATCTACATGAACATCACAATAACAGAGAATGATTCGGGATTGTACCTCAGATGTGATGTTATAGACCTCAAATCTTCAAGAATCCACCCCTCTCTTGCTTCCTCTTGGCTAGATCTCCTCTTTCCTTGCTAGACAACAACTCCAAGATCAATAATGGCTCCTTCCCTCACTTGAATCACTCAATTTCTCTAGGGTTTCACTCTGGGGACTGATGAGTGCAAATGACGGCCATAAGGCCCTTCAAATATGCCTCAAACCCGAGAAATTAGGGTTTCATTAAACAGCGTGGACTCGCCGAGTCCGGACGCGAACGCGCGTCCAAATCCGCGATCATACTCGGCGAGTCTAGGCTCCAACTCGCCGAGTCTCCTCACAAATTACCAAAATAAATAAATGAATAATACCTGGGAATCCGGGCTGTTACAATTCTCCCTCACTAGAACTAGACTTCGCCCTCGAAGTCTCGCTCTGCAAATAACTCCGGATGCTGCTCATGCATCTCACGCTCCGGTTCCCAAGTCATCTCGGACCCCTTCCGATGTTGCCACTGAACCAAAACCAAGGGCACCTCCTTGTTCCGCAGAACCTTGATCTTTCGATCCACAATCGCAACTGGTCTCTCCGCGTAGTTCAGGCTTGCATCCACCTGAATGTCCTCTAACGGCACTACCGCCGACTCGTCGGCTATACACTTCCTCAACTGAGACACATGGAAGGTATTATGAATCTGCTCCAATTCCGCAGGTAGCTCCAAGCGATATGCTACCCTGCCCACCCTCGCGATCACCTGAAACAGTCCAATATACCGGGGTCCTAGCTTGCCCCTCTTCCAGAATCGGTTCACTCCTTTCCAAGGAGATACCTTCAGGAGAACATAATCACCGACCTGGAACTCGAGCTCGGTTCGACGTCTATCTGCATAACTCTTCTGGTGACTCTGAGCGGTCAACAACCTCTGCCTGACCTGCTGGATCTGCTCTGTCGTCTGAAGCACTATCTCCGTACTACCCATCACGCGTTGCCCTACCTCACCCCAGCAAATAGGGGTACAACATGTCCTCCCATACAACAGCTCAAAGGGTGGCATACCGATGCTCGAATGATGGCTGTTGTTGTAGGAAAACTCCGCCAAGGGCAAATACGCGTCCCAGCTCCTGCCAAAGTCCAACACACATGCTCGAAGCATGTCCTCGAGTGTCTGAATCGTCCGCTCACTCTGCCCATCGGTCTGTGGGTGGTATGCGGTACTAAAATGCAACCTCGTACCCAACTCCTCGTGAAATTTCTTCCAGAATCTGGAAGTGAAACGCACATCTCGGTCTGACACAATCGAGATGGGTATGCCATGCCGCGATACCACCTCCCTCACGTACAGCTCTGCCAACCTCTCCGCAGAAGAACTCTCACTAATAGCGAGAAAGTAGGCGCTCTTCGTCAATCGGTCCACTATCACCCAAATCGCATCGACACCCCTTGCCGTTCTCGGCAATTTGGTGATGAAATCCATGGATATCTGCTCCCACTTTCACTCCGGAATCTCAAGTGGTTGCAACTTACCATGCGGTTTCTGGTGCTCGGCCTTAACCCTACGACAGGTTAGGCATCTCTCAACGAACCACGCCACATCTCTCTTCATGCAGGGCCACCAATACTCCCTCTTCAGATCCAGATACATCTTTGTGGCCCATGGATAGATCGAAAACTTCAATCTGTGCGCCTCCTCCATCAAAATGGTACGCGTCCCGCCCACAAACGGTACCCAAATCTGACCCTAAAACGTCATAAGCCCCCGACTATCGGTAACGAACTCCGACACCTGCCCAACAACCCGCTACCGCTTTCGGTTCTCTGGTCTCGCAGCCTCAGCCTGGGCCCCTCGGATGGTGTCCAATACTGGAGTCATCACCGTCAACCTCATACAAATGTCTCGTATCGGGGCGCTCTCCGACCTACGGCTCAGAGCGTCAGCTACGACATTAGCCTTGCCCGGGTGGTACAGGATCTCACAATCATAATCCTTCACCACATCCAACCATCTCTTATGGCGCATATTCAGGTTTGGCTAATCCATCAAGTACTTTAAGCTCTTGTGGTCAGTGTATATCGTACACTGAACCCCATACAGATAGTGACGCCAGATCTTGAGGGCAAACACTACAGCCCCCAACTCCAAATCGTGGGTGGGATATCTCGTCTCATGAGGCTTTAACTGCCTCGATTCATACGCGATCACATGCACTCTCTGCATCAACACCGCTCCCATCCCCAATATCGAAGAATCACAATACACCACGAAATCCTCCATCCTTTCCGGTAGTGCGAGTACAGGAGCTTCGCACAATCTATGACGAAGGATCTCAAACGAGGTTTGCTGCTCCGGACCCCATGAGAAAGTAACACCCCTCCGGGTCAACTTGGTAAGTGGCACGGCGTTCTTGGAGAAATCTCTGATAAATCTCCTATAGTAGCCTGCCAGCCCCAAGAAGCTCATGATCTCCGTAGGTGACCTCGGCACCTCCCAACTCATCACAACCTCAATCTTGGCTGGCTCAACCAATATCCCATTCTGGTTAACGAGATGCCCTAAAAACTGGACTTCCCGTAACCAGAAATCGCACTTGGAGAATTTGGCAAAGAGCCTCTCCGATCTCAGAATTTCGAGGAGCTCCCTCAAATGTTCTGCATGTTGCTCCCTGGTCCTCGAATACACTAGGATGTCATCAATGAAAACAAGCACCGAACGATCCAACATTGGCCTACACACCTTGTTCATGAGATCCATGAACGCCGCTGGTGCATTTGTGAGCCCGAATGACATCACCACGAACTCGTAATGCCCGTAATGAGTCCTAAACGCCGTCTTCTGGATATCCTCATCCCGAACTCTCATCTGGTGATATCCCGATCTCAAGTCAATCTTGGAGAACCAAGATGCCCCTTGCAACTGATCGAATAGATCGTCGATCCTCGGTAACGGATAACGGTTCTTGACCGTCAACTTGTTCAACTCCCGGTAATCAATGCACATCCGGTGTGAACCATCCTTTTTCTTGACAAAAAGGATCGACGCTCCCCAGGGAGAGCTATTGGGACGGATGAACCCTTTCCCCAATAGCTCTTGCAGCTGTGAGGATAACTCCTGCATCTCTGGCGGTGCTAGCCGATACGGCGCCTTGGCGATAGGCGCAGCCCCGGGAACCAAATCGATACGAAACTCCACCTGCCTCTAGGGAGGCACACCCGGCAACTCCTCGGGAAACACGTCCGGGAACTCACGCACTATCGGCACCTCATCCACTGAACTTGGCCTCCCAGCGGCCTCTCGCACATTTGTCACATAGGCTATGAACCCCTTGCAGCCCTGCTGCAAACTCCGCCTCGCTCTAGCGGCCGAACAGAAAACCGAACCACCACGAGTCCCCTCGCCGTAAACCGTCAGCGCTCCCCCACTAGGATCTCGGATCGTCACCAATTGAAGCTCGCAATCTATGACAGCCCTAAAATGGCTCAACCAATCCATTCCTACTATGACACAAACATCCCCCATAGCGATCGGAATCAAATCAATCGGGAACTCCACCCCGAAGATCTCCAGCATGCATCCACGTATCACCTCGGTAGCACATACCTCACGCTCATCTGCTATGGAAACCCGCAGAGGTCGACTCAACGCCTCCCTCGGAATACTAATGTTCTGACTAAAAGCCAAAGATATGAAAGACCGACTCGCACCCGAGTCGAATAAAACCAATGCAGGTACAGAACTCACAAGAAAAGTACCTACGCATAACATATAGCAATTACAATAGCAAAAAATCAACATAAAAAAAGTTAAAGATTACATACCCGCCACGACGTTAGGTGCTGCGCGGACCTCCTCCGCCGTCAACTGGAAGGCTCTCCCCCTAGCCTTCGGTGCTTCGGCCTTCACTGGCCGGGTCTCAGCAGCTCGAACCGCAGGTGCAGATCCCTGCGCTGACCTCTGAAGCTGGGGGCACGCGGCCTTCCGATGGCCGGTCTGGTTGCAATGGAAGCAAACCGAGAACCCCTTCGGACAGTCCCTCGCAAAATGTCCTTCCTTCCCGCATTTGTAGCATACCCCAGTCTTGCACGTCCCATCATGGCTCTTTTCGCACTTCCCACAAGTGCGGCCCCTCGAACTGCCCATCCTCGAATCAACGGGCTTTGCCCGCTTGGCAGCCGGCTGCGACTGCGCCAGTCGTCGATCACCCCTCTGCAACTCAGTCTCATCCCTCGCCTGTGTCTCAAGCTCGATCTCCCTCTTCCTGGCATTTGCCTGGAGCTCGGCAAATGTCTGGTAAGTCGAGTTCGCCACGAACTCACGGATGTCCCTCCTCAAAATACTCAGATAACGGCTCATGCGAGCCTGCTCAGTGGACACCAACTCCGGGCAAAACAGCGCCCGCTCATGAAACATCCTCGTAATCACTGTCACCGACTCTGTCCCCTGCTTGAGGGTCAGAAACTCCTGAGCTAAATGTTCCCTTTCCAGCTGGGGAACATACTCATCACAAAACATCACAGTAAACCTCTCCCAGGTCACTGCAGTCAGCTCAGCTATAGAATAGCTCGCGGTCACGAATTTCCACCAGTCCTTCACCCCCAAGCGAAGCTGGTTGAGTGCGAATCGCACCCTCAAGTGCTCTGGACACGAGCACGTATAGAAACACCCCTCCATGTCTGAGATCCACCTCATAGCGGCGATCGGGTCCTGCGTACCATCGAACTCTGGTGGTTTCGTGTTGCTGAACTCTCGGTACAACAACAAATCACCACCCTGGGGTCTTGCAGCAGCAACAGCTGCTGTGGCTGCAGCAACAGCAGCATCAGTCAAGGAAGCATAACGCTCGTCAAACGTCTCGATCAGTGTGGTATTAATAGACCCAAACATCTCCAGAATCTCGGCTCTGATGGCAGCAGGCACCTCCTCATGGATGATCCGACGGATCTCCTCGTCGCTCACCCCACTGCTCTCGGGGTTATGGCGTGTCCCGACCATGATCAACTCTGAAACACAACATAAGAAATATCAGGGATACTCTCGAGTATTCTCACGCTCGATAACTCAAACATCCTCACTCCTGGTACCCCCAAGGATTCTTACTTGGACTGCGCACCAATCCGGTGCTTTCAATAGTACGGGCCCAATACTATTGTCCATATTGAATCAATATACAATCCAAGTCCTCCTCCTAGGATCCCAAGTCATAAATACTCTACTCTCGCTATGCATTGGCTACCCTCAGTAGACCTATCATGAGCTCCTCACTGCTACCTACTCACTCTCAAGTATCTCATAGCAGCAGTAATCTCCTAGGCTAAGGCATCACAAATCAGGCCACTCTAGTCCTTATAGGAATACCTAGCCTCTCTATCATGCATAAAATAATATCTCATAACTCATAACATATAATGTAAGGGTATTTTGCGGATTCACCGTTCGGGCGCTGGCTGACCGTACACACCATCCACTCTGCTCGTTTCCAAAACTACTTTTTCTTTTTAGAAAATTTGCAGTTTTGGTTGTAAAATTTCTCAAATCCTCGGTTTGAGTTCAAATACGCCCGAAGGTGCATCCGAATCCCTCAAACCAAGGCTCTGATACCAACTTGTAACAACGTAAAATTCCAATTAAATTTTTAATTTTTAAAACCACCAAATGTATATCATATAATAATTTCAAATCCGAAACAACAGTGTTTTCAAAACAAATTCCCAAGATCTCTCAAATGTGAACTCCATCAGTGTGAGTGTGTAAGAGTCAAGCCGCCGCCTTCCCACGGTCCTCGCTGGTACCTGAGACATCAAACACAACAACTGTAAGCATAATGCTTAGTGAGTTCCCCAAAATACCACATACCACAAATACGCCACTCGGGGCTAAAACCGACCCTCTGGTCAAGATGTCTCGGCGGGACCCTCCAGTCCCGCAGCTCGTCGGACCCTCTGGTCTAGTCATAGCTCATTGGGCCCTCTAGCCCGTTCTGAATCGTTGGACCCTCTGGTCCGGTCCATATAGTCATACAACATACAATCTCATAAATAGCACATAAGACCCTCTGGCCAAACCAGAATACCACTCAAGGTAACGTATAGTGAGAAGACTCACCTCGCGTGTCTCGGTAACTCGTAAATCTCTTAACCACTAGTGCTCGATCTCCCGAGCTATCGTCCAGCTACAACACAAGCGTATTTCTACTTAATACTACTTGACTCTGGCTGACTAATACCACGAAGTCAAACCAGTCAACACTGGTCAACGGTCAACCCGACTCGCCGAGTCTGGCGTGGACTCGCCGAGTTCCTACGGGAACCCAATCCTTCTGAATCTCTTCCGACTCACCGAGTCACTCACCCGACTCGGTTACTCAACCCTTGGTTCGTAATTGTTGAACAACCCGCACCAACTCGCCGAGTCTGGGGAATGGACTCGGCGAGTGCATTCCATGCACAACCCCAAACGACCTTCTGAGGTCAGATCCGCTTCACTAACTCATAGATCCAGTCTCGTTAAGCTTATTGACCACGTAAAGTCCAAGTCTTGATGCTCATCAAGCATTGAATAGCTCATGAATGGTGTTTTAGCCTCAAATACATTGATCCCAAGCCAAAACCTCCATGGATGCATATAAAGCTTTGGTAATGAGGTGCTCTGGACCTTTATGGGTCCAGATCCAGGACCTTAACTCGCTAAGGGACCATGAGGACACTAGATCTAGCCACAAATGGGTTCAAAAGCCCTAAATCTACATGAACATCACAATAACAGAGAATGATTCGGGATTGTACCTCAGATGTGATGTTATGGACCTCAAATCTTCAAGAATCCACCACTCTCTTGCTTCCTCTTGGCTAGATCTCCTCTTTCCTTGCTAGACAACAACTCCAAGATCAATAATGGCTCCTTCCCTCACTTGAATCACTCAATTGCTCTAGGGTTTCACTCTGGGGACTGATGAGTGCAAATGACGGCCATAAGGCCCTTTAAATATGCCTCAAACCCGAGAAATTAGGGTTTCATTAAACAGCGTGGACTCGCCGAGTCCACTCTTGGACTCGCCGAGTCCGGACGCGAACCCGCGTCCAAATTTGCGATCATACTCGGCGAGTCTAGGCTCCAACTCGCCGAGTCTCCTCACAAATTACCAAAATAAATAAATGAATAATACCTGGGAATCCGGGCTGTTACAATGTCCTCCAACGGAACCACTATTGTCTCATCGGCTATATACTTCCTTAACTGGGAAACATGGAAGGTATCATGGATCTGACTCAACTCCTCAGTAGCTCCAACCAGTAAGCCACCTTGCTCACCTGGACCAACACTCTGAAAGGGCCAATAAACCTGGGGCCCAGCTTGCCTCGCTTCCTGAAGAGAATAACACTCTTCCATGGTGACACCTTCATAAGTACCAAATCTCCGACCTAAAATTCTAACTCAGAGCGTCGACGATCCGCATAACTCTTCTGGCGACTCTGGTTCGCCAACAATCTTTGTTTGACTTGTTGGATGAGCTCGATCGTCTTGAGCACTATCTCAGTGCTCCCTATAACCCTCTGTCCAACCTCGCCCCATCAAATAGGAGTCTGACACATCCTTCCATATAGAAGCTCAAAGGGAGGCATGCTAATGTTGGCTCCTCGGGCGTTTAAATAGTTTGATCGCTCTTCCCATTGGTCTGCGGATGATAGGCAGTACTGAAATGCAGCCAGGTGCCTAACTCTTTGTGAAACCTCTTCCAGAATCTGGAAGTAAAACAAACATCCCGATCTGACACAATCAAAGTCGGCACCCCATGCCGATCTACTATCTCTTGAACATAAATCTCAACTAATTTCCCTACATAGGAGCCTTCACTTATGGCTAGGAAGTGAGAACTCTTCGTCAAACAATCCACTATCACCCAGATAGCATCAAAACCCTCATAGTCTTTGGAAATATTGTAATAAAATCCATCATGATCTACTCCCACTTTCACAGTTGAACCTCTAAGGGATGCAACTTGTCGTAAGGGCGCCAGTGCTCGGTCTTGACCTTCTGGCAGGTCAAACATCGCTCTACCAACCAGGCCACATCCCTCTTCATATATGGCCACCAGTAACTATGCTTCAAGTCGAGATACATCTTGGTAGCCCCTTGATGAATGGAAAATCTCGACTTTTGGGCCTCCTCCATCAATACCCGTCAAGCCCTACCAGCATAACCCCGCCTGTAAAGAGTCAACATCCCCCTGCTGTCGATATTAAATGCTAAAATTTGACCGATCACCCACTCACTTTCCAATTTTCTTCCTTTATGGCCTTCGACTACACTTCTTTGATCGTTTCCAAAACTAGGTTCGTCACAGTCATACTCATACACACATCCTAAATCGGGGGTACTGACTGCCCTATGGCTCAAGGCATCGTCCACTACATTGGCCTTGCCTGGATGATACAAAATCTTACAATCACAATCTTTCACTACATCCAACCACCTCCTCTACCTCATGTTCAGGTTAGGCTGATCCATAAGATATCTCAGGCTCTTATGGTCGTTGTAGAGAGTACACCGAACACCATAAAGATAGTGATGTAAAATCTTGAGAACGAAAACCACCGGCCCTAATTCCAAATCATGATTGGGATACTTCACTTCAGGAGGCTTCAGTTGCCTCGAAGAGTACACAATCACATGCCCCCTCTGTATCAACACAACACCCAACCCTGCAATGGATGCATTGCAGTAAACCACAAAATCCTCAACTCCCTTAGGGAGGGCAAGTACTGGTGCTTCACATAGTTTCTGGCAAAGGGTCTCAAATGATGGTTGTTGCTCGGGCCCCTAACTAAATACAACATCCTTCCTCATTAACTTAGTGAGAGGAACAACAATCTTGGAGAAGTATCGAATGAATCTTTGATAATATCACGCCAAACCGAGGAAGATTCGAATCTCGGATGGAGACTTCGACACTTTCTACCGCATCATCGACTTTATCTTGGCTTGGTCGACCATGATACCGCTCTGATTGTCGAGGTGTCCTAGAAACTGAATCTCATGTAACCAAAAGTCACACTTGGATCAGTTCGATACGGAACTTCACTTGCCTCTTAGAAGGCACACCAGGCAATTCCTTGTGGAAAACATCAAGGAACTCTTGCATAACAAGAACATCAGAAATAGAAACCAATATCCTTTCATCAACCCAAGTATTCACTACATATTCCAGATAATCCATATACCCATGTTGTAAAATCTGCCTCAACCTAGCTGCTGAGCATAAAGTTGATCCTGACCTAGTTCCCTCGCCGTCAATGGTCAGCACTCCCCCACTAGGATCTTGAACTGTCACCATCTGCCGCTCAGATTCAATCAGATCCCCAATCCGACTCAACTAGTACATACCCATGATCACACATACATCTTCCATCGCAATAGGGATAAGATCTATCGGATAACCAACACCAGAAATCTCTAACACACAACCTCGCTAAATGTCAGTAGCGGAGATCGGACGCTCATAAGGTATAGAGACTCTCAATGGCATGCTCATAGCCTCCCGTGCAATACTAAAACCACGACAAAAGGATGATGACACAAATGACAAACTCGAACCCGAGTGAAACAACACATGCGTAGGTACATAATTCACAACGAAAGTAACTACATGAACAATAACATAAGCAACATAAATAAAATAGTAGAATAATAAAGAACACATACCAACCACAAAGTCTGGAGCTGCTCGGGCCTCCTCTTCTATCAACTGAAATGCTCTCTCTCTCACTCTCGATCCCTTAGAGTCTTGGCATTCCCCTGTCGGCCATTAATAATATGCAGGGTCACAGGGGCCATAGTCTGAACTACCCTATATACAAGTTGAGGACACTATACCCTCAAATGACCTGTATGGTTGCAATTGAAGCTAACCCGAAATCCCTTAGGGTAATCCCTACTAAAATGCCCCTCCTTTCTGCACATGTAGAAAGCAGTCCCTGACGGATAGGGTCCCTTACGCCACTTCTCTCACTTATTGCAAGTGCGGCCCTTCTGACCTCAAGCTCTCGAGTCAGTAGGCTTCGTCCGGTTATTCGCCGGCTGCGATTGCACTGGTCTCCTATCTCATACCTAGATCTCCCCCCATCTCTATCCTGGGTCCCCAACTCAATCTCTCTCCTCCTGGCATTGGTCTGCAACTTGGCCAATGTCCGATATGAAGTGTTCACCAGAAACTCACGGATATCCCTCCTCAGAATACTCAGATACCGGCTCACACGTGCCGGCTCAGTCGACACATGCTCAGGGTAGAACAGGGCCCTTCTTATGAAACATCATGGTGATCTCAGTCACCGTCTCGGTCTTCTGCTTGAGAGATAGGAACTCCTGGGCCAACCTCTCTCTCTCACACACACACACACACACACACACTCTCTCTCTCTCTCTCTCTCAACCACTGGTACAAACTTATATCTAAACATCTCAGTAAATCTCTCCCAAGTCACCACATAACGCTTTGCAAGGGTATAATTAGCTATCACAAATTTCCATCAATCCTTCACTCCCAAGCAAAGTAGGTTCAGCGCGAAACGAACCTTCAGATTCTCCGGACAAGAGCAAGTGTAAAAACAACCCTCAACATCAGAAATCCATCTCATCGCAGCAATTGGATCCTGAGTCCCATAAAAATTGTATGGCTTCATGTTGTTGAAATCCCGATACCACAATGAATCACCCCCGTATGGTGTCGCAGCAGCAACAGCTGCGGTGGTTGTAGCAGCAACAGCCTCAGTGACGGCGGCATAACGCTCATCGAAAGTCTCAATAAGATGGGTCCCGAACATCTCTGGTATATCCCCTATGATTGTTAGGGCCACCTCGGCGGCAACAATCCTACAGATCTCATCATCACTGGCACTCGGCCTCTCGGAGTCATTGGAGCCTGAACCTCGGGTAACCATCATACTAATATACACAAGAAAACCATTAGAATTTGGCTAAAGTGCATACACAAACATCCATACACTCCTACAAGTTCCTTAGTTCCTTAAGATTTCTTCTTAAGCCACGTACGGATCTAGTGCTTTCAGTAGTACGGGCCCAATACTACCTTCCACCCCTACTCATATTTTTCTCAAGTCGTTCTCTTAAGACCCTAAGTCACAAGGACTCTATTTCTCAACATCAACTATATACTCCCCCTACTAGTTCCTCGGAACCACTACTAAGAATCCAGGCACTCATTCTAGATTGTTCCGCAGCACTGCTCTGCCTCACAATATCTCTGTTGTCCTCGCTATTTGCTTTGCACATGCCAGTCGTACACAATACGAGACTCGATAGACATTTGAATAAATGATTCTATCTGAAATCCACAACCAAACAGGGAATAGGAAGAAAGGCTAAATCAAGCATTCCAAGGCTATAAAATCCTAACTATGTACAATTATACAGCATACACCAAGAAAATAGTAATGACATATTCAATCTCATAAGAACAAATTCCTAGGCTAAAGGCATCACAAATCAGGCAACCCTATCACACAATTCCTGTAGGATCCTTAGCCTACCACTAACTAGCATGTATTTTTGCCAGCTCATAAAATATCAACTTTACAATACTCATAATATAAATTGAGATATTTTAGGAAACTACCGCTCGAGTTCTGTTTGATTGTACACACTGTTTCACTAGGTTTTTCTATTGTAAAAATCTTCATTTCTTTGAAAAGTTTTTATGAAAATCTTCAGATCCTTAGTTTGAGTTTGGAATTACCCTAGACTTCATCCAAATTCCTCAAACCAAGGCTCTGATATCAAACTGTAACACCTCAATTCAAACCAAATTTTTTATTTTTAAATTACCCAAAATATTGTTCATAAACCAAGTCATCGTAAAAACACAAGTATCAAATACAAATCATCATCACAAAATATCAGAGTGCCGCAAAATGCCCAGTAACAAATCTCCCAACGAGTCTGTACAATCCGACCTTCGTCTTCCCGCGATCCTCCGAAGTACCTAAAACACATATAATTAAAAATTATAAGCACAAAGTTTAGTGAGTTCCATAAAATACCACATACAACACAACATAATAAACAGCTATGGGTTATCAGTAACCCTGAGGACTATCAGTAGTCCCAATGGGAAAACAGCACGCCTTGTGGGTTATTAGCATCCTTGGAGGCTACCTGAAGTCTCAGTCAAAGTGTAGATCTCGCGAAAGTTCTAGATGATTCCAGTTCGGTTCTCATTTTGGTAACCATTGTTTTCTTAAACCCGAACAGGTTAGTTAATATGTCTAAATTCACTTTGAATCGGTGTTGAATTCGTATAATTGTGTTCAAAGTTTCATCAAAACCGTCTTCGTTTCTGGTAGTGAATGCAATCAATGGTTTAGTGGTCAGAAACAATATTCCAGTGAAGGAGGTGGCAGAGTTGGAGCGATAAAAGTCGGAAATCGACGAGAAAGTAGAAAAATGGTCTGAAGAGAGCTTTGGGGCGGATTAGAGTACACAATGGTGTAGAGAAAAGTGGTCATCTGTGATCAACTTCAAAATGGGATTCCCTAGTGATCTTCTACACCACCCTTTCTGCAAACATTATCAAATTGAATCTACAACAAATAACGATCTTGAGGATAGAAATTTTAATTTAACAATCAAGAGATTGTTTATTATAATTGGTTGATTACTGTTGTTCCTTCGGCTATCCTTTTCTCGTCGTATGTTGTTTAGCTTGGTGCCGGTGAGTAACTTAAAATTTTAGATGATTTTATTGAGATTTAAACAACTAATATTGGATAGAAGAATGGTTGTATTGAGTTTTAGATGATGTTATACTACTAATTTTAGGAGAATGAGCCATATATATATATATATATATATATATATATATATATATATATATATATATATATATATATATATATATATATATATATATATATATATATATATATATATATATATATATATCCTTTCACTGCATGGAATGTCAATTTTAACTTTTTCATTTGACCACCTAAAAGAATCATTCAATCTCTTCCTGGACATTATTTATTAAGCATCAGGTGGTATTTGGTATCATTCGGAGCATACAAACATTAAAATTACTTCACATCATTGAGATTGAATCTATTTTCACCGTTCCGATTTATTTTGAAACCCACCAACTTCAATTCTTAGAATTCTGATAAATATTTCATTAGTCATCGTTAAATCAGGAGTATTGATAACAAACAAACTTGGTGTGCTTTGATCCAATTAATTGATATTAACGGTGGGATAGTTTTTATTTGGTCCCTTATTCAAACATTTGGTCAAAATTACTTCTTTGACTTTCAATTGGATATGAAGGAAGCCACATCAGCTGAAAATGTTTGCGTGCCTTAGAATACCTGTTATATTAGGTACTAGTGACCAAAAAAAGGTGGACATTCACTTAATTCTCTCATAAACCCTCAAAAACCTACAAAATTAGTTTAAGGACCGAATAGACCAATCATAAAAAAGTTCATAGATCATTTATGTCATTTGTCCATACACTAAGAAACCATTATGTGAATAATTTGATCCATTTCTCATGTACAATAATATCAAAAGAAAGGCAAAATAAAGACCAAACGTGATTTTCCATTTAATAGTTCATGGTAGTGTTATGGAGACAAACATTAACATTTGTTTACCGGTAGTGATGTGTTGATAGATGTGGTTGTGTTTTTTTGTCTGCAAATATTTTTGACCTAGTAGTGACGTATTTACGATAAAGTAATAAAAATGTTAAGTTAATAAGATATATTTTTAGAAAATATTAACCATCGAGAAAGGGTATGTATGATTCTATTTAAAAAAAGAACAAGTTTAGTGAACTACTATTTATACATGAACCTATATACTCATAAAGAAAAAGAAATTAAATATAATAAAATAAGTAATATAAGAGATTTAAGTATTATTTACAAATTAAAATAAATCAATAAATAATTAGTTATTTATTATTTATTAATAAAAAAGAAATAAATTAATAAATAAGTTTATTTAGTAAGTTATATTAAATAGTATATTTAATAAGTTCATTTAATTTAAAATAATTAATTAATAGATTGAATAATTCAATGTTGGGTTGAAGATTTTTCTTAAAAATCCGATATCAACGTCAACATTCTATCAAATATACTTGTTTCAAATTTCTTGGGATTTATTACAAAATATAAAACAAATGTACATAATAGAGTGATATGGCTTTGTAAAAGCTTCTTCAAACCAAACTGTGAATTATTGCCTTCATATAGATTAGTATTGTTTTTTCTTTCTCTATAAATACCATACTATTTTGCAATCATTAATAGACCAACAAATCTAGAATGGCTTCTTTGTTCACGTTTTACACTATTTGCAACTTGTTTCTCTTCGTCTTTCTTTTCTCCATTGCCAACCATTCCCGTGCAAGACAACACCCAAAAACCTCCGATTCTCTAGTCCTAGGTTTAACTAATGTCAGGAGTACCATTAAACTCCCCAAAAAATCATCAACGTTAAGCATTAAAGTGTCATCCCAGTCACCACCAACGTTGGACATGATGGAGCCCTTGAGAGAAGTAAGGGATGGGTACCTAATTTCTCTTAACCTGGGCTCACCTCCACAAGTTATTCAAGTGTATATGGATACTGGAAGTGATCTCACTTGGGTACCTTGTGGAAATCTCTCTTTTAACTGCATAGATTGTGAAAACTATACAAATACTACAACCATGTCCAAGTTTTCACCTTTGCAATCATCTTCTTGTGTTCGGGACTCTTGTGCTAGTGAGTTTTGTATAAACGTTCATAGCTCTGATAACCCATATGATCCTTGTAGCATTGCCGGTTGCTCTTTGAGTACACTAGTCAAGGGCACTTGCTCAAGACCATGCCCTTCGTTCGTATACACGTATGGGGAAGGTGTTGTAGCTGGTACCCTAACTAGGGATACCCTAACAGTCCATGGAAGTGCTGATGGCAGTGTTACAAGGGAAGTAACCAATTTTGGATTTGGGTGCGTTGGATCAAGTTATAAAGAGCCATTAGGAATCGCAGGGTTCGGGAAAGGTCCGCTTTCTTTACCTTCTCAATTAGGGTTTCTCCAAATGGGTTTCTCTCATTGTTTCTTGGCTTTCAAGTTTGCCAATAACCCTAATATTTCGAGCCCTCTAGTCGTTGGAGATCTTGCAATCTCTTCAAAAGAACATTTGCAGTTCACTCCAATGTTAAAGAACCCCATGTACCCTAATTACTATTATATCGGATTAGAGGGGATAACTATAGGCATTGGCTTGGGTTCTGTAATTCAAGTTCCTACAAACTTAAGAGACTTTGATTCATCTGGCAATGGGGGTATGTTGATAGATTCAGGAACCACCTACACTCATTTACCCGAGCCATTCTATTCTTTACTTCTCTCGGAGCTGGAATCTGTCATAAACCAACCTCGAGCTACTGAAGTGGAGGCACGAACGGGGTTTGATTTGTGCTATAGAATCCCATGCACAAACAACGTTACAAATGCTATGACAACTATGGATGTGGATGATCATCTTCTTCCTTCAATCACGTTCCATTTCATTAACAATGTGAGCCTGGTTTTGCCACAAGAGAACAACTTCTACGCAATGGGTGCACCACGTAACTCAACAGTGGTTAAGTGTTTGTTGTTCCAGAGCATGGATAATGAGGATTATGGACCAGCTGGGGTTTTTGGGAGCTTTCAACAACAGAATGTGGAGGTTGTTTATGACATGAAGATGGAAAGGATAGGGTTCCAAACAATGGATTGTGCCTCTTCTTCAGCTTTCCAACAACTTATCAAACGTTAGTATCTGCATTTACTTGTTTGAATGAAAATGTGTTTCTTCTGTTTGGAAACTAAAAACCACTAAACAAGAAACTCAATAATCAGTTTATTTTCCCTAATACTTGTTATACATTCCATCATCATATATATGCAGCCTCGATCTATATATTTTCATAAAGATCCAAGAAACATTTATTGATGGATAAATTTTTTTATGCTTGTTTACCGACCTGGTAATACATTAGATATGCCAAAGTCTACCTTGGATCTGAACAAATAACCTCTAACTAGATTACCAACCAAAAAGTTCCAACCAAACCACCTAGACAACGCATATTAATTTATATATATGACTATGTTACACTTTGAGAACGCGAATACATCTCCTGATTTCAATCAGATTTTATTAACCCAGAAAACTCTCTCTCTCTCTCTCTCTCTCTCTCTCTCTCTCTCTCTCTCTCTCTCTCTCTCTATATATATATATATATATATATATATATATATATATATATATATATATATATATATATATAGGGTTAGGTTATTTTGTTTTTACTAACTATTGTGTGTCAGAATGCACAGATCTGGACCAATGGATAAAATTAATCAATGAACATGATTTGAAAGTGTATGATATTACAGTAGGATAGCATGTACCATATAATCACACAAATTTTAGCAAAAGGGTATTTTGGACAATTAACTACAATTATAAAAGGAAATTTTCGGATTTTTAGGGATAATTAATTCTCATAATTTTAAATATCTGAATTTTTTTAATTAATTCAATTTTAATTATAACATAATTTGTAAATATAACCGATTTTTATTCTGTCAGAATATTTTTTTTGTTAGAATGATGCTTTTTCAGAATTCTATTCTATTAGAATATTATTGAAGAATAACAAAATTTTTGAATCTGTGGTTGAAAAATAAGAACATTCTAATATATTTTTATACATTCAAACTTAAATACAAATTCATACATATTCTTACAGACTAAAAGTCTTATACATTTTAATATAATTATATATATTTTAAAAGAATACAACAAAAATGCATCAAATTCTTAAAAAATAACAACATTCTTAAATTGTAGGTATGATCAAACTTTATTCATTTTTCAAGTTATTCCTATTAGGTCTTCAACGCATTCTTCCAGCAATTCCTATCATAAATACAACAAAAACTAATAATGGTTAAAAACATGTTACTTGCAATAAACTATCACTTTATATATTCTGGTAGAATATATATAGAATATGACAGAATACATATAATACATTCTGGCAGAATATATCTATTAGAATGCAACAGTAAAATTCTATTAGAATGCACACTTATCAACTAAAAATCTATTATAATGCAATAATAAAATTATATTACAATGCAACAGTAAAATTCTATTATAATGCAACAGTAAAATTCTATTAGAATGCAACAATAAAATTCTATTAGAATGTATTATCAACATATAATGCTAAAATTTTATCAGAATAAACCAAATTCTTTGTAAATGAAACATTTGAAGGTGTTTACATTAACAAAATCTATAATGTCCATATGAATTAAACAATCAGGAACAAGATTGTGATACACTAAATTATGTGCATAAGAGTAACATAATAGAAGAAAAAGGAACAAACACAACAATTAATCCAAATATAACTCAATGATTATTAGACAAACTATTTATTCCAATTTCATCCAACGAGTTGTGAAATATATACAGATGAAGTTGATGAAATTTTAAACAATGAAAAAACTCACAAAAGTAAGAAATAGATGAAGTTGGATTAATTTCATCCAACGAATTCCACATAGATACAATGAAGTTTATGAAATTCTAAACAATAAAAAAAAACTCACAAAAGTTATCATCTTCTCGGCAGCAACAAGTGGACAAACCCTAGAAATTTCGCAGCTAGTGGTTCTCCGATTCATAAAGCTGGTGGTTCGATCGTGGTGTGGGGTGGTGCTGTTGTTCTAGTGGTGTCGAAAGAAGAAGAGGAGAAAGGTTTTCGGGGCCTGTAAACAGAGAACAAAATGATGGTGGTGGTGCACGATGATTTTAAGAGAAACAGGGAGAGTCGACTTTGGGCTAGGGTTAGAAGAGGAAGATGTCGAATAAAGGGATCTGTTTTGTGATTTTGTAGTGTTTATTAACAGAATTTCCATATTTAAAGGATGTTTATCATAATTAAGATTACTATTATACTCTTTTATGATTTATTATTGAATTTATTTTTTCTTAATTCTGATTGGTTGTTGAAGGCACACAATACTTGTCAAAAACATTTGAACCTAACTCTCTCTCTCTCTCTCTCACACACTCTCTCTCTCTCTCTCTCTATATATATATATATATATATATATATATATATATATATATATATAGAGAGAGAGAGAGAGAGAGAGAGAGTTGGGTTCATATATAAACTCTAAATATTGTATGAATGTATAACTAATTGTGGACCAATCAAGATTTTCGTAACTTTGTTTATAATTATTTTAATAAACAAAAACAAATCTTATATTTATAAATATTTCTCTTAAATCATCGAGTAGTTACAAATTATAGAGATAAAGAATGAATTCACATTATCAATTCTCATGTTCAACATCACTATACATGCCGTCACCAAAAATCTCAAATCAACCAACAGCAACATCGTTGGACCGATTCATCTACACTGGCACACCATCTACAACAAAGAACGAGATTATTGTTGCCCTAAATCTTGATTTACCCATGAAATTGGGACAAGGTTCCTGAACACCGAATTATTGCATCACTACTCAACTCAATCGTACTATAAAATTGATTAAACTTGTTCGAATCAAGATTTCTTAAAGAACACCCATTTACCGCCTTCAAATTATTTGACAAAAAGCCTAAGAGTATTCATTGTCTCAAAATCTCATACAAGTGTTTCCAAGGATGTTTTGGTGGTTTAGGAATTAGAATTTTTGACTGAGAAGCAAAAGATCACCTGTTGGATTTATTTTACCACTACAACATTAACACCCTATCGCGACGACGAATTCGGACTCTATCCCGACGACATGTCGTCGGGATAGAGTCGTCGGCATAGTTGTGTCGGCATAGGTCAAGAGTGTCTTCGGTATAGATGTCGTCAGCATTGGTGAATCTATAGCGACGACATGTCGTCGGGATAGGTTCTTGTCAATCATATTTTTAGGGATGAGGAAAAGGACCGAACCGGCCCGAACCGAACCGGACCGGGGAACCGGCTTCGACCAAAATCAAGAACCGAACCGGCCTGGCGGTTCTACCGGCTCCGGTTCTACCGGTTCCCGGTTCCTACCGGTTCTTGTCGTGTCTTCAAATGTTGGAACCGCTCCTTGAAAAATAGCATCATACGGTTCCGGTTTTTGCCGGTTCTACCGGTTCCCGGTTCCAAAAATCCACAAAAATAACGTCCCGGTCCCGGCCCGTCCGGTTCCATCGGGTTCCGGTTCCGGTGCCGGTACCGGTTCCGGCCGGTTCCCCGGTCCATATGCTCATCCCTACATATTTTCAGGGATAAAAAATAAATTTTTATTAATTACCTATAGAAACGACTTGTCGACGGTAAACCTATTGCAACGACATGTCGTCGCCACAGGGTTTGTCTATTACGCTGACAAGTCGTCACTATAGGGTTTTACCAGGAGCCAATGACATACCTATAGCGACGACATGTCGTCGGGATAGGTACTATTTGTTCTTTTTTTTTTCGATTTTACAGATTTAGTACTTGCCATTCCTGCATCTTTAACAAATCCAAAACAAAGAACGAGATTATTGTTGCCCTAAATCTTGATTTACCCATGAAATTGGATAAGGTTCGTGAACACCAAATTATTGCATCACTACTCAACTCAATTGTACTATAAAATTGATTAAACTTGTTCGAATCAAGATTTCTTAAAGAACACCCATTTACCGCCTTCAAACTATTTGATAAAAAGCCTAAGAGTATTCATTGTCTCAAAATCTCATACAAGTGTTTCCAAGGATGTTTTGGTGGTTTAGGAATTAGAATTTTTGACTGAGAAGCAAAAGATTACGTGTTGGATTTATTTTACGTACCGAGGTTTTGGTGTTGTTCTTTTTCTTCTCGGTACTTCTTGGCTTTAATATGTTATGTGGAGGTCTTTAAATTGATTTGAGTTAAAGCTATGATTCTATTCTCTATTTTCTCCTTATTGGTGTTGTGATGCTGCCCATTTAACTAATTTAAAATTTTTGTTGTTGCCACTGATTCGGTTTGAAGGGAACTTATGGTAAATATGGGGTAGAAGTGTTGATACATCATATCTATGTTGCAGGTTATTTTAGTTGCTCATGTAGCTTCAAATCTTCGTTTTTTGGTGCTGCTCCCTTACTCTATTTCTGTTTGCTTATATCTCACACTATTTCAACGGAGGAACTTATGTTGACATTTTTCCCGTGGTGTTTCTTAAGCATTTTTACAAGTTTGTCTGCTGCTTTTTCACTTTTGTCCATTAATGTTTACCTTGGATTTGCTTTTGTTATTTTTTTTCTCCTAATAGCTTTTTGATAATTAGAGGCATTGTTTCTAAACTGAATCTACTAAGTATTTTGCTTTATTATGTTATTTGAGCTTTGTTTTCATTGACATTTAAGTACCATGCAATTGCATATTTAGATATTTATGTTGTTTTTTTTTTCACTTCTGTAAAAGCTGAAAATAGGAAAAAGAGATGTTAGTTGTAATGTAGGTTATTCTTTAAGAATGGAATATTAAAAACAGTGTATTCTTTAAGAATAAAAGGCTAAAAGAAAAGGACTGATGGTTTAAGAATGTTACAGATAGTGTTGGCTCGTCGAAGTTGAACAAAGATGATAAAAATAATGAACATAGCAGAAGAATGTAAGGTTTTTTGTTTTTTTTACTTTAGCCTATTGACAAAAAAAATATATAGTATATATTATAAATTTTTGTATATTCTTCAAGAATAATGAAAATTTCCTAAAGAATTTAGTATATAAAGTTTTTATATTCTTCAAAATGTTATATATATATATATATATATATATATATATATATATATATATATATATATATATATATATATATATATGTTTAATTTTATGAAAATTGTAGTTTATGCTCTAAAAATTGTTCTTTTTTGTAAAGTATGTATTCTTTATTAAAGAATGATATGTTATTGTCTAATATATGAATTTGTATTTTTTTTTAAGAATGTTACTTATCAAAAAATTGTATTCTTATATAATGAAACTATAAAAAAAACTATTGAATCTTAAAAAATTGCATTCTTTTAGAATGAAACAATAAAAAATATTGAATAATTAAACTCAAATTCTTTAAGAATAAAAGAATCAAAAAACGCGTGCATACATGTTGAATGAATATGCATTCTCAAAAAATATGTTTAAAATTAAATGTGTTGAATATAATGTAAGATTTGATTTTTATTAATTAATTTTATTTAGTTGCCTAAAATATAAATAGTTTTCAATTCTCTCTCTTTAGTTGCCTTTGTAATTAATAATAGAAATTATATGGTAGTCCGTGTTAATAGCATATATCTTAAGATCATATTCATTCATTTTTTTTAATCTAATGACCAGAATTTGGTTACAATTTCAGATAATATTTATGAATCATATTTGATCTTTTATATATATATATATATATATATATATATATATATATATATATATATATATATATATATATATATATATATTAAATAACATACCTATTGAAGGTTTGATGGAAGAGATTATTAAGGATGAAAGGATTATGCAAGAAAGACTCATAAATTTAACTAATCTTGTTAATTAGTTTATTAGTTTATTTGTTAGTTAATTGTGTTTTTTGTACTTTGATGATCAAGCAAGATCGTACTTGATATTGTTAATTATTCTTTGATTGGATGGAAGAATCTTCCAAATCCAGCTACGTTAATAATAATTAAAATTGTTGCAAGTTCTTAGTGCCTTGGCTTTTTATGGAACAAGTTATGGTGGATGTGCATATGCATACGGGTCTATTTTTATATTTACTCTAGAGGTAACTTAAATCGGAAAGGTCAAGAACTCTAAATTTATAAGATATAAAATTAAAATTAGAATCTTTATAATAAATCTCACTGAGAATCTATGTATGCTCCGTCCTCATCTAATAACATATATTAGATATTTCACCTATATCTTTATAATTTTATATAGCAATTACTTCTATAAATTTAAATCAAATAAAATATTGATGGGCCCATCTTGCCAATTGTAAAAATTATGAATTTAACTTTACTTATTTAACTATATTTTGGAAAAAAAAAAAAAAAAAACACAAAGGGAAAATGACTTGAAAGGGTAAGTTGCTTTTTGAAATGTACACATTTCGTCCTTTTTTTTTTTTTTGTAAATTAAGCCCTTATATTTTATTAATATGTACACAATAGATCCTTTTGACCGGCTTCTATCGGTTCTGCTGATGTGGAAGCACACGTGGCCCTAACAACAACTGCATAAAAATTAATTAGCTTAGTCACTCCTTATAAACGAATGTTAACATCCAAATTCAGGAAGCTTCAAACTCGAACACATAGAAGTGGGGATTTCGTAGAAGAAGAAAGAAGATGTCAAGTGGCTTAAGAATCTCCACAGGTTCAAGCAATTAGAGAGTAGATAAGGAAGTCCTCTGTGATTGTGAACTCCCTTCAAGAATTCGTACCTCCAAGACCAAAATAACCCTGGAAAGAAATTCCGAGTGCGCCCTAACTCATTGGTAAATACCTAAATTGATTTTATTTGTCAAATTGAATCAATTTGCTTCTTCTTTCCTGCTATGTTGTTGATTTTATTACTACAGAAACCAGGGAAAAAGTGTAAATTTTGGGATTAGATTGATGAATAACCTGAGAATATGAAGGCCATTGCAGAAGATACTCTTTCAGATTTTGCAGATTATCTTAAACAAGTTTTAGAGGATGTAGCATCTGTTAGAGAAGAAGTGAAACAGTTGAAGGTTATGATTCAGATACTGATTCTGCTGGTCATTGTTAAGGTTATGTTTTGGGGTTGAAGATATGCTTCTGGTGATTTTTATGGGATTTTGGTGTAATAGACTTGTTGTGTAATTCTTGTTTATGTAATGGATGTTGATGTACTTTATGTTTATGTAATGGTTGTTGATGTACTTTATGTTTATGTAATGGTAAAGTTTATTGTTATTATATATAGATGTTGATGTAATTAACTCAGTCAAATGGAGGTAAAACCAAGACAAATTACAGGAAAGATTCTTTTATAGAGAATTGGATGTAAAGACAAATAAAAGTGGATGACAAAAGGCATCAAGCCATTTAATAATTACAAAAGATAAGCCCACCAGCAGGGGTAATATAGTAATTTAGTTCAAAAGATTCGACAAGTACATCAAAAGTAAACAACTAGTAGGGGTAATATAGTAATTAAGTTCAAAAGATTACCCCATTCTACATCAAAATATATATGTCACATGCATTACCCCACTACATCAAAACCTAATTACTCTAAGGTCACAGGTTTGTCTTGGCTGCATCCAGTTCCTTCCTTGACTTTAACATTTTTTTGAATACCAATTTCTGTGATTCTTTCTGAAAACTTTCTCACCCTACCAGCATCATTCAAAGGAACCTTCTTCATAGGACTTCTCTTCACAGGACCCTTCTTCACAAGAACCTTCTTCATAGGAGCCTTCTTCACAGGAGCCTTCTTCACAGGAGCGTTCTTCACATGACTTGGCCCTGATGTGCTTGAATCTGGAGTTGAATGACTTGGACATGCTGTGGTTGGAGCTGGAGTAGGCTTACTTGGGCATGTGGCTTTGTTGTGGACAATTTGGTGGCAAATGGTACATCTTAGAGGAATGTCTGCCCTTGACACAGTATGCCTTGTGTGCCCACTTAGCTCTCTTTCTGCCTGATCTCTTTTCCTTTTGACACATGGCCTGCCAGGTAACCTCCTCTTTAATGGAGGCAAAATAGTATGAAGTCCTTCAACATGTGGCCACTCAGAATTGTCATTGAGTGGATGGATGTTATACTCATAGCTACTAAGGAAAGAGGCTTTAGTATAGGAGTTAGATACAAAAGCCTCCACATCTAGGTTCAATGATGAAATTGCTGATATGGCATGTACACATGGAATGCCTGTGAGTTGCCAGCTTCTGCATCCACATGCCCTCTGATTCAGATCAACAACATACCTCTCATTTCCTGAGAACACTTCAAATTCTTTGTAGCCACTCACATAAGGTACCCAAAATCTGTCAATATACAAGAAGATAGTCAGTTACCATTATAAAACCTATGTATAAATAATGAAATAGTTACTAACCTTTGCAATTCTTTCAAATCCTCTATTTCCCTTCTGATACTTGGGCATATGTCTAAATCCCAACTCAAACCATTTTGCTTCTGCATCCATAACCTCTGCATTGCCCAACATCTTATGTCCTCCAACATTGTTATCAATGGTTTCCTTCTAGCATCAAGTACAACAAAATTGAAGCTTTCAGAAACTCCATTCTCTACTGCATCACAATCCATACCCTCTCTAAAAAAAGCATTTGACCAACACCTTGGATCCCTTTCTATGAGATAGTCATAAGCCCTACTTTCCAAGGACTTAATCTCATTCATTGCTGCTTCAAACTTAGGTACAGTTGTTGCATTCACAGCCCTCCAAAATGGTTTAAAGTATTGTTCTCCTTTAAATTTTTTGTGGAAATTAGCTAGAATATGTCTAGCACATCATCCATGCTCCACATCAGGAAGTCTTTCCTTCACAGCTTCAAATAATCCCTGATTCAAACAATAAAATGATTAGTTAATTAAATGACCAAAACAGTTAAAGTTAATTGAACAAAATAGAATGATTACCTTGTGGCCATCTGAGAGGATTGTAATGCCATGACTATTCCCCCCTCCAATGTCTTCCATCAGGTTGTCCAAAAACCATTTCCATGTCCTTTTGTTCTCAAAATTGACTACTGCCCAAGCTAAGGGATAGATGTTATTATTAGCATCTCTACCCACTACTGATAGGAGCTCCACTCTACAAACACCCTTAAGAAAGCAACCATCAACCCCAATTAACTTTCTGCATCCATCTAACCACCCATCTACAACACCTTTAAAGCTAACATAAAACCTATCAAACACCACAGTATTATCAGGTTGTGGCTCCAAGAGCACCTCAACATGTGAACCTGGATTAGCCCTTCTGATTTCAGCTGCATAATCCCATAATTTGGCATAATGTTCTTTCAAACTTCCCTCAACTTCAGACAATGCTAACTTTTTTGCATTCCTACACTGCCCAACACTCACATTAATGCTGTATCTCTTAGATACCAGTGCTTTTATTTTCCTCAAACTTAGTTTAGGACTCTCCAAAACATCATTCACAAATTGTTTTCCTATCCACTTATATGTTACAATTGAACCAAGTTTGAAATGCCTTAGAACACTTGTGCTCTGTTATAAGAGACTTAATCTGAAAAGTGTGTTCCTCTTTCATCCAGGAAGCATACAATCTAAAAGGGCATGTGGGATGCTTTCCTTTACAACACCTAACTAGCAACCTAGTCTTGTTATTCTTTTCATACCACAGATCATAACCATTTGCTACTGCATAGCAACTAAGAGAGTATTTAAGTTCAGCAGTAGTAGAGTATTTCATACCTAATCGAGGCTTCATCTGATTCCATTCTTGAGTATGATCATGTCTTGGGTAGATAGGTCGTATTGCATTATGATCTTCTTCAACCAAGTCATCATTCTGTATTGGACAAAGTTTGTTGAGGAATGGATCATTGAAATTTCTTTTGAGAGATATAACTTCATCGTCCTCTACATGTTGAGCTTTCAGACCATCTTCTAAAATGGAGTCGACATCATCAATAGAAACCAAATCTTCATCTTCAAGTTCTGCTTCTTCCTCCTGAATCCAATCAAACAAAGGTTCATGATGATGATCCACATACACATCTAATCTCTTCTTTTCATTCATATCTTCAAGAAACTCGTTAAAATTGCAGTCATTCTGAATAGCATGTAATCCCTCCGACAACCTCACTTCATGTGGACAGTAATACACATCTCTACATCTTCCGTTAGTAAGCTTTTCAAGAAAGGGGATGAAATCACCGAAGTTCATCTTCTTCACAACCTTCTGAGGTACCGAGGCTTTTACTCCATCAAAATAAATCAATGGGGTAGGTGTAAACAACCCTTGATAGTGTACATCAACGATCGTATCCGCATCTTCTGCCATTGTTGATTGTAATTGTGAATCAAGAACTTTGAGGGATTATCGACTTAGTGAATGGAGGAATAGCTTATTAAATGAGCCCTAATTGTCGTTTTATCCACGTATGATGACACATATTCAATTCATTTCAAGAAAATAAAATCAAAATGTTATATGACCTTTTTACCGGCTATACCAGTTCAAAAGGATTGAACAATTACAAAAAATCGAATATAAAGGCTTAATTTACAAAAAAAAATAAAAAAAAAAATAAGGACGGAATATGTACATTTCAAAAAGTAACTTACCCTCTCAAGTCATTTTCCCAAAAAAAAATATTAAGATGCTAACTTACTATGATTAATCTACAAATATCAAGAAATGCTTTCGTAAATAGGAAGTCACACATAGGGATGTCAAAAACTCATGTGGGACCCCGGTATTGTATGGGTCTAAATTTATTAAAAAAAAATCCGGGAGCCGGAGCGGGGCCGTCAGCAGTATTAAACTGTTTATTTTCGGGATCGAGGTCGGGAGTCGGTATTTGAATCTCGTACTCCTACGGGGACCATGGTTGTACACTTATTTCAAAAATATATATTTAATATAAAATACATATACAAAATAGATTTTTTATTTTAGGTTTAGTGTAGGTTTCACTTTTTCGTTTTCAATTAATTGATGTTGAAGATGTAGCGAATTGATCATATATTTTTGGACATGTAATTATTTTATATTTGTAATGTTGGATTTGTCATATTTTATATTTGTAGAATTGTTGGAATTGTCATTTTGTAATGTTGGATTCGTAATGTTGGATTTTTTATTTTTTTTAGTTTCTAAAACATTAGGTTTTAAGCTTTTAAAGTTATTAAAAATATTTTTTTTAGTCTAAAACAAAGTAGTTTTTTAGCAAAAAAAAATCAAATTTTAAGTCTACAAACCGGGGGAACGGGGGCAGGACTGGGGGCAATGTAAACGGGGGATCCGATGTGATATCCCCAAATTTATGGTCACTTTAAAAAATTTATTATTCTTATTTTAAAATCAGAGTAATCTTTTAAAGAAAAGTGTGGCGGAATTTGCTCCTAGAAAAACATGATAAATATGTTATCAAAGCATTTTCTAAGAAATGTATTTTTATTCATTTTATTCATTTTAAAACTTTGGGATAACATTGTCAATACATAAACATAAGTATAAACAGACCTTACATTCATTACACTATTGATCTACATCTCCTTAATCTCTCGGTGTAATGTAGCTTCATATCGACACCTGTGATACAATTAAACTGAGTGGGTCAGGTTAGGAAACTTGGTGAGTACATAGAGTTTTCAACCCACAATAATATGCTTATTAATTTCATCAAACCAAACAAACTCAATTACCCGTTCCCGTTATCCTCACTTTATGTCCCTAAAGCATCTAATATAAGGGACCTACCCTAAGGATTTTCATCGGGGTGACAACACTGCTTTGAGGGTTGCTCAGCAATTTATGTCAAATAAGGCAACCATGTGGGAGATGGAGTACTGCTGGTGAACACTGAGTTCAAATAAACACCTACAGGTTGCGAGCCTGCTAGCGTTCCACTGGACTGTCTAGAATAGTCCGTGGTTGTCATCTATACTCAGCTAGATGACTAGATCATCTTAAAACATCGAGGTCTCTCATCATTTTATCACACATCGTCTATTTCATCTACTCATGTATTACCCCAACATTATTGTAGATATAAAATACATATATATATATATATATATATATATATATATATATATATATATATATATATATATATATATATATATATATATATATATACAGTTTAAATCATTTAAAACTTGTACAAAAGTGTTCATCCAACATAGATATCAAGTAAACATATAATATGCACACATAGCACGTAATTAATATAAAATACTTCATATCTATATGTAAGATGAAAGTGACTATGCACTCACTTGTTAAAGTGATCATTCCAAACTCGGGCAACCCTTCACTTTCAACCATTCTATTTTTCTTCGACGAACCCTAGCATTATATTTCGCTAAGTTTTAGTCTAATCTTTATTGCGACTAATTATTAGTCTAGATTCATCATTAACTCAAAGTATACTTCATGATCTATCAAGTAAGGAAAAACCAGGTAGGAACATATCAGAGGTAGGGTCCGTTTGGTATACGAAGTATACTATTTGGAAATTCCACTTGAAACACCTCACTAAATTACAGCCTAGACATCATCCCCGTAAGCAAATCAATCAGTATAACGACTTTGAATCACTGATAAATTTTATTTATAGGTTCATAATAATGATATTATAAGCGATATTTAAAGTAGGGTAGCATAACTTACTTAGCTAGGATTCGGGCTCTATAGGGGCAGAACTTCGTCGCTGAATCTTTCTAAGAAAGATTCTTGCAGCGCTCACCTTACTATACTAAAAACTACAGAAATAGAAGTCGAATCACGAGGGACCAAAATTTTCGGGGGATAAGAAGAGAAAGACTCTTGAATCAAGAGAATGGTGCAAGAAATATGAGAGCCTAGAGGCTCATATTTATAGTAATTGAATTTTTAAAAACCACCATCTATATTTACTTAAATGACTAAACACCCCTTTATAATACTATTTGATATAGAGTTAATGATATTTGTACTAAACTAATGTCGAAAATACTCAACACTAGTATTATAATGACCGCATATTCGATACCTTTCTAATGATACATACATATGTATATATGTAGACGTATATATGGTTTACACTTAATTTTAATATGTAAATATGTTATTAAAAATTATAAGTCGTTCATACGAACTCCGTTTTTGACGTTTCTATATCCACGCGTAGCTATCGACGAGATCTACAACTTTCGTTTAGACTCCGTCGGTTAATTTTGAATTTATATTTTTGTCCATATTTTTATAAAATTAAATAATTTTGTTAAAATCATAACTCTCTCATACGGACTCCATTTTTGGCATTCTTTTTACCAAAATTCATATTTTAAAGAGTACTACGATTTTTATTTTGGTCGCATTAACTAAAAGCCAACAATTCTCTTTGTACCTTTTTACATCATACACTCGTTGTGCGTGACTGACTTTTCTATCTTATAAAAATCATATATAATCCATACGGATTCGGATTTCGACGAAATTTGTATTTTCGGGATCGGGACGACGTGTACTTCCTAAATACAATATATATATATATATATATATATATATATATATATATATATATATATATATATATATATATGTGTGTGTGTGTGTGTGTTTTGGCACACTTATTTTTACGATTTACGGACGACTCAACTGATTTTTCCTATTTTATTAAATTATAATAATCATGAAACATATAATATTCAAATAATTCTTCTTTATTATGTCAAATAGGTTACAATTGCTAACCCTAACTATTACTTTGGTTAAGATTATTTATCCTAGATAAAAAAAAATCATTTTTAACGCTTATTATATCTTAATTGACTAGCCCGAATCTGCTGGTGTTACAATTATCTCCCCCTTAGGATGATTACGTCCCGGAATCATCAAAAAAACAGGGCTTGTATAATGACTCCATTCATTTCCTTTCCATCCTAGGTGGTAATCATAATTCTTATGTCCTTTTAAATGAGTATCTAACTCTAGGACTCCTTGACTGTTGGCGGTGCGCAATCTTTATCATATGTTGAACGTTCAATCTTAACCTTCGAGTTACAAACTCATTCCTTATTGGAGACTCCTGCTCTTTCTTACACAGACTTAAATTAAGATAAGTTCTTTACTTCGATTACTATAACAGACCAATGGTACATGTTCTAATGAGATCTCGTTGTATGATGCAACGCTTAGACTCAGGTCTTTTAGAGTCAAATTCCAGAACGGAATATACCTTCCTTCATGTTCTAACGTGATATAATCACATTCTAGCATGTAGTAGATCTAGCTACAAGCTTCTTACCTTAACAACGGCTGTGATACTTCTATTGATCGCTTCAATTATCTTTCACTTCAATCTTCTGACTTAAGTTAGAAGTTACATCGATCTTGGTAATTTGAACCACGTAACATATTCATCTTAGTCGGAATCGATTTGATATGACCATTAGGGTCAGATTAACAATCATCGTCTTATTCATTACTGAAATGATAGTAACGACAGACATGAACAAAACGAAATCAATTATTAGCTTCTTGGTAACCTTGTGAGTTTCCCTGATCTAAGTATGAGTCCTGTGCTTCCGGTAGTATAGGCCTCTACTACCATTCACACCTACTCATACTCGTCCCAAGTATTACCTTGCAGTTTTCCATGTCACCATACAAGAATTTCACATAATCATTTAACACATCAGATAACAAAATCAAGGTTTTATATTATTTCTTGAAATGGTTACATAGATGTCCAGGTTCAACATATACTATGCCTCTAATAGGCTACACCACGTGATACTATCCACGTGGTTACTTCATAGATCCTTATTCATGATCCCTTGCATTGCCACCTGCTTCGTCAAGGATCATTTGGAATGCTCTTGCCTTTGGCTTTAGCGTCTTTACTGATTCGTTTTTCTTCGAGCAATCTTTTGACATATGCCCCTTGTCCTACATCCGTAACATAACCTCTTGATGGATGTATAGTCATTGGCGTAATGCCTAGTGTTCCCACACTTGAAACAGGTCACTCCTTCGTAACATCTCCCATAGTACTCCAGCGGTACATTTGGCTTTGTAGCTCCTTTCCTCTTTGGGCAGTCTTGCTTGAAGTGCCCTTCCTCATTACATTCGTAAAACACCCTTTTGTCGAATGTATACTCATTAGAGTAATGCCCAGAATTTCCACACTTGAAACAAGTCACCTCCTTGCCGCATTTTTCAGAGTGTATCTTTTTGCACTTCTCACACCATCTTGCTTCACGTCCTCTTCCTCCTCCAGACCTTGAGGACATGTTGTTCTTGTTGGACCTCGAAGGTCCCTCAAATTTCCTCTTCTTTCCAACTTCAACCTTGTTGGTGGTCCTATCGTTGATTATTTCTTTGACAGACTTAGCAACCCAGATGATTGCCTCATTAGTAAGTCTCTAGTGTATTGGCACAACAAGTTTGTCCTTACTTTGTTGAAGTAATCACCTTGTCTCTTCCATCTGTTGATCCAACATCATTCGCACAATTGCTTGTACTCCTGCTATCGTGATTGGCTCAGGTGCAACTGCTACCTTTGGCGCAAGCTCAATCACTTGTAGCTCAGGCTGCGAGTTACCGTTTCCGAATCCGCTTCGAGCTCTCACCATGTCGATCTATACGCCAAATTAGATGTTTGGTGTGTATTGACGAGAATTAATATAAGAAATATTTTATTTATGATCGACGTGTAAATCTCCTTATCACTACATGTCATTTCTAATACCATAATTAAACGTTTAGAAATCTGATCACATAAAGTTTCCAGATCCGGTCGGTAACAGACCACTGATCCGATCATATATTGCATATCATAAATCATTTAGCACATAAAAGCATTTTAGGCATCTTCCTCAAATAAGCTAGTGCTTATGTCTATTCAGGTGTACTACCTAAAATATATTAGACGCACTCCTCACGATCATCGCTTAACATTCTAAGTTTATGTCTAGAAATTTCCTACAATTCCTAGTTCGCTTAAACTAATGCTCTGATACCAACTATGACATCCCCAAAACTACGGTCAATTTAAAAATTTTATTTATGCTTATATTAAAATCAGAGTAACCTTTTAAAGAGAAGTGTGGCGGAATTTGTTCCCAGAAAAACATGATAAATATGTTATCAAAACATTTTCTAAGAAATGTATTTTATTCATTTTAAAACTTTAGGATGTCATCGTCAATATAGAAACATAAGCATAAATAGACCTTACATTCATTTACACTAGTGATCTACATCTCGTTAATCTCTCGGTGTAATGTAGCTTCATATCGACACCTGTGATACAAATAAACTGAGTGGGTCAGATTAAGAAACCTGGTGAGTACATAGGGTTTTCAACCCACACTAATATGCTCATTAATTTCATCAAACCAAACAAACCCGATTACCCGTTCCAGTTATCCTCACTTTACGTCCCTAAAGCATCTAATATAAGAGACCTAGCCTAAGGATTTTCATCGTGGTGACAACACTGCTTTGGGGGTTCCTCGGCAATTTATATCAAATAAGACAACCATGTGGGGGATGGAGTACTACTGGTGAACACTAAGTTCAAATAAACACCTACTGGTTGCGAGCCTGCTAGCGTTCCGCTGGACTTTCTAGAAGAGTCCGTGGTCAAAATCTATACTCCGCTAGATGACTGAATCATCTTAAAACATCGAGGTCTCTCATCATTCTATCGCACATCGTCTATTTCATCTACCCATGTTTTACCCCAACATTATTGTAGATATAAAATACATATACAGTTTAAATCATTTAAAACTTGTATAAAAATGTTCATCCAACATAGATATCAAGTAAACAAATAATATGCACACATAGCACGTAATTAATATAAAATACTTCATATCTATGTGTAAGATGAAAGTGACTATGCACTGACTTGTTAAAGTGATCATTCCAAACTCGGGCAACCCTTCGCTTTTAACCATTCTATTTTCCTTCGATGAAACCTATCATTATTATCGCTAAGTTTTAGTCTAATCTTTATTGCGACTAATTATTAGTCTAGATTCATCATTAACTCAAACTCTACTTCATGATCTATCAAGTAAGGAACAACTTGGTAGGATCATATCGGAGGTAGGGTCCGTTTGGTATACGAAGTATATGGTTTGGAAATCCCACTTTAAACATCTCACTAAATCACAGCCTAGACATCATCCCCGTAAGCAGATCAATCAGTATAACGACTTTGAATCAGTGATAAATTTTATTTATAGGTTCATAGTAACGATATTATAAGTTATATTTAAAGTAGAGTAGCATAACTTACTTAGCTAGGAGTCGGGTTCTGTAGGGGCATAAATTCATCGCTGAATCTTTCTAAGAAAGATTCTTGCAGCACTTCATTGCTCACCTTACTATTCTAAAAACTACAGAAAGAGAAGTAGAATCATGAGGGACCAAAATGCTCAGCGGATAATAAAAGAAAGACTCTTGAATCAAGAGAATGATGCAAAAATATGAGATCCTAGAGGCTCTTATTTATAGTAATTGAATTTTTAAAAACCACATTCTATATTTACTTAAATTACTAAACATGCTTTTATAATACTATTTTATATAGAGTTAATGATATTTGTACTAAACTAATGTCGAAAGTACTCAACACTAGTCTTATAACGACCGCATCGTCGATATCTTTCTAATGATATATACATATGTATATATATGTATAGGTATATATGTTTTACACTTAATTTTAATACGTAAATGTGCTATTAAAAATTATAACTCGTTCATACGTACTCCGTTTTTGACGTTTCTATATCCGCGCGTAGCTATCGACGAGATCTACAACTTTCGTTTAGATTCCGTCGGTTAATTTTGAATTTATATTTTTGTCCATATTTTTATAAAATTAAATAATTTTGTTAAAATCATAACTCTCTCGTACGGACTCCGTTTTTGACATTCCTTTTATCAAAATTCATATTTTAAGGAGTACTACGATTTTTATTTTGGTCGCATTATCTAAAAGTCAACAGTTCTCTTTGTAGCTTTTTACATCATACATTCGTTGTACGCGAATGACTTTTGTATCTTATAAAAATCATATCTAATTCATACGGATTCGGATTTCGACGAAATTTATATTTTTGCGATCGGGACGACGTGTACTTTCTATATATATATATATATATATATATATATATATATATATATATATATATATATATATGTTTTGGGGCACTTATTTTTACGATTTACGGACGATTCGACTGATTTTTCCTATTTTATTATATTATAATAATAAGGAAACATATAATATTCAAATAATTCTTCTTTATTACGTCAAATAGGTTACAATTGTTAACCTTAACTATTACTTTGGTTAAGATTATTTATCTTAGATAAAAAAAATCATTTTAAACACTTATTATATCTTAATTGACTAGCCCGAATCTGCGGGTGTTACATCCGGAGGCTGGACCGGGGGCGGGGGCAACAACTGATTTCAGGGGTGGGGACAAGGGCAGCTATTTCTGCTCCCGTTTGGTCTCGTTCACATCCCTAGTCACACATGAGTAGACTGTATAAAGAGATATTCTAACAATTGTATTAAGGACATGCATAAAAATTATTAATTAGGGAGAATATTATAATAATTAAATATAAATGTATTAATTATAAATAATATTTTTTATTAAAAAAATGTGAAATGCATTAATTATAAAAAAATATTCCTTATATATTTCATTCTTAGTTAATGTAATATTTGACACAATTAATGTTTTTAATATTTGTCTTAGACACATTTTAAAAAATCTCATGTATAAATTAGAAAAAGTGAGAGACTTAATTTTTCAAATGTCTAAACTTTAGATCTAAAGCTAGGGATGAGCGTCGTGTGGTTCGATGCGGTTATTGGCTAAAACTTCACTACTAACTGCAAATGTGGTTAATCCATTTTCAAAACCGCTTGGTGCGGTTATTTTTGTGGTGCGGTTAGGCGGTTATTTTTGTAGTGTTGTTTTATTTTTTGTGTTTCAGTTATTAACCGCTTGGATTTTGTGTGATTTTTAACCGTAGTTTAGAGTTCAAATGGTTTTAAGAATTCAAACATATTACTTGTAATAATAGTAACAAGAATAAGGTATAAGATAACTAATTTAAATCACATACAACTACTATCTTAAAAATGTGAAATCACTAGTAATTAACAATAAATATTTTAAAATTGTGAAATTTCACCATTTTCCAAAGTTAAACATAACAAAAAACAATGTTTTTGTCTTCTAGAATTTTATCCTTTTTTCATCCATGAAACTTATCTTATTTTTAATATTTAAAATAATAACAATTATTAAAAAATAGTATATATAATATATGTGGTGCGGTACGGTTTGTTTTTGCGGTTTTTGAAAACTAATAACCGCACCGCACTTCAAATTTGCGGTTTTTGAAAAACTAAAAACCTCACCATCGATTTTTATTGTGGTTCTGGTTTATCGGTTGTGGTTTATGTGGTTTTTACGGTTAATTTTAGTTGCGGTGCGGTTTTTGATTACCCATATCTAAAGCCACAAATAGATTTATTTCTATTTATTTTAAGCGTAAGAAGCTATTAAATAAGAGGAATATCTGATTTTGAGAATTTTAATGAACTTAGAAGCAACATTCAAGTATTGGTGCAAGTTTGGGTCAAATTCTTCAAAAAGAAGCTTTGAATGTAGTAATCTAACTCCTACTTTCTCATATAAGCCTCTTGGCTTGGAGTTTCTCCTTAAATTTGGATTTCAATGGTGACTCATAGATTACATTGAAGATTAATGTAGAATTCCGTTAGTACATCAGTAATCTAGAAGCATATGTCAATTCCAACGCTGAAGTTGAGTTTTGGAGGTTCTGTTGTTGATTCAAACCCTAGATTTGATGAGAATTGATATGTTTGAAATTCTTTCCGTGCTACTGTATTTGTGTTAGTATTCTAATGAGGCTTCATTTCCGTCCTTAATTTTGAATAATCTCCTCAAGTTAATTTTCTCACTATTTTTTATATGTACATTTGTTCAAATACAACAGAATATGTAAATCTTATTGGATTGGGGTAAGAGAGAAAAATATAGACATTCGACAGTCATGTCTCGAAAGGGGGTAAAACGATAGTATCATATTAACAACATGACATGTGCAACCCTAAACCTAAGAAGAGGCAAACAGAGAAACTAGATCAAAGTGAACACTAAGAGCATCTCCAATGGAAACCTTATTGTATAGCTTTTTACTATTCCATTAACCGCTCATAACCATTTAATACCATTGGAGTTGCTAGTTTTTTTGTGTATTTATATTGACCACTCAATATATATTGAGTGGTCAATATATTGTGATCATATACGCATATAACACTTTCATCTTTAATCATATTTGAGTTTCACCCCTTAATTATATTATGGTTTTAAATATTTTGTATTTCTTTAACTAATTAATTATATCAATCATAGTTTTTCATTTTTTAAATGTTTAACTATTAAAAAAGTCCAACCATTGGTGTGGTCGTTTAATTAGACATCAAAATTAACATAATAATAAGGTGGCAAAAATATTAAGTCATTATATAGATCATCCATCGAAGATGCTCTAGATATAAAGATGAATAAATCCAACTTACAGTTAATAGAACTAAGAACCTACAAATGAAATAAACAATAGAAAGTAAGTGAAATGTGAGAAATAAAGTTATTGATGTGTAAATCAGGATACAAACAACATATGGGTAAGAGGTGTGTGTCAAACTACCAATCGACAAACCAAACATACAACGAGCGAGCTACCTATCTACTCTAATACGGGCAAGTAGTATGTATATTCGTTCAAATGCGAAAGAAAAACAGGGTTAGGGGAGTCTTAGATCTAATCCTTTAGTAATTAACAAGATCGGTCCTATGACTTTATAATTTTTTTTCTAATCCATGGATAACCTATTTAAAATTACAAAGGTGTGTTTGGTAAAGGTAATTAGAAGCGGGAAGTTGTTAGCTCAAAGTTGAATGCTGATAAATGGTAACTAATAGTTGGAAACTATAGCTTTTTATGTAAGAATGTTTGACACAAATAGCTAAAGTTTTTAAAATATGTAAATTTACATACAAAGGCGTATGGATATAAACTAAAATGGGAATATAATAATGATAATCTAATATTACTAAATTACAAATATTAAATGTTGAAAATCGTCCAAATTTTAATACCAAGTGTACAAGTTAAGTTTCTCAATTGATATAACTTTTTATGCATATTAGTAAATGATGAATTTTTTAAAATAAACTAAATAAGTCTTTTTCATTTATAACAACACAGGCCAAATATTTTTTTACATACTAGAGGTGTTTCAACCTTTTTAAGAAACAATATTATTCTATGATATTAATTTTGGTTTATAAATTTATATAATAAATATTTATTATTTTTGTAGATGATGATTTATAAACTATATAATCCGTTGATATGGTTGTATGAAATAAAGACATCATAATTGACGAACTATATTTATATTTAATCATATAAGACATATTGCGTTTTAATAAAAACGTCATAATTGTAAAAATATATTTATACTTAATCGTATAAGATAATTACCAAAGTATGAATATTATTTATTTATTTTTAATAGTATTTAAGTCAATTTGTTAAAATCTAAAAGAGCTTTTTGTTAATCACTAGTTGAAATAGCTTTTGGATTTGAAGTTTTGTATTTAACCCAAAAGCTAAAAGCTCTTACTACCGAACAAAAATCTTTCTTTTGTTTTTCGAGTTTTTTCTTAAAAGCTAGAAGGTAGAAACTTTCAAAAATTATATGTCAAACACGTCCCAAAATTTTCAACTCTTGGTATAATCCTAGACGTTAAAAATCATGCAGTTAAATCCAAATTATAGTTTAACTAGAAGGGTGCCCATGCTTCGCATGGGGCAATAGGTCGTTGTTAGATTTGTTAATTATTATAAACTTTGACTCTTACAAAACCCAGTTTGCATACAACTTTCCTGAAAACTTCTGCAGCGATTATAACTGTAGAGTTGACCGGATTACTGATGATGAACAACAGCAGGTATAATCGAAATATTCATCCCTATAACTGCAACATCAAGTAGTGGTTACCCTAGAAAACATCTCACCTAACAAAAAACAATAGTTACATAATTTTCTATTAAATCATTACATGAATAGCTACGTACTTTAGTGTGGCTAACAATTGTCCCATGATAACTTAAAATTTCTTTTTCCTAAAAAAATTTCTATGTTAACATGACCTAATTGCCCTTATCCTCACCCCCAAAGAAGTTGTTAATGCTTTAACTCTACAATATTTGTGTATTTAGTCTATATCAAGGGCATTTTAGACATTTCACATCATAGTCAAACACAAAGTGTCGAATTAAATGTTGTAACTTAATTCACAAGATGGAGTAATTAGCAAAAATATGCCAATTTAAACAATATGGCATGAATATGAGCTTAAAATAGTTATAAAGAAAGTTACCACAACACCGGTATCTATATGGATAATATCAGTTGTTACACCATGGGCATTAACGACATCGTAGTTATGAAGAACAAATACCAATGGATTCATCTTCATTAGCATAGGTAAGGGTTGATCAATCACTCCAGCAACTCATTGAGACTAATTGTCTTATTGTTAATGTTGTTCAATAATTCATCATCATGTTTTCCAATTGAACTTACAGATTCACCAATATATTCATTTCAAACCTGGTGGATATATAAAATCAATAAATCCATTTAAAAATAATAATTATATATTTTTCTCTTTTTAATCATTGTTTTACTTATCATCCTCACATCCAAACAGACCCTTTTGATACTGGTTTGTACGAAGCTCTGATCTTTGACTAACTAACAGGATTTGATACTATAAAAGTTTAAATACAAAACATAAAAAATAAGAAAAAAATTTATAAAATGAAAAACATACAGTAAATTTCAATGTGTTTCACCTTTTTACTTCATTTTTAAGCCATTAAAATTTGTATATTAACATGACCTAATTTTTATATGAAACATACTGAAATCATCTGGGAATTACCCTTTCCACTACCCCCTCTAAAAACCTCATGTTTGTTTAAACCTTTAAAATTTTTATCATTCATTCGATTAGTAGTTGCGTTGAAATATTTCCACATACTGCACCTCAAATTTCTCTCACAATTCGTACATCTTTTGATGTAAAGAATGCTGTAAATTGGATAGAGGGACAGGAAAAAAGAAAGAGAAAGATAGGATACATCAAATTATTATCAAATAACTATTATACGGGAACAATATGGGCATTGTGATTTTGTTGCATCTTTCATATTATATAAAATGACTCCAAAGAAAACGAAATTATTCCACTCTTTACATTATCAATATAAATTTGGCAAGGTTAATTGTCAACACCAATCAGATAATAAGTCCTTTTACTTTTTTTCCAACCTGGTCACTGGTTGCATTTGTCTACAAAGATTTAATGGGGTTCACATATAAATAATCCTCAATTTAATGAAGTTCACCTGTAAAAAATGATCCCTAATCTTAACATTTGTCTACAAATATTTAATGGGGTTCACATATAAATAATCCCCAATTTAATGGAGTTCACTTGTAAAAAATGATCCCAAATCTTAGCATTTGTCTACAAAGATTTAATGGGGTTCACATATAAATAATCTCCAATTTAATCAAGCTCACTTGTAAAAAATGATCCCCAATCTTAGTAGCCCTCTGTCCAAAGCTAGCATGGAAAGACATCATGGAATTATAGAAAATATGGCATATACATGGGCATGTATATGTATATACCCAATACCTCGTTGCACTTATGAAACGTGCGAATAAAAATAACAAATTCATACTTTCACCCTAAGAAATTAAAAAATTTATAGAAAATACATAATTGTCTTCTAAGTAGTTCCTAAAATATATAAAATTGTGAGAACACATACCTGATGGTGAAGGAGATTTGGTAGTGGAGGTTAACAGAAGAGGTTTATGAGTCGTGGAAGAGGGAATATTTTGGTCATGCATCAAATCAGTGATGAAACGTTGGTCATCCTCAAACATAATCCTCGAATGGGAGCATTATCTGACTTACGGCTCAAGGCATCGACAACCACATTATCCTACCTTGGATGATAAAGAATCTTACATTTGTAATCCTTGACCACGGCAAACCACCTACGCTGCCTTATATCCATATTTGGTTGATCCATAAGATATCTCAGGCTCTTGTGATCCATGTAGATGGTACAACAGACCCCATAGAGATAGTATTTCCAGATCTTGAGGGGAACACCATGACCCCTAGCTCTAAATCATGAGTCGGATACCTAACCTTGTTAGGCTTCAGCTGCCTGGAAGCATACGCAGTAACCCTACCTAGCTACATAAGTAACACCCTCTGTAAGGGTCAATATCGGGGCCTCACATAACCTCTACCTCAGAGTCTCATATGCAACCTGCTTCTCAGGCCCTCACCAGAAATCCACACTCTTCTTCGTCAAGCGATTCAGAGGAACATCAATCTTGGTAAAATCCAAGATGAATCTCCAATAATAATCTGCCAACCCAAAAAAACTCCTAATCTCAGATGGGGACTTTGGGACCTCCCACTACATAACTACCTTAATCTTAGTTGGAGTGACCATTCTGATTAAAGAGGTATCTTAAGAATTGGACCTCTCCAAACCAGAACTCACACTTGGATAACTTGGCATATAGCATCTCCTTTCTTAGGGCTCCAAGTAGCTCTCGCATGTGCTCATCATGCTGCTCCTTGGTCTTGGAGTGGACCAGAATATCATTAATGAAAACAATAACCAATCGGTCAAGCATCAGTATGCATACCCGATTCATCAAATCCATAAATTATGTAGGTGCATTGGTGAGCCCAAATGGCATCACGACGCACTCATAATGATAATATCGACTTTGGAACGTTGTCTTCTCCACATCCTCCTATAACACCCGGTTTCCAGATTGGATCAATTTAGGGCTTCGAGGAGTCAAAGACTTGGTTTTTGGGTAAAACCAAGGCTCATGATGTGACCAGAGAGAGGTCACGATGTGAGTAGTAATCAAATGAAATTTTGATTTAAACTGAGCTTGCGACGTGAGATGTGTTGCAGCCTAAACCCATGATCTTTTAGGGTTTCCTCTGTATTTAAACCCCATAAACTTCATTTTATGGTTCCTCAATAGCTTCCTTCATCCCTCATCTCCTTAAAACCCTAACCCTAGCCTCTCCTTGTGATTCTTGAGCTTTTGGTGGTTTAAGGAAGAAGATATCACCATTGCAGCATAGATTCAGCTTGGAAGTTCCATTTGTAACCTCTAACAACCCCTCTAGACCATTGTAAGTAACCAAGATCCAAGATTTTTGTTTCCTTGTTGCTAGATCTAAGGTTTTATGCATGTCTATCCAAGGATTTAAGACTTAGAGTGTTGTGACTCCATAAAGATAGCAACTTTATGGGTCCTTATGGTTCCTTCGTGATTATATGTTATGGATATGAAGTTTGGCTGATGTTTGAGTTCATGCTAGAGTTTTGATTTCCTTTTTATTCATGAATGCCCTACTCTGATCTCAAGTCTTGTATTGGACATGCAAGACCTTAAAGCGTCGATTTGAATGATCCTTGGAGTTTTAGGAAGCCTCCTGGAAAAAGATGGATTGGTGGCTTAATGGATTAAGAAGTTTTTGGATCAAATTGGTATTTGGACTGATCTCACAACATGAGGATATGCCTGTCATGCCATGATTATTATGAGACCCAACTATTTTGTCATGTAGTGGCTCACGATATGAGCCATAGATGGTTACGTCGTGGGGGGCTGTTGACTGTTGAATTTCATTGACTGTTGACTTTTTAAGCAATTTGATTTTAGGTCAAACTTGAAGGATTTTCATTGTTGATTAACATTTTTCCATATTTTGGTGTTAGAGGGATATCAAGAGAAAGAAGTGCATAAAGGGAGAGTGTCGTAGTGATTTCATGTTCTTCGATGGAGGTGAGTTTTCCTCATTGTACCCGTGGGTCGAAGGCACCATTGTCGGTCCACTAGTTTTGGTTATCATTTATTAGAAGGATGCCCTAGGGACTGTATGTAGCCACGTAGGATAGATTTGGGGATCTTGATCTAGGCTTTCTTTCCTGTTTCTTGTTTGGTTGTGGCTCTAGAGTAGGATCATTTGTTCGGGTGTCTATCTCACCTCTGGATACATATGGTTATGCGTTCTTTGCAGACTTAGTTATGTATCCTTGTGTATAGGATGTTGCTATAATGTAGTTATCTTCTAGATTTATATATATACCCTGGCGTGGTAGGGTACAACAGTAATGGTATGTTGGTTAGAGTACTAGTAGGTCAGTTATCGTCTAGTGGAGTACCCTAGGAGTTGTATGTAGTCATGTAGGATAGCTTGAGAACTCTCAATCTAGGATTTCTTACTGTTTCCTTCTTTGGTTGTCGCTCTAGAGTAGGATCATCTGTTTGGGTAGCTATCTCACCTCTGGTTACTTTTGGTTACGAATTCCATTGAGGTTAGCTGGTAGCGGAGAGGTGTATTTTGAGAGATCTAGTAGGCGGTAGTCAGCTGTATGATTGATACTTGCTTGTATTATGTGCCTACTTGATCGTTCATTGTTTATATGTCGACATATGGTAGTGGATGGGATTGAGGTGGTCCTATTGTGTGTTATAGGCCAAGATACCAGGTGCAGGATGACTCTAAGTCGTAGGCATGGAGGCTCGGGAAGAGCAATTAGGTTAAGGCAACATCCCAACAATTCTAGGGTATTCTAGTACGATGAATGATTACACCCGTTGCATGTATGGCAATCCAGCCAGGAGGTTGTGGGCCAAAGTAATCCAGGTGGGAGGTTATGGACCCAGCATGTAATATGTATATTTGTTTGGTTGTGCGTGGTATTTTGGGGCAAATCACTAAGATTTGTACTTACCTAGTTATTTATGCTTCAAGTTCTATCGGTGATTTTGGGACGGTGAAGGTGGGACTATGTGTTGGATTGGGTGTCTAAGCCTATAACTATAAATGGTATGTACTTGATTTTATTGTAGCATGGTCCTTTTGGGTTGCCTTCACCATAGCAACTGGACAGGATGAGTTTTGGAGTAAGATATTACTTAATGGTTTATTAATATATTATAAGAATAATATATTAATTGAGAAATAATATTATTTAATTAGTATTGATCGAAAATTAATTTGGAATTAATTTAGTGATCAAAGGAACTGACTAAAAGAACAAGGATTGATTATGTAAATCAATGATAGTTGTAGTTTTGGGCTATTGGACTCTATTGATAAGGAGTGGACGAAAATCTATGGCAAGCCCTATAGATTTTTCGTCCAAGGCCTATCATATGGGGGTCCATGGATTGCTTAGGACCTAAGCAAGAGAATTAGGGTTTCCAGTTGAAATCCCTTGAAGCATTAACTATAAAAGGGACCCCTAGCCTCATGAAATCGGCATGCCTACCTTCTAAGAGAAACCCTAGCTGATTTCATACTCTCTCTCCCTTATTCTTTGCTTGTGGTGTTTGTGACTCCATTAGAGGTGCAACACTTAGAGCACTAGGCTTTCAAAGGTCAAGAAATTAAAGTGAGGATTACTTATTACTACTAGCTAACAAGAAACGTATTCATCTAAACCCTAATATATATATATATATATATATATATATATATATATATATATATATATATATATATATTTTATATAGTAGATCTAGGGTTCTTGCTTTGCAAAATTAATTTACATGTATAACTTGATAGAAACCTAGATCCAAAGTAATTAGGGTTGCATGTGCACATAGGAATGTTGTAATGCTCAAAACCCATCAGTGGTATCAGAGGTTAGGGTGTTCTTCTATTATATTTGATGCAATTGTAATTTGCTCAAAGGTGGATCAAAATCGTTTTTGCTCACTGTCTGCTGAAATCGACGAGTTGGACCAACTCAAAGAGTCCATGCCCTAAGTTGATGATTTGGTTCGTCTGTTGACAGATTTTTCGGATTTTAGGCCTAAATTAGATAAGGATAATTGCCTAAAATTGTTTTAACTGTTTAAAATCGAATTTTCTAATATGGTAGTGGATATCCTCATCTAATTAAAAGATAACGGTCAAATTTTAAGATGATGTTCAAAATGATATGTTTAGTTTAATTATTTAAAATTTGATCTAGAAGTTTTGAAAAGTTTCAAAATTTGTCCTCAAGTTTTGGAATTTAAAATTTAATTATAAGTTTAATTTTGAAATATTAAATTCTAAAACACTAATATTTTTAAAAGTTTAAAATACAAACCTTATACTATTATAATATTAAAAGATGTATGTATGTATATATATATATATGTGTGTGTGTGTGTGTGTGTGTATATATATATATATATATAAGATAAGTCAGTCTTACCGTTAGTAGGTCTGATTCTTGAAGACGATCTATAAGAGGGGGGGGGGGGTATAAGGAATCTGTCAATAAAATGGCGGTTGAATGGGTGTCTACTCGCACCCACTGCTTCCTTGATTTTTGGAGGGTCGTTAGTCGAATGGGTAGGATAGGAAATTAATTCCTCATTAATAAGTATAATGAAAATTATAAAGTAACTAAATGTTTTTATAAATTCCAAATCTTATTTACTTAATTTAGGGAAAATGTGAAAATGATGCTAGTCCATGAAATTGCACTTTATACCATGTCAAGTCGTTAGCAGAGCATGGGTGGTTAATTGGCACACTAACTTTGACTAACAAGTGTGGCAAAGGGTAGCTCGAGAATTAACATAAATCAATGGAGCGTGTGTGGTTAACCGGCACATTGATTAGCTGGTAAATGACATAGAGAGTGCCAAGCTAATTTGCATGGTTAATCACACCTTGTTTGTGATCTTCGGTATTCCAGGTACAAACTTGAAGAGCATAATCAAGATTAAACATGCCATTGAAAAGTTTAGTGAATCTCAAAAGAATCTAGGAATTTCATTTCATTTAAAACCTAATTCTTCATTTCGTTTTTCATGGTGGAATTATTAAATAGGCATTTACCTACCTTCAAATAAATTTGCAACTGGATTACGGCATCCCTCTTCCCAATTGTGAATTATTGTGTTGGTTCCTAGCCTTAATATTTCATTTGGGTGCTATATTAAGGATTCTTTATCTAATCAAAACTTTGTCCTTTTTCATTTTCAGATGTCTGGCTCAAACAACGCTTCTGGCTCGAACTCCAACTCCTCAAGCTCCTTTTCTCTTATGAACATTTGTGCGAGGATCACCTTCGATGGATCCAAATTCAATGATTGGATTCGCAACATTCGAATGGCTTTGCGATATGAAGATAAGGAATACATTCTCGACAAGCAACTAAACGAGATCGATGAAACCAAATCTACTCCTGAACAAATAGCCAAGTATAGGGCTTACGAAAAGGATGCGACAATGGTGTCGTGTATTATGGTAGCCACTATGACTCCTAAGCTGCAGCGGCTCTACGAGGACTACTGGACTTACGAGATGTGCTAAGACTTAATGGAAAAGTACCATCAAAGTGCGCGTCAAGAAAGGTACGAGACTGTCGCCTCGCTGATAACAACCAAAATGAAAGATGGAGAGTCCATCACAAGCCACTTGCAAAGAATGCAAAGGTATGTAGATTGTTTGCTCAAGTTGAATGTCAAATTTGACGAAGAGTTGGCCATTGATATAATCCTACACTCTTTACCTCCTTGTTATCATCCGTTCAAGATGACTTATCATATGAACAAGGAGGAAGTCATCTTGATCAAACTTCAAGGTTTGTTGAGAACTGCTGAAAGTGGACTTAAAGGCAAAGTTGTCGAGTCCACCCCTACTGTTGCCCCGGTCATTGCTATAGGACATGGAAAAGGGAAAATGAGGAAAGATCCCTCTAAGAACCATAAGGTAAAGTCCCATGATGGATCTTCTTTAAATGGATCCAAAGTTAAAGCTGGTTCTACCACTCCCTCATCCGATCCTAAAGAAGTAATATGCTTCTACTGTCATGAGAAAGGGAATTGGAAATGAAGCTGCCCGAAAGACTTGCACGACATCAAGGATGGGAAGATAAAGCCCACCTTCACATGTATTTATACTATTCAATCTAATAACTCATCACATGCTAGTTCTTGGGTCCTTTATACAAGATGTAGTTTTCACATTTGTTCTGATTTGCAGGGGCTAAGAAAAAGTAGGGATGTGGAGCATGGGAAGATGAACCCGATAATGGGGAATAGGAAATCATTGTGTGCCACCAAGATCGGGATTTACTCTTTAGTGCTTTGTAGTGGGTTAGGATTAGAATAAGGAATATTATTTCTTTCCATGGTTTGTACAGACAATGTTTTAGATTTGCATTTAATAATGAAGTTGGTTCGATTAATGTTTTCTATAATGGTACACTTTATTATGACGCATTGCCTTGTAGTGGTGTATGTGAAACCGTGATAGTTGTAGATAACTTAAGAAATAATGTTTTGCATATTGATTCGTCTAATGGTTTAGACAATGCATGATTGTGGCATTGTCGTCTTGGACATATCAACAAGAAACGCATAGCCCAACTCCAAAAGGATGGAGTCTTGGAGTCATTTGACCTAAATTCATATGACACGTGTGAATCTTGTTTACTTGGAAAGCTGACTAAAGCACCTTCTAGGGGTACGTGTGAAAGAGGTGAGGGATTGTTGGATCTCTTACATATAGATGTGTGTGGGCCCTTGAGATCCACCACAAGGGATGCTAACCGCTTCTATGTGACTTTTACTGACAATTATAGCATATATGGATATATCTACTTAATCAAGCACAAGTCGGAAACCTTTGAAAAGTTCAAAGAGTTTAAGCAAGAAGTGGAGAATCAATTGGACAGGAAGATAAAGATGCTCAGATCCGATAGGGGTGGTGAGTATCTTAGTATCGAGCTCCATGACTATATTAAGGAATGTGGAATTGTTTCACAATTGACGCCACCTAGAACACCGCAGCTCAATGGTGTGGCTGAGAGGCGCAATCGAACCTTGTTGGACATGGTTCATTCCATGATGAGTCGAGCTTCGTTACCTATCTTATTTTGGGGGTATGCCTTAGATACTACTGCCCACATCTTTAATCTAGTCCCAACTAAGAAGGTTGCCAAAACACCTCACGAGATGTGGACAATGAAGGTTCCCTCATTGGCACATATCAAGGTTTGGGGTTGTGAAGCTTTCGTAAGACGAGGGACTCACGACAAACTTGAAACTCGAAGTGAGCAGTGTATTTTCATCGGCTACCTACATAAGTCTATTGGATATTGTAACGCCTGTGTTTCCGGGCTTGCCATTTTTAACAATGTGATAGTCTAGGTTAACCTTTGTAACCCGTTTTGAATTAATAAGATTGTATTATTTGAGTATTGTGTGTTTTGTGCTTAATTGCTTAATTATGTGGTTTGATTAATTAAGAATAAAAATAAGCGTCAAAATTTAAGTGTAAAATAAACTTAATATCTTTGGTTAATGTTGTAGTAGTTGAAACGAGGTTTCCGAATATATATAGAACGCCCAAATCTGACATCGTATGAGGAAGTTATGATTTATCGAAGTTTCGGCTTAGCAGTATGCAGCCTGTTTTACTCGATTTGAGATCGAGGGGTTTTTAGCCGAAGCAATCTAAATGAGAATCGAAGATCTCATTGTTAGTATCGAAGCGATAAAAAGTTAGGCGAGAACGGACGTCAAACGAATAAGTTATGAATTTATAACGAAGTTTGTCTGTCGCGGCCTATTAAAAATAAATAATAAAAATAAAGTCAAAATTAGCCGAAGAAGTCTAAACGAAAGTTGTAGAGCGTAGTCTCACCTTTCTGTGGATATAAAGAACGTCGAAAACGAAGTTCGTATGAAGAAGATATGAATTTCCGAAGTTTGATAAATAATTTGTATTTATTTTTAAATCAAAAAATCCGGCCTTATCCGAAGCCGAGTCAGCGGTCCGATCCGACTTACGCCCCGCGTACTCCGAAGAGTGTCGACACTTCGGATGACGCATGCAGTGACGATTTCGGAAGCAGTACGCGCTGCGTACTGCAGTACGCCCCGCGTACTCCGAGGCTCCAGCCTCCTATAAATAGGATCCGAAGGCAGCCGAGTCTTTTGCTCATTTTCTCTCTTCTCTCTCCCGTTTTGCATCGTTTTGCGTGCCAGAAATATCCCGAAGCCCCGGTATCATACTCTAGCCCCGAGGCAAGTCCCGATATCCCGAAGATTCCGAGAAGTGCGGTTTCCGAGTCGAAGCTCTGACCGCGAGAAGTTCGATTTTTGAGGAGATCTTCCAGATCTGCTGAGGATTACTACTTCTGCAAGTCGTAGTGTTGTCCGATCATCTTCTGATCAAGTGAGTGTATACTACCTTTCATAAACACGATAATAATACAAGTACGGTTTGAGTGTATTAAGTATATTGTTGTTTATATGTGTGAATGTGTATTCACTTTCTTCTAACTCATAGATATGATTTGTTCTCTATGAGATATGTGTTATGTGTGTGTGTGCCTCATCTGTTATGTGAAATATGTGTTGATTAAAGCATGCTATACAGGTTTTGAACTATGTATACAAATGTATATTTTTATCTACTAATATGTTGGGTAGAACATGGGTAGATAGTTGGTGTGTAATAAACAGATGAGAGGCCTCGTTGTTGTTTGATTTAGTCATCTAGCGGAGTTTAGATGACGACCACATACTTTTCTAGATAGTCTTGTGGAAACATTAGCAGGTTCGCCACCTATAGGTGTTAATGAACTTGGGTGTTCATTCGCTGCACTCCATCCCCCTCATGGTTGCCTTATTTGACTTATATTGCTGAGGTACCCCCGAAGCATGTGTTGTCGCCCCGATGAAATATTCTTAGACTAGGTCCCTTATGATTAGTTGTATTAGGAACATTAAAGTGAAAATAACGGGAATGGGTAATTGGGTTATTGTTGGTTGGTGAAAATTAAATATGATATTTATTGTGGGTTGAAAACCCTATATGCTCACCAGGCTCCCAAGCCTGACCCACTCAGTTTTAAATTGTATTACAGGAAGTGGCGGAAGGGCATGAGATGGATGAACCATCAAGTTGTTTTGTTTACAAGTCTGCATATGCTTATATTTTTTAAATGACTTGTAATGTATTCGTTTATGCTTATTGGTCTGTATCGGAACATGACACCCCGAGTTTTGATTATAATGAAAATACATTTCTTGTATGAAATGCTTCGGTAAACATTGTTTTATCATGTTTTGTTTTTGGGAACAAATTCCGCAACTCTTTCAAATCAAAGGATTGACTCTGAAAATATTTAAAAGCATAAATGAAAATCGGTCTTTTCTGGCCGAGATTTTGGGGATGTCATAGTTGGTATCAGAGCATTAGTTTAAGCGAACTAGGAATTTGTAGGATTTCTAGACTTAAACTTAGAATGCTAAGTGAAATTTTGAGATGTGTGTCTGTTGTGTTTTAGACACGAGCACTAGTTTATTTTAGGAAAGTTGCCTAAAATGCTTTATGTGCTAAATGTTATATGTTGCCATATATGATATTATTTGTTCGGATCTATGGTATGTTGCCGACCAGATCTAGAAACCTTATGTGTGTAGGATTCTAAGCGTGCGTCTACGATATTAGAACTAGCATGTAAACATTTCGGAGTGATAAGGATGATTTGATTATCTATCGTGATTGAGGATCTAATTTCACCTTATTCGGTGTGTAGATAAAAATGGTGAGAACAAGAAGTGGAGTTGGAAATGCTGACGAAAATAGGAATCAACCACCAGTGATTGAGCCAATACCTGTCGTAGCAGCAGCACCTGAGCTAATAACCATGGATGGTGTGCAATTGATGATTCAGACGATGTTGGATCGTCAGATGGATGAAACTAGACGGTTGCTTCAACAGAATCATGAAGAACTGTCAATTCGTGTGGAAGAGCCTGAATTAAATGAAGAGCACTCGGAAGGTGGAAACTTCAGTGGGTCTGTTGGTCCAGCCAACCCACCGATAGTTAGGCAAGATAACCGCGATGGAAGGAATGATGGAATGAGATGCAAGTACAAGGACTTTTTGACTTGCAAACCATCAACCTTCAATGGAAAGGAGGATCTGATTGGGGTTATGGATTGGATCTCCGAAATGGAGCTAGCCTTCATGACTTGTGGCTGCAGAGGTAAATTACAGACTATCTATGCCGTGCGTCAATTCCGAGGTGGAGCCGTTCATTGGTGGAACACTCTAGGGAAGACTTTAAGCCCTAATGAGCCAGTGCAATTGTCATGGGCAGAGTTCTTGGTGCAGTTTAAGCGCAAGTTCTGCTCGGCTCAAAATCTGTTGGAATTGGAGAACAAGTTCTTGACATTGACGAAGGGCAGCATGTCAGTTGATGAATACACCAATAACTTCACCGATAAGATGGAGTTTGCCTTGCGTATCGTTCTGGATGAGCTGACAAAGGTGGACCGGTATGCGAAGGGACTTCCATGGGAGTACGAGGTGCCACTACGTCAGGCACTTACTCTAGAGGCAGCTATCTGGGCTGCCAAGTCTGTTGAGAACATGATCAAGGGGAGAACCACCGACAAGGTTGATGTTGGTGAGAAAAGAAAGTTTGAAGGAACATCTGGTTCCGGTAAGAAAGGAAAATTTTCGAAATCTGATTCGAAAAAGTTTGGGGGAAAAGGAGGCGAGGCGAAGTGGTATGACAAGTGTAAGAAAAAGCACTTTGGGAAATGTAGCGAGGATGTGACCTGCCACAAGTGTGGAAAGGTCGGACATTTTGCCAATGAATGTCCAAACAACAAAAGGATGTGTTTTAGGTGAAATGAAGAGGGGCACATTTTGAAAGACTGTCCGAAGAAGAAGAAGGCAGCAAAGCCCAACATTCCACCAAAGCCGAAGGCGAGAGCCTTCCAGATGACACTTGAGGCTGCGAAAGATGAAGCTGATGTCGCTTCAGGTACCTTTCTCGTAAACGAATTACCTGCTCAAATTTTGTTTGATTCTGAAGCCAACTACTCCTTTATTTCGCATGAGTTTGGTAGAAAGCTAGCATTGTCTGTTGATAGACTAGATAATGCTTTATTAGTCGAAGTAGCTAGTGGCAAGTTTGTACCTGTTAGCCATCGTATGAAAGACATCTTAATCGACCTTAATGGGAATAAGTTTCACGAGGCGTTATCGCCTATCGATCTAAATGGTTTCGACATCGTCTTGGGAATGGATTGGCTTAGCGCCAATGATGCCGAAATTTTATGCAAGAAAAAGATAGTTAAAGTAAACCCGCCTGGAAAAGATTCGTTTATGGTGTATGGGGACAAAAGGCGAGTGAATTCTGGGATCATTTCTCTAATGAAATCCAGAAAGTGTTTGACCAAGGGATGTACATCATATTTAGCGTTTGTGATTGATGCTAAGAAAGAAAAGAAGGTGATGCAGAGCATTCCAGTGGTGTGTGATTTTCCGGAAGTATTCCCCGAGGATCTTCTTGGATTACCACCTGATAGACAAGTGGAGTTCAAAATTGACTTGTTACCAGGAACCACGCCAATAGCAAAAGCACCTTATCGATTAGCACCGACGGAGATGAAGGAGCTGATGATGCAACTTCAGGAGTTATTTGACAAAGGTTTCATTAGACCTAGTTCATCGCCCTGGGGAGCTCCAGTGTTATTTGTAAAGAAGAAAGATGGAAGTATGAGAATGTGCATCGATTACAGAGAGCTGAACAAGGCAACAATAAAGAATAGATATCCGTTGCCGAGGATTGATGACCTGTTTGATCAATTGAAAGGTTCGAGCTATTTCTCGAAGATCGATCTTAGGTCAGGATATCATCAGCTAAAAGTAAGAGAGCAAGATATCGAGAAGACTGCATTCATAACTAGATATGGACACTACGAGTTCTTGGTTATCTCGTTTGGACTAACCAATGCACCAGCAACGTTCATGGATTTGATGAATAGGGTTTGTAATCCTTTCCTTGATAAATCCGTGATAGTGTTCATAGATGACATTCTGATTTACTCGAAAAGCCAGGAGGAGCATGGCAGACACTTGCGAGAAGTGTTAGAAGTTTTGAAGAAGGAGAAGCTTTATGCAAAGTTCTCCAAATGTGATTTTTGGATTCGTGAAGTCCAATTCTTGGGTCACGTGTTCAACCAAGAAGGGATAATGGTTGATCCAGCAAAGATTGAAGTTGTGACGAAGTGGGAACAACCGAAAAGTCCCACGGAGATTCGAAGCTTTTTAGGATTAGCCGGATATTACCGAAGGTTTATCCAAGACTTTTCTTCGATTGCTACTCCATTAACAGCTTTGACCCACAAAGGAGCTACTTATGCTTGGAGTGATAAGCATAAAGAAGCATTTGAGAAGTTAAAGAAGAAGCTATGCGAGGCACCGATACTTTCTCTACCCGATGGAGTTGAAGACTTCGCGGTTTATAGTGATGCGTCTGGTGTTGGATTGGGTTGTGTTTTGGCCCAAAGAGAAAAGGCGATAGCATATGCATCTCGACAGCTGAAAGAGCATGAAAAGAATTACCCGACTCATGATTTGGAGTTGGCAGCGGTAGTTTTCGCTCTGAAAATATGGAGGCATTACCTCTATGGCACGAAGTGCAAACTTTTTACTGATCATGAGAGTCTCCAATATCTCTTTAATCAGAAGGAATTGAATATGAGACAACGACGCTGGCTAGAATTACTTAAAGACTACGATTGCGAGATACTTTAACACCCCGGTAAAGCTAATGTTGTTGCTGATGCTCTCAGTCGGAAAGTCAATCTTGAAAGGAAGACGCCAAGAGCGTTGAGAATTGAAGTTGTCTCGACCATTGTGGAAAGTATAAAGAAAGCTCAAGAGGAAGCTTCTGAGAAAAATGACCGAAAGGAGGAACGTTTGGGTAAAACGTTGGTGTTTGGTACTAACGGTCATGGACTGAAGGTATTCCAAGATCGTATTTGGGTACCTAAGTCAGGAGGAATTAGGGATCTTCTGATGGAAGAAGTTCACAAAACCATGTACTCAATTCATCCGGGTAGCACTAAAATGTATAGGGACCTGAAACCCTACTACTGGTGGCCGACGATGAAGCTTGATGTTGCAAAATATGTGGCTGAGTGTGTGACTTGTGCGAGAGTCAAGATACAACATCAGAAACCTTACGGGAGTTTAGAACCATTGCATGTGCCTATGGGTAAGTGGGAAGACATTGCTATGGATTTTGTCACTAAACTGCCCAGAACAAAGAATGGTCACGACATGATTTGGGTGGTCGTTGATCGATTCACAAAAAGTGCGCATTTCATAGCGGCCAGGGAGAAATGGTCTAGGGAAAAGCTTGCGAATTCTTACGTGAAGGAAATTGTGAGGCTTCACGGTGTTCCGTTAACGATTGTATCGGATCGTGATAGTCGTTTCACCTCAAGGTTTTGGAAATGTCTACAAGAGGAAATGGGTACCAAGTTATGTTTAAGTACAGCTTACCATCCGCAGACTGATGGTCAGAGTGAAAGAACGATACAAACACTTGAAGATATGCTGAGAGCATGTACCTTGGAATTCCTAGGTAATTCGGATGAACAATTACCTCTGGTAGAATTTTCCTATAATAATAGTTTTCACCGCGAGCATTAAGATGGCACCTTATCAAGCTTTGTATGGACAGAAGTGTCGTACGCCGTCTTGTTGGCTTGAGGCTGGGGAAAAGCAGTTTATGGGACCAGAGATGGTTCATCAAACTGCTGAAAAGTTGAAAATAATTAGGGAAACAATGTTAGCAGCTCAGGATCGTCAAAAGAGCTATGCTGACAAGAAGCGAAGACCGATGACTTTTGAGGTTGGAGATTCGGTTTTGCTTAAAGTCTCGCCGTGGAAGGGACTTATAAGATTTGGTAAAAGGGGAAAGTTGAGTCCAAGGTTTATTGGACCGTTTAAAGTTCTTCAGAGGATTGGGAACCAAGCTTACAAGCTCGAATTACCCGAAGAACTGAATGGAATTCACAACACTTTTCATGTGTGTTATTTGAGGAAGTTCACGGGAGAAGTTCCCGATATAATTCCAATTTTAGAATTGAGAATTGATGAGAACAAAAGGCTGATTGAAGAACCAGAGGCAATTGTTGACCGAAAGACTAAGAATTTGCGACGCAAAATGGTTGGGTTAGTGCTTGTCCGATGGAAACACACGAATGGGCCGAATCTCACCTGGGAGACAGAGAGTGACATGTTAAGTCGCTATCCGCATTTGTTTGTTGATGTGTGATTCTGGGGACAGAATCATTCTAAGGTGGAGAGAATTGTAACACCTGTGTTTCCGGGCTTGCCATTTTTAGCAATGTGATAGTCTAGGTTAACCTTTGTAACCCGTTTTGAATTAATAAGATTGTATTATTTGAGTATTGTGTGTTTTGTGTTTAATTGCTTCATTATGTGGTTTGATTAATTAAGAATAAAAATAAGCGTCAAAATTTAAGTGTAAAATAAACTTAATATCTTTTTTTAATGTTGTAGTAATTGAAACGAGGTTTCCGAATATATATAGAACGCCCAAATCTGACTTCGTATGAGGAAGTTATGATTTATCGAAGTTTCGGCTTAGCAGTATGCAGCCTGTTTTACTCGATTTGAGATCGAGGGATTTTTAGCCGAAGCAATCTAAATGAGAATCGAAGATCTCATTGTTAGTATCGAAGCGATAAAAAGTTAGGTGAGAACGGACGTCAAACGAAGAAGTTATGAATTTATAACGAAGTTTGTCTGTCGCAACCTATTAAAAATAAATAATAAAAATAAAGTCAAAATTAGCCGACGAAGTCTAAAGGAAAGTTGTAGAGCATAGTCTCACCTTTCCGTGGATATAAAGAACGTCAAAAACGGAGTTCGTATGAAGAAGATATGAATTTCCGAAGTTTGATAAATAATTTGTATTTATTTTTAAATCAAAAAATCCGGCCTTATCCGAAGCCGAGTCAGCGGTCCAATCCAACTTACGCCCCGTGTCAGAGAGTACGCCCCGCGTACTCCGAAGAGTGTCGACACTTCGGATGACGCATTCAGTGATGATTTCGGAAGCAGTACGCGCTGCGTACTGTAGTACGCTCCGCGTACTCCGAGGCTCCAGCCTCCTATAAATAGGATCCGAAGGCAGCCGAGTCTTTTGCTCATTTTCTCTCTTCTCTCTCCCGTTTTGCATCGTTTTGCGTGCCAAAAATATCCCGAAGCCCCGGTATCATACTCTAGCCCTGAGGCAAGTCCCGAGATCCCGAGAAGTGCGGTTTCCGAGTCGAAGCTCTACCCGCGAGAAGTTCGCTTTTTGAGGAGATCTTCCAGATCTGCTGAGGATTACTACTTCTGCAAGTCGTAGTGTTGTCCGATCATCTTCTGATCAAGTGAGTGTATACTACCTTTCATAAACACGATAATAATACAAGTACGGTTTGAGTGTATTAAGTATATTGTTGTTTATATGTGTGAATGTGTATTCACTTTCTTCTAACTCATAGATATGATTTGTTCTCTATGAGATATGTGTTATGTGTGTGTGTGCCTCATCTGTTATGTGAAATATGTGTTGATTAAAGCATGCTATACAGGTTTTTAACTATGTATACAAATGTATATTTTTATCTACTAATATGTTGGGTAGAACATGGGTAGATAGTTGGTGTGTAATAAACAGATGAGAGGCCTCGTTGTTGTTTGATTTAGTCATCTAGCGGAGTTTAGATGACGACCACATACTTTTCTAGATAGTCTTGTGGAAACATTAGCAGGTTCGCCACCTGTAGGTGTTAATGAACTTGGGTGTTCATTCGCTGCACTCCATCCCCCTCATGGTTGCCTTATTTGACTTATATTGTTGAGGTACCCCCAAAGCATGTGTTGTCGCCCCGATGAAATATTCTTAGACTAGGTCCCTTATGATTAGTTGTATTAGGGACATTAAAGTGAGAATAACGGAAATGGGTAATTGAGTTATTGTTGGTTGGTGAAAATTAAATATGATATTTATTGTGGGTTGAAAACCCTATATGCTCACCAGGCTCCCAAGCCTGACCCACTTAGTTTTAAATTGTATTACAGGAAGTGGCGGAAGGGCATGAGATGGATGAACCATCAAGTTGTTTTGTTTACAAGTCTGCATATGTTTATATTTGTTAAATGACTTGTAATGTATTCGTTTATGCTTATTGGTCTGTATCGGAACATGACACCCCGAGTTTTGATTATAATGAAAATACATTTCTTGTACGAAATGCTTCGGTAAACATTGTTTTATCATGTTTTGTTTTTGGGAACAAATTCCGCAACTCTTTCAAATCAAAGGATTTACTCTGAAAATATTTAAAATCATAAATGAAAATCGGTCTTTTCTGGCCGAGATTTTGGGGATGTCACAGATATCTTTTCTACAGACCTAGTAATAATGTGGTCTTCGTAACAGGAGAGGGTTTTTCCGCGAAAAAGAACTCATATGCCAAGACGACAGTGGGAGGAAAATTGATCTTGAAGAGCTTCAAGAGTCAAGCGATGAAGGAACCTCTAACACTAGCGCTCAACCTGAGGAAGAGATTCTTCTTGAACCAATCGACGAGTCATTACCTCTAAGATGTTCCTATCAAGGTAGAATGCCACCAGAGTTTTATGGTTTTCATATTACTACGGAAGGTGATATGTTTATCAGTGATAGTACACTAGTAAATTTGGATGAGCCAACTAACTACAATGAAACCAAGGCGGGCCCCGAGTCTGCAAAATTGAAAGAGGCAATAGACAGTGAGATCCAGTCCATGTATTACAATCAAGTTTGGAACTTGGTTGACAATGTACCAGGTCGAAAGACAGTTGGGTGCAAGTTGATCTTCAAGAAGAAGACCAACATGGATGGTAAGGTGCATACGTTCAACGCACGTGTAACGCCCGTGTTTCTTGGCTAGGCATTAATGATGATCTAATAGTCTAGGTTAACCTTTGAAACTCGTTTTGAAATAATAAAAATGTATTATTTGAGTATTATGTGTTTTATGCTTAACTATGTGATTTAAATGAATTAAGGGTAAAAATATGAGCGTTAAAATAAAATATTAGATAAGCCCAATATCTATGAAGGAAGTTCTAGTGGTCGTGACAAGGATTCCAGATATTTAAATAATACTGAAATCCGAGTTATAACGAACAAGTTATGATCTGTCGAAGTTTCACGATAAAACCGGTACGACACTGTGTGACGTAAATAGTGAATTTACAATAGAGTGATTTTTAGCCTTAGCGATCTAAACAAAAGCCATAGAATATGTTAGATCGGGAGCATGCATGAAAAAAACATCTAAATCTGACTTTGTATGAGGAATATATGATTTTTCGAAGTTTTGACTTAGCAGTATGCAGCCTAAAGTTCGAATATGATATCGAGTGATTTCTAGACGAGGTAATCTAAATGAGAATCGAAGATCTCGTTAATAGTAGCACAACGGTAAAAGGAAGACGAAAACGGACGTCGGATGAAGAAGTTATGAATTTTTAATAGATTTTTCCTGTCCCATCCTGTTAAAAATATAACTTTAAAAATAAAATCAAAATTAGCCGATGGATTCTAAACAAAAGTTGTTGAACATAGTCTCACCTACGCGTGGATATAAAGAACGTCAAAAACGGAGCTCGGATGCAAAAGATACGAATTTTTGAAGTTTTTAAATAAAAATAAATAAAAATTTGAAGCATATCCGAAAGGAAAGCCCCGCGTTCAGAAGGGGAACGCCCCGTGTTCGTTTTGCTCGGCCTCAGATGATCCATGTCGTAGCTGACACAAGCTGTCATCGGACAGAGGACCTCGCCCCGCTCCTACTCGCTGCATCCGAAGGAACACTCAACGTTCGGGAACGCGTTGCGTCCCTTGTAGGAACGCCCTGCATACCGAAGGCCAGGCTCCACCTATAAATAGGATGTGAGGCCAACCGTTAATGGTTGCTAATTTTCCATCCTTCACCCCTTAAACTTTATTCTACTTTTCAAGAAATACCCCCGAAGATCCCGAGAAAAAGAGTTTTCAAGCCGAAACTCTGCCCGCATGAAGCCCGGTTTTTGAGAGAACATCCCGGTTTCATCGAAGAATATTACTTTAAGAGCCGTAGTGATGTCCGATCATCGTCTTATTAAGTGAGTGTATATTCATTTTCTTCTAACACATAGATATGAAGTATTCTCTATAAAATATGTGCTATGTGTTTATATATTATTTGTTTATTTGAGATAAGTGTTGAATGAATGTTTTATACACGTTTTACACTGTATATGTCTTTTTATCTACAATATGTTGGGTGAAACATGGATAGATAGTTGATGTGTGATTAAATAAAATGATGAGAGGCCTCGATGTTGTTGTTGATTCAGTCATCTAGCGGAGTTTAGATGACGACCACGTACTCTTCTAGACAGCCCAGTGGAACGCTGGCAGGCTTGCCACCTGTAGGTGTTATTGAACTTGGGTGTTCAATTGTTGTACTCCATCCCCCACATGGTTTCCTTATTTGACATAAATTACTGGGAAACCCCTAAAGCAGTGTTGTCGCCCAGATGAAAATCCTTAGGCTAGGTCCCTTATGGTAGTTGTTTTAGGGATGTAAAGTGAGGATAACGGGAATGGGTAATTGGGTTATTGTTGGTTGATGAATTTAATATAATTATTTATTGTGGGTTGAAAACCCTATATGCTCACCAGGATCCCAAGCCTGACCCACTCAGTTTTCTTTGTATTACAGGTAGTGGCACCAGAGCATAAGTTGGATGACTTATCAAGATATTTTGGATTATAGACCAGTAGTTGTAAATAACTATTGTAAGGTCTATTTTGTATTGTTTATGCTTTTGGTCTGTATCGGAACATGACATCCCGAGATTTTGTTACAAAATGAAAATACCTTTCTTTAAAAAATGCTTTGATAAATTTTTATCATATTTTGTTTTGGGAACAAATTCCGCAACTCTTTTAATCAAAGGATTACTCTGAATTATTTAAAAGCAAAAATTAAATCGGTCTTTTCTGGCCGTGAATTTAGGGATGTCACAGTTGGTATCAGAGCATTAGTTTAAGCAAACTAGGAATTTGTAGGGTTTCTAGACTTAAACTTAGAATGCTAAGTAAAGATTGTAGACACGAGCACTATATTATTTTAAGAAAGATTCCTAAAATGCTTTTATGTGCTAAATGTTATATGTTTGCCATATATGATATTATTTGTTCAAATCTACGGTTTGTTGCCAATCGGATCTAGAGAGCTTGTGTGTTTAGGATTCTAAACGTATGACTACGACATAGATAACTTCCACTCTCAGTCGGGCTGGGTGTTTACCCTAAATGGAGGAGCAGTGACTTGGAAAAGTTCCAAGCAGGAGACCATGGCTAATTCAACGTGCAAATCAGAGTACATAGCAGCGAGCGAAGTGTTGAAGGAGGCGATATGGTTGAAGAACTTCATTGGAGACCTTGGAGCTGTACCAGCCATAAAGGAGCCCATGGAGATTTTCTGTGATAACGAAGGAGCTGTTGACTTAACTAAGGAACCAAGGGATCATGGCAGATCCAACCATATCGACAGAAAATACCACTTCATCAGACATCGGGTGGAAGAAGGACTCCTCGTGGTAAAGAGGGTATCTTCAGAAGAGAATCCTGCGGATCCCCTCACAAAGGGTCTGAGTAGGATTAAGCATGTTCAGCATACGAGGAGTGTAACACCCCGTTTATTAAATAGATAAATAAATAAATTAATGAATGTATAGTAGTCCTAAAATCAATAATTATATGGCAAGGTGTTGGTTTTGGGAAGCCAAATGTCATAAGTTGGATAATTCGGGGGTAGATGACGAAGCTGCCACCTGCCATTGAGGACGTTTACCACCGGTTGTCGCCACCTTGCACCACTGAAGCCGCCATCATGAATTCCTGCATCGACCATCGTGGTTAGCTGCCATTGTTGTCATCATTTCCTCTCCCCACCAGCTACATTCCTGTTGCGCAACCGCCATATCTGCCACTGCCCTTCAGCGCCCCGGTTGCACCACCAGCTACATTCATTGGACTGATTAGGCCTAGAGAAACCCTAATGATCCCAATGAAGCTTAATGGACCTAAAAGCCCAAACATGCGACTAATGGGCCTAGTAAAACCCTAATACGCTTAAGGAGTTAGTTTTGGGCCTATTGGGCTAAGTTGGGGTTGAAAACCCTAATTAGGGTTTAAAAAACCCTAATATTGGATTTATGGGCTTGGACTTATCGGGACCCACATTATGGCCATTGGAATGGAATTTTGTATTAAGCCTGATCACAACAAATGAATTATTTAGTAAAGTGAGGGACTTAATGGATTAAGTCCTTAATGGGTTAAGTGAGAAACACTTAACCCTAATTGTCATTTTATGAGAAACCCTAATTTCACTTAGGCTTTGTGTTGGGCCTTTCCATTGGGCTTTGGTAATTGGATCATTAATGGGCCATCCTAGAATGATCATATGGACTAGACTGTGTTGATGGGCCTAGGGTAAGGCCCATGCGAGGAGTTGGGCCCACTTTGGGAAATTGGGCCATAGTTTGGGCCTTTATGATTATGATATGTTGGGCCACTAGGTGTGAGACCCATGTATTACTTGAGTTCATTTAAAAATAAATAAATATAAAATTTTAACAATTTGAAAAGTTTGAATTTATAAGAAAAATAAGAAACCTTTTGAATTATTAAAATTAATGAGGCTTTAATGTATTGGATACAATACATATATAAATCCTTTTTAATAAATACGTTACATATATGTTATCTTACATATTAAATCTAAATTTTAATTTAATAAAAGGAAAAATACAATAAAATGACAAGTGGAAAATAGAAATTTTAAAAATGTTAGAATATGTCATGTGTCCAAATGAAGGAGAAGAGGACATGTGGCAAAAAAAACCTTCATTTATTATAGTAGATTAGAAATACCAAATGTTGGACTGGACTTTTTGGTTGGGCCTTTGAATAAGACATGTAAAGCTTTGGGACTAATTTGGAAAATTAGGCCATATATTGGGCTTTGATTCCCAGTTTAACTTTTGGGCCTTTGGGTTTGGGCCTTGAGTTGAATCAAGCTAGGATAGGAGTAAAACAGTCTTTTACCCCAAGCATGGATTTACGATTTTCTTGTTGGAATCCAATTATTAATTGGGTGTTATTTTGATGTTAACAGATTTGGGAACCTATTAACCAACACTGGAGTTTTATCTACGAGACTTCAACAATGTCAGGTGAGTCTCCTCACCATACCAATGGGTCTAATGCACAAAGGCCGACCCATTTTATGATATGTGGTATATTAGCTGAAGTTGTATTATATGACATGTTAGCTTGTTATATGCTAGGAAGTATGCTAGTGGTATATGTGGTATGTTAGTATGGAAGACCATAAGAGAGCCCATGACACCTGGATGTAAGACCATGTGGAGAGCCCATGGCTTTCCTACTATGTTGTAGCGTTAATGTAGATTCACTACTGATATGTATGGTATGCATGTATAGGTGGTATGCTAGTTTTCTTTGTGATACTTGTATGGAAGACCATGGGAGAGCCCAAGGCACCTGGATGTAAGACCATGTGGAGATCCCATGGCTTTCCTATCATAGACCATAGGAGAGCCCATGGCATTTAGGTGTAAGACCATGTGGAGAGCCCATGGCATCCTGGAGTAAGACCCTGGGGACGAGCCCACGACATCCGTATATGTTGATATGTATGGATATGTGATTGATATGGTTTATGTAGCTATTATAGCTAATATGGGTTATGTGATTATGTGGACTATGTAGGGTATGCTCTAGGGAACTCACTAAGCTTTGTTCTTACGGTTTTCAGTTTTGGTTTCAGGTACTTCGTTTTCAAAGGAAATGAGTCGGCTTGATCGCAGTGCATCACACCATGTTTTCCGCACATGAGATCTTTGGGATTACACTCTGATATGGTTTTATGATACTACATTTTGATTATTGACACTTTGGTTTTGACATGAGATATTATTATGAATGTCTTTATACTGATGGTTTTACGTATTAACTTAATTAAAACGAAATTTTTGGCCTGTATTTTTGAGATGTTACAAGGAGCATTGGTCTGAAGGACGATATTAGTTTTAGTGATTATATAGATGTTCAGAAACTTGTAATAGATAAATGTAATTGACATTTGATGATTAAGTAATGGATATTTATTTATGAGTAATGTTTACTATCTTGTGTCAATTGTTTACTATTGTTTCACTTTTGCATGTTTTGCTTCCAGAATAATTATATTGTTCAAATTATCCACAGTCAATCATACTTTGGAATTAAGTTATGAGACTGTCATGAATTGGTTGTAGATTGTGTAAGTGCTTAGACATAGCAAAGGTTTGCTGCAACGTTCATGAGTACTTCTGAAATAAGATTTGAGTATTGGATTGTGACATCCCCAAAATCTCGGCCAGAAAAGACCGCTTTTCATTTATGCTTTTAAATATTTTCAGAGTAAATCCTTTTGATTTGAAAGAGTTGTGGAATTTGTTCCCAAAAACAAAGCATGATAAAACAATGTTTACCAAAGCATTTCATAAAAGAAATTTATTTTCATTATAATCAAAACTCGGGGTGTCATGTTCCGATACAGACCAATAAGCATAAACGAATACATTACAAGTCATATAACAAATATAAACATATGCAGACTTGTAAACAAAACAACTTGATGGTTCATCCATCTCATGCCCTTCCGCCACTTCCTGTAATACAATTTAAAACTGAGTGGGTCAGACTTGGGAGCCTGGTGAGCATATAGGGTTTTCAACCCACAATAAATATCATATTTAATTTTCACCAACCAACAATAACCCAATTACTCATTCCCGTTATTCTCATTTTAATGTCCCTAAAACAACTAACATAAGGGACCTAGTCTAAGAATATTTCATCGGGGCGACAACACATGCTTCGGGGGTACCTCAGCAATATAAGTCAAATAAGGCAACCATGAGGGGGATGGAGTACAGTGAATGAACACCCAAGTTCATTAACACCTATAGGTGGCGAACCTGCTAATGTTTCCACAAGACTATCTAGAAAAGTATGTGGTCGTCATCTAAACTCCGCTAGATGACTAAATCAAACAACAACGAGGCCTCTCATCTGTTTATTACACAACTATCTACCCATGTTCTACCCAACATACTAGTAGATAAAAATATACATTTGTATACATAGTTTAAAAACCTGTATAGCATGCTTTAATCAACACATATATCACATAACAGATGAGGCACACACACATAACACATATCTCATAGAGAAATAATCAGATCTATACGATAGAAGAGAGTGAATACACATTCACACATAACACAACCAAATATATTCACATAGCACGTATTTTACATAAAATACTTCATATTATTGTATTTGGAAGAAAATAACTACACACTCACTTGATCAGAAGATGATCCGACATCACTACGGCTTATGGAAGTAGTAGTCCTCCGCAGATCTGGAAGATCTTCATAAAAATCGAACTTTTCGCGGGCAGAGCTTCGGCTCGGGAACCGCACTTCTCGGGATCTTCGGGATCTCAGGACTTGCCTCGGGGCTAGAGTATGATACCGGGACTTCGCGATAGCTTCGGGGGGTTTTTGCGCAGAGCTTCGACACAAAAATGAGAGGAAATTGGCAAAAGAACCCGGAACCCTCGCATCCTATTTATAGGAGGCTGGAAGCCTCAATTACGCGGGGCGAGCAGTACACAGCGCGTACTGCTTCAAGTTCGTGAGCGCATGATTAATAAACTTCGGAAATTGATAACTTCTTCATACGAACTCCGTTTTCAACGTTCTTTATATCCACGGAAAGGTGAGACCACGCTCTACGACTTTCGTTTAGACTCCGTCGGCTAATTTTGACTTTATTTTTATTAATTATTTTTAATAGGTCGGGACAGAAACTTTCGTTATAAATTCATAACTTCTTCGTTTGACGTCCGTTCTCGCCTAACTTTTTATCGCTTCGATACCAACAATGAGATCTTCGATTCTCATTTAGATTGCTTTGGCTAAAAACCGCTCGATCTCAAATCGAGTATTTCAGGTTGCATACCGCTAAGCCGGAACTTCGATAAATCATAACTTCCTCATACAAAGTCACATTTGGGCGTTCTATATATATTCGGAAACCTCGTTTCAACTACTACAACATAGATCAAAGATATTAAGTTTATTTTACACTTAAATTTTGATGCTTATTTCTATTCTTAATTAATCAAACCACATAATTAAGCAATTAAGCACAAAACACATAATACTCAAATAATACAATCTTATTATTTCAAAACGGGTTACAAAGGTTAACCTAGACCATTACATTGCTAAAAGTGGCAAGCCCGGAAACACAGGCGTTACAATTCTCTCCACCTTAGAATGATTCCGTCCCCGGAATCACACATCAACAAACAAATGCGGATAGAGACTCAACATGTCACTCTCCGTCTCCCATGTGAGATTCGGCCCATTCGTGTGTTTCCATCGGACAAGCACTAACCCAACCATTTTGCGTCGCAACTTCTTAGTCTTTCGGTCAACAATTCCTCTGGTTCTTCAATCAACCTTTTGTTCTCATCAATTCTCAATTCAGAAATTGGAATTATATTGGGAACTTCTCCCGTGAAACCCTAGCCAATTTCATACTCTCTCTCCTTCATTCTTTACTTGTGGTGTTTGTGACTCCATTAGAGGTGCAACGCTTGGAGCACTAGGCTTTCAAAGGTCAAGAAATTGAAGTGAGAATTACTTGTTACTTCTAACTAACAAGAGATGTGTTCATATAAACCCTAATATATATGTAGATTTTGGTTTTATATAGTAGATCTAGACTTCTTGCTTTGGAAAATTAATATGCATGTATAACATGAGAAAAACCTAGATCCAAAGCAATTAGGGTTGCATGTGCACCTACGAATGTTGTAACGCTCAAAACTCATTACTATACACATGCATCAGCAACATTGAGGATTTTGTCTTATTTATTACTCTGATTTTCATTAATGTAATTCGGAATAAATGGTTTTCTTAAAATGGATTTATAATTGGGAAGTTTTACCATAATAAAAATGAAAATTTTTTGTTGTGAAAATGGGACGTTACAAGTTGGTATCAGAGCCCTGGTTTGAGCGAATTAGAGGAACACTTGTGTAAATCTAAAATCAAACTAGGATCCTAGAATTTTCACAAAACATTTTTGAAAAATAATTTATAATAAAAGGGTTGAGTTAGGAAAATGTGCTCGGTCTCTTGTCATGTTCTTTTTTGATTGTTGGTTTGGGATCAGGAACGTGGGCCTTAACTTAACTTTTGGTTTTATAGGAAGATGCGGTGTGTATAGTCATCCAGAGCCCAAACAGGAGAGTGGTTCCTAAAATACCATTACTTGTTATTTGTGGTGAATTTGAATTTGCTAATATGTGAATTGTTAGAAAAGCATGCTAGAGGATAAGTGAAGTTCTTGTAGGATCTATTGGATATAAGTGCCTGATTGCGGTGATGCCTTATGATATAGGAAATTGCTTGATATATGTTATTTGATTGCATGATTGCTACGTGCATGTTGTATAGTTGTATATGGTCAGGATTAAATAGCCTTTGCATGATGAACTTAGCCTTATTTCTTGTTCCTTTTTTGGTTGTAGACTTAGAGTAGAGTAGATTGTTCGACAGTATATCTAATCTCGTATTATGTACAACAAGCATGCACAAAAGCAACCAATAGTGTGGGAGCGAAGAGAGTTCTAGGAAGAGTGCCTAGGAAGTTACTTGTAGCTCATAGGAGAAATAGGTGTTAGCACACCTAGGAGTGGTCTAGTGCAATGACTTAGGACCTTGGGATGAATTCTGAATTGACTATGGATAGGTGTGGAAGGTAGTATGGGCCCATAAAACTAAAAGCACGGGATCTGTATGAGATTCGGGAGGAACTTTTAGGCTACTAAGGAACTAATAGGAGGGTGGCTTGGTGTGTTAAGCATTTTGTTTTGATGTTTGATCTTTCCATGGTATATTTTCAGTAGGGCGGCTATTGGAGGCTCAGGATCGGGTGATGGCGAAACTGTGAGGGCAAGTCTAAAGAAGGAGAAGATTTGTGGGATCATTTCTGCGAAGTGGATTTGGCGATAAGGGAGGCGATTCCAGAGTTTTTTGGGTTGGACAAGACCATGCTGGTCGAAGAGTTTGATCGGCGCTATGTCGTTGTCATGCAGGTAGTTGATGCCGCATCTACAACATACATCGCCATTTCCAGATCTCAAAGAGGCAAGGTGATGTAGTACCGAGAGTTTAATTATACGAAGCCTCCAGAGTTCAGAGGCGAAAAATACCCGATCATCGATTTGAGATGGATTTCTTATGTGGAGGGATGTTTCTTCACGTGTTCTGGTCCCGAGGAAAAGAAGGTTAAATTTGTGCTTAATCTTCTACACTGAGGTGCGAGGGATTGGTGGGAGTTGGTGACTCAAGGCTTTTTGCAGGCGGACCGAACCACAGTGACTTGGGAGTAGTTTTTGGATATGTTCCACGTTGAGTATGTTCCTCTTGAGGAGCGAGAGCGATTGGCACAAGACTACTTGTCGCTCAAACAGACAATGGAGTCGGTGGCGGAGATCACCAGGATGTTTATGAAGACAGCTTTTTTCTGGCCAGAGTATGCCGCTTTAGAGCAGACACAAATGTTGCGATACTTGAGTATGCTCAAGATAGAGATTCGAGATTTTGTATCTACTTAGCAGTACTGGACCTTGACCGATTTGCGGTCAAGCGCCAGGGGTAGGGATATTGAGTTAGAGATTTAACAGAAGGAGGAAGGGACAGTTTTAGGACATTATCAGTTGGCGGTCAAGCGGTTCAAGTCTGTGTACCTGGGTTCAGAATCAGCTGAGATGATGAGATATGAGTGTGGAAAGTGTGTAAAGTTTCATGAGGAGGTCCATTTTGGTGGATATTGTTAGCGGAGTATGTGAGTTTGCTTCCATTACGGCCAAGAGTTTTCCTCACTGTACCTGTGGGTCGAACGTACCAATTTCGACCCACTAGTTTTGGTTATTAAGGATGCCCTGGGGGTTGTATGTAGCTATGTAGGATAGACCGAGGACTCTTAATCTAGGATTTCTTTCCTGTTTCTTGTTTTGTTGTGGCTCTAGAGTATGATCATATGTTTGGGTGTCTATCTCACATCTGGATACATATGGTTACGTGTTCTTAATTTGTAGAGTTTGTTATGTAACCTTGTGTATAGGATGTTACTATGATTTCGAGATCAGTTAGATATATATATATATATATATATATATATATATATATATATATATATATATATATATATATATATATACCCTGGCGTGGTAGGGTGCAACGGTAGTGTATATCGGTTAGAGTATTAGTAGGCTGGTTATCGTCTAGTAGAGTGCCTTAAGGGTTGTATGTAGTCATGTAAGATAGCCTGAGAACTCTTGATCTAGGTTTTCTTTCATGTTCCTTGTTTGGTTATGGATCTAGAGTAGGATCATCTATTTTGGTGGCTATCTCATTTGGTTACTTATGGTTACGCATTCCATGGAGGTCAGCTGGTAGCAGAGCAGTGTACTGTGAGAGATCTAGTAGGTGGTACTGAGCTGTATAATTAATAATTGCATGTATTATGTCACTACTTGATCCTTGATTGTTTATAAGTCGAAATATAGTAGTGGATGCGGTTGAGGCAGTCCTGTTGTGTTTGTAGGCCAACATACCACGTATGGGTCTGATGTAATTTGTATGCATGTAAACTTGGGAAAAACAGTTGAGTTGAGGCAACATGCCAACAAAACTAGGGTATTCCAGTCTGCTGACTGATTGGACTCGTTGTGTATATGGAAATCCAATCGGGAGATTGTGGGCCAGAGTAATCCAACCGAGAGGTTGTGGACCCAACATGTAATATGTATATTTGTTTGGTTGTGTGTGGTATTTTGAGGCAACTCACTAAGCTTTGTGGTTACCCAATTGTTTATGTTTTAGGTTCTATCGGTGATCGTGGGAAGGCGAATACGGGACTGTACACATGCATCAACAGCATTAAGGATTTTACATTATTTATTACTCTCATTTTCAATAAATGTAATTTAGATTAAATGGTTTTCTTAAATTGGATTTATAATTGAGAAGTTTTACCTTAATCAAAATGAAAATTTTTGGTAGTGAAATGGGATGTTACACCTCCTCTCTGACCCTCATCTGATGGTATCCCAACATCAGATCAATATAAGAGAACCAAGATGCACCCTGCAACTGATCGAAAAGATCGACAATCCTATTAAGTTGGTAATGATTCTTCGCCGTCAAAATTTTCAACTACCGATAATTTATGCACATACGTTGAGATCCATTCTACTTCTTCACAAACAGAATCGGCGCCCCCCATGCTGAACTGTTCAATCTGATAAACTGCTTGTCCAATAGCTACTAGAGATGAGAGGACAACTCAAGCATCTCTGGTGGTTCGAGGCGATACGGTACCTTAGCACTCAGGGAAAACTAGGGATCAAATCGATCCTAAACTCCACCTACATCGTAGGAGGAACACCAGTTAATTCATCCGGAAAAGCATATGGAAACTCTCTAACCACTGGCACATCGGTAACCAAATTCTTCCCCATAACTTAAGTGTCGACCATATATGAGAGATAACCTCAGCATATATGCTGGAGATACTGCCTAGCCCTGGTTGTTGAATAAAAAGTTGAACCAACCCTGGTACCCTTTCCATAAATGGGTAGCTCTCCCCCACTTAGGGTTCGAACCATCACTAACTGTCTCTCGCAATAGAGTACGACTGCAAACTTCCTCAACCAGTCCACCCCTAAAATCACGCATACATCCCCCATATGGATGGGAATCGGGTAAATCGAGTAGGCCATCCAGAGTATCTCCAAAGTACAATCCCAAAACAAGCTCAAAGCATAAACCTTGTGTTCATTGGTGACAAAAACCCGAAACGGACACCCCAACTCCCCAAGGGTCATATCAATATCCATACTTAAGAACTAAGATACAAAAGACCGACTCTTACCCGAGTCAAAAAGCACAAGAGCGGGAAAGGAGTTCACAAAGAAAGTACGTATAAGGAATAAAAACATGAGTCTATAGAAATTAACTTGACATAATAAGAAATGAATACATACCAGTCTCGATGTCAGGAGCCGTCTTGGCCTCCTCTGCAGTAAGTTGAAACGTGTGACCCCTAACGGCCACCTGTGATCTGAAGGGTGGTCGGAGTCGGTTCCTGCACTGGTATAGTAGCGAGCAATGGACAATTGGCCTTCATATAGCCAACCTGATCATAGTGGTAACAAATCCTGGTGCTCAGCGGCGGAGCCTGCTGTCAACAATACCTCGTATATTGACCCTCTTTGCCATAATTGTGGCACCTTGTTACTGATCAACATGCTCCCTCATGCATCTTCCCATGCTTTCCATGAGTGCGACCCCTATGGCATTGAGATCGTGAATCAGTGGGCTTGAACTTCTTCGTTGTTGGCTCATTCTAAATTGTAGTCTGCCTCTTCTCTGTTGCATGGGACTCAATCTCAATATGTCTCTTCTGAGTGAATGACTGCATCTTGGAGAGGGAATGGTATTGCTGTATCGACACAAACTCACAGATCTCTATCTTGAGCATGTTCAAGTAGCGGTACATCTGAACCTGCTCCAAAGCAACATACTTAGGGAAGAAAAAGGGATCTTTCTGTAAACATCTTAGTGATCTCTGTCACCGACTTTATCGTCTAATTCAACGACATGTACTAATGGGTTAACCTCTCCCTCTAAACCAACAGAACATACTCGATGCAGGACATCTCTATGAACTACTCCCAAGTCATTGTGGCCTTCTTCGTGGGAGAATAAGCACTAGTCACTAGCTTCCATCAATCCTTCACCCCCGATCGTAGAAGGTTCAAAGCGAACTTGACCTTTTGGTCCTCCGGGAATGAGCTAATGAAGAAACAACCATCTACATCATATATCCACCTCATGGAAGCGATCAGACCTTGACTCCGTCAAACTACGGGGCTTCATGTTGCTAAAGTCTCGATACTGCATCATCACTCTCCCTTGAAATCCCGCAGCAGTAATGACTATAGTGGCTACGGCAGCAACAACCTTAGAAATGGTGACATAACACTCATCAAATAGCTCAATCATGGTAGTCTTCACAGACCCAAACATCTCCGAGATCGCCTCCCCAACAGCCATTGTCACCTAGGTGGCAATCATCTCGCGAATCGCCTCAGACATTCCTGGCCTTTCTAGGTTGTCATCTCCTGATCTTGAACCTCTAGTGATCGCCATACAGAAAATAAATCGGGACAAATCAAAAAATCACATTATATTCCAACACATCATTACTCAACCACTAAATCCTCAAAATTTGTGACTTCCTCGATAAGCATATGGGTCGTTTGCTTTCATTCATATGGGCCCACACTACCTTCTACACCTACTCGTATTTGTTTCGAAGGATCGCCATGTATTTCTCAATCACAAAGCCAAAGAAACTAGGATACGCATACATCCTATACCCTCTCTCTCAAGAGTAACCAACTATACGTTACACTGATTTCTAACAACCATACCAACTCATGAAACTTCCACTAACCCTACAACTACTTTGGGTATGATAATCATGCATAACATTGGATTCGATAGACAGTCGAAAAATTGATTCTACCCTAAGCCCACAAACAGACAAGGAATAGGAAATAGGGCTAAATTAAACATTCTTAGGCTATAAAATCTTAGTTATGTACAACTATGATGCACACACTAAGCAACGACAATAATAATGTCAATTCCAAATAGGATATCAAGATATCCCCCTAGGCTATCAGCTATCATAAATCAGACAATTCTATCATGCAATTCCTGAAGATCCCTAGCCTATAAACTAGCGCGCATTTTTAACATATCACTAATTCACATAAAACAAGTGTGAGTATCTTGGGGAATAACTTTCATTGGGCTCTGGTTGATTCTACACATCACATCCACTCCATTGATCATTTTAAATTTAATTATGAAACATATTTTTGCATATCCATAGTTTAATTCTAGAACCACACAAGTGTTCATCCAATTCTCTCAAACCAGGTAACTGAAACCAAATTTTAACATCCCAAAAACCATGACAAAATTGTTCATTTTTGAAAAGATAGTTTCATAAAACATAAGACTATCAAACATTGTTTTCAAAACCAAATCCATGGAAAACAGTGTTTCAAAACAATCTCTCAATACATAAGTCAGTAGGAGGATATGTACGATCATATCATCGGCTTGCCCCAGTCATCTGAAGTACTTGTAAACATTAAAATCAATAATTGTAATCCAAATCTTTGTGAGTACCCCCAAAATACCCCACACAACAATACATATACAACGTATGCATATTGGGCCGACAAAATAAAACTAGATTGCCCCCGATCCCACATCATAAGATTGGATTACCCCTACCGGCCTTCAACTTATGACTAGCTTGATCCTGAGCCCAGATCATAAGACTGAATTTCCCTTTCCCGGACACTCAGCTTATGACTGGTTTGCTCCCAGGTTTGTTGGCTTACAGGACAAAGCAGTATCACCTCAATCCAACCATACTATGTCGAAATATGTAAATAATAATAAATAACCAACAAATATAGGTAATCATATAGGTCTTCCAATGTAACAGATTACTACAGTATACCAACATCCAACACAGAACGACACATACTATAGTACAAAGTATAATGAGAAACTCACCTCGCAGTCTAGAAGCTAACATTACCAATCATAAATCTAATAACCAGCACAACATGTCACCTATACAACAAATAGGGACCACATCTCAAACTACAGCCCAAAACCCTAAAATTGACCTAAAGTCAAACTTTATCAAAAAGTCAATGGTCAAAGTCAAAGTCAACACTCAAGAGTCATATAGTTGGTCGCCACGTCATGACCACCCGTTGGTCATGTCGTGGAGGCAGCCCCTCATCATGTTGTAACGACCAACTCGTCACATCGTGAAGAATGCTTTGGACACCTTAATGCCTTAAGCTCGTAATCTTTCAATCCAAGCAAAAAAAACTTTCCAAAAGGCTTTCTCCATCTCAAAATACCATAAAATCATAGCTTTTTATGCATGCGTGTCCAATGCATGATTAAAACACCAAGTAGTTCAAAATGAAAGAAAAATGAGGTCAAATCCCATGCATTAAACCCACAGCTCACTAATATTCCAAATTTGAGACAAAAGGATATAATGGATTCATAATAACTCATAAAGTTGCCAACTTTAAGATTTTTCAACACTCAAGCCCCCTCAAAAGATTAGCAAAATGAACCAAACCCTAGATCTAACATACTTGAGCTAAAAAGATAGGAACTTGAGGACGTACAATAGTCCTAAAGTAGCTCAATATGATGAGAGATTGGCTTTCTAGTTGAGATGAATCACCAAAATTCATTCTCTTCTTCTTCAAGGCTTCAAATCACCGAAAATGAGCTCAATGACAAAAAAATGGAGGATTAGGCATTGTTGAGCGTGAAGGGTGGTGATGGAGGCTGAGGGTATGCAAACCCTAGCCCTCGCTTACCTTAAATAGGGGATCAATCCCCAAAATTAGGGTTTTGAAATGCAAGGGTTGTCATGTCGTCGCCAACAAATGGTCACGTTGTGACAACCAAAGGGGATACGCGTTCTTACGGGGTACCATCACGTCGTGATGCACAAGTGCTCACGTCATGACCAAGGTCTTATCCTTCAAATTTTAACTGAAAACACATAAATAATGCTTACCTAGAACTGGGTGTTACACATTCTTATTTCTGTGCATTTCCTGTTAAGTTAGCAATGTTTTTTATTTCCATGTTTTCCATTTACATACAAAAGTAAAGCACGTTGGTTAGTGAATGCATACTAATCAATACGGGTGAGATGCTAACAACATGGAATCACTAGTAGGCACTTGTGCTACCATAAGGTAATTAAGAATAGCAAAGTTCGGCCCATGAAGGAAAAAGAGTTTGAACTTAGTTTGTCCTAAACCTTGTCTTACGAATTTAGGTTGGAAATGATAGATTCATATGGATGGGAACGCATAAACCATCAACTCTAGGTAGAAAATGTTTCGCTCTAATCCATGAAAATGATTATGAGGAAATACTTTTTCTGATAGATTTTGAAGATCTAATAAAGATCAATATAAATATTGGTTATGCTAATTGCATTCTCAAATTCATAATATGATTATGGCATCCCTCTTCATATTTTGTATTATGAGGAATGGTAAAGAATTGTTTGAACCTTCAAGAGATTTATCTATCAGTCTTAAAGGGTTTAAATACACACACACTATCCAAATAAGGTGTATAAGCTTAAGAACTCTAATTAGAGAATTAATGAAGAATCACATAACAAAAATTTGTACTTCCTTAAGAAATCAAAGGGTATTGATTTCTAGAAGTCTAGTTGATTTTTTGGTACATGTCAAAGCTAGTGGAGCATAATTGTTATGCTAGTAATGCATGTTGACAATACTATTCATAGGAAACATTGTGTCTAATTTGCAAATTTCAAAATTCATAATTGTTTCGCCATTGTGGACTTTAGGGAGAGGGCACTCATACCTCATTTTGAATCTATAAGGTTTAGATTATATAGTTTAATGGAACTTAGTCAAAAACATATATGAATAGAATGTTGAAATGTTTCAACATAATAGAAATATTATAGCAACGATTTAAACATATATCAATTCCATACGTAGGACATAATGAGTCGAGTCTCATATGTTGCGGATATAGGATAGATCACATATGCTACAATATTTACTTGTTCTAATTTTTCAGGTGCCTTGAGGACTGCGAGGAAAAATATTAGAATTTTATGCGACTAAAGTTGATAAACAATTGTCAAGAACATTCTAAGGTTTTACCAAAGACTGGTTGCTTGTGGACGGTTGGAAGTATGATATTATATAGGACGGACCATAGTGACACGTTTTGGATTGAGATGATTCTTGATCAGAATTGATGATCATATAGGAATATGAAAATGTTTGCATAATGAGAGATGCTTGTTAAATTTACATGTAAGTTGGAAAGTTTAACGCAAGAGAAGTGTTTAAGGAGTGTACCTCGAAGGCTTAGTGACTGTGACTTTAGAACCTCGACATCATAGAAGGTCAATGTATATAAAGATGAAATTCCATTACATCTTAGATAAGGATAAGAATTTGAAATTATGAAATGAGCATCACTGGAGTAATGTCTAGCTGATCTATTCACAAACGAAAGGCCATATAGAAAAATAGTATACATGTTCATAACATGGCATGACTGATGTTATTTATGTCAAGTGGTTAGTTGATTACTCGAAACAATATACAATGAATAAAATTGTAACTAATATGGTGATTAAATAATATGGATTTATTTATATTCAGTAGGTATAATGCAATAGTTAATTAATTTATTATTTTGTTTCATTTTGCGTGTTTTACTTCCCGAATAACTTTATTACTCAAATTCCACAGTGGTTCATACTTTTGGAAGTAAGTAGTGAATTAAGACTATCATGAATCGATTGTGGATTGTCCATAGAGATTGGACATTACATGGGGATTTCTACAAAATTTATGAGTACTTAGAAATTGGAGATTTTGAATATTAGATAAAACCATGCTTGGAGACTACTTCATGGATTCAATCACGAGTAATTCTATGACGATAATATCTTCTATTATTCAAACAGAGATATATAAATCATATTTTGCAAGCTAGTGATGCATTGATTACTCCAACACTCTGGATGGTATAAAATGTAATTCCATGCATGATTTGGTGAGTAAAATGTAAGATTTAACAAACCCGTACAAAGAAATATATTTTGGCCCCTCGATGATTTGTTGACGACATCCAAAGTGCTTGGTCGAGCCCGGACAAAATTGATATGTTCAATTAGTAGTCTAAATTCAGTCGTCATAATTCGGTAAATCGAGAAACCGAATCTTGGACTATTATATTGATTCTAATCCATGTCTCATGTCCATACGATATCTTGTAGAACGAATGAATAGCTGATCACTTATCTTAGGGCCAACGTTTGGTTTGAATCCGAGTTCGACAATGTCTTTTGAAATCACACTTTGCTATTTAGTTCGTGGTTATACTTATAATTATAGTTGTAGACTTATCCAAGTGGGAGACTATTGGATTAAGGTGTCTAAACTAATAACTAAATTGGTATATACTTGTTGTAAAGAAAAAGTCTTTTTGGGTTGCCCACATAAATAGAACTTGGTTAAAATGACATTTCTATAGAGAGAATAAATTTATTATATGATTAATAAATTGCAATAAATGATTTGCTAATATATCATATGATTAATATATTAAACAGAAATAGATAATTGATTTGTTAATTGATTATGTGATTAATAAATTAATATGAGACCAGTAGTTAAATAATTGATTAGTTAATTTATATGATAATAAATTAATAAGAAATCAATAAGAATTAATTAATTATTAATCAGCATTAATTTTGAATTAATTTTTGTATTAATTATAATTAATTAAAAATGCAAGGGTTGAGTTGTAATTGTTTAATAGTTGAACACATGTGAGGATCTAGAACCTGCCATCATATGAACAATTTTGGTGTCCCGTTTTAGGATTTCTGGAAGCCACCATTTGATATTAGGAAACTAGATAATTACTAGATTTGAAATATATTATTATATGCTCAAATTTAGGGTTTCTAGGGTTATCTAGCAACTATATAAATGGCTATAACCCTTTGATTTTCGGTTTGCATTACTCCTAAGAGAAATTCTATTTTTCTCCTTACTCCTCCTTCTTCTCTCTTGTCTTCTAGTTCTAGGGTTTGGTTGTGAGTGATTAGAGACATCATACTTTTGGTGCTAGGCTTTCCAAGATTAACTACAAGGGATTGAAAATAATTATTTACTTCAATAATTCAAATGTATGTAACTCTAACTTGGTAATTTTTTTTTATTACAATAGGGTTCTTGTAGGTTTTATTTTTCGTTGTATGTTAACTTCAAAGTGTTATGACATAGATCCTTTAGTTTGCATGTGCCCTTAAGAGTTAAGAGATTTTCCTCAAGCACATAGATTTTGTAACCTATGAAACCCATCAATATTTGTATTCATAGTTGTTATTATGAATCTATATATAAAATTTATTAATGATTCCAATCATAATATTGATTGATCTATTTATGGGAATGATGTCTAGGCTATATTTAGTGAGGTGTTTAAAGTGAGATTTCCAAATATTATACTATGTATCCAGATGGACCCTACCTCTAATATGATCTTAACTGGTTGTTCCAAATATTATACTATGTATCCAAATGGACCCTACCTCTAATATGATCTTACCTGGTTGTTCCTTATCAGCTATAGATGAGTATTCATAAGTATTATTGAGGAATCTACACTATCGTTATTATAATCATGAGAAATATAATATTAAGGCTTAATGATATTTGTACCTAGGTCTTATCAAAGGAAAACCTAAGGCGTTAGGCAAAGAGTTGCCCAAATCATAAGTCATTCGCTTTAAATAGTGAGTTATGTCTGATGGTTAACTATGTTTAAGTTATTTGTGCGACACGATATGGTTATTAATTGATTAAACTATATATTTATCATACTTAAAATGTTATTGGGGCAGTGAAGGGTTGTGTGAAATAATAATGAGAACCTGTGACCAAAGTAGTATCATGTTGCTATGCCCAGTCATCTAGATGACTATATATGACGACCACTGACTATTCTTGAAAGTCATGTTCAACACTAGCAGGCTCAGTACCTATAGTTGTTAATGAATTATACATTCATTCACTGTCCATCATCCCCTACATGGTTGCCTCATTGACACTTATTACTAACAGAATCCCCAAAGCAGTATTGTCTACTCGCTATTAACAAAGATCATTTAGGAGAGGTCCCTCAACATCATCATTTTAGGATCAGGAAGTGAGGATAACGAGAATGGGTATCCGGGTTATTTCGTTGCTATGAAATATATATTAAAAGATTATAATATTATGTGTTAAAACTCCTATGTGCTCACCAGACTCCTAAGCTTGACTCACTTAATTTCTTTGTATCACAAGTAGCGATATGAAGGTTCGGGGATATTGATGTTTGAATATGTCGAGATATTTATAGAGTTTTAGGCCATTAAACAAATTGATGTAAGGCCTGTAAAGAATACTTTATGCTTATGTTTTTTTTATTAATTATGACATCCCAAACGTTTAAATATTAATGAAAATCCTTTCTTTGGAAATGCTTTTGATATTGATATCATTTCACATTAAAAATGTTGTGGGACAAATTCCACACTAATAAAAGAATACTATGTTTTAAATAAGCATAAATAAAAAGTTTTTAATTGGTTGTAAAATTGGAGATGTCACATTAGCCCATAATATTTACGCCCTAAAAAGGTTTGTAGCTCATTTTTTACACTCAAAATTTCGGATTCGTTCTTTGATGGCTGAAGAAAGAAACAATGTTATAAGTGATATTTTATTTAACTTTTATCATGTACACTCTTATATACTAGTTCTATGTATGTTTTTATGACCGTTTCTCCCAAAAATTGGAAAAAATCAGATAATATGAAGAACAAAACCAAAGATGGAATTGTCATTTGCGGTGTTTCAAGTCTGTAATACACAAACTATGTAATACAAACTTATACCGGTGCAAATGACAATGGCATCTTTGGTTTCGTACTGCATATTATCTGATTTTCTTGTTATTATGTTTTATCCTATGAACATGTACTAGCAGTTTGTATGACTTTAGGCTATAATATCATAGTCAAACATTGGATTACACAATGTAAATAATAAATAAATAAAAATCCAAGAGATGAAACTGCAACCGAGATTAGAGGAAACACGGATGACTAAATGCCATTTTTGATTTCGTTATCTTAGAAATGAAAAGAAATTATAAAGTTTTTTGAAATTGAAGATGAGACCACAAAATTGCAAGAAGAAACCAAAGTTGAGTACATGAAACACAGTGGAGCCTTCATCTTAAGTTTGTGAGACTATTTTGTGAAGACTCCTAAATTTTTATTAGTTTTTGAAAATCATTATAGAATTTGGATAAATTTATAATTTTCTCATAATAATATCTTTATAATATTAAAAGTCGTATATGTTAGGAGGACAAATCATGCCTAATGCCATATCTAGACAATTGACACTAGAGATGCACATTGGTAGGTTTCAGACCGCTCTTGGGTCTGATTTGAAACAATTCAATCTTGTTGGGAGTGGTCGCACAACAGTCGATATATTTTTTTATCAGTCATAGAGGTTCTCAAGCTGATTTTTTTTACGTTCTAGTTTCGCAGTCTTTACGTAAAATTTTCAGTTCACTTTTGGGTTTTTCAGTTCAGTTCCATTATTTTTTAGTTTTTAGTTTTTAGTTTTTACATTAACAAGAATATGTGATTAACACCAAAATGATACATTAAGATTTACTAAAAATTATACATTACGTTTATTAAAAGAAACAAAGGAAGAAGTTGGGTAATGTGTGACTAATAAATGTATAATTAACATAAAAAAAAAATGATGTCTTTAAATTTTGGCCTTCGTTATATTTTGAGACCGGTGTCGAGTTGGCCTCTTAATAAATAGGTATTTTTGGGACCGATTTTGGAAAAATCGGTTTTTTTTCTCTAGCCTCTTTTATTTTCCTTTTTCGGTCCTATCTCATTTTAAAATGGTTCGGTCTCGGTCTTTTTTCATGCATCTCTACTTTTCATCTATGTTATGGTAGCTTAACCCTACGATGGAGCTTAATAGTTGATAGGTGGAATTCCTTACAAGATTTCCAAAGTTCAAACCACAACACATCAAAAATATTGCTAATTTTCGCAACCGCCTTAGGACAGGTTAACATAATCGCTCGGATGATGTTGTTTGCCATAAAAACTTTTTATGTTGTTTGCCGTAAAAACTTTTTGAGTAAACTGCAGATTTGGTCCATATGGTTTGTTGATTTATGTAGTTAGACCCATTGACTTTTATTCTTTTGGTTATGGTCCATCTTTTGTTATGGTTTTAGTCCCTCCCAAAACTAAAATGACTAGTCTGTCTTTATGCAATTTCTTTTTTCATTTTCTTTCTTTTACACTTTAAAAAAAAGCTAAAATAAAATACATACCCACTTCCTCCTCCTCATCCTCTATCTCTCTATCTCTCTCTCTCTCTCTCTCTATATATATATATATATATATATATATATATATATATATAGAGAGAGAGAGAGAGAGAGAGAGGTTCAAATGTGGATCCACATATATTGTGTGGATGTAGGGATCATTCTAGACCAAAATAATTCATTAATTAAATAGATATTATTCTCAATCAAATCCCTTGTTTTTAGCCTAATTATAGATATAATTATAATTTGTATTCATCTTTAACCCATATATAATCTCTAAACGTCTGACTTCATGTATATCATCTTCGTTCGTTTTTTTTCTTTGAAATTGCAATGGAGCATCCGAACAATAATCAAGATCAAGTACAAATTAATTACAGTTTGTGTTTATATAATTAACAAATTCAATACAATATGTGTTAGTATCATATTTTTTTTTCAACAACAACCAAACAACGATTTCAATGTTCAAATGGATCCTCCTCCGACGAATGCAAGTAGGATTCGAAAAAGAAGATGTTCGATTTGTAATAAGTTGGTGAATCATGACATATGAAATTGCCCATTTGCCAGAAAATCAACCTAGAACTTTAGTTGCTTGGAGTTTATGTTTCAATAAAAATACTTTTTTTCCTTATATGTATGGGTTGATTCTATCAAAGAATCTTTAGAAGCTTTAGGTATTTTCATTATGTAATTCAAATAAATTCATACATCATTTGATGTATGGGTAGATTTTATTATAGCAATTGGTTTTTTTTTAGTTTATATAATGAGCAATATCGTTTTTGTTTTGATGTTTCACAATTATGTTTGAATTATTCAACAATGCAAACTTAAATGTTCAATTCAATTTTAAATGTGATAATGCAATGTGAAGCTGTATGAATTTATACTTTGCGATTCTAAAAAAGAAAAGGAAGACAGATTTATAGTCTTACCATTTGAATATTGTTGTTTTAGAATTTTTGTAATTTAAATCGTTTACATAATTAATATACGTATTTAATAAAAGTAAAATGTTGATGCAATTCTGCCAGAATTATGGGCTTATAAGGATAACATAACCCATAAGTTCAATGGTACTTCGAAACAAAAGTGAAACAAAATTATATTATTGTGATTAGTATAATTCTGTTTATAAGCTTTTTATCATCAATTTGTTTATAACAGTCAGGTATTTAGTTGATAAAATACCAATATTGTAGTCATTCTATTAGAATTTCGTGTAATTACCATAATTTTTTTACATGAGTAATTTACTTTTGATTTCAGATCACCATTAAATTTTAGAGAATATATTCAATTTTTAGAACATAATCTCAAGGAGCCAAGTTACCAAATCTAAAACTAATTAACAAAATATTCTCATAAAACAAGATATTATCAATTAATGAATGATATCTTTAAAAAAAATAAACTAAAATCATAAAATTAATGAATGATAGCCCCTGATATCACGTATTATCAGTTACACCGATTTGGATTGTTTGTTCTTTAAAATACCTATTGATCAAGTTGATTTTATTCATTTTTCTATTCTTTTTACAGATCGGTGTATCTTATCATATTCATTCTAATGGAGGAGCAATTACTTTCAGTTGATGAACAAGTAATTCCTATAAATTATTAAGAACAACAAGAAGAGTTTGAATTTTCTGAGTATGATACACTTGACAATGTAAATTTGCAGATTGGTGATACTAGTAACATAAATGATTGTGTGTTTATTGTTATATATATGAAGTATATCATTTTTCATAATGTGTTCTATAATAAACATTTAAATGTCAATTATGAATTTGTTTCTTGCAAGGCGGTTATTCATATGCCAACCTTGGTTTTGACACACTCTACAACGACGGATTGTCAATTGGTGAAAGTAGTAAATCTAATGAAGGTGATTCTTTTAATTATTTAATGTTCCTAATACCAATAGAATTTAACTCCATATTTTTTAATTTCGTTCCTTTTATTAGCGGAATTTGAAAATGCAGAAATCGACAATTACTCATCTGATGACGATGATATAGCACATAATATCGATCTACTACGTGGTAACATATATTTTAACCCAATAATTTGACTGTATACATATTTATGATTTATTACTTTCAGAACAATCAGTTGTTGATCATGATTACGTTTCACCTGGTGGCTCACTGTATTGGACTCCCGAAGTATCTGATCATATTAAGCCAAAGATCAAATCAGTATATGATTCATATGTTGATGCTATTAGAATGTATAGAAACTATGCATTAGAAGCAGGATTTGATGTGAGACTTGAGGCTCTTAGAACATCAGCGTATAAAGTTATTACGGAAAGATAGTTATTCTGCAATCGTGAAGGCAAGCCCAACACTGGTAAAGTGGCTACTTTGGACATTCAACACAATAAGCCTAAAAGAAGAAAAGATTCATTCAGGGTGGATTGCAAAGCAAAGATTGTTTTAAAGATAATACCCGACATTGTAAATTATGTGGTTCATGATTTTACCAAGAAACATTTTCACGCTTTGTTTAGTAAGGAAACTATTCACTTATCACGTGCCAAGAGAATACTTGATTACACACAGGAAAGTTTTATTCAAAACATGTCCAAACAAAACATTGGTGCGACAAAAGCACATAGATTTTATACTGGCATAACTGGTTGTCATTCTGATCGAGGCTTGGTTTCTGATTTCAAAAATAGTACGAGAAATCTTAATTGTTTCATAGGTGGGAAGGATTCCAAATTTCTTGTTGACAAAATGATTGAAAGGAAAAAATATGTCACAAACTTTACTTTTGAGTGTAGAGTTGTCGACAATAAGCTAAATACACTTTTTTGGGTGGACGAGACAGCTAGGTTTAACTATAATGCTTTTGGGGATGTTGTATCACTTGATGCCATGTTCAACACAAATAGGTATGTTTTTATTATTTTTCTTACTTTATCTTCACTAAAACATGTAGTTAATTTTCATTTATATAAAATATATTTTCTATATAGGTATAACATGGTTTTTGTTCCATTCACTGGTATAGATAACCATAAAAAATGTGTAACATTTGGTGCTGCTCTGTTAAATAAAGAAGACTATGAATCTTACTCTTGGCTGGTTAAGGCCTTCTTGAAGACATTTACAAAACCACCTACATTGATACTATCATATCAGGATCCAACATTGTCCAAAGCTATTAAATAATTTATTCCAACGACACAATACAGACTTTGCATGTGGCATATAACTAAAAAGTTACCAAAAAAGGTACAATTTAATTCTCATACTTGTATAATAATTATATAACCATACTAATTATATCAGAATCATACCAGTTCATAAAGAATTGTCATTCTTCCATCACAATACAAACTGAATATAAACCATATCCTGCATTTCATTACATTACAAAGAAATTCTTATTCATACTAACATATCCATGTATTTTGAATAGATATCAATTGAAATTTCTACCAATCCAGAGTTCCGTAATCGTTTCCATGGTTTAATATGGAATTCTAAAATTGAACCACAAGCATTTGAGGCTGGTTAGGAATGTTTGTTGAGGGATTTCAATATTACAAATAACAAGTGGTTGAATGCTATGTACGATTTGCATAGATTATGGATCCCAACATTTTTCAAGGACATACCAATGTCTGGTCTTATGCGAACTACGTCATTGTCCGAAATCCAAAACTAGTCATTTCAAAACAATACCCCTTCTGGTTTGTATCTTGTCATTCTTATGATGTCTTTTGAGACTAATTTGGAACAAAAAAGACATAATCAAATTTTCAATGATTTTAAGACTTCCAACAGTTTTCTTAAAATAATCAAACATCTTCTATACGAAGTTCAGGCATCCAAACTGTACACTCGTACCATTTTTTACCAAGTTCAGGAAGAGATTTTAAAATCTGACGAAACCTATTTCCAAAAGTGTGTGTCATCTGAATATGGTGTTGACACAATTACTATATTGGAGAAAAAAACATTATCACTAGCCAAACTCAAAAGGAAATAAGTGATGAAACAGTGCAGGAATATCATTACGATAGAATTCTGAAGGATACTAAATTCAAGGTACATATGCTTTATTATTTTATAATATTTCATTTCATTTAAGTGAAATTTAATTACATCATCTCAATTTTTAATATTCCATTTTTTATAGGTTACACATTTAAGATTTAACAGTAGAAGATACATTCGTGTGCAGTTGCATGAATTTCGAACATGTTGGCCTTTTGTGTAGACACATTTTTGTGTTTTTAAATATTACAGTCATGTTGAAATTCCATCATGATACATATAGAAACGTTAGAGAAGGCATGTTATTCCAACAGAATTACTTAAAAGGCGATTCTCGGACTCCAGATATGACTTACATACCGACAAGTATGTCATTGAAATTTTTTCAATTGTTGATAATTGTGTATCAAGTTTGAGTCATGATCCTAAAAAGTTACAAGCATATCTCGATGATCAGCATAAGTTAAAGAAGAAATATATAGACAATTATCCATCAAATAAACTTCCCACCAAAGACAATGACTATAAGAACCTTCTAAAAGTCACTATTCCTGATGTGGTGGACATTGAGAATCCATCAGATATTCGGAACAAAGGTTATGGCAGTAGAGGGAAAAGATTGAAATCTAAGAAAGAAATGCTTCAACTTCAAGGATTGAAACCCAAGAGATTGTGCGCATCATGTCAACAGATGGTTAATCATTACAAGCGAAATTGTTCTCTTAAGAATAAAGATAACTAGTTTGCAATGACTTTTTTTATTCTTAATTTCTAGTTTTTTTGCTTAATAAACTATTGTTTAAATTTTTATTTTCCCGTTAACATAACACTAATTTTATCATATTTCAAATGTTTTTTTATTCATTTTACATTGGTTTAGAATTACGTTTAAAGAGCAATTTACCTTCATTTTAATAGAATACAATTTAAATGTAATATAGCATATATGCCAATATAATGTTTGTACCAAAATCTGATGTCTACTATAAATTACCAAAGGCTGATGCCTATTTTAAATACAAAATCCAACGTAACTCAATTTTAGACCATTCTAATAGAAAACAAAGTACACTTTATATTGAATACAAAGTTAACATCTTTCGATTTTTCATCATTTTATTAGAATACACATACTAAACATTTCAACACACCAAAAGATGATGCCTACTCCAAACTACCAAATTTTGAAGCCAAGTACACCAAAGCCAGATGCCTATGCTAACGACGGTTATAAACAAATTACAAGTTACCATCTAATATTGACATAACATCATTCTAACAGAATACATGAAATACACATTTCATTCTACCTAATTCAATAAAATATTTACATACTCTATTAGAATATGTACAATCACCACATCATAACTACCAATAATACCAATAGAACGGAAAACAACAGTTATCAAACATTCACCATTCTAATAGAATACACATACTATATTTCTCCTACAACCAATCAATGGTGAATACTACAAAATACCAAATTCTGAATGCCTACTATACCAAATTCGGATGCCTACTATATACATAGTTACAAATAAATTATATTTTACATTATAATATCAACTTAACATCATTCTAATATAATACACAAATTATAGTTTCCAAATTTCTAAATTCATTACATTCTTAATATATTCTAACAGAATATGTACATTCCCCACACACTATTTACCAGAACATTATCAACCATCCATTCTACATTTGGTGGAAACACTAGTTACTTTTTTATTCTACTAGAAATACAACATACAAAACATAAAAGATCAGTAAATTTCAAAAAGACTAGAATAGTTAAACTGTTAACCACATATTATGATTAAAAACTACCATCCATATTCATCCATAAAATACATGTTTTTGTAATTCATAATAAATACTACTTAATACCAAACCCTTCAAAAAAAAAACATACCAAAAAAAAAACAAATTCAGAAAACTTCATTTAACTTCTTAATACCAAAAAATAAAAAGGCTAATGAAACTGGACTGCAAAGTGAACATTGACGTCTTCTTCTTGTTTTCTTCCTTTTTGCTGCTAATTCTTGCATAAGTAACTCTCTTTCAAGTATATCAAGCTTTGAGAATTCAGCACAATCCCTCTTTAACATTTTTTTTATGCACATTGAATTTGGCTTTCATCATTCTAGCCAAATACCTGGTCCTTAAATTCATAAGTGCAACTGTATATGCATTCCCTTTTCCTGTAAATCCAGAATCCCATCTCCCTTCACCTTCTCCCATATAACTTTCCATGTGTCTTATAAGATATAATCCACAATTTGGTCACGGTTTCGCTACGCACCAACGAATGTTCATCACATGTGGTTCGGCTCCACTTAAAGCTTTTACTATTGAATGTTGTTGTACTGATAAGTAGTTGCACAAAAGTTTCAACTGTCATAATAAAATAAACATTTAATATAAAATAATAAAATAAATATATATTCAGTGATATACTGATTATAAATGGTTATATTATTGTACTATTACCAAAACCATAGGTGTTGTTCCATTCGGCTCACATGATCAATTATGAAACACTTTCATGTCCTCAGATCAAAACACACCATGTAATACATAGCCACATCCACTACCGGGATGAAAACCTGTCACAAACACACAAAATCTTAATATAAAATTCTCAAGAATGTGTAAAAAAAATTAATTCCAAATGAACTAACCAGCCCAACATCTTTCAAACTTGGTAACACTTTAAACTTATTAGTGTAAACTCTCAGCAATCCATCAAACAATCTGTATGTTTCGACTCCTACACCCGATTTGTTCAACATTTCACTAGTCTGTAACAATAAGAAAAACACAAACTTCAGTATTACACTAAATTATTTACATTGAAATTTAAAAAATATAATGTACATTCAATTCCATACCATAAATTTTGTGTCTAAGAACAATCTAACTATCGATCCTTTGTCCCTGTACTCCTCCATCTTATTAAGGAATGCTGCCCAACAATCTATAATTCTAGAATGGATATACACATCCCTCTTAAAATGGTACACGAATCCTTGGTCCAAAACTTCACCAACTCAAATATCCCAAATCGGGTCCCTACATATATAAATATATTAATAAAATTAATAATATCATATACTATATTATAATTAATGATTTTATAATATATTTTACACTAACCCATTATTTCTTTTAGATGCAAATATTGAAGTGCACATATCAATATCCTCATTCTTCAACTTATCACCAACTCTAATCACTCGTTCGATAAAAGGGGAATGAAATAGATTTGTAGATTTCTTTTCCTTTTTTTGCTTTTTACCATTATCATCTTCATTGGCAACATTGTTCAGCTCCTCATCTAGATTTCTTCCTTCAATCGAATTAAATCCTACCACAACAATTGGATTTTCATCTTCTTCTACATGTTTACTATTTGAAAACATCATCTCTATTTTACTTGCCATATCTATCATTTCATCCATCACTCCTGATAACTTATAAAACCGAGTCATTGCAAGATCATTTTGTGTCAATTCATTTTCCATACGTGGTTCCACATAACTACATCCTTCATCTATATCCTTTCCCTTACATATCAAACCTCTAATAGGTGACAAATTTCCTTGATATTCAATAACTTCTTTTCCATGGTATGGAATATCACTTACATTATCATTGTTCTTAACATAATCGTTCTCATTAAACAACCCATTCTTCTTAATTACCCACTCTTTCAGTACCTTACTGTCAGGAAATTTTTGCATACCATGTTTTAATGCAACTTCCATGTTACTCTTCTCTGATAGCAATTTACCATTACTGTGCTCCAATACAGCAGCAAATGCCCGCAATATGAATAATTTATTATACTTATTCTAAATAACTAAAGTAGTTAACAAAAATTCTTTAAGAATCAATTACCTTCTAATTACAGAACATGGTGTATTATAACTAATCAAAGCAAATTAACACTTAAAACAAAAAAAATTATCACAAAAAAAACCATAATATTGAATTTAAAACAATATTAACTCTACCTCAATGTCTCCATAAAGTTCGCATTCTTCCTCCTCTTCTTCACACCCCATTCTCTCATCATTTATGCTACTATCTCTAAATTGCCTCCCGAACCCTCCCAACTTAATTTCCATTTCTTGTATTTGTATCAGCACCCTTAACATATGCAATAAATGGTGTCCTTTTATCCAACTTTATGTTTTCATACCTCATGTTATAAACATATGATAGCTGAAATATAATGGATACATAAACAAAAAGTAAAAAAAAAAAAAAAAAAAAAAAAAAAAAAAAAAAAAAAAACTTTCAAATTAATAATTTATATTCAAATAATCACATTTAAATCAAAAATAATCAATCCCTTACCAATAACAAAGTAATAGGGCCCGAGTAGTAGCATGTTTTGTCATCCCTTCTCTACATATCCTTTCTAGTTCGTGGGTTGTCCAACATGTACTTACACCAATCAATCTTGGAAAAGTCCTTTACTAGAACTAACTTCTCAACCACTTTGATATTTTTGGTACCACCAACCATTGACTCTATGAAGGTGTTAATGAACAGAATAATAAAGTTCAACCTGAATATCATATTGTCTTCTTCTATACTTCTAATATGTTTCACATATGCTTCACCATGAAACTTCTTGTCTACATATTGTGCTTTCCATTCTTCCATAATCTCAATACCGGTTTCACAGTAAGGCATTTTACTCAAATCATCCCCTTCCATTGGTAAACCCATCATCTTATGCACCAACTCTTTTGTTATTTTAATCACTCCATTCTCCATCACAAGTCTATTACTTTCTGGATCGTACACAGCAACCCTGGTACAACATCCATATCTAACTTCAACAATGAACCAAATCCTATATCATAAACTGCTTTTTTTGTGTTGCTGACAACACTTTAACGACTGTATTAATCTTACTTGGTGCCATTCTTGTAGGCAGCCTTCTTAAACCCAGTGGATAGTCTCTTTCAATTTTTCTAATCTTCTCATTCACCTTCCTTACCTTCTAATTTTCATTTTGTTCATCCCCTCTACCCCAACTTTTTCATGTTTTCCTTTACATTCTCTTTTTCCCTCTCCTTCTACCTTTTTCCCTTCTAACAGATCAGGCACCTTCTCAACTTTTGTTTTTGACCTAAGTAACCTTTCTTCTATTAAAACATTTAAGGGACGAGGTTTTTTCTTCTCTGGGGTTGATCTTGATGAGTGGACGTTTCTTCTTTTTCACACTTGTACTTGGAATTACTATTGTTTCTACAATCACTGCATGACAAACAACATATTCAAATCATTACACTAACATTATAAAAAAATAACCATTTTCCATTCTACTAATATTCTTAATTAACATATAATACTTGGTAAACAGAGCATTGTAACGATGTTGGAAACTAATTAACCCAAAAACATTCTACAACATTAACCTTTGTTCAATAAAAAGTTCACCAAAATACATGAGCACACACACACTACAAAAAATTTCATTAACAAACAATATACAATTCTATAGGAATTTAATAATGAAACAAGTTCCTATACACAAGTTTTCTGAATGAAATATCATATTTGGAGAACAAACATACAAATTCTACTAGAATAAGTTTACATCCATAAGAAATTAAACATATATCATGACTCTAAACAAAAACAATCACTTTCAATTATTGATACTAACATTATGAAGGAACATATCATACCATCGAAACTACAATAGTATTCTACGTTCATACCAACACAAAACCCACAATAAATCTAATAGAGTAAACTATATTCCATTCGAATCTTACTGAATCCAGAAGAACAATAACCCAATATATTTTTCATATACCATTAAAAAAAAAGTTAACAACACAATGACAACAAACGGAACCAACTAATATCTCACAGAAAACCCATATGACAAAACCCTCAAGTTTTCGTAAAAAAAATCATAAAATTCTCATTTTTTTTTACAATACGCTTAATACCTGGAGTTGGGGAAACGAAATCATCATCATCGTTTAGATTTAAAGCACTTTTTGTCGTGTTCGTGAACTTAGACTTGAATGAAGTTGACCTTGTTCCTCACATTCTTCTAGAAATTGTATCACAAACAAACCCTATCGATCGTTTACGAAAAATCACGTTTCATATAAAAAAGCATTAACAATTGTAATACCTCTTCTGAAATTGGTTCTTCTTTCTTGATTATAAACAATCCTAAGAAACTTTGATCTGTGATAAAGACTAAGGTATGTTCTAATTCCGTTAATTTGGGGATTCTCATAATCTGTTACAAAATAACTTATATATTTCCTAATTAAATGGAATGGATTCCGTTCTCATTTAATAAACTATTTTAAATTAATACTTTTTTTAAATAAAAACAATTAC